>NC_064637.1:155695490-156329865 GCF_023864275.1 Schistocerca cancellata
TGTAGAACACTAGAACAACTCATGGCTGAGTGCTGTTCGAGTATTTGGAATCTGCAATGAGTCAGATTAAATGAAGAAATCAAAGCAATTCACTTCATAAGTGGGAACTAAAACAGGAACCATTGGAGGGAAGGTGAAATTCCTTTTGAGGAGCATTATTGAGAGAATTTTGAGAACTGGCATCTGAGGCTGACTGCAGAATGATTTATTGCCACCAATGTACATTTCGTGGAAGGACCGTGAGGATAAGATTAGAGAGATTAGGGCACTTACATAGGCACATACACAGTTGTTTTTCTGTCACTCTACTTGCGAGTGGAACAGGGAAGTAAATGATGAGTAGTGGTGCAGGGTACCCTCTGCCACACAACGTACAGTGGCTTGCGGAGTTCATATGTAGATGTATATATAGCTGTAGATGACAGACATCAACGTCTCCACAAAGTGGGATACATATTGGATTGGTGCCTTGTAGTATAGAACTTTTCATTGTGGCCAGTGTATTGCAATATCACTACCACCAGTCACTGTAGCTGGGGTTCAGAGTGCATGCCAATGTGTGGTGCTTGATTCAGAGATAGCTGGTTCATATTCTGTTTGTGGGAACAAATTTCATCACCAGTGTTTGGTCAATAGGGGAAGCATAGGTGATGATGTAAACTCCCTGATCACAAGAATTTGTGCAATGCCCTGGGTTAAATTCCAAGTCAACCCACAGTGTCTGATATACCTTCCTCATCCCCCCCCCCCCCTCTCCACACTCCTTTCCACCCCCAACTCCCACCCTGCCTCTCTCTCTCTCTCTCTCTCTCTCTCTCTCTCTCTCTCTCTCTCTCCCTCACACACACACACACACACACACACACACAAACACACTCATTAAGAACAACAGTGTTCAAGAAGTAATTAATACAACACAGTTTTGTCTTAGAGCTGGTTGGTTTATTCAGGATTCCAGTACACTATATTGTTCTCCATTCTTTTGGCTACAAAAACTATTTTGCAACATAATATTTGTTCAATGCAAAGCCTTATGCCACTTTACTGGGAGCCCCTATTTGCTGGCACAGTACCATCCTACTGGTCAATGTCAAAGCCAACGTCTTGCTGAGTCAGTAACCTCTCCATCATCCACTTACTGCTTCCCATGGATTGCATCCTTCATTGGGCAAAACAGATGGACGTCAGAAGGTCTGTGATCTTGTCTGTACAGTGGATGAGGAAGAACAGTCCAATGAAGTTTTGTGAGCTCCTCTCAACTGCACAGGCTTAGGTGAGGCCTCGCATTGTGTCGGAGAAGGAGAAGTTAGTTTACATTTTTGTGGCACTGAACAGGGTGAAGTTGTTTCTTTCATTTCCTGAAGCTAGCACAATACACTCTAGAGTTGATCATTGCACATGAGGGAGGACATCAAACAGAATAACCTCTTCAGAATCCAAAAAGACTCTCGGCATGACTTTACCAGCTAAGGCTGTAGCTTTGAACTTTTTTTTTTTTTTTTTGGAGGAGAGGTGGTGTGCTGCCTCTCTGTGCATTGCCTAATTGTTTCCGTTTGGAAGTGATGAACCCGTGTTTCTTTACATGTGATGATAATCGACATTAATTGTCACGATCAGCCTCTTAACGTGCAAGGAGTTCTGCACAGAAGACCCTTCGTTCTTCTTTATGGTCTCCTGTTAGGTGGCAAGGAACCCAGGGGGCACACACCTTTGAGTACCCCGCCTGGTGGATGAGTGTGTCAGTGCTACCAACAGAGATGTCCAGTTGAAGAGTGAGGTGTTTGATTGTCATCCATCAATCACATCGAATGAGAGTGTCTGCAGATTCCAACATTGTAGGAGTCACAGCTGTGTGCAGCCGATCGGTATGTAGGAAACAGGACAGGTTTGTGTGGTCTTGTTGCGATGATAACAGGTGCCTCGCCCGATGACTCACCGTGCTTTTGTTCACTGCCAGGTCTCCTTAGACATTCCACAAGCACCTACGAATGCTCCGGTTTTCTAGTAAAAGAAACTCAATGACAGTTCTCTGCTTGGAATGCACCTCCATTACAGACACCGTTTCAAAGGATACGCGTAGTGCTGTCACCTACTGCAACTTCATTAAACTGTAGGGGCTGAAACAGTAATATTCGATGATGTCCTGCAAAAAAGTCTGCATTTTTCAGCTGAAATTGGCTGAGAAAAACAGTTTGTTGCATTACACATTGTATGCCCCACGTACATTCATCATATTTACCTACAACATTGACATACCAACTTGAATGTTTGTATCAGGCAGTTAGTATCTTTAGTCATTGTTTAAGTCATTCTTATCAAGATTTGAGTCTGACGGTTGTGCTAACTGAAAAGAAACGTGTAACTGAATAGAAATAATGTTTCGCTGGGGTTTAGTGTAGGAGAACTCACTGTTCAGGGTTGCTGCTTTCAGTAAGGCAAAGTAAGAGTGCAATATTGTGTACAGCAGTATTCTCTAGCATTTCTGACTGAGTCAGTGACTATTAAAAATATCTTGTCACTATTAAATATTAATTCACTGCCTAATGATGGAGAACAAGACAGAAAGATTTCCTCTGAGTACTGAATACATGTCATTGAAAAAAATTAATGACTATGGATTTCATGCACCTATGACTAATAGTAATATAAACAAATCAGATTTACAACTACTATGGGGACTAAATAGGTATTTTTTTTTCCAGGCTAGTGTGATATAAAATAAAAACAGATATTTTCTCCCGAATTTTCACCTAAGGTTTACACCGGTCTGTAATTTATGGAAATAGTTTGACTGTTGTGTGGAAACCTGGTTCCACATACCTCTGGAAATGTATCCAGGAGATATCAGACCAGTGTCAAACAGAATTACTGCTGTATTGTCCTCCAAAAGTGGACCAAGACACTAGTAAGCAGGTGTCCATGTTTTGGGCAATTAGTGTGTAAAATAGTATGAATGAGTAGTGGTTTTTTAATTCTTTTATTTTTTCTTTATCTCTGCACTTACTATTCAAATTCATTCACCACGGCATTTCATTTCTTCTTCCAGAATTTATGTACCACCATTTTTCATCACATTCATTGAAATCTTCACAACTACTTTACAGAATATGACAGATATCAAAAAAGAAAGCACTTTTATGTTGGTGCACAACAATTTTTACTTATTCACATACCTGAGAGTAGCCTAGAAATGATAAATCAGACTGTGAATGAGTATTTTAGGAGAATATTGGAAACAGCATTTTCTGATTTTCTTGCTTCTTTTAGGATGCACCTTTAATGCATTGCCCATCACAGACATAATGAATTAAACACTTCCATTTGAGCGTTCAGTCTTTGCATTCTGCAGCTCTAGCCAAAAAAGGGAACCTTTAGGAAAGTGGAGTGGTTTGAGGTATACAATTATAAAATGCTAGCAAATCATATAAACTTAATCTGTAAAATTGTATTCACAGCATACTATTACTATTCGTGCCAAATGTAACCTCATAAGTAGAAGGAAAACGGCTGCTTTGAAGAAACCTGCTGTTTCCTTGGTTATATTATTATGGTAGCAGACAGGAATAACAACTTTTCTTGCACCGTATTTTGTCTGGCATACAGTTTGAAGCTGATGCTCCGTAAGTAATGGAGATTCTCTCAAATCCAGCTCATGCTGTATACAATGACTGACAAGGCAAGTTTTTAAATAAATAATGGGTGGATTATTGTGTTGCTTGTGGGAGCATTTGTGAAGATCACTATACTTAAGATTAATATTGCTGGCATAAGATGAATCCAAATGCTTCTTTTAATATTTTTAGTTATATTTGAATGATACTTCAGTATTTTGTTTTTAAGAGAATATGGGCAACCTTCACTGAATGAAACACCTACCACTACATGTGTATGTAAAAATTAAATGTTGGTGACATTTTCATTCAAATATTGGATGTTTCGCTTTTTCAACAAAGAAAAAAAAGAGTCTTACATCAGATGCAGTTTGAAGAGATTTTGTGACTGCAATCCCAAAAGTCTTCAAATATTTAATTTGCCGGGAAAATTTTAAATTTCACATGAGATGTAGTATATGAAATTGTCATTTGGAAAGTGCCCTTTGCTTTGAGATTTTCAGCAAACAAATCCTCTCAACAGAATAATTTTTCTGAGAGTTTCTCTTATAATATTAACTTTTTTTATTTTACTGAAGTCTGGTTCTAAGTGCTAAAAATTATGAAGTGCTTCCACTCGACATTTCTTTATATTTTTGACAATATCGCAGAAAATTATCCATAGTGCCACTGCAATACTTACTGTGAGCACTTTCTTGCATCTCCTTCTTTGAAATAGGTACTCAAATTGTGTCCTTTCTTCTGTGATGTAAATACAAGTGTTAAGAAATTTACTCTACTCAAGCATGTTCAGTCATCTTATTCAACAAAACTTCTAATGTGCAAAACATTATAGCAGTTTTAGGACCTGGGCCGTCTCGTGAACCAATGAGTTTGTAGGATCATTATTGACACTGCGATGTGTAGACACATCCAGTGAATTGTAAGTACTGAAACTGTAGACATCATGTGATAATAAAACAGTGGCTTTTCTGTCATTGTCCTCCTTACATACAGAAGCTGTGAGTAGTTTAAAAATGCAAACCACTGTTCCACAAGGATTATACGGGCTTTCTTAGGTCCATAACAAAGACATACCCCTGCAGCCCACAGTAAGTTTACAGCCAAACTATTAGCAGCACACAAAGTTTGGTAACAATAAGATGCCTGCAATTTTTTAGGTCAAGCAGTACACCGTGAGAACATGAAGAGTGTAGATCTCTGTCTGTCTTATATTAAAACTTCATCAGAACAGGACATGGTAGGCCTAATGGTACTGACCAATAGGCATCACTGGATGGAAGGGCATGTGATCAGCACACCTCTCCCCTAGCCATTGTCACTTTTTGTGACCGAATCCACTACTTCTTAATCAGTTTGCCTCACAAGTGCTGAGTGCGCCCCACTTGCCAACTTGGCAGCTTGTACATTCACCTATATGAGTGCTAGCCAAGACTGACAGTGGTTAAATCTGGTGATCTGACAGGATCTGGTGTTATCACTGTGGCAAGACTGTTGGCATTTGTCTTACCTAAATAATTTAATTATGAGTTCAAAATTTAGTTACAACTCTTCATGTTTTTTATACAACATTGATTTGTTTTACTTCCACAACATGAACATATGTTTTCATATAATTTATGAGTTTGATATAAGGTGATAAAAGGAACCCACAATTTACACATTTGTTCTATAAATTATACTACAAGTGCTTTGAAAAAAAAAGTCAAATGTTTTGTGAAATGATATGCCTAAAAATAGAAAATAAAATAAATTGGGGAAACATTTAACATGCTTTTCAATGATGCTCAAAATAGTGTACAGGTGAACTTGTTGTATGTTATTTTGGGTGTCATTCAAAAATGTACCACATGTTTCTCATCTGTTTTATTTTTTGCTTTTAGACAAATCATTTCATAAAATGTTCAACTCTTTTTTCCAAAAAAATTAACATAGCTCTGCCAACTGTTTGTGAAGTATTTAAAATTTCCTTCAAAGCAGTAATTAGGTTTCGTAATTGCCCTGTTTTCTTTTTTTTCCAAAACTAGACATCACGCTGTTCAATTTAAAATGCTATTTATCCATTTCCCGCTCTTCATTTGGCTATGCAAATATGGACAAAACTTTAATCTCAGATCACTAATTAAGCTATTCTTAATTACTCTCATTAATTTCAAGCAATTGAATGGTTACAGAATAAATATGAACTCTTTTGTGCGCTGATTTGATCCTTCCTGACAGAATAAAACTGTGTGCTGGAACCAGACTTGAACCTAGGACCTTTGCCTTTCATGAGTGCTAGTCCCACAAGGTGTGCACAAGAACATTTTGGTAAGTTTGGAAGGTAGGAGATGAGGTACTGGCAGAAGTAAAGTTGTGAGGGTGACTTGTGAATTGTACGTGGATACCTCAGTCAGCAGAGCGAGTTTCAATGAAACTAGATGCCATTCTGATCAACTTGATATTTCCAGTTCTCACTCCTCATTTAGCCTTGAAAATTTGGACAAAATCTGTTGTGTAGTTTCTAGGGAGTCTCGTTTCTGATCCACTCAAACATTTGAACAAAAATTAGACAACATTGTTTTCTGTTAATATTTGTATTTTGTGTATCACCATATGAAATGATTTTGTAGTAAGGCTACAGTAAATCTGTCAAAGCTTTCCCTTCTAGACACTTTTTCATGGAAATGAATGTTGTTATAGAACTGAACATTGGTTGGCACTGCTTATCTGTGCACCATCTCTGATACCTTCCCCTTCACACTGGTTTCCCCTCGCCCTGAGAACAGTTGGCTCTGAGTGATTTGCTCTTTCTAACCTATCCCTGTTTCCCCTCCAATGAAGAAACTAATAATTCTGAAAGCTAGGATAGTTTCATTTGTAATATTTTAAAGTCCAAAAAATCATCTCAAGGCATCACCTTCAAACTTTTAATCTATGATCGCAAAGTAGCTTGTGTATCCAAAACTTCATCATCATCTTATCACCACCATCATCAATGTCCAAAACAATGGCTCAAAGCAAACTATAACATTATCACAGTCATTGTCCTAATCTCTTCACAAATGGATAGAGTTACATTCAGGTGCATATGTACTGGTCAAACACTGAATAAAATGTCTTCATGAGTAATTTCATTGTATAACAAATATCACAACAAATGAGAAAAAGCTACAATTCTACAAATTACTGGAAGGATGCTGTGAAGATTTTTACATTGTGGATGGAAAACTTATCTATTTCTTAAACACATTTCTACAGCACTTTGAGTTTTGTTTTGACCAAAAAGAAATAAGATTAAAAGTGAACAGAAGCGAGGATAAGGGATTGTTAACTCCTGACATTAAAATACCTCATGTTAGGTAAAGCAAGTTCTACATAATTCACAGAATAGTGAAGATTTGAAACTCATTTATTACCAGTATTGTAAAATCCTCTAACCTGTTATTAAAGTAGCAAAACCCACGTACTGCGCCCTACGACGAACCAGAATGGTTCAAGCGTTAACGACTCTGCAACCAGTCGAGATGATGTTGCAAGATGGTAGGTTGAGAGCAACTTCAAAGAACCAGTTCCCCCAGCCTCCACAGAGTTGTAGAGGGAGAGATAATTGTGGTGTCACCGCCAGACACCACACTTGCTAGGTGGTAGCTTAAATCGGCCGCGGTCCATTAGTACATGTCGGACCCGCGTGTCGCCGCCATCAGTACTTGCAGACCTAGCGCCACCACATGGCAGGTCTAGAAAGACGGACTAGCACTCGCCCCAGTTGTACGGACAACATTGCTAGCGACTAGACGTACGAAGCCTTCCTCTCATTTGCCGAGAGACAGTTAGAATAGCCTTCAGCTAAGTCCATAGCTACGACCTAGCAAGGCGCAGTTAACCATATCTGGAGAGAGTCTTACTTGTATTCACCATAGAGATGTACCACACAAGAGAATAAAGTTAAGTATATGAGATGCTCCGTTCTTTTCTCTATAGCATTCATCAAGTATCCTGTTCCAGAACTCACGCCAGCCGGCGTGTGTGTACGCGTGCCTATCGGTAACCTCACCCTGTGTCTAGACTGTCTTGTATAGACACAACAAAACATTGGCGACGAGGATGGGATTAACTAGTTTCAAAATCTGTTCCCTTATGCGAACATCAGAAACGTTCTGTGCTATTGCATCACGCACCATTGTATCTGAATAAGGAAGGCCACAGTCACATTCAAACGCGCAGTCCCTAGTAAGGCCTTGCAAAGTTGCAACCCACTCCCGATTAGTTTGACCGGCCGTACGTTTTGTACGAAAGAACGTATACCTTTTTGCAACTACATTAACTGTTTCTTTGAAATAGGCATCTAAAGCCGACACAATTTCTTCGTAGGACAGAGTAGCTACGTCGCGTCGGGGAAACAATTTCACTATCACACGGTACGTTTGCACGCCGACACAAGACAATAAGTGAGGCTGCCGCTCGTTACCTTGAATTCTGTATAGTCCAAGATGCGTGTTAACCACCAATACGCGCCGGGAGTCTTCGTCCACCGGAATTTGCAAGTACGCATCTGCTAGGAAACGCCTGGAAACCTACTCCAGGGTGCACGTCAACATGCGGCATATGCGCCCGTAATGAAACATGAGTGGCCGAAGGATCGACCCCCATGGCGTCGCGCCGCCGCCGCCGGCGCAGCCCGCAGAGGACGCTTCGCTGCAGCCGCCATCCGCCTCCCTGGGTCACGCGCCGCCGATCGCTTCCCGTGACCAGCTGTCCTCCGCCATGGACCTCTTGCCCGCTCCGGACCACATGGCGTCATCGCGCGTCGGATACCCCGACGCAATGGAGGTCGATCCTTCGGCCACTCATGTTTCATTACGGGCGCATACGCCGCATGTTGACGTGCACCCTGGAGTAGGTTTCCAGGCGTTTCCTAGCTCCCCTCGGACCGAATGGCCGGGTGCGAGTGGCACAGCCTCGCCTGTTGTTAGGCTCCCCACCTCATCGCATACGTCAACATGGGGCCCTCCCCACGGCGGGCGGAAGCCTTATAACACGACCGTTCGCCGATTTGCGGGGGAGGAATGTGGTGTCACCGCCAGACACCACACTTGCTAGGTGGTAGCTTAAATCGGCCGCGGTCCATTAGTACATGTCGGACCCGCGTGTCGCCGCCATCAGTACTTGCAGACCTAGCGCCACCACATGGCAGGTCTAGAAAGACGGACTAGCACTCGCCCCAGTTGTACGGACGACATTGCTAGCGACTAGACGTACGAAGCCTTCCTCTCATTTGCCGAGAGACAGTTAGAATAGCCTTCAGCTAAGTCCATAGCTACGACCTAGCAAGGCGCAGTTAACCATATCTGGAGAGAGTCTTACTTGTATTCACCATAGAGATGTACCACACAAGAGAATAAAGTTAAGTATATGAGATGCTCCGTTCTTTTCTCTATAGCATTCATCAAGTATCCTGTTCCAGAACTCACGCCAGCCGGCGTGTGTGTACGCGTGCCTATCGGTAACCTCACCCTGTGTCTAGACTGTCTTGTATAGACACAACAATAATGACGACAAGATTTGTTTGACATAATTTGTACATCCAAAATAGTCAGTGTCCCAGGGGCAAACGACAACACCGGTGGCAGTTCTCGCTCAGCTCGGCATGCGGTAGTGGCAGACTGCCACCAGGGCAGGGACGCCCGGCACAGTCGCTGTCGGTGAGTAGTAAGCCACTGGCTGGGAGGCACCACTGCAGCTCCTGCCAGCACTGGGTCCGAGCGCAGTAGGATGAGGGGCAGTTAGTAGACTCGGCGTGTAGTCGTAGTTGTGACCGAATCGGGTCGACGGCCGACGCGGAGTACTTCACAGTGTAGGCAGCGGTCGACTTCAGGTCCATCAGATCTGGACGGCCAATATTTGTACTCGTCCATCTCAGATTTATTACAAAAAAGTGCCACTCGGCGTTACGAGGCACGGGTGACGGGCGGCAGGACCCAGTGTGTCGTAACCTGCACTACCACTGTTGCCGTAGTGCAGACTGTCACAGTCCAGGCAGTGGAACTTGCTAGGTAGCCTACCAGGTCACTTAGCAGTGGGTTGAGGAACTGACTTAGAAAGTTGGAGGTGTAACAGCTCAATAATAATAAAACGCTCCAAGAATAAGACAAAAACTATTTGGAACATTATTAAATGAGAAAGAAACAAAATTTGTCATCCAAATGAAATTGAGCCCTCATGAAACTGCTCTGGCAGAAAAGGTGACAGTTTTCAAACATTAGCCACCAAATTCAGTGATTACCTGCTCGAAGTGACTGCACCTGTCAATGAACAACCAAATATACACTCCTGGAAATTGAAATAAGAACACCGTGAATTCATTGTCCCAGGAAGGGGAAACTTTATTGACACATTCCTGGGGTCAGATACATCACATGACCACACTGACAGAACTACAGGCACATAGACACAGGCAACAGAGCATGCACAATGTCGGCACTAGTACAGTGTATATCCACCTTTCGCAGCAATGCAGGCTGCTATTCTCCCATGGAGACGATCGTAGAGATGCTGGATGTAGTCCTGTGGAACGGCTTGCCATGCCATTTCCACCTGGCGCCTCAGTTGGACCAGCGTTCGTGCTGGACGTGCAGACCGCGTGAGATGACGCTTCATCCAGTCCCAAACATGCTCAATGGGGGACAGATCCGGAGATCTTGCTGGCCAGGGTAGTTGACTTACACCTTCTAGAGCACGTTGGGTGGCACGGGATACATGCGGACGTGCATTGTCCTGTTGGAACAGCAAGTTCCCTTGCCGGTCTAGGAATGGTAGAACGATGGGTTCGATGACGGCTTCGATGTACCGTGCACTATTCAGTGTCCCCTCGACGATCACCAGTGGTGTACGGCCAGTGTAGGAGATCGCTCCCCACAACATGATGCCGGGTGTTGGCCCTGTGTGCCTCGGTCGTATGCAGTCCTGATTGTGGCGCTCACCTGCACGGCGCCAAACACGCATACGACCATCATTGGCACCAAGGCAGAAGCGACTCTCATCGCTGAAGACGACACGTCTCCATTCGTCCCTCCATTCACGCCTGTCGCGACACCACTGGAGGCGGGCTGCACGATGTTGGGGCGTGAGCGGAAGACGGCCTAATGGTGTGTGGGACCATAGCCCAGCTTCACGGAGATGGTTGCGAATGGTCCTCGCCGATACCCCAGGAGCAACAGTGTCCCTAATTTGCTGGGAAGTGGCGGTGCGGTCCCCTACGGCACTGCGTAGGATCCTACGGTCTCGGCGTGCATCCGTGCGTCGCTGCGGTCCGGTCCCAGGTCGACGGGCACGTGCACCTTCCGCCGACCACTGGCGACAACATCGATGTACTGTGGAGACCTCACGCCCCACGTGTTGAGCAATTCGGCGGTACGTCCACCCGGCCTCCCGCATGCCCACTATACGCCCTCGCTCAAAGTCCGTCAACTGCACATAGGGTTCACGTCCACGCTGTCGCGGCATGCTACCAGTGTTAAAGACTGCGACGGAGCTCCGTATGCCACGGCGAACTGGCTGACACTGACGGCGGCGGTGCACAAATGCTGCACAGCTAGCGCCATTCGACGGCCAACACCGCGGTTCCTGGTGCGCCCGCTGTGCCGTGCGTGTGATCATTGCTTGTACAGCCCTCTCGCAGTGTCCGGAGCAAGTATGGTGGGTCTGACACACCGGTGTCAATGTGTTCTTTTTTCCATTTCCAGGAGTGTAGATATATGAGTTTCGTTTGTGCAGGCACTAACTGTTGTGACACTGAGGTGACGAAAGTCACGGCATACCTTCTAATATTGTGTCAGACATCCTTTTGTTTTGTCTGGCACAGTGCAGCAACCCGACTCGACAAGTTGCCGGAAGTCCCCTGCAGAAGCACTGAGTGTGCTGCCTCTGTAGCCATCCATAGTTGCAGAAGTGTTGGCGGTGCAGGATTCTGTGCACGAACTGACCTCTTCATTATCTTCCATAAATATTTGATGGGATTCATGCTGGGTGACCTGCGTAGCCAAATTATTTAATTGAATTATCCAGAATGTTCTTAAAATTGATCGCAAACTGTTGTGACCCAGTGACACGGGGCACTGTCGTCCGTAAAAATTCTATCGTTGTCTGGGAACGTGAAGTCCACCTGCTTAGGAGTACCTCAAACAAATAATAAAACACAAAACAAACATTTTAACACATTTAAGATCATATCTACACATGAGGAGCTCATTATTAAAGACTCACAACTCCATTTTTCACTTTTTTACGCGATTAAAAGTAAATTTCAGTTCATTATTTGCTACGGAGTGAGTATCGAAGCTGAAATTTATGTATAAATTTTGGAGTTGTCCAGCTTTGTTGCACGTGTGAGGATTTGTAGAAGTTTCAAACTTGAATGCAGGCATTTTTAATGTATCTGTGCAATTTTGAATTCAGTGTGGTTGACACTGTACTATAAAAATAGTTTTATACCTTTTTTTGATAATGAATGAATCAATTAAAATAAGTAGCCCATAAAAAACTAAAGCTATGAGGCTGGGTCGTGAGTTGTGCTCTGGTAGCTCTGTGATAGAGCCCTTGCCCCAGAAAGGTCTCGGTCCGGCACACAGTTTTAATCTTTCAGGAAATTTCGTATCACTGCACACACTGTTGCAGAGAGAAAATTTCATTCTAAGTAGCTTATAGTTTGAAACCCTTAGCTATGTAAAACAAAAACACAGTAAGATGTTGTGTTATTAATCTTTTTTTTAAGCTATGGAAACTTTACTCATACATCAGACAGGTTTGCAAAAAATAAATATTCTTGTGATGCTTATGAGCTAATTAATACTGTCAATCACAATTTCTTTATAATTAGAAGCTTGCAAATGTTCACTAAGAACAGCACTTTTGAATTCATTCTGACATTGTGTGGAATTTAATATTCACAAATGATTTAGAGTTCTTAGTTATAGAAAGGGGAGTTCCTACATCAAGGTTGTAATTAAGTTCTTCTTTGATGAGAATATTTCTTTTGAATTTTTGACCATGTTAGAATCAACTGTTTACATTTTGACAGCTGAGAGTGCAAGTTTGAGGGTATTACTACTGCTTTGCTTTTGCTCTCCATTTATATGCCATCCAGTCTTTTCCCAACAACCTCAGTGTCCAATGTTTGACAATATTTCATGATAATCTTCAATGTTAACAATGGAACTTTTTGTTCTGGGATCTTTTTACAGCACACCAAATACAGCATAAGATGTTCCACCATATCAGATATGCACTGCAGTATGGGAACACCAGAAAGGCATTCCTGCTCTCTTATTGGTTTCTGCTGAAGCTGGCTGACTATAAAACAGAAATGTGATGGAGTTGTTTGAATTTTGTCCAGCAGCAAATCACATACATTTTAAACACATTTCAGTTCCTATCTTAAATTTGAGAAGGCTAAATTAGATTCCAATTGAAAAGTACTATTGGAGACGTTAATACCCAGATTTAATGAAAAATAAGAGTTGTCCATTTTGATAATGAACTCCTCACAAAGAACAATGTTCCAGACTACTCTTGTCCTTTTTAATTATTACTAAAATTATAATAAAATTAATGTACACAGGCTTGCTTATTTGTAAATGGTGAAGGTATAGAAATTTTCGCACCCCTAATGCGTATGAGAAAATTCGGGCAAATTCTGTACCCTCTCACTCTCTTTGTAATCAATCAATGGCTAAAGGCATATTCCATGACAGAATTAAACGTGCTGATGTAAAACCCATCTACAAAACTGTAGATAAGTAAACCACCTCTGATTGCAGAATTGCATCACTCCTCGCAATCTTTTCTAAAGTGCTTGAGAAAGTGGCCTATGATGGAATACTGATTTGCTGAACTGAGCAGAACTTGTTTGGCTTTATGTGCGCGTGTGTGTGTGAGAGAGAGAGAGAGAGAGAGAGAGAGAGAGAGAGAGAGAGAGAGAGAGATCAATATCAGAGCCTGCCCGGGCCCAAAGACTATTTAAGGCTATCTGAGCTACACTCGATCTCAGTTCTCGGTGTGTATTGCTAAAGCTCTTTGTGTATGTAATTAGTTTCAGCTGAATTATGCTTAAATACTGCATTGAAGTTGATAATGCTGCTCTGGAATAAAGTTGTGTTCAGTCTACCGGTCATGTTGTACTTATACCTAATTACAGCACAACTGGTGATAAGGATGGTCCTGTTCTCTGTGTGCATTTCTACTCTGGTTGGTCCTCTATTTATTCTCATGATGGCCGATGGTGTTAGGGAGGACATTTTACATCAGTTGGTCAAACAGCGAGAATCATTCACCACCGCGTTGCAACACCAATCGCAGGTGCTGGACAATCGAACTCAGGTACTTCAATCATTGGCTTCTGTTTTGTCGAGTCAGCGTGTTCCTCTGTGTCACCTCCTGTTTTGCCCTCTGTGGGCCACACTGTTTATCTGTCTCCCTTTTCTACATATGATGAGTCTGCTGAGAAATGGGATGCATACGAGAAACATCTGTGACAAAACTTTCAAGCTTTTGGGATTATTTAAGCTATTTCATTTTGTGCCTTGTTCCTTTCACAGATATTGTCAAGAATGTATCGAGTCCTACGTCAACTTGACTCTTTGCAGGATCTGTCTTCTTTAACGTTTGACCACGTCTGTGAACTTCTTTTAAAATACTAATGTAAGTGCACCCGTGTTATTGCGTCCCAGGAAGAGTTTTACCACTGTGGGAAGCAATCACATCAATCCTATCAAGCACGGGCAGCTGAGCTCCACGGGTTCCGTGTTCAACATGCATAAAGAGCCATATGCTTATCAGATGGTGAGAGATGCCATCATTCACTTAGCTCCAAATTGTGAGGCGCGAGAGTGTGCCCTCTGGTGTGAAAATCCATCCCTCTCTGAGGTTTTAGCTATTCCACGGTCATTCGAGGTGTCGTGAGTTGCATGTAACCGAATTGAGTCACAGTGTGAAGTATCAGTAATTCGACCCTCTCCTCCACACAAAAGTTCAGATACTTTACAGGGGATGGACACGGTCACGGAGGTCCGCATACGACGACAACGTTGAGGCGGCTGTCCTCACTCCCAGCAGGAACCACACCGACAAAGTTAACGACAACATATGCATTCCGTACTCCCATCCTGTCTTTATTCTTTAGTTAACTATGAGCACCCAGATTGCCCAAAACGCTGGGCTACCAATCAAAACTGCAACAAACAAGGTCACACTGCTTCTGTTTGTAAAGCAAAAATCCAGCACAACTAGCCTGATGTGGTTATGGATGTAAACATTGTGTGAGCTATTTCTGTTGTGTCAAAAAAGCTTCTCATTGATATTACGGTTTTTCGTAAAGTTCTGCACCTGCAAGTGGATACAGGAGCTATGGTAACCTTGTTAAACTCACAAACTGATATGGACTTGAGCTCCCCTCCACTTCTCCCAGTGTCAAGAAAGTGAATTACAATAAACAGTATATTCCTATTTTCAGCCAATTCTCTGCCCCAGTGAACAAGTCAGTAGTCAGGTCACTTACGTTTCTTGTTGTGGATACGCACATACGCAGAATCTTTCTGGATTAGTTGCTTTTAAGTTGTTTGGTGGGTACCGTGCCTGGACAACTCTTTGCAAAGTTATCAGGTGGTCAATATTTCTCAAAACATTACTTGTTGGATGCCTATTTACAACTCCCTTTAGATACCGAGTCACAATGTCTGTTATTGTCAATGCCCCATTTGTATTGCACGAATACCTACAGCTGCTTTTGGAGTCACCAGCACTCCCATGATTTTTCAACATCTATTGTAACGACTTACATCGTTTATGCCAGGTTGTGCAAACTATTTGGATGACATTCTAGTTTCTGGTGCCTCTACTGAGGAACATTTACAAAATCTCTGTCCTCTTATTTTCTGTCCTCCAAGCAGTCAGGTTGAAGCGTAATTTAGAAAAATGTCAATTTTTTCAATATCCTATAGTTTGTCTTAGGTTTGAAGACTTTCATGAGGGATTCAAACCCTTGCTTCAACATGTTTCTGTTATTGTGTCACTTCCACACCCTACTTCACTCAAAGACACCTACCATCATAAATGTTTGCCTGAGGCAGCGACATTTGTGCAGCCATAACACATCTTGCTGTACAAAGGGACTCAGGTTTGGTGGTTGCCAGCTTGTGAAATTGCATTTTCCACCCTTAAGACCTCATTGCAGACTCACCCTACTTAGTCACATCCAACTAGGTCTCCACTCGTCCTTGTCACGAACGCTTCTCAGTACGGGTTGGGGGTGGTACCAGCTCACGGATATCCCCTCCGAGCAACCTATTGCTTGTACCTCAAAAATGCCAACTCCTGCTCAAACTAGGTACTCTCAGGTAGGACAGGGAGTTTCACCCATTGTATATGCTGTGAAGAAATTCCACATTTTTCTCTACAGTATCAAATTCCATCTGGTCGCCGATCGTTGCAAACCGTTGTTTTAGTTATTCAGTCCGTCTGCTTCATTACGAGATAAAGCGGCACATTGCATTCAATGTTGGGCTCCTTTCCTTTTGAATTACAACTGTGAGATTCGTTTCCACCCTATGAATCAACACACAAATGCCGATGGTTTGTCCCACCTGCCAGCCAGTCTGGATTTGATTAGGGGGAGTTGCTTCGTTTCCACTTGGGTGATGTCACCACACAACAGATGGTTGATGGTTTTCCTGTAACTAGCTGTAGCTTCAGATCCTGTTTTGCACGAGGTCATAACATTCGTACAACATAATTGGCCACATTCACCACCTTCTGGTACATTTGACCCCCTCCGTAATTATTACATGTTTTGACATCGATTCTCTGTTGCGGGTGTTCCGCTTTTAGACACGAATCGTGCAGCCCGTCAGGTAGTGATCCTCTCAGTGCTTCATTTGGAGGTCCTCTGTTTATTACGTGCAGATCACTGGGGGCACAAAAGTGTTGGCCCATCAACACGTGTTTTGGCCCAGCTCGGGCGGTGAAATTACTCACCGGTTGTTCACAGAGTGCAATGCACCGAGCAACTCTCCACACGTCACTGTCTCCTCGGCTGACGTCGTCACATACTCGGGAGTGTATACGTGTGGATTTCGGTGGCCCCTTTCTCGACACTAATTGGCTGTTGATCATTGACACAAATTCTCATTTTCTGTGTGTTGTTCATTGTGTGTCCACATCCACAACTGCCAATGTTGCAGCCTTGTCCAAAATTTTTTCAGTCAAAGGCTTGTCCACAACATTAGTATCCAAATGGTCCACAATTTTCATTGCAAGAGTTTGCAGCATTTTGTAATTCCCGTGGTACCTGTCACATACACGTCCCACTATTCCATCCACAGTGAGTTGGAACACCGAGTACAAATGTTCAAAACTCAGATGAAAATGTGTGTGTTGCCATCTCTTCATTTGATGTAGCCCCAGATCGGTTTCTTTCCTCGTACCATTTCACGCCATTTGGCACGAACAGCCTGGTGGAGCTACTCTGTGGGCACAAGCCGAGGCTACCGCTACACCTCCTGCATTCTCCACCTGGACAGCAACGTGTGCAGCCACTGTGCCTCTTCTGGCTGGGTGTGGCTGTCTGGGTGCACAGTTTTTGAAGTCACCCTAAATGGATTCCGGCTGTCTTCGCCAAATGCCGGGAGTGGCATCTTTGTGACGTCCTCACAGACGACGGCTGCTGCTCGAGGCATCACGATCGGCTTTGTCCTCGTGTGGACAGCTGGGTGCCACCTGATGTGCCGTCACCTCTGAGCCCATCACCTGCTGCTGCCGGTTCTCCATTCCCACGTAGGCAAGGGCATCTGCGTCCGCTCCCAGTAGCCGAGTGGTCGGTGCGACAGAATGTCAATCCTGAGGGCCCGGGTTCGATTCCCGGCCGGGTCGGAAATTTTCTCCACTTGGGGACTGGGTGTCGTGTCGTCCTAATCACCACCATTTCATCCCCATCGACGTGCAGGTCGCCGAAGTGGCGTCAACTCGAAAGACCTGCACCCGGCGAACGGTCTACCTGACGGGAGGCTCTAGCCACACGACATTTACATTTATTTTAGGGCATCTGTTGTCAGTCGTCAAACTGGCAGTTCCCCTATCACTTCTGACACTATTGTCAGATATTTGGTCACCCGTTCCTGAGTAACCACCGATACCAGTATCGTCAGCACCGTCACCAGAATCGACACTCGAAGTCGACACGGAAATGGCCCCAATGCCGCCGTAAGGTTCGACACAGGATGGTAGGCACAGGGTGTGTCCACACCTGAAGCGCTTCAGACTGTACTCTCCCATTGTAGTGTGCTACCTTAGCCAGAGCCCAGCAGATGAGGAGGGCAGCATAGTTGTTTCAAGAATCTGTGGTCTCCCCAAGAGAGGAGGAACGCAGTGACACGTGCCCTTATTTTCAGAAGGCTGTATGTTTGACAGTGCCGTGTCATCCACAGAGGGCGCCTCAGACTTGTTTGTGTGTGAGATCACCCTCAGAGCCCACCAGGGGCCACAATCTATTTAAGGCAGCTGTGCTACGCTCGGCCTCAATTCTTGACGTGTTTTGCTACAGCTCTTTGTGTATGTAATTGGTCTCTGCTGAATGTTACATAAATACTGTGTTCAAGTTGTTAATGCTTACACGGAATAAAGTTTGGTTCAATCTGCTGGTCATGTTGTACTTATACTTAATTACAACAGTGCCCCCTCCCCCTCTTTGTGTTCTACATAACCATTACATGTATCACATACCTCACCTTTCATCCTGTCCATAACAGACATATGGGGTATCGAGTAAAATCTGTGACCGGATCGAGAATTTCTCGGTACGGAGGAGGTGGCACGTTATCTCGGATCAAAAGTCATGCTCAAATGTAGAAGTAACTTGGGGTGTGCTGCAGGGAAGTGTGTTGGGGCTCCTACTGTCCACGTTCTATATTAATGACCTTGCATGAAATATCAACAGTAACCTGAGACATTTTGCAGATGATGCAGTTATTTATAATGTGCCCTGTCTAAAGGAAGCTGCACAAATAGGCAGTCAGATCCAATGAGATTTCAAAGTGGTACAAAGATTGTGCAACTTTCTTTAAATATACGGAAATGTAGCATTGTGTGTTTCTACACAAAAACAAAAATAGTAGACTAGAATGTCAATGAGTCACAGCTGAAATCGGTCAGCTCAATGGACGTCTGGGTGTAACAATTTGTAGTGATATGAAATGGAATGATTAAATAGGTTCACTTGTAGGTAAAGCAGGTGACAGGCTTAAGTATTTCAGTTAGTGGAAATACTATTAGTCTGTCTCCTCAGCCAAGAGGTCAGCACGTCCGATTGCTGTGCAGAGGTCCCGGGTTCAAATCTCAGTAATGCCGGGAATTTTTCCTCGGTGATAGCACTGGAATGGGGTGCAGTCGGCCTTGTGTTGCCAGTTGAGGAGAATTGTCAGCTTCAGGGTACAGAAGGCTGACAGTGGCTGGGAGAGTGGTGTGCTGGACCTGTTCCCATTCCACCACACAGAGAGTTGTTTGTATTTTATTTTATTTTATAAAAAAGTCATCAGTCTTTTGACTGGTTTGATGGGTCCTAACATGAATTCCTCTCCAGTGCCAATATTTTCATCTGAGAGCAGCAGTTGCAACCTATGTCATCAGTTCTTTGCTGGATACATTCCAATCTCTGCCTTCTTCTACAGCTCCCTCTAGCACCGTGGAAATTTTTCCCTGATCTCTTAATGAATGTCCTGTCATACTGCCTCTTCTTCTTGTCAGTGTTTTGCAAATACTGTATTCCTTTCTTGGCAGTTTTGCAGATAACAACACTCTTCTGTAGCACCACATTTCCCATACTTTGATTCTCTTCTTTCCCAATTTTCTCACCATCTGTACCTCAATGCTCTGCTCCAAACGAACATTATCAGAAATTTCTTTCTCAAATTTAGCCACCTGCTCGCTACTAGTAGATTTTTCTCAGCCAGGAATGCTCTTTTTGCCGGTGCATGTCCACTTTTGGTGTCGCTGCTCTGCCTGTGTGGGTTATTTTGCTGCTTAGGTAGCAGATTTCATAAACTTCATCTACTCCATGATCTCCAATTCTGATGTTAAGTTTCTCAGTATTCTCATTTCTGTACCTCTCATTACTTTTGTCTCTCTTCAGTGTACTCTCAGTCCATATTTTTTCGTTAGACTGTTCATTCTGTTCAACAGATCCTGTAATTCTTCTTCTCCTGCAGTGAGTAAAGCAATGTGATCATACACCTTGAATTCTAATTCCAGTCTTGAACATTTCCCTTATTTCCATCATTGCTTCTTCGATGTATAGACTGAGTGGGAGGAGCATAAGACTACATCCCTGTCTTACACCCTTTTTAATTTGAGCACTTCATTCTTGGTGTTCCAGTCTTATTGCTCCCTACTTGTTCTTATACATATTGTGTATTTCCCATCTTTTGCTATAGCTTACCGCTACTTTTATCAGTATTTTGAACATCTTACATAGACTTACACAGTTGTACACTTTTTCCAGGTTGACAAATTCCATGAACGTGTCTCAATTTTTCTTCAGTCATGCTTCCATTATTGACCGCAATATCAGAACTGTCTTTCTGCTGTTTTTTAATGATAGCACAACATTTTCCACATCTTTTATTAAAACCTTTTTTAACTCATTAGATATCAGCTTCTCATTGAAGTCCAAATGGATCTACTTTACCCCAATATTTAGCTACACCGACACCTGCCTTTGCTGCAGTTACAAAAAATTCCTTTACATGTTCCGAAGGAGGGGGAGGATGATGGGGTATGTGTGAAGACTTCCACAGCATTGGACAGTGTTTTAGTGGACAAAATAGTAGGGAAAGACAAAGATTAGAATGTATACAACAGATAATAGAGGATGATTGGGGTAAGTGTTACTCTGAGGCATCAGACAAGAAACCATAGTGGGCCTCAGGCATAGGTAAGCATTTTTTTCTAATTCTGCTTCTCATCATTGAGCCTCAATGTAATTAAGAGCACAGACAACTCATAGCAGGTATAATGGGATGTTTCCCAAATTGGTCCGCTTACTGTTAATTTAACAAAGGAAAATTATACCGGGGAAACTAATATTATGGGACAAAGCTGATAGCCAACACTTTCCTTCAGCAGGTGAAATGTTTATATGGGGCATTCAAAAATAAGTGGGCCGCAGGCTGTAAAGTGAAAATTACTGAAGGGATCATAATGCAATTGCCTCAAAAGAACGTGTGTTCTCTACAAAAGAACTGAGGCCCCAAATTCACCACTAGATGGACTCGTACACAACCCCACATGATGACAGAGTGAGCATATATTCGAGTTGACTGTCCACTACATCCAGTAGCGATGAAAATAGAGAAACAGAGGTTTCAAAAGAAGAGCAAAGGGGTGTAGCACACGGAATGGAAATTTGTCAAAGAACAGCACAAGTTTACGATTGTGTGTCCATTGGAGTTCTAATTCTCAATCCGACCTCTGGGGGCGATGGCTGCCACAATAGTTCAGTGGTCTTCGATAATGAGGGCATCCACTTGCCCAATAGTGGTATCAGTAATGTGGTGTGGCATTCCAGACTGTGCTTCATCGGCCAGTGAACTCCATTCTTCCTCGAATTGCTCGTGATACGCCTCGAACCACGCAGTGGACGTGCAGTGCTCTTTGTTCACTTGTGCCATTCTCTGATGGTTTTCCATTTGCCACACTACTCCTGCTGTCAGCAAATGCACTATACTCCTTTGGTCCTCTGTTGAAACCTCCATTTCTCTGTTTTCAGCACAATTGATTTGAGTGGATGGTTAACAGGAGCATGTGCTCACTCTGTCATCAAGTGGATGTGTGCCCGTGTCCCTTTACAGCACAGGTTCCCAAATTCTTCCTCTGATGAATTACTGAATTACTTTGAGGCTCCTTGTACTTTGATGGTACACCTTGTTTATTTTGGAGGTTAAAATATTTTTAAAAAAATTAGAAAACTTGTTTTATTCATCGATTACTTCAATTTTAAATAATAACTGATAACACAGAACTAATAATAAAATTTTAAACATTAATTAGTATTGTCAAAACATAAAAAAGACCACCACGTTATTAATAGTTTTCGCAGAGCAGTTATTCACTTCACGTGGAACACTAGTGTTCAGCGCAACACAATTTGGTGAACCCTGCTCTAAAGAACAGTTTGGGGCCTTAGCACCCTTATAGGGATCATATCTTTTTCTGTAGGTGATGGAATTACGGTCCCTTCACTGGTTTTTATTTGACAGCCTCTGACTTGTTTCTTTTTGGGTGCAACTTACAGTATTGCTGATGTACACACACAGAAATAAACGTGAAGATATTATCTGTACAGTTAGAGGGTGTAGCAGGACTGGATTGAGCTGTGAGTGATCCATACTCTTCAAAATTTTCATTTAATGAAACATAAAAAACAATTTTACAATTAATTTCCACAATTTTAAAAATGGCACATTAAAAATGTTCAAAAATGGATAACAAACCCCCAATTATACCCACAAAATGTTGAAACAACTTGAATAATAAAATTACAGAAGGCTGTCCACCAAATTAAATATAATAGACAAATATCTTAAAATGCATAAAAGACTCAAAATACAATGTTGCATCTAAGCCAGATCATCACATACAATCTTTTTATAATGATGAAAATTTTACGTGAAAGCTTGCTCTAAATAATGGCACACACCATCTGCTCTTGCCAATATGACAGCTATAATTTACCAGCAAATATCACCACACATAACCAATATCGAAGCAATTTGGAAAAGTGAAAAATGACCAAACACTTTCATAAATTCTCAAAATAATTTTGACTGTGTGCTCAGAGCAGATTTATGACAAGAACGTTAACCAGAAAAGGCAAGGCTTCAAACAAAATCATTGCAAGAGGAAGCCAGATTGACACATAAGCTCTTGAGCAGAAAATATGCCACAGTTTGTTTCAGTTATATGCGATCACATCACGAGGCAACAGGTACAATCTAGACTAAATTTCTTTTATTTCTGACTATGATCACAAATTTTACCTCCTTGAACTTCCAGTTCATCCAGTGATGATCGTCCTCAGATCTGCAGCAAAACATGGGAAATAACACAAATACAACTAGTGGATCGTCTGCATCTTAAAACAATAAAACATGTCATAATGAAAGATTACTGACATACATGTGAAAAATATTTGCTTTAAATATGATGGGGCATAGCTGTTTTAAAACATGTTGTAATAAAGGGTGTTTATAAATGAATATCGGGGTTTTAACGCTTTATAATATTTATAACATTAAACTTACAGTTATAAACGATATGTCAAATGAAAGAGCAACTCAAACAGTTTTACCAAGAACCTTATAAATGTTCAATGTGAGCACTGGTATAGCGAAGTACGTGACTGGTTGAACTTCACTGTACCCAAGCGCTGGATAGGCCGCAAGGGGCCCAATGACAGGGCTTGCTTTGCATGGCCTCCACGTTCACCTGACCTAACGTCATGCAATTTTGTCCTCTGGGCCTGCATCAAGGATCGTGTGTTTGTGCTTCCGCTAGCAGCAGACCTCCCTGAATTAAGAAACCGGATTGAAGCAGCTGTTGCTACAATCACTGAAGACACACTTATCAACGTTTGGAAGAACTCGGCTATAGACTTGATGTGTGCCGTGTTCCAAATGGTGCTCACATTGAACATTTATAAGATTCTTGGTAAAACTGTTTGAGTTGCTCTTTCATTTGACATATCATTTACAACTGTAAGTTTATTACAATAAATATTATAAAGTGTTAAAACCCCAATATTCATTTATAAACACCCTGTATAATGAAGTTGTGGCAGCATCGTCAAAAGGTGCTTAGTATGATTGCACCTATTTAAAATGTGGTATGTACTAGGCCACAGTGTTGTTAACAGTGCTACTCTTCATAAGAAATTTCTGTACTGTAGCCACGAAATGTTTGTGTCGTAAGCTCGTTAGATGCCACTAGTGTAGGTGTACACATATTTGTCAATTATATGATTTTATGATGCGGTCTAAAGAAAAGAATACAACAGGTAAAGTTTATGGAGGGCTTACCACATGTGTAAATTATTACAGAGATAAAATTCAATAAATTAAAAATATGACTGAAGTAAAATTTAAATTGTTAAAAAGAATATGCTTAAGCAACAATAGTTCTGGCAAAGTCTTGTGGTGAATTTAGATAAAAATATGACGACATACACAAGAACAAGCTTTTGGAGCCAACAGGATAATACAAAAAAGATAAAATAAATAGGGAAAGAAGCCAAATGGATGAAACAACAGACTGTAGCAAGTAATCGATGCCCATTGCTGACACAGTCACCAGAAATGGTCAGCGGAATTTAACCACCAGAGGCCCTCTCGTGCCTCGTTTTACGTTGTTTAAGGTGCAGACAATCGACTAATTGTATTTGTGTTTTTCCCCACATTTTGCTGCAGATCTGAAGACGGTCATGGCTGAACGAAACTGGTAGTCTAAGGACTCAATAATTTTGTGATCATAGACAGAAATAAAAGAAATTTATTCTACACTCTTCGGATCACTGTTCCATTTGTGACCGTGTCGCTGCACTGAATAAACAGCACACTGTACTGATGAACAGTGATAATTTTATAACAGGACAGCATGCACTCAATAATCATTAGTTGCTCAAGCACTAAGTGGAACTGTATGTACACAGAAATAAATCTGATCTCTAGCACGAGCACAGTACCGATCGTATCAGGGAGATAATTAACAGCAACTTGAGCTCAATGTGTCACCCCAAGCTGTGCCTTCCAGGAACAGACAGGGCAGACAGCTCTACAACAAAAAGAGCCGTAGCTCCACTGCTCAGCTAGCACACACTCTCCATCGGCCACTGAGAGTGTACAGTGGCTACCCACATGTTTCATCCAACTCGTGCTACTAGATGGTGCTTCCTGGTACCTCTGATGTGCAATATTGTGCACTGTGCAACATGCCTTTCTGGTCCAGACAGGACAGAGAGCACTGAAGCAAACAGCACCAGGCATGCCGCACTGCAGCAAATTGCTCAGCACACTCCTCTAACGGCTGCCAACTCAACCACAGCTCCCCAATGTAAAAAACTGATACTGGTATTTTATGTATTTTTCATTTTTAGTGATAACTGACTGTAAAACTGCTGTACCAATTTGCCATAGCAGTGGTGCTGAAGCTTTGATTTTAGATAAAACTTTCTTTAAAACATGAGTTTGGTAGGGTGCTCTGTGACTTCTCAAAGACTGATATTGTCTTTGAAATGTATTATTTCTGAAGGAAGGAGACAACTTTCAGATCAACACATTATAGAACTAATATTTATAAATAGATTGCACAATAAATATTTGCCATTGGCTTAGTTCATTATTGAAATTTTAAATATCGTTGTGTATTTATTTCTGGTAATGTTATACATTGTGCACTACCTAGATCATTTGAATTTTTTGAAAGAGCATTTTTGGTGTTGTCAGCAAAAAATCAAATATTTCAAATTATCATTAAAAAGTAAAAAAAAATGGCTTTTCCATTCAAAATAGTTAAAGAAAAAGAATGGTACAAAGTTACACAAAAGCTTATAATTTGTCTGCCATTTCTATGAAAGCTACAGCAAGAGTGATAAATTTAAAAAATTAACAATTTATTCATAATTTATAATGAAAATAGAAATAACTGATTTGCTGCCTGTATCTACAAAATATCCCTTCATCTGCTTACATCCCTCAGAAGTGGAAAACTTAACACAAAAAAACAGTGTTCTCAATTCTGAGTTTTCACCCCTTACCACTGATGCCCAAATAGTAGTGTGATCCTCGATTACAATTTATTTTTCAACAGAGATTTAAAAAATTAGAATCAGTTGGAGAATATTGGTGGATCTTTTTATAATGTTGAAACCCCCATTACTTTTTGAGAAACGCGGTAAATGGTGGATGGACTACATTTTCTTTTATTTACCTTTTTATCTGATATTTTGATTCTACAAATCTCGAAACATGTAATGCAAAAGTCTGATGGAGTGGTAGTTTTTCAACCTCTGTGTGATGCCTCCATTTATCGCTGGAAAATAATAGCAATAAAAAACTAAAAATCGGTTATTTCAAAAACTGGCTATATTGGGCAGTTTTAACAGTTGTGCATTAAACTGGAGACAAAAAAACCCACGTAACTGAAAACCAGTCATTTCAGCGATAACCGCCATCCCTTTTTCCCAGGCACTCGTCCGAGTCCATCCGGCCTCCTCGGTCAGCGGTGCCTCTGGGTTCCTGGTGATGTGCCCCATCCTCCATCACAGCAGTCTGTGGCCTCCCTGCTCAGCTCCAGACGGCGCTGGTGACACCTTGTGCCTGTTGCCACTGCACTCGTGTTACAGTGCTGGTGCTGCCACCACTTCAGTTGTGGGGTCTTTGAACTCACTGCAAACAGTTATGTCTAGAGATAGCACACTACAAAGTCTGTGAGAAAAGTAGTGAGACTGGTATTTTTATCTACCAAAGTTTTTATTTTTTCAAACAACAATATTGTCTCCTTAAAGGTAGATCCCTTCCACAGCTAGACATCAGTGGAGCCACTGTTCCAGTCTCGGTAGCTGTGCGGGAAGTGTTCAACTGGTACGGCCTTTAACATTCGGTCACATTCTTCTCCGGAGTCACAAAATGAATCCTTTTAAGACATTCTTCAATTTAGAAAAAAAAAGTCATAAGGCCTTAGATTAGATGAACAGGAGGGCTGTGGAACAACAAGAATGCCTTTTGAGGTCAGAAATTCGATGATGTAAGTGGCCTTGTGACGTAGGGCATTGTCGTGATGCGGCATCCACTTCTCTGCGATGTCTTTTCTCACTCCATTCGGCCTTTTCCTGAGCCTCTCGAGGGCAACTTTGTCAAACACTTGGCTGACAGTTTGTCCTAGAGGAACAAATTCTTTATACCCCTTACTGTCAAAAAAGCAAATCAGCACAGTTTTGATCTTCAGTTTGCTCATTTGAGCTTTTCTGTCCGAAGAGACGTCTCAGTGTGCCACTCTCACTTTCCCGTTCTGTCTCAGAATTGTACTCAAAAATCCGTGTTTCGTCAGCTGTGGTCATTGGCAGTCCTCTCTAGAAGATCAATGCATACGTTTCTTCGATTGTCCTTCTGCTCAGTTGTGAGGTTTCGCAGCATCATTTTAGCACAAACATTTGCTATGTGCAAGTCTTCGGTCAAAATTTGATGTGTGGTGAAAGTGTTTAAGTTTAACAGGTACCCATCGTCCTTATTGTTAAATATTGGTCCAATCTCAAAGGAGCATACACGTGTCGGACATTTTTCATCGGTTTTTGAAGCTGGCGACCTCCTCGAGAGAGGTTCACCTTCGACATGTTCTCAGCCTTTCAAAAATGATTTGTGCCGGCAAAAATCCGTGCTCCCGATAAGGAATGTTCCCCGAAGCCTCGTCTCGACTTCTCCAAGGCCACGCTGGTGGATTCCCCAAGTTTAATTCAAAACTTGATGGTATGATGTAGCTCTAAATTCTGCTGTTCCATTTTCGTAACACATAACAAAAACACAACTCCATTGATGACACTCTCAAAAATCACGTGATGGCTGTAAGGGGCTGAAATTTGGCCTGAGCATCTAGAAGGGATGAACACACCAGACTAAATAAGTAGAATAACATAGTGTTACCAGTCTCATTGCTTTCCTCACTCGCCTCGTATCCCAGCTTTTGGAACTAATACTTTCTTCCTCAGAGGAGAGAGAAGGATAGAGTGGGAAGGATGAAAATGGAGTGCAATGGGCTCAGAGCCATCTGCAGTGAGGGCAAGGGTAAGCACTGGCCACATCCTGGGGCTTGAGTTTGCTGGCCTCCCTTTCTAACCTTCCCACTGTATCCCTCTATCCTTCCTGAGGATATTCCTAAATGTAGGGTAATGTCTTCACTTTTACTTCAGTGTCTGCCTATCAGCAGTACTGAACATTTCATCTGTTGAAGAAAGTTCTGGTTAGCAATTCTGCCTCATATTTATTAGTTTTCTGTTACAGGGAGGAGACAACAGTCTTAATATTATTTACTAAAAAATTAATGTAAAATACTTGTTATGCTTAGATTATAATCCTTGGTATTCTGTTATGGCAAGATGAAGAGTGTCAGTTGTTTTCTACAACCACCTTCAAATTGTTCAAAAAGCAAAAAACAAGTGCATGTGCATTGAAAAACATGATTAACTACAGTCATGCAGTGAAATATATTCATACTTTGGGCCAACAAGGTTATGACAGTATGTAGTTAACAACTTCTTTACGACTTAGCCAGGTCGTAAACCGTAATCTCGCAAGATGATGTTTATGAGTTACGTTTGCAATGTCTTGTGAGGCAAGTATGACTTGTGACATTTTGCTTTTAACCTTCAACTTGTGCACATTTTATGCAGATGACTATTTTATAAGCTATGTTGCGTTATTCCTTTGTAGGCCAGGCTATGGAGCAGCTAACAGTACTTGTACCATTGCATATACTGTTCTCACTATAATACCTTCTGTGAAATTGCAAGTAAAGTTTTACTAATGCTACTGGCAATTTTCTTTCTTTATATCTTGATCTTGCAGGATTATGGTTTAAAACCTGGTTCCCTCATGAAGAACTTTTTAACTACATTCTGTCATAATCTTGTTGGCCCACAATACGGATGCACAATTCCAGTTAATGATGTCCTACAGTGCATGTGCACCGCTATTTTACAGTCTGGATGATCTGAGGATGATTGAAGTAAACAGCTGAAACTAGCCATCATGATGTAATTGTATAATGAAAATTGTGCTCTAGGCGTAAAAAAGTATTTTGCATTAAATTTTTTTATGTTTTAATAAGTTTTCTATAATTTCCTGAAATACATGAATCACTGCAATACAGCACATAGCTTATGCACCTATTCTCATAGTCCAGTGTAAGCTGAAACTAAACAAAAACCATAACCTTCTGCCAGTTAACTGTATCATACATCTACATCTCTTTCTATACTCTGTAAACCACTGTGAAGAGCATGGCAGAGGGTACAACCCATTGTATCAGTTACTAGGGCTTTCTCCCATTTGATACACATATGGAGTCCAGGAGGAATGATTGTTTAAATGCCTCCATGCATGCAGTAATTAATCTAATCTCGTCCTCACGATAGCTAAGGGAGCAATACATATAGGGTTGTAGTATATTCCTAGAGCCATCATTTAAGGTGAGTTCTTGTAACTTCGTTAATAGATTTTTTCAGGATAATTTACGTCTATCTTCAACAGGCTTCCAGTTCAGTTCCTGCAATACATCTGTTATGTTCTCCCACAGACCTAACAAATCTGTAACCATTCATGCTGCCCTGCTCTGTATACATTCAATATCTCATGTTAATCCTATTCAGTACAGGTCCCACACACTCAAGCAACATTCTAAAACCAGTCGCACGAGTAATTTGTATGCAATATCCTTTGCAGACTGATTGCACATCCCAGTATTCTTCCAATAAAGTGAAGTCTACCACCTGCTGTACCGACAACTGAGCCTATGTGATCATTACATTTCATATCCCTACAAAATGTTACAGCCAGGCGTGGTACAAGTTGACCAATTCCAGCTGTTACTGACTGATACTATTTTCATACTACACTCTGTTTTCTCATTGTGTGAAGTGCACAATTTTACATTCCTGAACGTTTGAAGCAAGTTGCCAATCTTTGCACCACTTTGAAATCGCTTCAAGATCTGACTGAACACTTGAGCAGCTTCTTTCTCACAGTACTTCATTATACATAACTATCATCTACAAGAAGTCTGACATTAATATTAATGATGTCTGCAAAGTCATTAATATATAACATGAACAGCAAGGGTCTCAACACACTTCCCTGGGAAACATCTGAAGCTACTTCTTTCTACATCTGTCAATGATTCTCCATCTGAGATAACATGCTGCAACCTCCCTACAAAAAAAAGTTTCATTCCCATCACAAATTTCACTTGATTTCCATACAGTTGTACTGTCGGTAATAAATTTAGGTGTGGTACTGAGTCAAATGCTTTTCAGAAACTAATAATACAGAGTCCATCTGGCTACATTGACACAAGGTTTTCAGTATGCTGTGTTAGATGTGAGAGTTTAACACAACCAATGTTTTCAGAAGCCGTGCTGACCGGCATGCAGCATGCCATTCTGTTTGAGATAACTCATTAGTTTCAGCTCAGCACATATTGTAAGATTCTACAACAAACTGATGTCAAGAATAATGGACAACACTTCTATGTATCATTTCTGCTATCCTCCTTGTAGATGGGCATCATCTGTACTTTCTTTAAGCTACTATGCACATTTTTTTGTTGAAGTGATCTATGGAAGATTATAGCTGAAATAGGCAATAACTCAGCTGCAAATTCAGTATACAATCTGTTGCGAGTTCCATCATACCCTGGAGCTTTGTTCAGTTTTCACTGTTTTAGTTGTTTCCTGATGCCACATCTACTTTGCTCACCTTTCAGTGGCATGAGAATTGAATTGGGCCAATACCCTTGGGTTTTCCTTTGTAAAGGCACATTTGAAAATGAAGTTAAGCATTTCTGCTTTGTTTTGGTACCCACAATTTTAGTTCCGGTCTCATTGGTAACTTACTGAACACTAACTTTGGTGCCACTAACAGCCTTCTCATTCAGTATTTCTTTGGATTTAATGGAATGTCCACAAAACTATTTGTACAGAACAATCAGTTTAAGCTGTAAATAATTAGGCTTCACCGTCCAAAGTAATCCTCAAATAATTTCTTCTCACTATGTTATTATACAAGGTCATTGAGGAATGTGAAGCAGCTGCTCTGAGGTCGGAAAACTGACAATAGCTGGAAGAGTGATGTTCATTTGATCAGATCATTGTGTCTCGTGGGTACTGCGGTGAAAGATAACCTTTGCGAATGTGGAATGAGTTGAGGTATACGTTAACACAACACGAGCAAATCGTGGACATTTAATGAGAATGCGACACTGACAATACAGTACCACTTTACCACTTAATGGTATTCAAGTCTGTGGCAGATAAATTTAATAGTTGTCAGTTTGGAAAAAGCTGTGGTACCTCCTAAGTTTTGCTAAATGAATGCTATTTATGTCCTACTAGTTCGGCTTAATATTTACTGTACTAATTACCATTCTATTTTTAGAAGAGAATACTTACCTCCACCTGTTTGCTGAGTTCTGCTTGCAGTACATTACCACTTGTTATGCTGCTCTACAATGAACAATGTAGCTATCAGAACTATTAGTTCCTCAACAGATTTCAGATATGTTGCAGAAAGAGTGGATAATGGGGCAAGTTTTTATTTTTTAATTGGTGGAGATTCCCAGTTTCTTGTTTTCTGTTGTCTGGGAGCCTGATGCATAACTTGTCACCAGAGAACATAACTCTGTTCTGATATTAGGACAAGGAGGCAAAGTCAATATGAAAATTATTTTTGTTTCTTGTACTGTGAGAGTGTATATCACAGTTCAGTTGAAACTGATTTTTATGAGATGTGGCTATAAAATAACAGGACTACTGTTGTAAAATATTTTATTTGAAAAACTTACATATTTAGTTACCTCACTGTCAATGTACTTCCCTTCACTATCCCTAGAATCCTCTGTGCAAATTTTCCACTGATGGAAACAGTGCCGGAATTCTTCCTACGTGAACTTGAGCTCCCAGTTTAAACGACTTCAATTGCCACCGACATTTTGTTGGCACAATAAACACCCCTTAATGTCAGTGAGAGGGGGAATAGAAGGATGGAGAGTGGGTGGGGGAGGGGGTTGAAAATCGACATAGAGAGTGGGAAGGAGGAGAGTGACAGAAAGAGGGGGCAGAGTAGGAGGTGGGGGGAGGAGGAGATGAACAGGAGGAGGTGGGTGAAAGAGAGAGGGCGAGGAGGAGGAGGAGGAGGAGGAGGAGGAGATAGACAGAGATAGGGGGGAAAGGAGAGTTTCCATAGATATTGAGCAACTGCAAAGCATTGCTGGATTCACTAGTAATGTAAACAGGAAACATTGTTTCCAAACATTCAGACAGACATGGGGTATGTATATTTGAAAACAATAATATACAAATTTTCTGTCAAAACTAACTGCAAGAAAGGAAATGCTGTGCTCTGAAAATGTGCAGTTTCATTTTCTTTCTCACTCTCAGTGTGACCTACAATAACAGGGCATTTAAACCGTCAGACAAACTGTTTCTTCCACGTATGTTATGTCTGCTTGTACATAATTTTAAACAAAAATTGTATACACAGTAATGTACTGTTTTGTTTTCTTCATCAGAGTTGGTTTCAACACAGAACATGAAAATTGTATTAATGGCTTATCAGCTTATGAGTACAATACAGCTGGAGAATCTGAACAGTCCAAAACTTGGTGATCCTATCTGTCTGCACATTAAATCTATGCAACAGCTGGAGAGAACTATCTCATACCCTGTGTACTATGATCCTAGTAAATTTATACATTCATTTTAAGCAATTTATCAATTTATCCATTCATTTTAAGCAATTTCAGTTCCCAGCCATAGTTTTGTTTCCAATAACAATATAAATATGGCTCAAGGTCAAAGAGAGGGTGGAAGAAGTGACAGACAGAGAATGGAGGGACACAGGAGACGGAGGGAGAGAGGGGGGAGGATGCGACATTAATTTCATACTCTTTCCTTTTTATCTGTTCGTACGAAGAACTTTCCAATTATTATTATGTAACTGTTTTCACACAGATGGAAGTACGAGGCCTTTGCCTTGAAAAGGAAAAATGTTAAGTCCCACAAAGTTACATGGCAAATATAAACTCCAAGAGAAAAAAAGAAAAAAAAAAAAAAAAAAAAGAAAACTGCGCATAACAAACAAATTATCCATATGGGACAGAAATTGGTAGGTGTTATCTACATCTAAAGACAAAAAATGATTAAAGTTTCAGAAAAATTGCACGATTTGTTAAAGAGAAAGAGCAAATCACAATCCGAGCAAGTCAATAATGCATCGGTTCACCTCTGGCCCTTATGCAAGCAGTTGTTCGGCTTGACGCTGATTGACAGAGTTGCTGTATGTCCTACTGAGGGGTGTCGTGCCAAATTCTGTCCAACTGGCGCATTACTTCATCAAATTCCAGAGCTAGTTGGAGAGCCCTGCCCATAATTCTCATCACGTTCTCAGTTGTGGAGAGATCCGGTGACCTTGATGGCCAAGGTCGGGTGTGGCAAGTATGAAGGCAAGCAGTAGAAACTCTCGCCATGTATGGGTGTGAATTATCTTGCTGAAATGTTAGCCCAGAACAGGATGTCACGAAGAGCAACAAAACGGGCCACAGAATCGTCGAAGTTCCGCAGTGCCAGAAGAATGCCCCAGATGACAGTCAGAGGGGTCCTGCTATGAAACGAAATGGCACTCCAGGCCATCAGACCTGACTGTCGGGGCGTATGGCGGTTGGTATCCCACTGCGGTCCTGAGCGTACATTTCAGTACGATAATCCCTGGCTGCACACGGCGAGAGTTTCTACTGCTTGTCTTCATGCTTGCCAAACCCTATCTCGGCCAGCGAGGTCGCCGGATCTCATCCCAACTGAAAACGTATGGGGCATTGAGGGCACGGCCCTCCAACCAGCTTGGGATTTTGACGGTGTAACGCGCCAATTGGGCAGGATTTGGCACAATGTCCATTAGCAGCACATGCAACTACTCTATCAATCAATGTCAAGCTGCTAGCATAAGGACCAGAGGTGAACCAACGCATTACTGACGTGATCAGTTTGTGAAGCTCTTTTTCTTGAATAAATCATGCAGTTTTTCTGAAACTGTAACCGTTTTTTGTCTGTACATGTAGATCACATCTACTAATTTCTGTCCGATATCGATATATGTTTCGTGGTGCGTCGTATTTTATTTTTTGGCTGTATGTTTCCACATGGACGTCTCTGGTTCGGAAGGAAACTGAAGCCAGATTCTGTGTCACCAGCCTTTCATTTTCCACTGCATTTAGCACGTAAAATAAGTGGAAGCCACCAATTCGGAGAAATACGCAAGAAAAATCTACATAACAAACTGAAGAATAAGGTGCATTTCATTTGTGCTGTTATCGACATGTGACTGAAATTAAATTCAGTATATATGAAAATCGGATAAAGAGGGAGTTGCGATACTAGAACCCGACTTAGACCTGTGACTATATAGTGAATATGCGACAACGTCGTAAACAACACGCAAACTATAACGTTCCGATTCCGATTTCGAGAATTTGTAAAATTGGTGGGAAAAATAGTTCGAACTACGGCTACTAGGACCAATATCGTATAAATAAGAGGATAAGATAAGGAAGTCTGTATTGTAACAAGTAGTTCTATAGATGTAACAGACATAGCTTCGCACAGTTCGGTCTAAAAAATTACTTATCGTAAATACATGGTAGCTTAGTGGAAATACATTTCAGCTAGGTAGCCGAGGTGGAAACTGCGATGCGCCGTTCCGAATACTTATTTACTTAGCAGTAGTAAATCGAAATAGTTTTCAAAAAAGAACTGTTTACCTCCAGAAATCGAAGCTCGTGCTGGAAAAAAATCTATTTAGACATACATCTTAGGCGCAGACTGTGATAAACAATTAGTAATAATGTGTGTATCATGAGTAAACCAAAACAGTTACTACAAAAAGAAAAGAATTTGAACAATTTATGGTGAAGGAAATGAAAGTCGTAAAATACAGCACTATAGCTGCGGTGGGGGTCAAGTTAAACACTAAGAATTTAAAGAAAAAGAAAGGAAAACGGAAGATGTCGTAAAGAAAGACTGAAAATTCCATTAAATAATATAATTTCCTCGGAGACAGAAGAGACAGTATTTGGTTTCTGATACACAGCACAGATAAAAATATACAATTTCTCTCGAAACCAACGATAATATGACAACAAACTACGCTATAAAATGCAGCTCAAACTGCGCACCAAATGACGTCACAGCGGCTATTATAATTACTGTTATATTGCATCGCAATTCTTCTTGAGCTGAGGATCAATAAGAAGCACGGTGACTAAGGTTGTGGAATAAGAACTACTATTTTCCAAGACACCATTACGACGACGGGCGGCATAAATTAGACAGCCGCAGTACTCGCAGATATTCCTACCGTCTTTTCTGTCAGACACCATTCAGTCATTGCTGCGCAATAACAATGACTTCTTTCTCACTAAATATCCACCACTTCTTTTGGTGTTCCTTCGCTTTTACTGCCCTTATAGTTTACTATCAATTTTTATGTCGTTATCCGTCAATTACGCACGAATTCGATTATCTCCTTAAGGTTTTAATGTTGGGTTAATATAGCAAGGACTTCACTGACATTGGTTACGGGATTTTATTCTTGATGACGAATGCTACGAACTTGTTCCTTGCCTCATTATCTTTTCTGCACTGAAATAATATATGGCTTGTATCTCCCTGAGTAGTATCGTCACAATGACAGGCTGGTGTGTGGTTTATATGCAGTCGCTACAAATGCCCTATGAATGTCCACGATTGAGCATTATCTACTTAATGTAGTTGTTGCTAGTCGGGCTCCATAAACGTTCTGAAATCAAGGTCGCTTCAGAATTCGTGGTTGTATTTGCGCGTTGTAGGATTTTATTCTTGATGCCGAATGCGAAGAACTTGTTCCTTGTCTCATTATCTTTTCTGCACTGTAATAACATATGATTTGCATCTCCCTGAGCAGTATCATCACAATGACAGGCTGGTGTGTGGTTTATATGCAGTCGCTATAAATGCTCTAGGAATGTCGCACGATTGAGCATTAGTCAATGCGGTTGTTGCTAGTCGGGCTCAATAAACATTCTGAAATCAAGGTCGCTTCGGAATTCGTGGTCGTATTTGCGCATAGTCCCGTAATTTGGTCCATTCTTCCTGCCAGGATTCGAATGCCCTTTTTCGAATAAGTTGTCCATATTCTGTATAGGGAAGCTTGCTCGTAGCGTGCTTTGCTAGTTGACCTGCTTTTTCATTGTCTCTGTGTACGACACGGCAGAGATAAAGGGAGTGAGCGGTCCACGAATATCTGTGGTCTAAGAGCAACGGTGACAGTTGAATACAGAGATTCCGCTTATCCTTTGGCGTATACGTTGCCTGGACTCGGACCGAGTAGAAAAGAACGGGAAAAGAAAGGACGATGTCGGCTACTGGAGCCGTTTGCCTGGTGGTGGCGGTGTGCGCGATGTGCGCTACGGCCGAGGAGGTGGACCCCAGCCTGGAGTGGTCGCCGACCCGCGTGCTGCGCGGGGGCGGAGGCCGCAGCGAGCGAGCCGTGCTGGGACTGCTGGCCGGCGGGGGCGTGCCGGACAGCGAGCTGCAGCTGGAGGCGGAGGCGGGGGCGGGGGCGGAGGGGGAGGCGCGCGTCGCCAAGCGGCAGGCGGCCGGCCTGGACTGGCAGCTGCTGGCCGAGGAGGGCGGCGGGGAGGCCAGGACCCGCGTCAAGCGCGCCCAGGTCAGTCGCGGGGTACCTCCTACATTAGATTACACTAGATTAGTTTTTCGTTCCATAGATCCGTGCTGAGGAGATCCTCGTGGATGTGGAACATGTCAAATTTTTTTTTATTTTTTATATAAAAAGCTGAAATAACAATACTAATAGTATGAATACATATACAATACATCATTTGTTTCTATTAAAAAATTCGTCAATGGAGTAGGATAGTATGAATATATATATATATATATATATATATATATATATATATATATATATATATATATATATATAATACACCGTTTGTTCCTATTAAAAAATTCGTTAATGGAGTAGAAGGAGTTGGCCACTAGTAAGTCTTTCAGGCTCCTTTTGAACTGATCTTTATTTGTAACTAAATTTTGTATGTTTGCTGGCAAATTATTGAAGATGATGGTTCCTGAGTAGTGGACCCCTTTTTGAACTAAAGTAAGTGCTTTTAAGTCCTTGTGCAGATCATTTTTGTTCCTGGTATTGTATGTATGAACTGAGCTGTTTGTTGGAAAAAGAGATACATTATTTAGGACAAATTTCGGAAATACAGAAGCGTCCGATCTTACCCGTCGGCTTTGACCCATGACGTCACAAATACCGCGGAAACGACTATAAACAATTCCAATATGGCGGATATAAAAACATCGCATACGTATTGTAAACACTGAAATACACAAGTTTCACAAAAAGCCTAATGACTGTAACGGGACAAGCGTGGGAAATTAGGGGTTTTTGGGTGCGGAGAAACTAAATATACAGAAATGTAGCCACCGACCGCCATTCAAAACCACGCAAAACAACGAAATAAATCAACATCACAAAACTGACCAAATACCAAAAAACACATTCCTATCCATAATCGGACACTTCCCTTAACCTATATAGCTCAACAGAACCTACCGATCACATCCCCCAATAGAAAACTAAGAAACGAAAGCTTCCCTTACACCTACACACATCGGCACTTATGCAGTTTAGCAGGTACGGAAAAAATTTTTCATTTTTTTTCAAAATTTGATCATCATGTGTCGTTATGCGGTGGGGGGAGTCTGCAGTGCCCCCCCATCCCCCCACAGGCTTCATTAGTGTCAAATCAATATTTTCGAATCATAGGCGGCCGCTGCCGCGGCCGCATTCCAAAAAAAAAACTCCCAACCTAACCTCAAGTGGGCTACGCTACAGATCAATATGTTCATCAAATTGCTTCATATTACGTATACATGTTCATTAGTGTCAAATCAATATTTTCGAATCATAGGCGGCCGCTGCCGCGGCCGCATTCCAAAAAAAAACTCCCAACCTAACCTCGTATTCAGGGCTACGCTACAGATCAATGTGTAGGTCCCTTACGTCACGGGTCAAAGCCGACGCGTGAGATCGGATGTTTCCAACCTATACCCAATACACAAAACATACATAAATAACCAAAAAAAAAACGGAACTTACCTCAAAAAAGTTCCAGCTCCACAAACTAGATTGGCCACCACAATCACACACAAATGCACACACGCACGCACGCACACACACACACACACACACACACACACATACAAAAACACACACACACACACACCAACGAAAAAATACTGAACTAAAATAAAAACCCAACCCACCCAAACGTCAACCCCCTCCCCCACAACTCCAAAATACAACACACAAACACTATACAACAAAATAAACCACCCACCCACCTACCCAGCCCACCCTAACTAACCACTTTCGGTCTATACATTTTACCCACAGCCCTTAAAAAAACCCGAAGAATGCAATAGCCCTCTGGGACACTCTTCCGCCAACAGTACTCATCTAAATGAGACTGAAGGTTGGAAGAGCGCCTCTTCCCCCTCCCAAGAACTGACTTAACCGCTCCCCACATCCCCTCAATTGTGTTAGTGCAAGCCCCAGTATCATAATTCTTAAACTCTAGACTGTGGTTCACTACTAAATGATTAAATCCCCTCTCACCCAACCCCCTATATGAAGAAAACGCATCTGAAACTACTGTGGACCCCGGCTCTACATACTCCTCAATTAACCCCACTAATTCAGGCTTCGACCTCCCCTCCACAACCCTAAAAACACATTCAGTACCCCCACCCCCCTGAACAACAGCCCCCCACACCCAAAGACCAGCCACAGACTTCCCCCTCCCATACTTCCTTTTACCAAACTGCGACTCATCCACCTCCACAACCACCCCATGCCCACCCAACTTACCCCTGTACTTAATAAATTCGGAACACACCTCACGACAAAAGGAATACCAGTCTAAAACAGTCCTCTCACTCACACCAGTCTCAAACGCGCAAAAACTCTGCCCGCAACTATAACAAAAATAATACGTAATAAGCACAATCTCACGCATGGCCAATCTAGACTTCTCGAACCAGGTACCACGCCTTACAGAACGCCATACGCCATCTTTCCGGCAACACCACATGTATCCGTCCCTGGTCCGAGAGTCCGGAACTTTAACCAATTTCATAGGTTCACGGCACACACCGCACTTCACGACCTCGGCAATTAAGCCAAATAGCTGAAGAAATTTAATCAGCTCTAAAGCTGTCTCCCCCATCATCGCCCTCAACCGAACACTGTTAAGGCGGTCTTTCATATCCATTCCTGAACAAAAAACCACAACCAAATACACTCAATAACAAACTCACCCGACGTACAGCAATGAGCATTAAATTAACCATTAACTCACTAATAGAAATTCCGCTTCAAATCCAACACCTGAGCAACAGAAAACTGACCCCACCACACGAAACAAACGAAACAAATGAAAACCATGAACACACCACCAGAGAGCACGACAAACAAAAACAAGACATCTACAAACACGCCACAATCGCAAATCAAACTCCGCGCCGTAATGACGTCACACACCACAACACGCTTACGTCACGGGTCAAAGCCGACGGGTAAGATCGGACGCTTCTGTTGACCCCAAATTTCATTAAGGAGTAAATATACTGAGAGGTAGTAGTTAGTATACCCAGTTCTTTGAAGAGGTTTCTACATGACGTCCGTGAATTTACTCCACAAATAATACTTATTACACGCTTTTGGACTCTAAAAACTTTTGTTTGACTTGAAGAGTTACCCCAAAATATTACACTATATGACATTATGGAATGAAAGTAGGCAAAGTATGCAAGCTTTTTCATTTTTATGTCGCCTATGTCTGCTAACACTCGAATTGCAAATACAGATTTGTTAGGTCATTTCTGCGGTTCTGTGATGTGCTCCTCCCAACTGAATTTATTATCAAGTTGTAATCCCAGGAATTTAAGACTGTCAACCTCTTCTATCTGCTCTTCTTCATACTTTATACATATGCTGGGTGGAAACCTCTTACAGGTTCTGAATTGCATATAGTGTGTCTTTTCGAAGTTTAATGTCAGTGAGTTGGCTTTAAACCATTTATTAATATCCATGAAAATATGATTATCAGACCTTTCTAGAACTACATTCGACATACTATTTATTGAAATACTTGTGTCATCTGCAAACAAAACGAACTCTGCTTCTGGCAGTGCAACTGATGAGAGATCATTAATGTACACAAGAAAAAGCAATGGCCCTAAGATGGATCCTTGTGGGACACCACAAGTAATTTCTTCCCATTCTGATGATGACTGATGACTTAATTCACTAGTCCCTTTCACTGACACCCTTTGTTTCCTGTTAGCGAGGTATGACGTGAACCATTTTGCAGCACTGCTCGTGACACTGTAGAATTCTTTCAGGAGTGCTAGTTCTGCAAGGTTCGCAGGAGAGCTTCTGTAAAGTTTGGAAGGTAGGAGACGAGGTACTGGCAGAAGTAAAGCTGTGAGTACCGGGCGTGAGTCGTGCTTCGGTAGCTCAGATGGTAGAGCGCTTGCCCGCGAAAGGCAAAGGTCCCGAGTTCGAGTCTCGGTCGGGCACACAGTTTTAATCTGCCAGGAAGTTTCATTTCTAGTTAATGACTAGTTCAGCTGGACCAGAGGACCCAGTCCATACCGTGTAGACACAGCCCACACCATTGTGGAGCCACCACCAGGTTGCACAGTGCCTCGTCGACAACTTGCGTCCGTGCTTTCGTGGTGCCTGCGCCACACTCGAACCCCACCATCAGCTCTCGGAACTCAGCTGACCGGGCTACGTTTTCCAGTTGTCTAGGGGCCGACCTCTGTGGTCGGAGCCCAGGAGAGGCGCTGCAGGCGGTGTCGTGTAAAGATCGGGACACACATACCCGGACCGTGGCCGTGCCGAGATACGTCCGAGTATCGGCCGTCACCCGGACAACGAAATACATCATTAAAACAAATGTAGCGCGGCGGGCCCCACTTGACCGGGCCGTGCACGGGGAACGTCCACGGGCCGGGGCCGGGCCGGGCGGGATTCGCCGTGTTTAAATTTTCACGTGACGGGCACGGCCTGGCGGTAGAACTGTCTTGTGAGCTGTGCAACTGCGCAAGACTGTTCTGTGTACAAAACATGGATGTGGAACGACTAATAGAAGTTCACACGTTTCCTGTTCTTTACGATCAGGGAAGTGAAAACTACAGGAGTATCGAGTACAAAGACAGAGTTTGTCATCAAGCTAAAAGAGGATTTTTTCAATTGTACAAGACTTTGAGGTGAAGCAACTCATGAATGACGTATCAGTCCATCAATTCACTCCATCATCCTCCAATTCCTCAGCAAAATCTGTTTCAACACCATATCCCTCACCTGTGGAAAACGAGTCGACAGAACCTACACAGCAGCTTTTGGATCTGCAAAGGGATTCCCACAATTCGGATATAAATAACCAAAGCGGTCATCCTCCAAGTTCCCCTGCATCCTCATCAGCTTCAGAAACTAATTCACTGAATAGTCCTCATTTGTTTTTCTTAGGGTAGTAGAAATTTAGCTGTATTATTTACTAACTTATGTATTTATCTTTCAATTACTAAAGTAATAAAATAAAAATGCTGTCCTTAAAACTTCATATTTATTTGTATTCTGTGTACTTTTCTTTAACCTACCTTAAAAAAACAGCCAGTCGTTCTTTGGGTGAAACTGATACTCTCCAGAAAGTGTCCTATTTTCTCAGTCTTGGTTCTAGTTTCTTTAAAAGTTCACAGAAGCTGTACTGCGTCATCCTATAATATTCATAAAACTTAGTCTCATCATCTATGAGATGAGAAAATAATGTTCGAAACTCTCCCTGTACTGGTCTTGTTTTCCAGGCACTGTGGATCCATAATTTTCTTTTTCTTTTTTGCCTTGGTTCTTTTTCCTCTTCGTCTAAAGCAAGTGCCATAAGTCCTAATTCACTATTACGAAAATTAGTGAACATGTTTTACAGCTTTCACAAACAGAAACACAGATCACCGCGTCCGAGTCACTACAAGGAACAACGAAGACACGGACGTGCAGGAACGGACCGGAGCACGGCCGTCGCTCGTCCGACGCTCGGCCCTGACACGGCCCGGACGGTGTGTCCCGACCTTATAATGCACTCGCGCCGGTCGCATGCTGCCGTAGCCCGTTAAAGCTAAATTTTGCCACACTGTCCTAACAGATACTTGTCTCACATTGATTTCTGCGGTTATTTCACCCAGAGTTCCTTGTCTGTTAACCACTAACAAATCTACGAAATGGAACATCTTATACGCCTCCTGGTACCATTCCGCGTTCAAAGTCTGTTAATTCCCGCCGTGGGCCCATAATCACGTCGCAGACCTTTTCACGTGGATCGGGTCAATACAGATCACCGCGCCGCCAGTACGCGATATTATCGCCATCTGATTATGTGCATTTCGCTACGACATGACATTTGTCACCTCATTATATAACACACACATATTACTGCCTTATTTCTGGTTTATTCATCCATTTAAATAAAACACTTTGCGGGCATGACCGTGTACGGTTAAATTTTATTTGCGGCAGCTGCGGCGTTGTCTGCTGATGCTGGCTTTTTCTACTAGCCAGAATGTGTTCAAAATTATAGGATATACTCACTGGGGTATTGTGCTTTTTTTAACACAAGGATTTTCATAGTTTTTAAATCTCAGAGAAATTAGAGCCTTACATGCATAGAAAAGTGTGGATAGTTTCCTTATGTCCACTTTTTACAAAAATAATTACAATCTTAAAACTAACCAATACTTATAGAAATCCATTGCTTGAAGTAGTTAGAAGCGTAAGTAATGTTTTTTTTTCAAATTTTTATTCCCAATGGTTTGGTAAAAGGTGCCTGTTACATGAATAAATTATCCATCCTCTCCGGAGGCCCTTATCGATGCTGTGTGCTGCTGTTGACAGTTCGTTTCCCTTGGCCGTAACCAGTCGGTTGGTAGTGTAAAGCAGCCAATGAGAACTGCTGAATCTAATGATTTGTTTCGCCGGGAAATATGAATTGATAACTTTTGTTTTCGACATGGGTAGCACGAGAGAGGCAATTATTGATCTGGCTATTATGGATAATAAGTTGATTACAGTTTTCGAATACATTTCTTGTTTGCATGTTTCTCGGCTCGGAATGTGACAAGATTTCTGTCATGTTGTGTCATATTACAGTATTACAGTATGGTTGTGAGTTAGCGATGCCAATGAATCTGACAACAGGAAAACTGGCTGTGGCGACGGACTGGTCTGTAGCGTGACCCAGTGATGGTTCCGAAAACTTTGTCTGGCATTTTACAAAAGTCCCAATTTCCAAGATTGTGGTTACGCAGATTCCTCAGAGCACAATTTCCATTTTAAGGAACATTCTATTTCATATGACGTTCTTTAGAACATATTCCATTATGCCGCCACATAATTTCTTGTACTCCATACGACGTTTATCAAACTCAGTTTTCTCATTTGTGCCGCCATCCTGTTCGATGGAGTGGCAGTTTTTCTCTACTGGTCGTAGACTGGTCACGCGTCAGCTTCGCGTAACCGGTGTGATGGTACTTTCAGGTAACCAAATAGAGGTGAAATTTAAACAATTCCATTCTTCGTTATTGTCATTAAAATGTGACGGTATTTTTCTGTTGCGACTTAATGACTTAGCTTCAATTGCTGCGAGTGAAATGAGCTGCAATTAAACTAACGGTCTTGATTGTTACGGATTTTTGATTGTTTCCCCGAGTACGTCACGAATTACGATGTTGTGTTTAGGTTCGAATGGGGCAGTTTGGATGTAAAGTTGGCGAAGACAACGAATGTGAAAGCCAAAAGACGTAGTTGTTGTGGCACATTGCTACGTAGCATAGCGCAAGGTCTCGGTTAGGTTGACATGTGAAAGTTTGTAAGTTGGTTATGTCATCGAATGTGAAAGCTAAAATACCAGGTTCTGGTGAGAGACTGATCTGAGTCTTAAGCTCGACGCCAATGTTATGTTGGAATGTGAGCTGCATTCGCAAAAATTACATTAATAATCTTTGTTGCCGCATATATTTAACTGTTTTTTCCAAATATGTCGCGAATTACGAAGGTGTGGCTTAAATTGCTACTAGCGAAACGAGCAACAATTGAATTTATAATCTTGTCACAAATATTTTACTGTTTTTTTCCCCGAATATGTCATGTTTTCTTGCGAATGTGTCGCGAAATACGAGGTTATTTTTAGCACAAGTTAAATTAAATTTATAATCTTGGTCGACAAAATATTTGCCTGTTTCTTTCGTACCTGTTATGAATTTGGACGTTGTGACAATATTCCTTCGAAACATGTCGTCTGTCCGCTGGTCTGTCACCGGCTGCGTAGAACTAAGGTCTCGATCGTACATGTACGACGATAATTTAAGGTCGTGCACGAACACACGATCCACCCTTCTGCTCGGGCGTCAATTGTACGATCTTTTGAAACGCTTACTATAGTTCAGATTTCATCTTTTTTATTATTTTATTTTTTATGGTTTTTTAAAAATTTTTACAGTTTATTTCACAAATACGATTTTTATCAGGCTACATACCATTCTGCCCAGCTGGAGGATTCCCCAATATAAAGCCGGGGGATTCCCCAATTTTATTACGCAGCAGCTTCATTAGTCAACTTAGATTATTCTCCGATCTGAATCCCCAGGAATTCACCGTACTGACTACTTTGAATCCTGCGCAGTGCTCATACGCAAGAGAAAACGATTACAGTTAACTTATTGGCTCAGGTTATGATAATGAGTAATTTATAAGGTGTTCAGTAGTGCAAAATTTTATCAGTGGGAACAGAAAGTGATAGTGGTCCTAGTACTCCAAAGTAATCTACAGCGGCCATGTTTAAGTGTAAGAGGCGAAAACAAAAATATAGAAAAATCTGGGAAACTAATCCTGAATTTAAAGTTTCGTATTTGATGAAGAATCAAACTCTGTAACGTTCGTGCCTGAATTGGAATGTGTTAAAAACATTCTAAAAGTGAAAATATTCTCAAAAAAGTGAAGGTGGTGCCATCTAAGAGCCATACAATTTTGAGTACATCTATGAAATGAGCTACAACTGATGCGTCTTCAAATAATCAGGCTCACATTACTGAAAAAAAAATCGGCAGAATTCGTGGCAGAACACAATCATCGTTTTATTGTTGTAGATCAACTGGAGGGCATAGTTAAAAGTTGCTTTCCTGATTCGAAAGCCGCCGACGCTATACATTTGCGTCGCACCAAATGTTCCAAGATCGTAAAGAATGTGATAGTAGAGACCCATAAGAATGAACTTTCAGAAACACTGAGACATAAAACATTCAGCGTTTTTACTGATGAGTCAACAGACGCCGTGTGTCGTAGTTAGATATTTTGATAAAGACACAAATAAAATTGAGAGTAAATTTTTCAATCTTTGTGAAATTTTTAAGCTGGGTAAATATGATAAGGTAAATGAAGGTGCAACAAGTAAAAACTTTATTCTAATCCAATACTTTCATTTTATGAGTGCAATGTTGCTGCAAACAATGTTACATGATTTGCATCTGATGGTTGTAATTCTGTGATGCGGTCAAGGAACTGTTGCTACTCGGTAACCTGAAAACATCAAGGACTAATTATTCTCAAATACATGTGTCACTCCCTTCACATTTGTGCCAGTGAAGCTTGTAAATGTCTTTCCTGACTTTGTGATGACCTAGCTAGGAACATTCACAACCATTTTAAGGCAAGTGCAAGGAGAGAGACACAACTGCATGAAGTTCAGGGATTGTAGATATCAAAATTCATAAATTGTTGCATCCATCACAGACAAGTTGGCTATCTTTGCGGGACTTTGTAGTCATAATTTTAGAACAGTGATTTTTGATTTTTAAATAACTAGAGGAGAGGCTGACTGCGGCAGAAGAAACTCACCGGTCACTCAGTGACAATTTTTTAAAAATTATTTTATTAGTTTTGGCCGACATTTTACCGAAATTCACAGATTTAAATAAGTATTTCCAGAGTGGTAAAGTTGTTATTATTGACTTACATGAACAGATAGTAGAAGGGTACAAGGAAATGGTGCTTTGCTACATGGATGGGGAGCATGTTCTAACCAATAAATTGATACTGACCCCAATAAAAGGGCAAAGTCTCTTCCTGAGAGCCAAATGAATTTAAGAATTGAAGATCAATTCAGAAACCAATGAACGGTAAACTCAAAAAGATGTTTTTCGTACCTTTTCAAATTTTTCAGTATGGCCCCCTTGAAATGCACGGCATTCTTCAATGCGGTATTCAAATTGTTCCTATACTGCAGCGATCGTGTCTTGAGTTTCAGCTTCCACAGCTGCTGTTGTGTGATGTCTCAGTTCATTCATTGTTGTTGGTAACGGAGGCACATAAACAGTCTTTTATAAACCCCCACAAGAACTAATCACATACAGTCAGGCCAGTAACGTAAGGCCGAATCATTTGGTCCAGTGCGACCGATCCACCATTCACTACTACTTTAATTTAAAAACTCTAGCACTTCCAGACGCCAGTGTGGTGGTGCGCCATCCTGTTGGTAAATGAAGTCGCTCGAATCAGTCACCAACTGCGGGAAAAGAAAGTTCTCAAGCATATCGAGATATGTGCTTCCTGTAACAGTGTTCTCGGTAAAGAAAAATGGACCACACACCGTTTCCCGTGAAGCTGCACAAAACAGATTACCACTCCAACTTCATGTGGTTGTTCCGTACCCCATATTCTCATATTATGACGGTTCACCTTTCCATTTAATTGGAATGTTTCTTCGTCACTAAACACTAAGCGTGGAGAAAAACTGTCATCGCCCGAATCTCGTGGTCGTGCGGTAGCGTTCTCGCTTCCCACGCCCGGGTTCCCGGGTTCGATTCCCGGCGGGGTCAGGGATTTTCTCTGCCTCGTGATGGCTGGGTGTTGTGTACTGTCCTTAGGTTAGTTAGGTTTAAGTAGTTCTAAGTTCTAGGGGACTTATGACCACAGCAGTTGAGTCCCATAGTGCTCAGAGCCATTTGAACCATTTTTGAAAAACTGTCATCCTCCATCTTGCCAAGAACGAAATTACAGAACTCCACACGTTGTTTTTGTCACCTTCGCGAAGTTTTGCAGTAGCTGAACTTTGTATGGTTTCATGTGTAAACGTCGGCGCAACACACGCCACACGGACATCGGGGGCATGTTGAGCTGTCGAACTGCACGGCGAACGGATTTCTGCGGACTCCTTGTGAGACTATGGCGGATGCGTTCGACGTCTGTGTCAGACACTCGGTTTTGCCTTTACCCAAACAACCTGTTTCCCGGAATTGTTCATGCCATCGTCTAATGCTCTGTGGTGTAGGAGGATCCACACCGTACCTAGTACGAAAGTCACGCTGAACAGTTATTACTGACCCGCAATGCGCAAAACGTAGCACACAAAAGGCTCTCTGTTGTCCCGACACCATTTTTACTAGAACTGAAGTGGGCGCTCGCTGATGGTGCCTAGCGGGAACCGTGTAAAACTCGAGAGTTTGCTCTTTTCAACAGTACGTTGTTCACGCACATATCTCAAATAACACAATACACTCCTGGAAATTGAAATAAGAACACCGTGAATTCATTGTCCCAGGAAGGGGAAACTTTATTGACACATTCCTGGGGTCAGATACATCACATGATCACACTGACAGAACCACAGGCACATAGACACAGGCAACAGAGCATGCACAATGTCGGCACTAGTACAGTGTATATCCACCTTTCGCAGCAATGCAGGCTGCTATTCTCCCATGGAGACGATCGTAGAGATGCTGGATGTAGTCCTGTGGAACGGCTTGCCATGCCATTTCCACCTGGCGCCTCAGTTGGACCAGCGTTCGTGCTGGACGTGCAGACCGCGTGAGACGACGCTTCATCCAGTCCCAAACATGCTCAATGGGGGACAGATCCGGAGATCTTGCTGGCCAGGGTAGTTGACTTACACCTTCTAGAGCACGTTGGGTGGCACGGGATACATGCGGACGTGCATTGTCCTGTTGGAACAGCAAGTTCCCTTGCCGGTCTAGGAATGGTAGAACGATGGGTTCGATGACGGTTTGGATGTACCGTGCACTATTCAGTGTCCCCTCGACGATCACCAGTGGTGTACGGCCAGTGTAGGAGATCGCTCCCCACACCATGATGCCGGGTGTTGGCCCTGTGTGCCTCGGTCGTATGCAGTCCTGATTGTGGCGCTCACGTGCACGGCGCCAAACACGCATACGACCGTCATTGGCACCGAGGCAGAAGCGACTCTCATCGCTGAAGACCACACGTCTCCATTCGTCCCTCCATTCACGCCTGTCGCGACACCATTGGAGGCGGGCTGCACGATGTTGGGGCGTGAGCAGAAGACGGCCTAACGGTGTGCGGGACCGTAGCCCAGCTTCATGCAGACGGTTGCGAATGGTCCTCGCCGATACCCCAGGAGCAACAGTGTCCCTAATTTGCTGGGAAGTGGCGGTGCGGTCCCCTACGGCACTGCGTAGGATCCTACGGTCTCGGCGTGCATCCGTGCGTCGCTGCTGTCCGGTCCCAGGTCGACGGGCACGTGCACCTTCCGCCGACCACTGGCGACAACATCGATGTACTGTGGAGACCTCACGCCCCACGTGTTGAGAAATTCGGCGGTACGTCCACCCGGATTCCCGCATGCCCACTATACGCCATCGCTCAAAGTCCGTCAACTGCACATACGGTTCACGTCCACGCTGTCGCGGCATGCTACCAGTGTTAAAGACTGCGATGGAGCTCCGTATGCCACGGCAAACTGGCTGACACTGACGGCGGCGGTGCACAAATGCTGCGCAGCTAGCGCCATTCGACGGCCAACACCGCGGTTCCTGGTGTGTCCGCTGTGCCGTGCGTGTGATCATTGCTTGTACAGCCCTCTCGCAGTGTCCGGAGCAAGTATGGTGGGTCTGACACACCGGTGTCAATGTGTTCTTTTTTCCATTTCCAGGAGTGTAGTTATGATAGTGATAGTGATGGTTCTTTTTGATAGACGCTGTATAATCAATGGGATGCCGTGAAATACTTTTATCCAAAATGTAGAGATTTCATGCAGGTGGGATGTCCTGAACTGAAATGATGATGATTTCTTGCCACTGCTTGCAGTTTTGACTCTTTCAAACAAAGGAAGAGAAAATCGCCCTGTGTTATACCTGTTATGTCAAAAGTAGAGATGATAATAAGCATCCACAACAAATCGATGATGACTGGAAGAAACTTCCTATCGCAAAAGTAGACAAAAATGTTAAGAACTTTTCAGAAGTGGACGTATTTTGGGGGATCGTGCTCAACATAAGAACTTTATTTGGCGAGAGAGAGTTCCCAGTCCCACCAGAGTTCGTACTATCGTGTTTATCCATTACACATTCCAGTGCTGACTGCGAAGGAGTTTTTAGTATGATGAATCTTATAAAAGTGAAAAATGTGAAGAGCAGCAGCTGATGCAAAAAAAAAAAAAAAAAAAAAATCCTGCTGAAAACATGCTCAGTAGCATGAAGAAAACGCAGTTACACTCACGGCCATCCACTTTCAGTTCTTCTGTTCCTAACCCTTCACAGGAGGAAGAAGATGATGTGATGATGCATTCCATTTTTAGGTCTTCTTACAAGGTAAGCAAATAACGAAGTTGTTTGTCTACATAATTTTATGAACCATATTATTTAATTGTTATAAATTCTTTCCTAATTAAAAATTTAAAAATCAATCGCATTAAAACGTGGAGAAGTAAGCGTGAAACAATCGGAGGCGCCTATTTTTTGTGTGGCACCACTATAAAGCCCCGTCCGAGGCCGGTCACGACGTCTTCCCAATACACTGCAGCAATCATAGTAGCGCTGTAATTCCGTTTTACTTGACGGTAAGCATGTAAGTGAGGAAAGTTCAGAAAAGGATTAAAATTATGCTTACATTTGTTGGCCGTCGCCAAGTGCTTTCATTATGAAATATTGGATGATTATAGATTAGGTAATTTGCGCTGCCTTTTAAGCAGAAGCGCGTTTTTGACGCATCTCATTATGTTTGACCTCTCGTCTCCTGAACTATTTGCTGTACGGTGATATTATGTTGCAGGTGTATCCGGTGATATACGTACATACTATATGCAAAATGTGTTGCGAATGGCATTAGTGGTAAAGAAGTGATAAATGAAAGCATCACGGCTGATTCTGAAGTTTCCCTGCACGCGCAATGCAAGCAGATGGTAGTTTTTGATACGTCTAAGTGTCTGTCACTCCTCCCCCCCTCCCCTCCCCTCCCCCCAGAAGTGTCTGCCGTACAGTGATATAATTTAGCACGTGCACTCAGCAATATATGTACATACTGTCTGCAAAGTGTGTTGGCGTGTTAATAATAGCATCAATAGCAACGAAGTAAAAAATTACATCTTGGCAGATGCTGAAGTTTGACCACATGAACAGCGAACATGTACTTGTAGTAATCGATAAACTTTTTCCTTCCATCATTTTGTGGGGACTGTCGGCGAAAAAGATTTCGTAAAGGTTTGAAGCTGTACGTGAAGTTCGTTGGAAGTCTGTAATTGTATCATTTTCGAGTAACAGTTGAACGAAGTTGAGTATTTTAGCGCCGCCAGCTTCAAGGCAAATACTTTGTTTGTAATGGTAATATTCATTTTATCGTGTTAAACTTAGGTTACTCTTAATGAGTAGATTATGACAGCGAGTTAAATTCTTAAATTCGGTCAATAATTACGCGAAATATTGAAAAATGAACTTTTTGTTGCCCATGGAAGCCGTTAGATCGGACACCCACAAACGGATTTTGGATTGTAGATGTGTATATTCCTTTAACGAAAAGTATGGTAATTTCGATGCAGTTATGCGATCCAGTAACGCTGAAAGGTTGGCAGCGATGTGCCCTTCGTACCTCACGGCGTGCGCTGATAACATTGCTGCGCGGAACACGTGAGTATGCCACTGACCCAGGTGTTGCAATAGTTCTGTCCCTGAATTTTGGATACTTTTAGTAGAGTTCGAGGATCTAGAGGAATTTGCAGTACTAGCCGTCTCTTTCGACCAGTAAAATAAAGTAGTATGGAACGGATGGCTGGAAGATGCTGAAGGACAGGTTCAGCTGCCTATTTGGAAAGGTTTTCCCTATCCTTCGGGCTCGCAGACACCTTTCGAAGTGAAGTATAATCTGTATTAGTAAGAGGATCCGTTAAGTGTAGATGACGGTGATACGAGTGTGTGAAGTGTAGTATCATGCCCGTGTTTGACATGACGGGAAGATGGAGGGTTTTGAAACACGCTATCGTCACAGCCGGCTCAACGCGAATAGCACCGAGAGGCCGCCGAGCTTTTTAAGTTCTCACCCGACAAACCGGATCACCATCAACTGAATCAGATACCCTCACTTCGTGAGACGCTACCGAGAGTTTTGGAATTTAGCCCAGGATTTCGGCGCAAAGAGTGGCGATCAGGAACTTTACGCCACCAGCTCTGCTCGCCTTGACGGCCAAATATGAAGGTTGGAACTTAAATAGTAGCAACTGTTTCTTCACAACCGAAAGAGTTACGTGTTTGCACCTGTTACGCCGGCCGGTGTGGCCGAGCGGTTCTAGGCGCTTCAGTTTGGAACCGCGAGACCGCTACGGTCGCAGCTTCGAATCCTGCCTCAGGCATGGATGTGTGTGATGTCCTTAGGTTAGTTAGGTTTAACTAGTTCTAAGTTCTAGGGGAGTGATGAACTCAGATGTTAAGTCCCATAGTGCTCAGAGCCATTTGAACCATTTTTGCACCTGTTACTTTCCTTCAAAGTAGTCACCAGCGTTATGTAGAACCCACTGCCAGCGATGTGGAAGGCGTAGTATACCGTCAGCAGACCCTGTTCCGTTGATGGTGCGAATGGAGTGGTCTACTGCCTGTCGAATCTTCAAATGGCTCTCAGCATTACCGGACTTAACATCTGAGGTCATCAGCCCCCTAGACTTAGAACTACTTTAACCTAACTAACCTAAGCACATCACACACAGCCGTGCCCGAGGCAGGATTCGAACCTGCGACCGCAGCGGCAGCGCGGTTCCCGACTGAAGCGCCTAGAACCGCTCGGCCACAGCGGCCGGCTCTGTCGAATCTCTGGAACAGTTCTGAAGCGAATGACACGAAGTGGTTCCTTCACCTTCGGAATCAAATCAAAGTCACAAGGACTTAAGTCGTATTACTGTTCGTTTTTGCAGCATCACCTGCGACCAGCTTTTCGAAAGAATCGGCGACACTTTCTGCGCAACTCATCCATCATTTTGCAAAACGGGCGGGCGCATACAGCGCAAGCTGTGGCTGCTCTGTTCGGTAGGACCTGGGAAGTACTGCACCATCCACCGTACTCCCCGGACTTAAGTCCTTGGGACTTTGATTTGATTCCGAAGATGAAGGAACCACTTCGTGGCATTCGCTTCACAACTGTTCCAGAGATTCGACAGGCAGTAGAACGCTCCATTCGCACCATCAATAGAACAGGCTCTGCTAACGGTATACTATGCCTTCCACATCGCTGGCAACGGGTTCTACACAACGCTGGTGACTACTTTGAAGGACAGTAACAGATGCAAACACGTAACTCTTTTGTATCGGTTGTGAATAAGTAGTTGCCACTATTTAAGTTCCAACCCTCGTAGAAACTTTTGGAGAATAGCAAATTTGTCCTGTCAGCTAGACAGTTGTATGCTTATGCACTACCGGTTTCGATTATTACGATCGTCTGTATTGTTGCTGATAATTGTGACATCTTGGTGCGTATTTTGAGGTGCATTTTGGTAAAAGTGCAGCTTTTCCTTTGCATGCAGCACATAATGAAGATGAGAACTGAACACAGTGAATCGTCAATCGGGTATGGATTGCCAGTCACGTTGCTCGTTCGTAATTTTGCATACTTCGTAATTGAAATAGACTGCTACTTTGTTTCACTCGCAACAACTTGAGCTGGGCTTTTAGGTCTCGCCCTAACCAGCATGAGGAAATCGCGACATGTAACAGAAACACACCGAAACGTGTAGGATAAAAATTATTGTAAACATTCGTGCTGCTGGTTTCACTTGCAACAGCTTTAGCTGTGCTCTCAGGGTCCGTCCTAACCGCAACTGGGAAAATTCGAAATACCTGGAAAACACACCGAATCTCATTGGCTACCGTGTACTGTCACCCGGTTGCCTACCAATTCGTCCAGTGATAAGGAATTGCAGAGCCCATTTCAGCTATACAGCTGAAGCCTGTTTTGCGATATTATCTTCGATTTATTTGCAGTAAGTATGATTTCTTCAGTTCCTACTGTATGTCACTGTTTATTAGTTTTTTATATGTTTATTAATTAGCCGTTCACCATGTTTACCATGCAGTTCGCTTCGTCAAAATACATTTTACATATTCATATATGTATAGTTGTTACTAACTTTTACATACTGGGTGATCAAAAAGTCAGTATAAATTTGAAAACTGAAAAAATCACGGAATAATGTAGATAGAGAGGTACAAATTGACACACATGCTTGGGATGACATGGGGTTTTATTGGAACCAAAAAAATACAAAAGTTCAAAAAATGTCCGACAGATGGCGCTACATCTGATCAGAATAGCAATAATTAGCATAACAAAGTAAGACAAAGCGAAGATGATGTTCTTTACAGGAAATGCTCAATATGTCCACCATCATTCCTCAACAATAGCTGTAGTCCAGGAATAATGTTGTGAACAGCACTGTAAAGCATGTACGGCGTTATTGTGAGGCATTGGCGTCGGATGTTGTCTTTCAGCATCCCTAGAGATGTCGGTCGATCACGATACACTTGTGACTGCAGGTAACCCCAAAGCCAATAATCGCACGGACTGAGGTCTGGGGACCTGGGAGGCCAAGCATGACGAAAGTGGCGGCTGAGCACACGATCATCACCAAACGACGCGCGCAAGAGATCTTTCACGCGTCTAGCAATATGGGGTGGAGCTCCATCCTGCATAAACGTCGTACGTTCCAGCAGGTGTTTATCAGCCAGCTGGGGATGATGCGATTCTGTAACATATCGGCGTACCTCTCACCCGTCTCGGTAGCAGTTACAAAACCAGAATCACGCATTTCCTCGAAGAAAAAAGGCCCGATAACGGTAGATGTGGTAAATCCAACCCATACCGTTACTTTCTCGTCGTGCAGTGGAGTTTCCACGACAGTTCTAGGATTTTCGGTAGCCAAAATTCTGCAGTTGTGGGCCTCGGAGCGTGAAATGAGTTTCGTCGCTCTACAACACCTTACTCAACCAATCGTCATCTTCCGCCATCTTTTGAAACGTCCACACCGCAAATGCCCTCCGCTTCGCTAAATCGTCAGGTAGCAGTTCATGATGACGATGGATTTTGTATGGATAGCATCGGAGGGTACGCCTCAGTGCCAACCAAACAGTAGTGTATGGAATGCTGGTGCGACGTGCGACTGCTGACTTCCCCGTGCATAGACGAACCCGCTACAGTCTCCATTTCTTCCTAAACTGTCTCTGCAGCATTACGCCTTGTGCTCGGTCGGCCACTACGCGGTCTATCGTCTAAACAACCCGTGGCTTCGAACTTCGAAATCATTCTCGCTACAGCTGCACTTGTCAACGGACCTTTACCCGTTCGAATCCCCTTCCTATGGCGATGGGATCGTATCGCTGAAGTAGCACATTCCCCATTTTGATAATACAGCTTCAGTAAAAGCGCCTTTTCAGGTAACGTCAACATGCTGCGACTGCTGACGCATCTGATTCTCTCTCTTTTTTTTTCTTTATTGTGGTTTTAAAACCTGTATAACAGGTAGGCTGGCAGCAGCACAATACGCCGCTCTTCAGCCAAAGATAGTACAATGATAAAAACAGAGAAGACACATGAGTTGGAACAAAACGGCGGGGAAAACAGTAGACACATGAACATAAAAAAACATGAAGCCGTTCACACTCGATGACAATCCACACTACAAACTGTTGACATGAAGCACAAACACTGAAGATGTCGATGGCACTGGTGAACGATGGAGTGTGACGGTGAACACTGAACACTAAACACGACGGCACACACGAGACACTGATGGCGATGATCTCCGGCGCGCGAATGTCCACTTAGCGTGTGCGAGTCCGGGGACCTGCCAAGCCACCGAGCGAGGTGGCGCAGTGGTTAGACACTGGACTCGCATTCTGGAAGGACGACGGTTCAATCCCGCGTCCGGCCATCCTGATTTAGGTTTTCCGTGATTTCCCTAAATCACTCCAGGCAAATGCCGGGACGGTTCCTCTGAAAGGGCACGGCCGACTTCCTTCCCCATCCTTCCCTAATCCGATGAGACCGATGACCGCGCTGTCTGGTCTCCTTCCCCAAAACCAACCAACCAACCAACCTGCCAAGAGGGGTATAAGGGTGAGGTGGGGGAGAGGGGAGAACAAGGATGCCAATGGCTGAGGAGATGGAGGGAGGAGGAGAGGGACAGGGGAGGGCAAGCCTGGGGGAGGAGTGGGGAGAAATGGAGGAGGGAGGGAAGAGGGAGAGAAGGGAGGGAGGGTGCCCACAGGAAGAGGGTGGGAGGATCAAAGTTGGTAGGAGGGGTAGATGGAGGGTAGGAGGACATCATCAGGGAGGGGGAGCTGGCGGAAGCCACCTTGGGAGAGGGTAAGGAGGGTGGAGAGATGGAGACCGGGTGGGACGTAGGAATACAGACGCGGCAGCGGGCGGGGGTGGGAGAGGATGGGCGAGACAAGCGGATGAGGAGGATCGAGCTTGCGGGAGGTGTACAGGATCCGTATCCTTTCAAGGAAAAGGAGGAGGTGGGGGAACGGAATGAGGTCGTACAGGGGAGAGGGATGTGATAGGCGAGGCGGAGAGCATGGCGTTCGAGGATTTGAAGGGATTTATAAAAGGTAGGGGGGGGGGGCGGAGATCCAGGCTGGATGGGCGTAACAAATGATAGGGTGGATAAGGGATTTATAGGTTTGGAGTATGGTGGAGGCGTCCAGACCCCACGTACGGCAGGAAAGGAGCTTGAGGAGACGGAGTCGGGAGCGTGCCTCGGCTTGGATTGTCCGGAGATGGGGGGTCCAGGAGAGTCGACGGTCGAGGGTGACGCCAAGGTACTTAAGGGTGGGGGTGAGGGCGATAGGACGGCCATAGATGGTGAGATAGAAATCAAGGAGGTGGAAGGAAGGGGTGGTTTTGCCTACAATGATCGCCTGAGTTTTGGACGGATTGACCTTGAGCAACCACTGGTTGGACCAAGCAGTGAACCGGTCAAGATGGGATTGGAGAAGGTGCTGGGAGCGCTGCAGGGCGGGGGCAAGGGCAAGGAAGGCGGTGTCATCGGCAACTGATTCTCTCTCTCATTACAGCTCCTTTTATACACGATTGTCATGCGCAGTCACTGACGTTTTGCTGTCTAGCGCCATCTGTCGGACATTTTGTGAACTTTGTTTTCTTTTTGGTTCTAATAAAACCCCATGTTATTCCAATCATGTGTGTCAATTTTTACCATTCTGATCACCCGGTATATATATATATATATACATATACTCATTTTTAGTAGTTAGTAATTTTTACATTTTACATACATCATCATTTTACATATACTCCTAAATACATAAACTTCTTATTAATCAGGAGATTTCAGTAATAATCATTATGCAGTTTACATTCAAGAATTAATTATACAGTTTTACAAATTTGTTAATGATAGTTACACTATTTCATTGCTTATTTCATTCAAGAATTAATTATACAGTTTTACACATTTAGTTAATGATAGTTACATTATTTCGTTGTTTATACATTCCTTCCAAATTACTGCCAAGATATTCTTCAGTTGAGTAGTATGATTTATTTTTAACCATGTGTCTAATAAATACCTCTTTAAATTTAAAGTGGGTGAGAGTTTTGACTGATTGTGGAAGTTTGTTATATAACTTTAGACTTTGCGACTGTTGTGTGTCTGTGACAACCTAGAGTACGGTACATCAAGCATGCAGTTGTTTCTAGAGCTGTGCAAACGTAAATTGACTCTCTGTATAAATTGTTGTATATTATCTTCTACGTATATTAAGCAGTTATAAATATAGAGACTTGGGAGGGTCATTATGTTTAATAGGCCGAAGTTCACCTTACAGGGTTCTTTAGGACCCAATCCTTGTATACATCTAATTGCTTTTTTTTGTCATTTGAGTACACAGTTTGTTCCTGTTGAATTACCCCACAACAGAGCCCCATATTGTATTTATGACTGAAAAAATGCACAGTAGCAGAGCATCAACAAACCTTTACTGACGGAATATCAGTTTGCCTGTGAGAGAGCTTATATGAACATCTCATGAGAGTCTTTAGTCTATTTTTAGTCCCAATAGTTTGACACTGTGGTTTTCTTCTTTCCGTACCTTCAGATTAAAATAAATTTCTTTCGTTTCCATTACCGCTGTAGAATTCTTTTTGTAATACCTTTACTCGATTCGTATTCTTTCTGATGAATGTGTCCCTTAATAATCTGTGAATGCGGAAGTCTTCTTCTTCCGAGGAAGTAAGTTTTGTAACCAAAATATGGCTACGGATGTGATGTGTTAGTCGCCATGTTCTTTACGTCGCCTGACGCTTGTTGACTCCGTCACTGGTGAAAACGTGCCGTCTGACATCAGAAGGTGTCACTAGTATCGTAATTTTCGTCTAATCCAAATTTGCCATAGCCTGCTAGATGTCAGCTTCGACCAATGACGTGATGGTAGTGCCTGCTCTGACATGCCGATGCACATATTGAACTGTGTTGCCCCATGCTCTACAGCGTTGTTCGTTTTCATATTTTCGTTGTTTCTGAAACAATTTTTTAAGCTCTGCTATGAATCAGAAAAACATTGTGCTCTGCCTAAAAAATTCTGCTGTAGTTTCTATTTTGTCAGTAATTTTAACATTTCGTCGAGTTATTACACATTGCTGTTGTGAAATACGAAGACAGCTGCAAGTCCCGCTAGCGCTCCTCATTTTGCCGTTTTTTTTTTTGGGATGCCGGGGGTGTCGGCTGTGGCATCCTGCAAGTGCATGTCACTGTCCCGAATTCGGTTGAGGAGATTGATTACGTGAGGGGTTTTCTTCAAAATTTGGATCCCCTCCCACCTCTTGCTAAGATGTGGTCCAACCCACCCTCCCCCTTTCCCCCAAATGTGAGATTTATCCCGTCGCCGGGTGAAATACGTAAAAATGAATTTTTTAAAATTTGTTTTAAACGTTGTTCGACACACTTTAATAAAACCATGTTTTATTTACGAAGTGCATTAAACAGTGTCTTTTAGCATCTGATTAAAAACACTTTATTTTAAAGATGCCAACCCTGAATAGTAGCCGGCCAGTGTGGCCGTGCGGTTCTAGTCGCTTCAGTCTGGAACCGCGTGACCGCTACGGTCGTAGGTTCGAATCCTGCCTCGGGCATGGATGTCTGTGATGTCCTTAGGTTAGTTAGGTTTAAGTAGTTCTAAGTTCTAGGGGACTGATGACCTCAGAAGTTAAGTCCCATAGTGCTCAGAGCCATTTGAACCTGAATAGTATTTGGCCGGAAAACACAGATAGAGACGGACAAACATACTCTGTGGCAAATAGTGTTGGACCTTTAGAAGGATCCCTAAAACACTGACCATGTATTGGTATATATATATATATATATATATATATATATATATATATATATATATATATATATATATATATATATCAAATGTCGCAGAACCTTTACTTGCCTTTGCAGATGAAATACAACATTGTTTGTACCTTCCATTGTTCCGTATGATTACGTTGCTTTTCAGTCTCTTGATTTATATGATCACTAAGATAATTCTTGGTGAACTTCAGCTTAGCTTCCTGCCACTATCGGTTCACTTCTTGCTCGCACACGTGTTTCGACTTGTCGCGCTGTCACAGTTTCGATACAAATTTGTGTGGAACACAGTGAGACCGTCTTGCTGAGTGTCACGACCGACTCGCTGGCGGACTCGCCGCGCAGCAGGGAGGTCGCCAGACGACATCTCGCGCGGCGCGTGTCTCAGACCGGAGAACCCTCTGCACCCACACGTGTACACTCACTTCGAAGAGGCCACAGAGACAGATGAGCACTTCAGTGATGTCTGCGCTCAGGATTAATTGTACAAAACGTTATCCGTTATTTTGTAGGGCAGGCAACCACAGCCAAACTTCGACATTTTTTCAAAGAAAATTCTGCACTGCCTGTATGAATGAGTTTTGTCTGCGCGAGCGCTTTCTGGGTTTCGGCCAGTCAGTCAGGCCGTGTCCGCTGTCGCGCGGCTCCTCTCAACTTGCACGGTCATTGCCGCTCCCATCATATAAAAATTAAAAAAAAATCTTTTTGAATGTTAACTGCTGATTTCACCATATGACGGTACATGGGACATGAATGGTGGGAAGTGGCTACGGGGCAATGTTCAACGTTACTATGTTATAAACAGCGTACATTGCCTAAGGATGCACCGATAACTGGTGCGAAACCGGTCGCAGATTTAATAAAAATCATTCGTACAGCCAGTGCGGAACTTCCTTTGAAAATAAGTTATCCGTTATACTAATGTATGGTCTCTGAATTAAGAAGTTGACTTGGGATTTTCATTTTCCACTTCCCCCCTTTAAATGAGATTTGGTGAGATTTTGCCAGACACCTCTCCAATCCCACCGTTTTGAGCTGACGTAATTAATTGGGAACTACAAGGTGACGGACAAGAATATTGCTCAAATTCAGGATTTTTTTCTGCATACTGGAATGTTGTAGACAAATGGGGTTTGCTGCAACGACTAAAACATACATTGACGTTTTTATTGCTATTTTTTTATTGAAAAATATTGATATTTTCACTGTGTAACTGGTATTTTCCCGAAGCAGCTCTGAAAGGCGTTAGGTCGACGGTTGTTATAACTACGGTTGCGGTTATCTGAAACATGCAATTAACACATCACCCTGATCCTTACAGCTGTAATTTCAATTCATCGTAAGGACTTGGAAAAAATACCCCAAAATTATAGATATTTGAAAAAAACTGGCCATTTTTGGACCTCTCTTCTTTGACCGAAAAAAATATTAACATAAAAAATGGCTTCAAGAGAGAGCAAAAATCATTAAAACTGGATGAAAATTGTAGTGTATACGACGACAACCGTGCCGAAAAACGTGGTTTTGAGAGAAAGGCGTTTAAAATTTGACAAGTATTTATCATATAAAAAACGGACAAAGCTTGAAACTTACTGGATATCATCGATACGTGGTCCAGAACAACTATCGCCCCGGCTAATGGATGGTCGCTTCGTGCTACTTTGACCTGATAAGCCCTCATTTTCGTCCTCAAAGCTCTTTTCTTCGTTCATCGCATCGCTGCTAGCTTCTCTTATCTTCACAGCATCGGCGGATTTCGTCACCGATTTTGACTTGGAGGGCATTTGCCACGTGCATTAATGCAGTATGGCCTACATTGAATAGACATACGGCCAAGTCTGAAGAAGACAGTTTCGCTTCGGCTGGGTATTATTTGTGGAGCGTATCTCCAATTTTGAAAAAAACCGCCCAAACAACGCTCCAGCAAATCAGGTTTAGTCAAATACAGTAGGTATAAATAGGGGTGATGGTATCGGTAACGACTTGTGGCAATGGTGTTTTGTGTTTATAACTTTCCAATTCACCGCTTGCTTTAGCCCACAGAATCGTTACTTTTTGGAGTTCGAGTATAATATTTTGGGGAATAATTCTTCAATGTATATACATTCGAATTCGACAATAAAAAAATATTTCGTCACCTTTCGTCCCCCTTAGTGGACGTCTTAGAAATCCGATATTGCGCACTAGCTTCTTGGAAAGGTGTAATAACATGTTGTCGCAATTGTTTCCATTTACAGCGTACTCTTGAAATTTACAAACATAATGTGTACGAAGTGCAAAGAAATAGTGGAAACAGCAAAGAAAAAGGCATGGGAAGAGTTTACAAAAAAACTTGAAGAAGATGTGAAGAGCAATAAGAAAATGTTCTATAAAATGATGAAAAATAAAAGGAAGGCTTCTGAAGTACCAGTAAAGATGGAAACAGAGGACGGTACCATTATTGAAGATCCAGGGAATATAAAAGATCTCTGGAAAGAACATTTTAAGAAGCTGTTAAACGCTGAGGACCAGGTACATGAGGAAACAACAAATAATAGAGAAATTGAGAGAAGTTGGGAAGCAGAATTAGGACAAATTACACAGGAATAAATGGAAAAAGCTGTGAAGAAGATGAATGGGGGGAAAGCCCCAGGACCTGATGAAGTATCAGTGGACATGATAAGAGCAGCAGGTCCAGTGGGAATGCAGTGGCTGTATAGAGTACTATCAAGCGTGTGGAGAAATAGTAAAATACCTGGCGACTGGAGAACAGGAGACATTGTTCCCATCTTCAAGAAAGGCAATAAAAGACTTTGTAAAAACTACAGAGGAATAACCCTCATGAGTCATACAGCCAAGATTTTTGAAAGAATTTTACTAAATCGAATAAGTGAAAAGATAGAAAAGGAGCTGAGTGAAGAACAGCATGGGTTTAGGAAAGGAAGGAGCACAATTGACCTGATATTTTCTATCCGTCAACTGATGGAAAAAAGTTGGGAGTATAACAAAAGGGTGATGATGGTTTTTATAGACATAGAAAAGGCATATGACTCAGTTGACAGGGAAAGATTCTGGGAAGAACTGAAGAAGATAGATATAGAAGATGGATACATTAATGTTATAAAGACAATGTACAGAGGCCACAATTGTAGAATTAGAACACCATTGGGGAACTCTGAATACTTCGAAATAAGACAAGGACTTAAGCAAGGAAGTATTCTATCTCCTGCGCTTTTTAATGTTGTGATGGAGGGAATGAATAGGGCAGTTAAAGATATAGTAAAAGAAAAAGACAAAAAGATGATTTTTTCAGATGATATGGTAATATGGGGTGATAAAGAGGTAGATGTACAGTTACAGCTTGATGCGTGGAAGGAAATAATGAAAAGGTATGGATTAAGAATAAATAAAGATAAGAGTGAAGTAATGGTATTTGGAAGAGAGAAAGGAATCAATGGAAATATTACCTTGAATGGAGAACCCCTCAAAGTGGTAGAAAGTTTCACTTATTTAGGGAGTGAAATATCTAGGGATGGAAGAATAACTAACGAAATTAATAGGAAGTTACAGAAGGGAGGCAATTTCTACCAAACAATAAAACATCTGATTTGGAATAATGAAGTTCCAGAAAGAGCAAAACTCCTGATGTATAAGAATTATTACTTCCCTATTGTCACCTATGGTGGAGAAACATGGACAATGAAAGAAAGGGACTGGAGCAGACTGCAAGCAGGGGAAATGAAATTTCTCAGAGCAGTAAAGGGAAAAACAAGAATGGACAGAGTAAGGAATGTAGAGATTAGAAAGGACCTCAAACAAGAAAGTATGAGAGAAGAAATTGAAAGAAAGAGATTAAGATGGTATGGGCATGTTAAGAGCATGCATGGGCAGAGACTCCCCAAAATTATGGAAGAACTAAAGATGGATGGGAAACGACCTAGAGGGCGCCCAAGAACACGGTGGAAAATGGGAGTGAGAATATCTGTTGAAAGGAGAGGTGTGACCTGGCAGCAAGTGGAGGAAGAAAAGTGGTGGGAGGACCGAGCCAAATGGAGAGGACTCGTCAGCACCCAGACCCGGCAGTAGCTGGAGCGCGATTCGGATATAGATAGATAGAATGTGTACGAGCGTAACAGTATGGTATGTTCTACTTGAGCTACATAGTTAAATTTCAGTATGGGTTGCTAGCTTCATTTATTTATCACGAAAATGTTTTTCTTTTCAGTTAGTTCCGAGTAACGTTGTCTCCACACCAGTAGTACAGTTTTATTTTTCCTGTTCTGACGGATACAGTTACATTTTTGTTTGTGGTACATAAGCTCTGCGTACGCTGACGAGCCGAAACGTTATGACCACCTCCTTAACAGCATGTTGGTTCACCTTCGAGACGCAATACAGCAGCGATTCTGGTTGACGTGGATTCGACAAGCCCTCGGCAGGCTTCTCGGGCTGCCAGACGCCTGCGCTCAGGTCACGCAGTTTCTGTAGAGTTAGAGCCAGTGGTTTGTGGACGAGCGCCGGCCGTGGTGGCCGAGCGGTTCTAGGCGCTACAGTCTGGAACCGCGCGGCCGCTACGGTCGCAGGTTCGAATCCTGCCTGGGGCATGGATGTGTGTGATGTCCTTAGGTTAGTTAGGTTTAAGTAGGTCTAAGTTCTAGGCCACTGATGACCTCAGAACTTAAGTCGCATAGTGCTCAGAGCCATGTGGCCGAGCTCGTGCTACCCGATACTGTCCCAGACGTCTTCCAGCAGGTTGACATCAGGCGACTTTGGTCGCTGTAGCGGCAGCACCGCTTAGGATAGGGAAACTTAGTTTTGTGTGATATTTGGAGCACGAGTTACAGCCAGGTGCTGGACAAATTGCAGTAAGTTATGCATACCAGCAGTGCGAAGGCAAATAGAGGCTACAGGGGCATAGAACTGCCAGAAAGGGCACACAGAGCAGTTTCCATGGCGCAGGTCAGAGGCAGAAGAGGGCTACTGGCCAACCTAAGTGCTATGCATACGTGACGCAAAGCGGCGCACTTGGCAAAACAGAGGCGCACAGAGTATAAATACACTCCTGGATATTGAAATAAGAACACCGTGAATTCATTGTCCCAGGAAGGGGAAACTTTATTGACACATTCCTGGGGTCAGATACATCACATGATCACACTGACAGAACCACAGGCACATAGACACAGGCAACAGAGCATGCACAATGTCGGCACTAGTACAGTGTATATCCACCTTTCGCAGCAATGCAGGCTGCTATTCTCCCATGGAGACGATCGTAGAGATGCTGCATGTAGTCCTGTGGAACGGCTTGCCATGCCATTTCCACCTGGCGCCTCAGTTGGACCAGCGTTCGTGCTGGACGTGCAGACCGCGTGAGACGACGCTTCATCCAGTCCCAAACATGCTCAATGGGGGACAGATCCGGAGATCTTGCTGGCCAGGGTAGTTGACTTACACCTTCTAGAGCACGTTGGGTGGCACGGGATACATGCGGACGTGCATTGTCCTGTTGGAACAGCAAGTTCCCTTGCCGGTCTAGGAATGGTACAACGATGGGTTCGATGACGGTTTGGATGTACCGTGCACTATTCAGTGTCCCCTCGACGATCACCAGTGGTGTACGGCCAGTGTAGGAGATCGCTCCCCACACCATGATGCCGGGTGTTGGCCCTGTGTGCCTCGGTCGTATGCAATCCTGATTGTGGCGCTCACCTGCACGGCGCCAAACACGCATACGACCATCATTGGCACCAAGGCAGAAGCGACTCTCATCGCTGAAGACGACACGTCTCCATTCGTCCCTCCATTCACGCCTGTCGCGACACCATTGGAGGCGGGCTGCACGATGTTGGGGCGTGAGCAGAAGACGGCCTAACGGTGTGCGGGACCGTAGCCCAGCTTCATGGAGACGGTTGCGAATGGTCCTCGCCGATACCCCAGGAGCAACAGTGTCCCTAATTTGCTGGGAAGTGGCGGTGCGGTCCCCTACGGCACTGCGTAGGATCCTACGGTCTTGGCGTGCATCCGTGCGTCGCTGCGGTCCGGTCCCAGGTCGACGGGCACGTGCACCTTCCGCCGACCACTGGCGACAACATCGATGTACTGTGGAGACCTCACGCCCCACGTGTTGAGCAATTCGGCGGTACGTCCACCCGGCCTCCCGCATGCCCACTATACGCCCTCGCTCAAAGTCCGTCAACTGCACATACGGTTCACGTCCACGCTGTCGCGGCATGCTACCAGTGTTAAAGACTGCGATGGAGCTCCGTATGCCACGGCAAACTGGCTGACACTGACGGCGGCGGTGCACAAATGCTGCGCAGCTAGCGCCATTCGACGGCCAACACGCGGTTCCTGGTGTGTCCGCTGTGCCGTGCGTGTGATCATTGCTTGTACAGCCCTCTCGCAGTGTCCGGAGCAAGTACGGTGGGTCTGACACACCGGTGTCAATGTGTTCTTTTTTCCATTTCCAGGAGTGTAGGTGCCGTTTTCTGACGAGATTCACTGAAGTGTGACAGCTCTCCTGGACGGCGGGGCACGTCACACAACCGGGCTACACGCAGAGCAGATGGGGCGCCAGCATTCCAGTCCACGGCGGATCACTGGTTACCCTCTGTGGCCTACGCGGGGGGGGGGGGGGGGGGGGCATTCAAGTGTGGCAGCTCTCCTGGACGTCGGGACACGCCACACCACCGGGCTACATACAGCAACAGATGGGGCGACAGCATGCCAGTCCGCAGCGGGTCGTCGGTTCGAGTCTCTGAGGCCGACGCGGGGTTTGCAGCTAGCCACGGCGGGCCGCTTTTCGGCTCGCTGCTGCAGGCAGTCGTCTCGGTTCCCGACACACGCCGGAGACTTCCCGAGGCGAGGGCCGCAGATGCGGATGCCGGATCGCGGGTGGTCGTTGTCACCGCGTTCTCAGCTACGCCAGTGAGGAAGAAGCAGCAACGGGGCCGGCCTACGGCTCCCGGCGGAGCAGCGCGGAAACAACGTGGACGGTGGCTGCTGAGTCGCCTGCTGGTGCAGCCATCCTGATGTAATCAGAACTCGAGGCCGGCACGACGCAGCGTTGGACTGCATAGCCCGCTGGGTGCTTCCTTAGCATTGCAGGTCCCTGTGACGCAGACCGAGGTGAACGGAGCACTGTAGTGGAAACAAATCATTTGGAAAGTTCTCGCCGAGTTCTAATACGGCACCTCTTGGCACCCACCGACTACAGTCGCCGAGACGTCACTGTCAGTTCACTATGATGCTCCTCAAACCACTGTGGCAAGATTCTGGCCTCCTGACATGGACAGTTGGCTCGAAGATCCCATCACCGTCAGGGAAGGCATTCAGCGAGAAGAGATGCACGTGATCTGCAGTAATGCTCATCCAGTCCACAGCTGTCACAGTGCCTTCGATAGCACCACAGGTCCTATGGAAGCCTGCACGACTGTCCCCCGTATCATAGGATTATATAGCAGGGAAGGTTCAGTGGGAGGTTTTTAGTGAAGTATGGTACAGGACGTTGGTGCGACCCGTTGTTGAGCGCTGTTCGAGTGTATGGTATCCGCTCCAGGTCAGATTAAAAGAATACATCGAAGCAATTCAGGGGTGGGCAGCTAGATTTGCTACCGGTAGGTTCGGCTGACAAGCAAGTGGTACAGATATGCTTCGGGAGCGCAATTGGTAATTGTTGGAGGGAAGAAGACATTCATTTCGAAGAACACTACCGACAAACTTTAAGAGAACCGGCATTAGAAGCTGACTGCAGAACGATTCTACCGCCACCAACGTACATTTCGCGAAGGAGCATCAAGAAAGGTAACAGAAATTAGAGCTCGTATGAAGGCATACAGATAGTCTTTTCTCCCTCCTCCGTTTGCGAGTGCAACAGGAAAGGAAGTGACTAGTACTCCCCGCCACGTACCGTACGGTGGCTTGGGGACTATGGGTGTAGATGTAGATAATTCAGTTCCCGTGCCTACTGCAGCCGTAACTGCAGATGTCGCTGGGTGAAGTCGGAAGTAGGTAGGGGTCGCCTGCTGCCGCGCGTTGGACGGCGCCCTCCAAAACACTGGCGCCCGCACCAGCGAGGCTCTCTGTCGCCAGGTCTGCCACAACCACCACCTGTCCCACTTTTCAGAGGAGACGAGCCTCCAACCTCCACGCCCCGTGACCGTGGGCGGACGTCGAACACCTTGCCGTACACTTGTGGCCTCACTCTCCTTCAGCCGCTTTCTACTGATGCAGACATCTGCAGCACGCCAACAGTTGACCAATTCGTCATTTCCGAGGTGCTCGTTCCCACGCGTTCCCTGTCACTGACGGAAGTAGAAGTAACTCAAGGCCTGCCCCAGGGAACTGACTGTGTTGGCACCCTTGTTTGTTGTGATGTATATTCATAACGTCTCAGATAACATTGATTCCAAACCAATTTTTTTTTTTACAATGAAACTATGTACAATAAAATACTATCTGAAAAAGCTGCACAAATTTTCAGTCAGGTCTTAGATTTCGAAGCGGTAGAAAGATGGGTAACTCGTTTCAAATGTTCAGAACCGTAAAACTGTGCACTTCACATAACGAAAAAGCTTTGTATCCTGATTACAATATGATTTAATCACATTAGCTACCAGTCGTCTCATACAAATACCTGATAAAACATTTTGTGCGGATATGGAATAGAACGGTCACCTAAGTTCAGTCGTAGGTAAAGCGGGCGGCTGAGTTAATTTTATTTGCAGGATAACAGGGAACTTCATAGATCTAGAAAGGAGATTGCTTGCAAAACATTCGTGCGACTCATCCTAGAATATTACTCAAATGTGTGGCACCTGTACCAAGTAGGACTGCAAAGGAGACTGTTTACGAACACTTTATTTTCCCGTCTTAAAACAGTGCTCATTTTTTGTAGAAACCCTTATTAAATGAGGAATCTAAGAGTGTAACACAGTCTCCTACGTACCATATCCACAGAGACCAGGAAGACAAGTTCAGCATAATTACACGTCGCACAGAGTCATTTAAGCAGTCATCGGTCCTGCACCTTGTACACGAAATGTAAATCTATGGTGCAATGGGAAGTGCCCTCTGCCATACACTGGAGAGTGGCTTCTAGAGTATGAATGTAGATGTATACGTTTTCGAGCTGATGTCGGTGCTTTTTCGCTCAGAGCACTGATGCTGTCGGTTACCAGAAACCTTACGTTTCCGCCTCTCCTTCCCTTGCGGCTGACGAGAACACCGCAAGTGCCGTAACCCGATTTCCCAGTGACTTCGCTCAGTAGACCCAAAATATGCCAACACGTCTCTAGGCTTATCCGTAGATATTCGGCCGTTTCTGAGGAAACGACTGTCAGAGATTCCGACGTAATTTAGTTCCATTTTAGCGCAGCTTAAGCTCAGCCCAGTGGCTGGCATCAGAGCCTCTTACTTTTGCGGTCCCTTTCCGAAACCCAATTACTGTTTTTGTCTAATTCGTTTATTTCTTTCGTGTATGTCCATAGAAAGTTACTACAGGAATGTTTAGTCTCAAGTTAGGGGCTAAAAGGGCGTTATATTAATCGTAAAATTACATCTAGGTTTGTCAACATTGTACAGGGCGCTCAAAAAAAGTCTAGAATACTTTGAGAGGAGGTAGTACTCATCGAAACAAGAAAAATAAGTCCAGTAAACATGGATGCCGAAATGCATACTTTCTGCCATAAACGCGTGTTTACAGGAGGTGTTCAACATGGCGTCCATTCATAACAATGCACTCCTCTGCTCTCCGGCACAAGGAATGACGCACCCTTTCAAGTATACCCGATTGTTGTTGTACCAGCTGGCACACGTCGAAGACGTGACCCTGTAGTGTCCACACATTGTTGACTGTCGTGGCGTAGACCAATTCCAAGTTTCCCCATAACCAAATGTCTAGGGTACTGAGGTCTGGGAAACGAGCCCCCCCCCCCCCTCCCCCCGACCAATCCAGCGGTCTCGAAATGCCTGCATCAGATGTGCGCGCACATAGTGACGGAAGTGTGCTGGTGCACCCTCATTTACGAACCACATTTATATTACCAATAAAACGATACCAATCGCCGTTATTTAGGTTTTATTTTTAGGCTACCAGTTTCGACGATACACTACGTAATCTTCAGGCTTGCTTCAATCGAGCAACCTTCGTGTTACAGAATACAGGAGCACTTGTAACTGGTCTCGTAACGATTATTGCGGGCGTGCGTGCTCCTTGGACACCTGTTGTTTTATTGGATATTGACCAGCCGTAGTCCCGTACTCCAGACAGAAGATACATTTGTGTTTGTTGCTGCAGTGGCACAGCCTCCAGCTAAGTAGGAGATTCATTAATGAGAAGGTCCAGATAACGGGCCCCAGTTAAACCTTGTCCTAGTACGTATGGCCCTACTAATCTGTCACCAAGTACGCCCGGTTGAGAATCGGTCTTGATGCCGTCTTTCCTGAATTGCTTGGGCATTTACATCTGCTCATACATGCTGGTGTGGAAATTCACACCATCTCTCGTGAAGCTGCCTCGTCAGTAAGTAAAATCTTGGATGCGAACAGTGGATCTGCGGCACACTTCTGCAACAGCCTCTGACGGAAACCGCCGTCTGCCGTGACGATTGTGTGGCCTTAGGGCCTGAACGAGGTGTACGTGATATGGGTACAGCAATCTTAATGACGTGCCCCCAGGTACGAGAGCGAGAGACGCCTTCTGCTGCTGCTGGTCGCCGCACTCTGGTCCCAGGGGTTTGTTCCCCAGTGTCAGGCGGGGCCTCCCACTGTGAGGGCACCTCTCAGACGCTGGAAAAGTTTATCAGAGGGCACTCTGCGCTGTGGACATTTTTTCAGAGTAGAGGGAATGGGCTCGCAGGCTACCTCCATTTGCTAAACCGTAGCACAATATCATATCCGCCATTTCGCTGGTCGAGTAGTAGACTTCCATTTCTAAAAGTGGTAGAAGAGAGAAAATGTAAGTGTATTGCACCATTTGTACGTACAAACATTAATAACAGTAAACACACAAGTATATCCGCGTGTGGAAGATGGTAAAACACTACGATACATACCCAGGGCTGACAGCGCTGTACAATAAGAGTCATAGACACGACGAAATCTAACATAGCCTCGAACCGCACAACTGACTGCAGGCCACCTAATGGTAGGTAGAGCACCATCAGTAAGATAGCACAATACGCTGCCGACACATTTGGCGGAGCACCAACGCAAGCGTCGCGCAGCCTCTCCTATAAACACGTGTCTATCTCGGAAAGTATGCGTTTCCCGGACCCATCTTTATTGGACTTATTTTTCTTGTTTCGATGAGTACTGCCACCTCTCAGAGTATCTGACTTTTTTCTGAACACCCTGTATGATACATGTGTGTACGGTATTTTCAGGAGTTGCAACATATTTGAAATTCTTATATTCTTGTATATCGTTCTTGTATCAGTTGCCATATTTGGTTCTTATGTCTGTTCTCGAGGAAGATTTGGTGCATTCCCTTTATGATGCCGTTTATGAAAACATTCGGAACAGAAGTTTCAGCAGCACGAGCACTGCGCGAAGGGGGTTTGCCACAGAGACGTTTCTTCGTATGGATGTGACGTGGGAAACAAACGTCGTTAACATTGCTGAAGATTTCACGCGTTGGCAATAATTTCGCGGCAAGCCACGCATAACGGACAACTTTTTCGAAAAGGTGATTAAGAATAGAGACACAATAGAGAAATTTCAACGAGAACAATATGACTTAAATTTTCCATTCACTTATTTTTTCCTTTTTTTTAAATTCATTGATCAGACATACCATCACTTAAGGAATAAGAACAACGTTATTTGAGTATGCACTGGAAAAAATTCGCATAGTAATCTTTTATGGACTGGGTAGATAAATGAAAAAAAAATCAATAAAATAAAATAAAATAAAAATGCAGTAATCGGGTGTCGAACACGGGATGCAAAAGTGAAAATCTGCGCCGCTAGGCACTTTGCGACTAGCTAGGCTGAGCTTATCGCGCGCTAAAAGGCATCGGAATTCGTCGGAAACTTTGATGACGGTCGTTTCCTCAGAAACGGTCGAGTTCGGTTATCTTGACCCCTCTTCCACTGAGTGAAGTTTCTGAGAAATAGGGTTACGGTACCTGACGCGTTCTCCTCGTAAATTGTGGAGATAAGAACGTATTGCTGCACCAGGATTTGAGGCCACTGCTTCCACGCTGGTGTGCATTAGCAACCTCGGCCCAGTTTTGACGCTGCGGACACGCTGGGAGCAGTCATTTCGGCAATACTGCTGAAAGCCAGTGTTTATTGTTTTGCAGTTGGTGCTGGACTCGGAAGAGGATGCAGGTGATATCCAGGCGATGCAGGAGGAGTCGGCCAACGAGGGCGGCTTCGACGTCAGCGTCGGTGGCGACGGCGCGGAGGAGGGGCAGGCGGAGTGGCTGGAGCGGCGCGGCGTCCCAGCCAGGTGGGTGGATGTCCAGGGCTCCAGACATCCTGGAACATCAGCCGCGGGGTAGTGGGGGGGCGCGAGTCATCTGCGAACGTAGGTGACGTGTCGGTCGCACAGCCTTAAAAGAGGACTGGAGCGAGTTTTCGGCGCACTGTAACTCAGTGCATGCAATGCCCCTTTTTTATTTAAACTTAACAACTGTCTATTGCAATATGCTGACATGCATGTGAAGCGTCAGCCAAAAGTCCCTTAGCAGTTGAAAATGCAATTCACAGATTTATTTATTTAGTTCGTAAGGCTCACATGTAGTATAAAATAGACATTAGTATATGCATATAACAAGAATATAGAAAGACAAAACTAACTTAATGTCAATATCTAAGTTTCTAAGCCGTATAAGAGCCAGTCCAGACAAAACACTACCATCTGGTGAGCGAGATGTATGAGACAGGTGAAATACCCTCAGACTTCAAGAAGAATATAATAATTCCAATCCCAAAAAAAGCAGGTGTTGACAGATGTGAAAATTATCGATCTATCAGTTTAATAAGTCACAACTGCAAAACACTACCGCGAATTTATACAGACGAATGGAAAAACTGGTAGAAGCCGACCTCGGGGAAGATCAGTTTGGATTCCGTAGAAATGACTGAACACGTGAGGCAATACTGACCTTACGACTTATCTTAGAAGGAAGATTAAGGAAAGACAAACCTAAGTTTCTAGCATTTGTAGATGTAGAGAAAGCTTTTGACAATGTTGACTGGAATACTCTCTTTCAAATTCTAAAGGAGGCAAGGGTAAAATACAGGGAGCGAAAGGCTATTTACAATTTGTCAGAAGAGTCGAGGGGCATGAAAGGGAAGCAGTGGTTGGGAAGGGAGTGAGACAGGGTTGTAGCCTCTCCCCGATGTTATTCAATCTGTATATTGAGCAAGCAGTGCAGGAAACAAAAGAAAAATTTGGTGTAGGTATTAAAATCCATGGAGAAGAAATAAAAACTTTAATGTTCGCCGATGACATTGTAATTCTGTCAGAGACAGCAAAGGCCTTGGAAGAGCAGTTGAACGGAATGGACAGTGTCTTGAAAGGAGCATATAAGATGAACATCAACAAAAGCAAAACGAGGATAATGGAATGTAGTCGAATTAAGTCGGGTGATGCTGAGGGAATTAGATTAGGAAATGAGACACTTAAAGTAGTAAAGGAGTTTTGCTATTTGGGGAGCAAAATAACTGATGATGGTCGAAGTAGAGAGGATATAAAATGTAGACTGGCAGTGGCAAGGGAAGCGTTTCTGAAGAAGAGAAATTTGTTAACATCGAGTATAGATTTAAATGTGAGGAAGTCGTTTCTGGAAGTATTTGTATGGAGTGTAGCCATGTATGGAACTGAAACGTGGACGATAAATAGCTTAGACAAGAAGAGAATAGAAGCTTTCGAAATGTGGTGCTACGGAAGAATGCTGAAGATTAGATGGGTAGATCACATAACTAATGATGAAGTATTGAATAGAATTGGGGAGAAGAGAAATTTGTGGCACAACTTGACTAGAAGAAGGAATTGGTTGGTAGGACATGTTCTGAGGCATCAAGGGATCACAAATTTAGCATTGGAGGGCAGCGTGGAGGGTAAAAATCGTAGTGTGAGACCAAGAGATGAATACACTAAGCAGATTCAGAAGGATGTAGGTTGCAGTAAGTACTGGGAGATGAAGAAGCTTGCACAGGATAGAGTAGCATGGAAAGCTGCATCAAACCAGTCTCAGGACTGAAGACCATAACAACAACAAGAGCTGTATCGTCAGCTTTCATAAGGTCGCTGCAACTCCCCTGTTAGGAACGCAAGGGGTATTCATCCCTAATGTGCTTGACTGTCTGGTTCGGAGCCCCACAGTCACAAACCGGAGATGGTGAAGCACACCATTTGCAAAGTGAATCTCGCGCGCTGACCGAGCCCAGTGCGAGTTCTGTTCAGTTAGACCCACAGTCTCCTGTCGAGTTCTGTGCCAGCAGTATCACAACATACTTTCGGAACCACTCACGCTTTTCAGGATTTTCAATAATTGGCGCTTCTGACCACACAGGTCTCTCACCTCGATATTGCTGGCATCTAGCTGTTCTACTTGGTATGCCTTCGTGTATGGGTAATTCCAGATTCTCCTGTAGCTTGCAGTATTCTCTAAGCGAGGTCTCACTTCTGTGGATTCCTTGTTCATATGTGTTCCTCAGCAGAGAAAGTCAAGAAATAGGTGTTGGCTGGATTGTCCCAGTTATTAACTGCATAGTGTGGTCCAGCTGGACACCTGGTAAGCCACACCAGGGCGCAGGACTGGCTGCTGGCAAGACCAGGGCAATGGATGACACGCTCCCCATGTCATTTCACAAAATGTTTTAATAATATTGTTACGAGTTTTTATGTTGGCAGCGGTATTTCCAATCTGTCTTTTACATGAAAGGATGCGGTCAAGGGCGACACCAACGTACTTACGGTACTCGTTACTCGTGTGGCGAATGGAATGCGTACTGGAATGCGGTTGACAAATGGGGTTTACTGCAACGAATAAAGCGTACATAGAAGTTTATATTGGTATTTTTTATTGAAAAATGTTAATATCTGCACTGTGTAACTGGGATTTTCCCGAGGCAGCTCTGAAAGGAGGTAGCTCGACGGTTGTCGCTGTAACTCCCGTTGTGGTTATCTGAAACCTGAAAAAAACATATGTCCTTGAGCCTTACATATGTAATTTCACTTCATCATAGGGATTTGCAAACAAAAAAAATTGGCAAAATTATTGATATTTGAAAAATGGCCATTTTTGGAACCTTTTTTGGCTGAAAAAATACTAAATATTAACATAAAAAATATCGGCTACGGTGAACTGAAGAGAATTCAATTAGCTTCAACAAAACTTGAAACTTTGGGAAATCATCGATACCTGGTCCATAATGACTACCGCCCTGGCTAGTGGATGGCATTTCATCGCCGATTTTGATATGAAGGGGATTTGCCAAGTGCACTAACGCAATGTGGACTACACTGAATGAACATAAGGCCAAATTTGAAGCAGTGTTGACAATTTCGCTTCGGCTGGATGTTATTTTTGGAGCGTATCTACAAATGAGACTATTGAAACTTTCGTTCACATTTTGAGTAAAACCGCCCAAGCAACGATCCAGCAAATGAGGTTTACTCAAATCGGTATAAATAGGAGTGATGGCGTCGGTAACGACTTGTGGCACTGTCGTTTTGTGTTTCTAACTTTCCAGTTCACCGTTTGCTTTAGCGCGCTGCCAGCTGGACAAGAATTGCTCGCCAGCAGCACGGAAGTGATGTTGAGGATTACCATACGATGAACTCCTGTAAAGTAGTGTGGCGCAAGTAGCATTGTACGTATTCTCAGCAGAGTCGACGTTAACACGAACAGCTTTGCCATATACAAAAATGGTTCAAATGGCTCTAAAGACTAGGGGACTTAACATCTGAGGTCATTAGTCCCCTAGAACTTAGAACTACTTAAACCTAACTAACCTAAGAACATCACACACATCCATGCCCGAGGCAGGATTCGAACCTGCGACCGTAGCAGTCGCGCGGTTCCGGGCTGAAGCGCCTAGAACCGCTCGGCGACCGCGGCCGGCCTTGCCATATACAGCTGACAGCGTCTGCCAGGGGTCAACATAAGAAAAGTGTAACTCTACTACGTGTTCGAGACACTGATAAACGTTTATACTAGAAGAAGCGGTCCTAAACATCTGGTTGACGCAACGAAGCGAGTGTGAGCGCGGAACCCGTTCTCTAACGCCGAGGCAAGCTGTCCACGCTCGGCTTCAAACGTTCACAGAATCGTCACCTTTTGAAGTACGCGCATAATATTTTGGGCAATAATTCTTCAATGTATTTACATTCGAATTCCGTAATAAAAAAATTCGAGTTTTTTGGACCGTCACCCTGTCGTTCCCCCGTTAGCCAATTCCGATTGCCGGCCGCTGTGGCCGAGCAGTTCTGGGCGCTTGAGTCCGGAACTGCGCGACCGCTACGGTCGCAGGCTCAAATCCTGCCTCGGGCATGGATGTGTGTGATGTCCTTAGGTTAGTTAGGTTTAAGTAGTTCTAAGTTCTAGGGAACGGATGACCTCAGATGTCAAGTCCCATAGTGCTCAGAGCCATTTGAAGCAATTCCGATTGAAGACGATCGAACGCTGTATCAAGTACTTGACGTGATACTCTGCAAGTGTAAATCTGGTTGCGGAAACAAGGACTACCGGCGTTAAGTTGTGCAAGTATGTGCGGCCACTGCGCTAGCCGTGCCTACACAAAAAAATGGCTCTGAGCAGTATGGGACTTAACTTCTGAGGTCATCAGTCCCCTAGAACTTAGAACTACTTAAACCTAACTAACCTAAGGACAGTACACACATCCATGCCCGAGGCAGGATTCGAAGCTGCGACCGTAGCGGTCGCGCGGTTCCAGACGTGGCTACACAGATGGGATACACTTCCCAGACTGACATCGAAGACGAGGTCGAAACTTGGACTGACGTGTTTACATAAAAACGGTAAATAAAAGTACGACATAAAACATCCTTTCTGTTGTTATTGTTCATTTTTATAGAAGTACTTCTAATGCTAGTTTTTGCAGGTAATGTCTTCCTGTAATTAATTTTAAGCCAGTGAGAGAACATCATTTCGGCGAATAATTCGAACTTAAAACAGATTTGTTCAGTTTCATGAAAAACAATGCATTTTTGTTGCTGTTTTTCCCGTCTTGTGTAAATTATTTAAATTGCATTTTGCTTTTATTGTACGTTGCTACATTACTCATAATTTTTTTTTAAAAAGAGTAACATACGATCAAAAGTTGCAAAATATTAGGTCAATTTTTTCAATCCTAGCTGAATACATATTTTTGTTTCTTGAAAAGTAAAACTGGACCAAAGTAGATCATTTTATCATTTGGACCATAGCAGTGGGTAAATTATTAATTTGGCGCGAATATGAACCCAATTGGACGCTTGGTGGTTCAGCTACTGTGGTTAAAAATAGAAAATTCGTTTTTTTTTATTTTATTTTATTTTTTTTAAATGACGGTTTGGGGAGGGTGCAGTAACGGAGTACTTCCGCTGCGGGCTATTGCAAAGATTGTTAGCGTAATCCGTTATTGACACTAGAATAACTTTTGAAACTTTTGAAAAATAGTGGCAATGTACACTGATAGCTTTTTGTAGCATTTTTTTCCTAAGTAGGCTGGCTATTGCAATATAGCGGTAGACCATTACAGAGTTTTGATCTAGTTTAGTGGCTACATTTGGTTCGTTAGCTCTATTCGAGATGAGTATTGATGTTTACTGGAATGGTGCGAGCACGGTTAACGTGTAAATCTTTTGTATTGTGATCACGTGCCAAGCAGAAATGCAGAGTCTTAAAGTATGACTGTTGTGATTTCAGCGTTCCCGGAGACGAAGGTAGAGAAGAGAAATGCAGCGGTGACGAAGAGGAGAGGGAAGTGGCGCTGGGCAAAAGCGATGCGAAACCACCGAAGTAGCGAGACGCGGCGGGGTTTCCCGGAGCGCCTAGCTGCGGCCGGGGCGCCGCCGCGCTGCCTGCGAACCGCCCGCGGCGGGCAGAACTTTTGTTAATGTTGATTAGTTGTTGCAACGCTATTTCTCCCTTTCGATTACAATAAACGAGTTAGTGTGCACGTCTAGACGTCACGCGTAGAAGCACTGCCAACGTTTAAAATTGTGACATGACTAAGGCGGCGTGCAACAGACGTCAGATTGGTGTTAAATGTACCACGTGCTCGAATACGCAAAAGATTTATCATTTCTGTGCCAAGGCAAAAAGTAAAGCTACGTCCTGTACATAACGAAATATCGTGCGTCAGGTTCCTCATTCATGAACGTCGTTTGTTTGTGAGAAGCTAGCGTTGCGCGTCCTGTGAGGAGGGGAATCGTCCGCCGTCACGGAATTCCAGAGCGGAAGGAAGGCGGCCTAGCCACACTGCGATGCTGCCGCTACCGCGCCACTGTCGGAGTACGGAATCTGTGGGTATGGGAGAAATGCACTGTACACCGAGCAGGATCTTAACAGCCCCACGTGACTAGCCCCCGAGAGGACAGACACGCTGTTCACTCGGCCGTGCAGGACGTACCGGCAGCAGCTCCACTTTGGAAGTGGGTTGGTTTGCAGCGAAACAAACAAGCTTCGACACGGACCGGCAGCGCACTGACCACAGACCGTGTGGCTCGTAAAATTACTAATTTTTGAGTTGATACGTGAACGAGATTAACAGACAAGACATACATAGTTCTTTATGTGGAAATGAGGTAAAAACAATTAAGAACGCGTAACTGCGGTTAATTATGCAACAACACCAGAACATTAGTAAACATAGCGGCTGACGTCTTTGAAAAAATGCGTATTTTCCTGCGTGTGAACTGTTAGGAACACCTGGGGCATTTTCAAATGTACACTAGTTCTCCAGTAAAGCATGCACATATTTCCAAATAATATTTTTGTTCTCAAACACTGAGTCACGCACATCACATTCGATTATATTCACACAATTTTCTATTACCGGCATAACTTCTAGAATAAATTCAGTGACTAGAATTTTTTTTAATGGAATTCCTTTTGAATAGACCTCCAGTTTAAAATCATTATCCGTCACAATATGCACTAAGTAATGGCACTGCACACACAGATCTATACACATAGAAACAATATCGTCTTCTTGCACTGTTTTACCCAGTTCTTCTGTAAATATATTGAATTAACTTTATCTTTCAGTTCCTGAACGCTGCAGCATCAAAGCCTTTTTAAATCCTCATTATAGTTGGCTGCACCAATCTTGATGCTTTCCTGCAATTCTGCTACCTCCAACGTGCTCATTTTTTTCTTCTGGTCCCTTTGTGGATGGTCCAGCATGTGAAGATAGGCAGGCTGGACACACCTGGAAAATCCCTGGCGTGACATTTCAACCAAGCCTATGTTTTGACAATGGAGCACTTACAGTTTTTCCGTCTAGGGGAGATGCTTCCCACAAAATGTCGCTAGCTTTGAAATGCCTGTGACATGCCCGAAAAACGAGCAGTGAAGTATATTAATGGGTATGCATGTGTAAGCATGCGTACGTAATGTGTCTGATAACGCAATCCATAAAAACGGGACTTCTCCGGTGCTTACACCTCGAGTTCTACTGGTGATAAAAAGGGAGGGTCAAGTGTTTTGGACAGTCCTTGGGCTAGGGACCGTTTGTATAACTAACAGTGTCACTATCCTACAGTTCAGGGTCGAAGTTTGAATACTACACACTTCCTCCTCCTTTGGAAAACGGAGCAAATCTGTTGGTTCTTTCTGCATTTGGTGTGGTCTGCGGTGGGTTTGATGGGACTTATGAAGGCACCATTAGTTCTCGGGCTGTTCATCGGAAAACTGGAAAAATGTGTTTTATTTCTTACTGTATTTTCACTTACAACAGCGGACCAAAACCCAGTCGAGGATTCAGAGACTGGCATGCACAACAAATGGTTGTAATTTTTACGATGTATTCTTAAGATTCCGTTCTCGATCAAACTTGAAAATTTTCTTGATGTGTTTACTCGTTTCCGAGACACAGAGCTTCAAATTTGCCCTACTTGTAAACGTAAAATGCAGTGTGAGACGAAAACGTTCTTTCCGAAGTGACGTAGCAGGGAGGAATGTTTTTTTGACATAATATCCTGTTCGAGGTAAGACATTAGTCTTGCGTTATCTCAGTTTCACATAAGTAGATGACATAAATTTTACTGACCTATAAATTTGTTTTCATATGGGTTACATGCCCTGCTGCAGCCGGGAAAAGGAAGGAACCAGCGGAAAAATGCTCCTATCGGAGCACAAAAAATGCTAAATGTTCCCGCCTATTCGAAAGACTGCCTGCAAAGTGGGTAGCAGCTACCTCATTTCACCTTCCTTAGCCTCTTTAAAAATTTTCCCAGAAATTTTGTCGTGTGAACACATTTGTGCATTTTTTAACATGCAACTCACCTCAAACTCCCCTAACTGTAACTCGCTTGCACCCACTAGTCTATCGCTGCAAGTCGCTCCCAGTTGCCCTTTCTCACTCACTCATTCAACCCAACTCCTGTCATGATCTCTTTGCGCCTCTTCATCACTGCCTCCTACGTCACAGCCACAGTGCCCCTTGTTCTGCCCCCCTACTGCGGTCTCCTCTCCCTGTCACTGTCTCCCTGTCGCTCTCTCTCACCGCTACTCTCTCATTCCTTCCTTCCCACTGCTGCTGTCTCTTCTCACGTTCACTATCTCTCTCTTTCTCGTTGTCATTTTCGTGCACTCTTTCTCTCGTTATCACTGGCTCTAATCCACTTCCACTTTCTCCTTCTCCTTATTGCTCTCCCACTTACACTCTCCCTCACTCTTTTCCTAGCAAAGTCCTGCCACAGTCAACTATGTTGCACTATGACTGTGTCTCTCTCTTTCTCTCATACTGCTGTTGTCTTCTTCATTCTTTCTATAACACAACCACTGTCTAATAACTTCCAGTATTTATTAATTTTCCTTCTCTTTGTCGTTCCACTCTCTTCTTCTCTCTCAGCTTAAAAAAGCACGAATATGTCAGCGTGCCAAAAGTTTTTGGAAATTTTATGAAGGTGCTGAGAAAGGTAGAATGAGGCAGCTGGTACCCCACTTCTCAGACAGAGTCTTTAAAACAAACCGGAAAATATTCACATTTTTTGTGCTCCAATAGCAGCATTTTTCCGCTGGTGTAGCAATATTCGACGTGTCTTCCTAAAGTGCAGGACGGATTTCAAGCAAACATGATACACATTTCATTTGCTGTCTGTCTGGAAAGAATTACTGTGGTGGTGAGAACCACCCCCCATCAAAGGGATGGAGGTGTGGGTGAATAAGCACATAATATCAAACCTTTACGTGACTTTTTCTCGGTCACGACCACTGCAAAGTGATGAAGGGAAAAAAGTTTGTCGCTTACTACATTTTTGCTGTTCGTGCAGTAAAACTGCCACTTGAAGCACAATGTGTTAATCTATTACTTCTTTACTGCTAACTGTATTCGTGACACATTTTGCAGACAGTATTCACATATACCACTGAATGTACCAGAAATATTACTCCATTGTACGACATTACGTCTGCTGCATGAGAGGAAAGCAAATGAAACAGACCAGTTCATTCTTACTTTCAGCAGACAGAACACAAGGTAAGCTTACAGACATTAATGATGTACTCTTCCGTCAATAATTCATTGTATCGTCGCATGGATTTGTTTCCGAAATATAGCAGCTAAAAATACAGAACCTGATCGCTTTAGTATGTAATAGCAGACGGGGGTAATGATGCACTAAAAGAGTACAGGTGTGCACTTCCGTGAAAAAGAAGCTGGTGAAGCTGTAATGAAGAAGAAAGTAAGCAGTGAATTAGAAACAACAGACTTGGCTGGAGAATAGGTGTGGGAAAACCGTGCGTGGGTGTCTTACAGAGCAACCAGTGAAGGAGGAACAGGAAAGGAGAAGAGAAGAGGAAACACCAGAGGCACTGGGGTATTGGAGGCTTGCAGCATTTGTAACGACGTGAATTCAGAAGATTACGACAACCAGTTCCAGTGGCGGCTTCTTACGATGTCCTAATGTGCTACAGCGTACTACAAATATCACACTAAAATTACGCGATTTCGCTTCGAATGCGAGCCGGAAATCACGCTCTTCAAACACGGGACAGAAATCGCACTAAGTCATTTCTCTCGAAATGCGTGCTCGTGTGCAAATATAAAAGACGAAAACATGTTCTGCAGCGTTCTCTCCGCAATAACTAGAATCCGTGTCGACGGTCACCGCGCTACGATGAACTCACACGTCAGAGACGCGACGCAACTGCCCGGTTTCTGCTCTGCTTGCTCTGTTGCGACGTCATCCATTCCGGCACTGCAACTGCTGCGTCGCTCACAATGCGACAGGTCAATCTATTTTTCTTTGAAATTGCGTGCAGCGTACTGTGAAAGCACAGAGCATGAGGATGAGTGGTTCAAACCACAGACTGGTAGCGTGCGGACCTCGTTTCGGCTGCTAATAACAATATTTTTTCATTGTGTCTTATTCCTCGCAATTTGCCTCTAATTAATTACATAATTTAAAAACCACAGTTCACTTTACATACGTAACATTAGTACACTCCTGGAAATTGAAATAAGAACACCGTGAACTCTACAGTTTTTGCCCTCTACGGCTCCCTCTGGTACCCCATGGAAGTCAGTCCCTGATGTCTCTTAACAGACGTCCCATCATCCTGTCCCTTCTCCTTGTCAGTGTTTTCCACATATGCCTTTCCTCTCCGATTCTGCGCAGAACCTCCTCATTCCTTACTTTATCAGTCCACCTAATTTTCAACGTTCGTCTGTAGCACCACATCTCAAATGCTTCGATTCTCTTCTGTTCCGGTTTTCCCACAGTACATGTTTCACTACCATACAATGTTAAAGACTATGTTTGAGGCTAGTAGACTTCTCTTGGCCAGGAATGCCCTTTTTTCCACTGATGGTCTGCTTCTGATGTTCTCCCTTTATATTCCTCATGGGTTATTTCGCTGCCCAGGTAGCAGAATACCTTAACCTCATCTACTTCGTGACCATCAATCCTGATGTTAAGTTTCTCGCTGTTCTCATTTCTACTACTTCTCGTTACTTTCGTCTTTCTTCGATTCTTCGAATCACTACCTACATTTAGGAAAGAGGCTCATGAAGTGTGTTGCATCCGTGGAAAAGTAGGTACGTCAAAGAATTGTGATGCAGCTGTGTCTGGTGCTCTGGTTGAGATCACGCTGCGTGTACTGGAAAAGACTCCCCAACACTACATTTGTAGTGACTGCTTATCCAAAAACTGTGCATATTGAAAGCTGTTGAAATGAGAGCGGCTTGCTGCAGCGGTAAGTGATCCCCTGACTACTGGAATGAAAGGAACCATTTGCTCGCTTAAGAGAAGTGTCCAGCTTTCTGCTTCCCAGATTACGTCCGTTTCTGATCAGACTTAGAGAAATGTCCCGGTTCGTCAGACAGAAATTGTGGCAACCTTGCGCTCAACAGCAACGATATGCGGGCAATGGGTTGTTCAGTGTTTCTAACTCTTCAAAACAAATTAGCTAAATGTGTCTACAAGAGGAAGACAGAAAAAATCTGAATTAAAGTAAGGTGTATTATGCGCAATTTCATTTTTGCAATTATTGTAGACTAATAGACTAGCATGAATTTTTATTTCTTTTCGTAATTTGGTATCTGCTGGACATTACAGAAATATAAACAATTGACATAATTTTAATTACATATCCTTGATAATACGAAACAATAAAGGTGTATTTTTAGAAGTTCAAAACGGATTAGATGCATCACTCACTATGCATGTTAATTTAAACATTTGCATCCATGAAACCTATATTACTTCATCCAAATCATCTGTGCATTGTAGTGAGACTGACACCTTAGCAAACTGCTTCACTAAAAGAAGATGGATGTTCCTCTCCTGTTTATTGGAAATGTGAAGTGTACGACGTTTGATTAACCCAACATATATCAAAATCTCCTTTGTTTAGAAGATATTCCTTCGTTTTTGGGAAGTTCCGATACTTTCCTTATGTCAGCTATGCTAGTTCAATCTAATAACAAACTTTCATGGGATAGGACAGGATGTTTTGAAATCTTAGTTCAATGTAAAGAATTTTCCTTTAATCGACATGCATTTTAATACCTTCCTACAGCCAAGGAAAAAAACGCCAGAAAACAGCGAAATGATTGTGAAAATAGCCATACTTCCGGACCCCACCCATTTGCCAGCTAGACCGTATTAAAGAGAAGCCAGAGTCAGCGCTGTTGTTGTTGTGGTCTTCAGTCCAGAGACTGGTTTGATGCAGCTCTCCATGCTACTCTGTCGTGTGCAAGCTTCTTCATCTCCCAGTACCTACTGCCATCTACATCCTTCTGAATCTGCTTGGTGTGTTCATATCTTGGTCTCCCTCTACGATTTTTACCCTCCACGCTGCCCTCCAATACTAAATGGGTGATCCCTTGATGCCTCAGAACATGTCCTACCAACCGATCCCTTCTTTCAGTCAAGTTGTGCCACAAATTTCTCGTCTCCCCAATGCTATTCAATACCTCCTCATTAGTTATGTGATCTACCTATGTAATCTTCAGCATTATTCTGTAACACCACATTTCGAAAACTTCTATTCTCTTCTTGTCCAAACTATTTACCGTCCATGTTTCACTTCCATACAAGACTACACTCCATACAAATACTTTCAGAAACGACTTCCTGACACTTAAATCTATACTCGATGTTAACAAATTTCTCTTCTTCAGAAGCGCTTTCCTTGCCATTGCCAGTCTACATTTTATATCCTCTCTACTTCGACCATCATCAGTTATTTTGCTCCCCAAATAGCAAAACTCCTTTACTACTTTAAGTGTCTCATTTCCTGATCTAAGTCCCTCAGCATCGCCCTATTTCGTTCGATTACATTCTATTATCCTCGTTTTGCATTTGTTAATGTTCATCTTATATCCTTCTTTCCAGACACTGTCCATTCCGTTCAACTGCTGTTCCAGGTCCTTTGCTGTCTCTGACAGAATTACAATGTCATTGGTGAACCTCAATGTTTTTATTTCTTCTCCATGGACTTTAATTCCTACTCCAAATTTTTCTTTTGTTTCCTTAACTTCTTTGTCAATATACAGATTGATTAACATCGGGGCTGGGCTACAACCTTGTGTCACTCCCTTCCCAACCACTGCTTTTCTTTCATGCCCCTCGACTCTTAAAACTGCCATCTGGTTTCTGTACAAATTGTAAATAGCCTTTCGCTCTCTGTATTTTACCCCTGCCACCTTCATGATTTGAAAGAGAGTATTCCAGTCAACATTGTCAAAAGTTTTCTCTAAGTCTACAAATGCTAGAAATGTAGGTTTGCCTTTCCGTAATCTATCTTCTAAGATAGGTCATAGGGTCAGTATTGCCTCACGTGTTCCAACATTTCTACGGAATCGAAACTGATCTTCCCCGAGGTCGGCTTCTACTAGTTTTTCTATTCGTCTGTGAAGGATTCGCGTTAGTATTTTGCAGCAGTGACTTATTAAAATGATAGTTCGGTAATTTTCACATCTGTCAACACCTGCTTTCTTTGGGATTGGAATTATTATGTTCTTCTTGAAGTCAGAGGGTATTTCGGCTGTCTCATATATCTTGTTCACCAGATGGTAGTTTTGTCAGGGCTGGCTCTCACAAGACTATCAGTAGTTCTAATGGAATGTTGTCTACTCCCGGGGCCTTGTTTCGACTTAGATCTTTCAGTGCACTGTCAGACTCTTCACGCATTACCGTAACCCCCATTTCATTTAGCGCCAAAAAAGCTAATTTGGCAACACTGGCGTTGTTGCCCTCACTTGTCCGGCTGCCGTGTAGACGACGCGGAGGCGAGCAGTAGCACGCCAGCCACACTTCCGCACTAGTACACAAATTCCCTAAGTTTGACACAGAGCCAAGCAAATGGGTCGCAATAAATTAATTGGATGGGTGGTATATTGTAGACACCTGAAGAAAACAAGGAACAGGATGCAGTGGCTTCGTCAGCTCAGAATGAGAAGGACATTCGTTGTAGTTTTTAACGACTAGGGAAACGTTGCTGATAAATTTTTCAGCTATTTTAGCGTGAGTATGCAAACCTTTGGCGCTCAGCATGTAAGAATAAACTTAAAATAGTTCAAACGGCTCTGAGCACTATGCGACTTACCGAGCGAGATGGCGCAGTGGTTAGTACACTGGACTCGCATTCGGGAGGACCACAGTTCAATCCCGCGTCTGGCCATCCAGATTTGGGTTTTCCGTGAACTCCCTAAATCGCTCCAGGCAAATGCCGGGATGGTTCCTTTGAAAGGGCACTGCCGACTTCCTTCCACGTCCTTATCTAATCCGATGAGACCGATGATCTCGCTGTTTGGTCTCTTCCCTCCAAACAATCCTATCCACTATGCGACTTAACATCTGAGGTCATCCGTCCCCTAGAACTTAGAACTACTTAAACCTAACTAACCTAATGACATCACACACATCCATGCCCGAGGCAGGATTCGAACCTGCGACCGTAGCGGTGACGCGGTTCCAGACTGAAGCGCCTAGAACCGCTCGGCCACTGCGGCCGGCATAAGAATAAAGGCCTGAATCCTAAGACACAACGCATCCTTCAGAGAATGTATCTAACCTATACATATGTTGGCATCCACAATTAGGGAAAAGGGAAATCGAAACATTTTTAATTTTATTGTAATTTTTATTCGTGTCTCAAAGAACTTTAATGTACAAGGTGTTCGGAAATTCCCGTAAAAATTTCTAGGACTTGTAGAGGGCAGTGAGTACGCAATATTTGGAATAGGAACACATGTCCGGATTTCAGTTCAGGTGTGTGACGCACCCACGTCTGCTGAGGGAAAGAGAAAAGTCTCACAGTTTTTGTCCCGGTAAGCAGTAGGGTAGACACGATGGCGTGTACTACGTCAGGTGGTCACCTGGTATCACTAAACGTCGTGTACAAAGTTTAATTTAGGACACTCCTGTAGAGAAAGAGGAAGATCTGCTGGCACGCGTTGTGGCTGCTGCACTACAAACTGGAGTGGAGAGAGTGAACCGCCTCATCGAGCCGCTGTATTATACGTACAGTATGCTAGGTACTTTTTTGGTTTGGAGCAATGTGAACACGATATGTGCCAAATGTTAATACAAACAAATCTGCTTGGTGATAAATGGATGTTTCGTTGTGTTCGCTTTTGAATTGTTACCTAATAATTGTATTGCGTCGCGCCTAATCCAATTCCTCGAGCAGAAGCGGACGGGTTGAAAAGCTGATGTGGCGGAACCGGTTTATAGTAATTCCTGACTTTAATTGCTTGTAAATGATATTTCAGGTAGATAAAAAAAATACAAAACCAGTTCCCTTTTGTCTGCGTAAAAATTCGTTTGATCTAAAAATGATTATCCCGGCTAATATTTGTCACTCTGCTAAAGAAATCTACACTTCACGTTGTGTTGAAATGTTGTCTGTAAAGTGGTGTGAGTGGCACTAAATTGCATATAATTTATCAGATTTTACACAACTGTTACTTAAGATGGAAGCACTTTTCTCTAGCAAAAGGAACATTTAGTCACAAAATACTACCGGCGCGTAACACTGACGTATGTCTCCTATTAAAATATTTCATGTATATCGTCCGAAATAATTTGGCTTCATATATTAGCAAATTGTTGTTGTTGTGGTCTTCAGTCCTGAGACTGGTTTCATGCAGCTCTCCATGCTACTCTATCCTGTGCAAGCTTCATCTCCCAGTACCTACTGCAGCCTACATCCGCATTACCAAATAAGAAATTGATATTACTTAACGTGCTGTGAACACTATTTTTAAAGATTCAATCTGAGTTGAATTTTGTCTTTTAAAGTAGATTCGAGACCACCGGTGCACATTTATTTCCATTCATTTAGATCTAACAACATTTATGTTTCTTAAAATTCTCGATTCAAAACTGCCGCGGATATATTTTTGCTAAGTTAGCGGCAGACAGACGATAGTCAATTTGTCTGTTGTTATATTCCATTCCTATTATATCAAGGTAATATATTTAGATAAAACTCTTTAAGCCTTTTATCTGTATTCTTTAGCATTTAAAATCATTTTGAATGATAAATACCGTCATATTTTTTAGACCAGCTACTAGTAAACTCCGCTGTTAAGTTACTAGCGCTGACAGCTGCGCTCCTAATTGCAGAGCTAAAAATTAATACTTAAAAACATTAATTAGATTGCATTACAACTGAAATAAATACAAACTCACGTCTAGACAATAGCGACTCTATTTGTCAAATAATAATTAACAATATATAGTTACAGGTTTTCTCTTTACAGACCTCACACGTCTCACGTCCGAACAGTTCATCCGTTAGCACAGGAAGAACAACTGAACCACAATTATCACAGATAACAAAAAAAGATTATAATTGTCGTTGTCCATGATTGTAGTTCTCTGATAATAATTTTAATTCACACAGAAATTAAATTATTACAGAAATAATGAAATAATTATCGTCATTTTTACACGATACAGTCCTTTTATGGTAGTATCGATAATGTTTGTTGAAGTTTGTTCACTTAGTTCATTTTAACATCTTGCGGCTAGAACATATTGTCGTGGATATTACACTGAATTGAAACCGTCGTAATACAGTACTTTCCCGACATGGGTTGCTGACCTAAACGTTATGTACTCATTCTCCTCTACAAGTCCTAGAAGTTTTTAACGTCGAACACCCTGAATAGTATTATGCATTTGAAAGATGTTTAAGAACCAAATATATATGTCTTAAAATACAGTACTGTAGTAAATTCTTAAATACAAAAGATGTTTAAGAAGAAGCCTTAAGCATTTAATTTACGAAGTGGATGAGTTAAGTGATGAGCTTTCGGAGTGTTCTGAGACAGCTACGGTGGTGACTACTTAGTGTTGAATAGCGTTCATGGGATGTGCTGGGACAGTAATCCACACTTCAATCTACTGCCTTTCTTGCGTTTATCAATTTTAGAAACCATTTGTAACACAATGGAAAGGACACAAACTACAACAAACGTCAGATAGACAAAACTGTCAACGCTAACAATGCTTCTCAATCATCCTGTAATATAAGCAGTTTTACAATTTTTTTTTTGGAAAAATTAATGCAGCAGTCAACGTAAATCTTCTTGCGCAGTATTCATGGATCCTTGGACAACATTTTCTGACTTTTTAAAAAGAAATACAGTGATCATTAAGCCCCCCACCCGAGGAGTTACAGCTGCTCTGTTCAAAATGAGGTTTGTCCATGAGGCAGTCTGTAAATCTTATCTGAAGTAATAATAACAAAAAAAGAAACAATTTTCTTAATCTATAGGATCTTAATCTATTGTACACGGAGTAATGGCACAGTTTCGTTTTTTGAAATTTGAAAAAATAATAAAATGGCGGACGTTTGAAACAAAGACGTTAGTCAAGTCGTGTTTTTTTATCAAGCTTTTTGCAACAACTAAAATAATCTAAAATAAATAAACTAAATTAAAAAAATTAGTCTATTAGTGCTTGCAGACAGTTCGAGGAGTAATTCAGCCAAATTTCGGATATAAAAGACTACCCGTAATCCATTCTATCAGTTGGAATACACTGCAGTGTGAGGGCGGTCTACTGTCCAGAAAGAAGTGAGATGAATGTGAGATTGAGAGGGACCTTCCTTTTTTACGACAAATCCGGTATGTAGCAACAGAATTAAGTGACAAGCATTGATAATAGAATTCGTTAATGATTAAGAGAAATTACTTGCTGGAAGTTTTCGACAAATGTCGTACTGTAAATTCTCCACACTCCTAAGCACCGAAACAAACATTTGAAAGCGTCTACATTTATTTCCTCGAAAATATAATATTTATAAACATATCAAACAGTATTTCGTCATCTATCATGATTACAGCCGGGGTATTCTTAATTCACGTTCCGCTATTTGGGCTGACAACCTCGAAGTCATTCTCAAAGTGAGTCGCTTGCAGGATTTTTAAATTACTTTATACAATACCGTGAAGTAATCACGCGCGAGTACCCCACTGAACTGTGTGTAAAGTGATTTAAAAATCTTGTAAGCAACTTACCTTGAGACAAGTTGTAAGGTTGTCAGCCCAAATATAGGACCAACTTTTAACTATATCCAGGATGCGCGCCCGCAATATTCGATCCTATGGGCAAAATTAAAGAAACAAGTAAAACAATATTTGGAAGCCGGTAAACCTTTTCACTTTGTTTAATTTTTTCATTCTAAGTGCCAAATAACACAGAACATTATTTTTCTCATAAAGTAGATCTGACTTTTTCAGTGCTGAAACAATTTACATTAAAAAAACGTTTATCTGTTTACATTCTTGTTTATGCATAATGTTGTGGATTATTTCTTCGTCAGAGTACTGTAAAACGTAAATAAATACCTTTTTACTTCCAAGTATTTCATATTTTTTGCAGTAGAGCACTAGCATAAAAAAATACCACGCCCGCATGCAAGTAATATACTTCTCTTGCGCCATTAACGGAAGTCGGGCCTGCTGGTCTAGCGGTACAATATGTGCCCCACAGCCGAGAGGTCAGCGGATCGAATCTCGGGCGAAGTAAGCATTTTTTTTATCTGTCTGCTAACTACGTAGCCTTTACCTCTCAAAGCCGTGCAAACCACGCTCAACGATACATAGATAGATATTATGGCGATAGATTTATACCATACGCGTTTGAAATTAAAATCAGCACCGTATATTACAGTATTCATACAGTTTACAAAGACGAGTATTTTAGGAAACTTAAAAATAAATTCCTGTCGTACGCAACAACCAAATATACAGAAAAATGCTCCTTTTTCCGGACAGACCCTGCCTAGCTTTGGAATGGGAAACAAAATTGTGCGTGCTATCGCGTGTCTAAGGCAAGAGTTTGGAGCGGCCAGGGTTACAGATGTTGTGAGGAGGTGGCGGCTGCGTGCTAAGAAAGCTATGCCTTTGGCGCCATCTCTTCGACATCCCTGGTACTAGCTTGGAACGAACGCGTGCGTCGGAAGTAATGCCATCTTTTGGAGTTCCCGGTACTAGTTGCGACTGCGCAGTTATGCCACCTCCTCACATCTTCTACATACCTGGCACCACATCGTCTCACGCTAGCTGACGTCGACCGAGGTGGAAGAATGTCGCCCGCCGCCATTGTGATTCTTCTTAAGAAAATAAGCAAGCATCTAATCAAAACTGCAGTAGATAACTTCTTTACAGAACTCGGTATTTTTCACGTTAATATTGGCAGAGGAGGAAGATGTGGCAGATGAGAGGTAAAAACTTTTCTGCCGACGAGGAATTGAACCCCGTAGTTGAAGACCTCCAGAACTTAGAGCTACATACATACGCACGACTGACTGATATCAGCCCGTGATGTATATATAGTATTCACTGTGCCACCAAAGAATATGGTAATGCTTCATCTTCGTGGCACTGTACTCCAAACACTCACTTTTTTGTGCAATTCATGGGGGGGGGGGGGGGGGGGGGATTCGTGCAGTTGATGTGGTTTCTCGTAACCCAGATGCATTAATACTGCGGAGGCGCCGTACCTCTTCATTCCCATCTGGCGTTGCTGTGGACATGAACCGTCGTTTTCAGGAAATTACATGTAAACAGCACGAATTCTGAACAAATGCGTGAAGTGTTTCAACATTTGCACAATAGCACAACGCGCACTGGATTAACTGTTTTGTTGGTCGAACTTAAGCGTCATACGATGAGCTGTTTTACGATATATATCTCTACGTGATTAACCGTGAATGATGAGGCACGGAAATTAAACATTATGTGCGTTTCAAATATTTAATACCGTATTATTCGACAGAACAGCTACTAGCTTGCTTGCGACACGCACGCGCGCACACACATTCCGCTGGGTCGCGTCTTCGTTATCGTCGCTCGCCTACGCCACTAGTCGCACGATGTGGCTGGACGCAAGGGAAGCAAGTTTGCAGCCGCGCTGAAGCTTCTTATCAACGTGATGCGGAGTAACCGCGTCCGCAAACGACAGCCGAAGCGTACACACACCCCGCGTCTGGGAGCATGTCTACCAAGTCGTGAAGGAAGAAAGAGCCGCGCTCCGGCAGGAGGAAGACAAGGAGCAACAGCCTACTTCGAAAACCTAAGGAAGTACCAATATTCCAATACAACGAGAGGCCATCAAACCATCTGAGAGGTCGACGGGGGATGGTAAACAACCATATACGCTTATGTCTATTTTATTCATGAATTTGAAAAAGGTACATAATATCAGAGAGCAAAAAACGTTGCGTCAAGCAATGTGCTCATTTTACAAGTAACTCGTAGACCACAAGCAAAAGGTGCTGCCACCAAGCAGCTCCTCCGTGCATCAAAGGCCCTGTTATCAGGCGCCGTCGGTAGATGTCGGGCGCGGTATACTGCTCCGCGTGCTCAACGCACTTAATGCTCACTACTCTTGCCGCGCAATGAAAATCTGTTCCAAATAGTGTTTCGTAAAGTATTTTATACGGAGGAGACGTGATCTAAAAGGAACTTTTATTATACATGAGACTGCTCTTATGAAAGTGAAATTCGGAACGCGCCTTTCCCTTGTATTTTGTACGAAATAGAGGTATTTTGCCACTCCTCTTATTACTTTCAACGGTTGTGTCTGTTTGTGTTGCCGTAAAATGCGATGCAATCATCATAAAGTATTAGCATGATCTGTAGTTTCATAACTTGCGGAAATACGATACATTACAGAAACATTAATGCGTTAAGAAAATAGCAAACGTCAAAACAGTATTGCCAGCACTGTTAAGAATAGCACGATATTTCAGGAAGGAAGATAAATATTCCTCAATTTGAAAAATAGTGTATGCATTCTTTCATTCCATTCAAAAGCTTATCCCTTCCTCGTCTCATAAGACCTCAACATAAGACCTCATTTCCCTTATGTTTCCAAACTAATCAGGATGATTAACTGTCGCCTTCTGACCACTTAAAGAAATTTTCAATACTTGTACATAAAAGAACTCGCTATTATTACTTCCATCCATTGGTAGGAATATGTATTGTCAATTAGTGCAGCTGCAATTAGGGCTTTTCATTTACAGACAATCGAATAAAAAGCCAATATGCACTCCTCGTGGAGTCATTCCAGATGTGGAACGGGTACTTCCGGATGACATGAAGAGCACAGGGTGTAGCCAACTGCAGGTGGTGGCTCACTTCGGTAACAATGATGTGTGTCGCTTTCGATCAGAAGAGATTCTCTCTGGTTTCGAGCGGCGGTGGTAAAGGCTGGCGAGATGAAAGCAGAGCTGACCATTTGCAGCAAAGTCGACAGGACCGACTGCGGACCTCTGGTACAGAGCCGAGTGGAGGTTCTGAATCAGAAGCTCAGCGATTCTGCGACCGTGTGGGCTGCAGATTCCTCGACTTGCGCGAAAGGGTGGTTGGGTTTCGGGTTCCGCAGAATAGGTCAGGAGTCCACTATATGCAGGAGGCGGCTACATGGGTAGCAGGGGCCGTGTGGCGTGGACTGGGCGGTTTTTTAGGTTAGAAGGTCTCGGGAAAACACAAAAAGGGCTTCCTTCCGTCATAAAGGGTGCAGACCGAACACAGGAAGGACGTAGATACAGGAACCATTGGTATAACAGTTGTAAATTGTCGTAGTTGTATTAGGAAAGTACCAGAGCTCCAAACGCTAATAAAAAGCACTGATGCTCAGATAGTTATAGGCACTGAAAGCTGGCTAAAGAAGAACCTAACGGTGTTCCGAAAAGATAGGCTAAACACGGTTGGCGGTGGCGTGTTTGTTGCTGTTAGAAGTAGTTTATCTTGTCGCGAAATTGAAGTAGATAGTTCCTGCGAGTTAGTATGGGCAGAGGTCAATGTTGGCAACCGGAATAAAATAATAATTGTATCTTTTTACCGACTCCCAATTCAGATGATACAATTGCTGAAAGGTTCAAAGAAAACTTGAATTTGATTTCAAACACATACCCGACTCATACGATTATAGTTGGTGGTCACTTCAATTTACCCTCGATATGTTGGCGAAAATTCATGTTTAATTCAGGAGGTACGCATAAAACATCATCCGAAATTGTGCTAAATGTACTCTCTGAAAATTATTTCGAGCAGTTACTTCATTAACCCAGGCGAATTGTAAACGGTAGTGAAAATACGCTTGACCTCTTAGCAACAAATAATCCTGAGTTAATAACGAGCATCAAAACCGATTCAGGGACTAGTGAACACAGGGTTGACGTAGCGAGACTGAATGTTGTAACCCCCAAATCCTCCAAAAATAAACGAAAAATATATCTATTCAAAAAAGCATATAAAAATTCAGTTGACCCCTTCCTGAGAGACAATCTTCACTCCTTCCAAACTAACAACATAAATGTAGGCCAAATGTGGCTTGAATTCGAAGAAACAGTATCGGCAGCAATTGAGACATTTATACCAAATAAAGAAACAAACGACGGAGCTGATTCTCCTTGGTACACAAAACGGATCATAACACTGTTGCAGAAACAACGAAAAAAATTTGCCAAATTTAAACAGAGACAAAATCTCCAAGATTGGCGATCTTTTACAGAAGCTCGAAATTTAGCGCGGATTTCAATGCGAGATGCTTACAACAGTTTTAACAACGAAACTTCGTGTCGAAACCTGGCAGAAAGTCCAAAGAGCTTCTAGTCGTATGTGAAGTATGCTACCGACAAGACACAATTAATGCCTTCTCTGCGCGATAGCAATGGAGATACTATCGAAGACAGTGATACCAAAGCAGTTACTAAACACTGCCTTCCGAAATGCCTTCACAAAAGAAGACGAAGTAAATATTACAGAATTCGAATCAATAACAGCTCCCAACATGTGTGATGCAGAAGTAGATATCCTCGGAGTAGTGAAGCAACTTAAATCATTTAATAAAAGCAAGTCTTACGGTCCAGAATGTGTACCAATTAGGTTCCTTTCAGCGTATGTTGATGCATTAGCTCCATACCGTTAGCTCCATACTTAACAATCATATACAACCGTTCGCTCGACGAAAGATCGGCGCGCAAAGACTGGAAAGTTGCACAGGTCACACCAATATTCAAGAAAGATAGCAGGAGTAGTCCACTAAATTACAGGCCCGTATCATTAATGTCGATATGCAGCAGGATCTTGGAACATATGTTGTCTTCGAACATTATGAATTACCTCCAAGAAAACGGTCTATTGACACACTGTCAACACAGGTTTAGAAAACATCGTTCTTGTGAAACACAACTAGTTCTTAACACACAAAGTGTTTGCTGTTGACAACGGATTTCAAATTGATTCCATATTTCTATATTTGTAAAACGTAAAACACCTTTGACAATGCAGCACACAAGTGACTTTTAGTGAAACTGCGTGCTTATGGAATTTAATTTCAGTTATGTGACTGGATTCGTGATTTCCTGTCACAGGGGTCACAGTTGTAGTAACTGACGGGAAGTCGTCGAGTAAAACAAGTGATTAGTGGCGTTCTTCAAAGTAGTTTTATAGGCCCTCCGCATTTCCTTATCTATATAAACGATTTAGAGAGCAATCTGAACAGATGCCTTAGGTTGTTTGCGAATGACGCTGTCGTTTATGGACTAGTAAAGTCATCAGAAGATCAAAACAAATTGCAAAAGATTTAGAAAAGATGTCAGTATGGTGCGAAAATTGGCGATTGACCCTAAATAACGAAAAGTGTGAGGTCATCCACATGGGTGCTAAAAGGAATCCATTAAACTTCGGTTATACGATAAATCAGTCAATCTAAGGGCCGTAAATTCTACTAAATACCTAGAAATTGCAATTACGAACAACTTAAATTGGAAGGAATACATAGAAAATGTTGTGAGGAAGGCTAACCAAAGACTGCGTTTTGTTGGCAGGACACCTAGAAAATGTAACAGATCTACTAAGGAGACTGCCTACACTACGTTTGTCCGTCCTCTCTTAGAATGCGTGTTGGGTCCTTACCAGATAGGATTGATGGAGTACATCGAAAAAGTTCAAAGAAGGGCAGCACGTTTTGTATTATCGCGAAATAGGACAGAGAGTGTCACTGAAATGATGCAGGATTTGGACATCATTAAAACAAAGGTGTTTTTCGTTGCGGAGGAATATTTTCACGAAATTCGAATTCGCAACTTCCTCCTCCGAATCCGATATTATTTTGTTGACGCCGACCTACATAGGGAGAAACGATGACCATGATAAAATAAGGAAAATCAGAGCTCGTACGGAAAACGGTAGGTGTTCGTTCTTACCGCGCGCTATACGAGATAGGAATAATAGAGAAGTGTGAAGGTGGTTCGATGAACCCTCTGTCAGGCACTTAAATATGATTTGCAGAGTATCCATGCAGATGTAGAATAAAAGAGATACCAAATATACTGTAAATATGTTGTTTGACACCTGTAACGATTCTGTTTATCACACTGTCAGCTTACTATGCTATTTTGTAACAAAATAACACGTAAACAATGTAAACGAAGTTTTTATTGGGCTGCTGTGTTATATATTGAAATATTGTTCACACTAAAAAAAGCGTATTTGAAACGGGAAATATGGTGGAAATTTTTGGGATAACTTAGTTTCAAACACTAACAAAAGTGTAATCAGCGTTGTTTATTCGTGCCATTTCTCTTATTTTTCCATGAAAACGGGAGATATGTAACCGTCCTCGTATCACATTCCATAAATTTCAGTTTTTATTACATTTTTTGTAATGTGCAACAGCTTCTGTAATTACAATTAGCTAATTTACACATCAGTTGTTTGCAAGAGTATATAAGACCAGCGAGAAATCGTATGGGACGCCCAGTATGATGTAAGATCTTGAGCAGAATTCTGTACACCTGAAACAGTAAATGGCTTTCCACATCTTTCGAGAACCATGGTGTTCTCTGGCCCTTCTTCACTTCAGGAGTTACCTGCAGCGAAGCATCGAAACGAAGAGACTCGTAAGTTCTGACCAATGTTTATTATTTTGAACACACTGAGTTACACCCCCTAAACTTTAATAACATTAATCTGTGCTACTATTTCCAAAATTAATATATCGTACAACATTTACTTTGAGTTGTTTTCTTTTCACAATATTTCTCCCCAGCGAACCGGTTACACCACATCTTCCGCCATTTCCTGTTTTATCCTAGAAGAAATTCGTGGGTATTGTGATAAACGGTGTAGATCGACGTAATTTTTAAGTATCTAGAAGTAGAATTGATCGTTTTTACAAATGGTAATCTAAACTCGTTTTTTTTAGCGTTGGTATCTGAATCTTTTTATTAAAATGTTGAACGAAATGCCCATGTATTCTTTCTCGAGCAGCAAAATACTTCAGTAACCGTGACTACATTAAACCCAAAAATTTATGAAATTATTCTTCAGTGTCATTAAATTTGATTACCTATCGACATTTATAGATATCACTGATAGCTAAAATAATTTCAGTAGCTTACGTGAAACAGCTCGTTATGTACAAATAAACAAATTGCAAAAATAGATGGCTCAAATGGCTCTGAGCACCATGGGACTCAACTGCTGAGGTCATTAGTCCCCTAGAGCTTAGAACTAGTAAAACCTAACTAACCTAAGGACATCACACACATCCATGCCCGAGGCAGGATTCGAATCTGCGACCGTAGCGGTCTCGCGGTTCCAGACTGCAGCGCCTAGAACCGCACGGCCACTTCGGCCGGCTGCAAAAATAGATAGTCACGAACAACGAAACACGTGTTTAACAGCTGTCAAGTTATGTGCTGCACGCCATACAATGGTCGACAACAAGTCGCAGCCGGCCGGGGTGGCCGAGCGGTTCTAGGCGCTACGGTCTGGAACTGCGCGACCGCTCCGGTCCCAGGTTCGAATCCTGCCTCGGCCATCGATGTCTGAGATGTCCTTAGGTTAGTTAGGTTTAAGTAGTTCTAAGTTCTAAGGGACTGATGAGCTCAGATGTTAAGTCCCATAGTGCTCAGAGCCATTTGAACCATTTTGAACCAAGTTCCATCACTTCAAAACATTTGTTGCACGGAAAATAATAACGTGACAGTTTTGCAAACAGCAATAAATGATTTTTAGTAAGTGTGGGTATTATTAAAAACATTATCATCAAAACCTAAATAAATGATACAGAAAGTTTATTAACTAGCTTTGGTTGGAGCACTAATCAGGACTACTGCCAATTAATGAGTAACTGTAATTTAACGGTAACAGCTTGGCATCTGATTACAAAACAAAATTAATTTTAAATATAATTTTTACCAATCCAAACTTCAAAAACCGACGCTTCACGATGGTGGTGGAATTACGTACGCACTCTCGTGAAAAATCAAGTTTCAGTTTCAGTAATGCGCGTCAATAAATAAAGATCTACATCTACCTCTACACTTGTACCTCGCTCCCCAGTATGAAGTGCATTTCACGGGGTATGTCTCATTGTGTGGTGTCACCGCCAGACACCACACTTGCTAGGTGGTAGCTCTTAAATCGGCCGCGGTCCGCTAGTATACGACGGACCCGCGTGTCGCCACTGTCAGTAATTGCAGACCGAGCGCCACCACACGGCAGGTCTAGAGAGACGTACTAGCACTCGCCCCAGTTGTACAGCCGACGTTAATAGCAATGGTTCACTGAGAATTACGCTCTCATTTGCCGAGACGATAGTTAGCATAGCCTTCAGCTACATTTGCTACGACCTAGCAAGACGCCGTATTCAATTGATATTGAGGTTCTACAAATGTGGATTAAAGTTAAGTAATCCAGAAGCTACGTACTTTTCTTTATAGCATTCATTACGTATCCTGTTTCAGACCTCACGCCAGCCTGCGTGAGTTTAAGCGCTTGCCTTTCGGCTTCCTCTCATTGTGTCTAGGCTGTCTTGTCTAGACACAACAATTGTACTACTTATTAGGGCTTCTTCACTTTTCGTTCACGTATAGGGCGTGGGAAACCTGTTTAAATGGCTCTGGGAGTGCTGTAATTAGACCTATTCTAATTTTGTACCCACGATCCCTGTGTGAGGGATATCTAGGGGGTTGTAGTGTATTCCTAGGTTCACCATTTATATCCGATTCTTGAAACTGTGCTAGTAGGTTTTCTCTGGACAGTTCCGCCTATCTTCACGAATGGTAGTACTCCCTGTGTTTCTTTGTAGTACGTCTTGCGTCCTAATCTGCACCCATTTCCCCATCTCCTTCTATTTCACTGCGTATGGATGAATAGTGTAACACTCATATGTGAATCAACTCCGACTACTGGAGAATTGACATCGATGTAAACTCCCGCCCCATGCGTCCTCACCTGTACCAATGGCACATGAAAGAATATTGGTATAGTGGCCCGTGTTACTTCCACTACATGTTCTATATCTGGTGGAAATTGCCTCTTTGGTAATTGTAATCCTCTGAAAAGATCGTCTGGGGAGATCAACACTGGACTAAGATGCCCGTTTACCGCATGAGATTATGCTTCCTGTAACATCGTAACTTCCGTACGTGCGTCACCTAATCGATCTGCTAATACCCTGAGAAACCTGGCAATAGCCAACTTGCCGTCCAATATGTTTAATCGTTTCTGTAGCATCTCTAAATCTCTGTTATCCAGCACGTCCACATACGTACTGACCCTGCGAAGAAAAGGAACGAACATGCTTGCACCACCTCTTTTTCACTATAAGTTACTACAACATCGTACGACATCCTCAAAAATTCCCGATAGTTCACTCTGCCCCTATCGAAGTCTCCCCCTATACAATGACAAAAAAATTAAAACAACAAGCAAGAAAACGCAACTAATATCTGATCCACCAAAACACAAAAAGAAAACGCAAATTATCCCTTGATACAAAAACACAAAATGTAAACATGCCACACAGTATTACATATACAATAATTTATTCCCTCCGTGACCGCAACGCATACGGAACGTTATGCGTCTGCTGTCGTCCTTGCCCCAAGACCTTCTTCTTCCGTTTGCTTTGCCTAGCCTCTGCAATCGGGTCACTTTCTTGTACCTCAGGTAATCCGTCCACCATTCCACTTACGTGGATAGCGGATGTTTTTGTTGGCAACTGCACTTTGACATTTACAGGCGAAGTCATCTCCACGACCTGGTATGGTCCGTGGTACTTCGTCAAGAGTTTTTTCGTCTTTCCTTTAGGTGTATATGGATTCGTGATCAGTACCCATTGACCTACCCTTTACTGTGGTAAAGGTCCCAACCTCTTATTATGTTCTTCCTGCCTTTCCAACGCTTTCGTATTGGCCTTCTGTACCCTCTTCCAGACTTTCCGTATTGTCCATGCAAATTTCCTCACTGCGTCCCCTTTAGCTCCCGATTTCGGACATAAAACGTCATACGGTGATGGCATCTTTCTTCCATAGACCACCTCGAACGGTGACATTCCGACCCCCGAATGTATTTTCGTGTTATAACTCGATACCACTTACGGAAGATAAACGTCCCAGTTATCATGGTTTCCATTCATGTAATAACTTAGCATTTTTTAAATTGTCTTATGCACTCGCTCCGTTCTCCCATTCGCCTGCGGATGAAATGAACTGGTCCGAAATTTTCTAATGCTCAAAAACCGACACAACCGTGTCATTAATCCGGACGTGAATTTCGTTACCTGATCCGTAATTATGGCATCAGGCACCCCAAACTTCAATAACCAGTTATTGACTATAGCTTGTACTACCGTACTTGCCTGTTGATCTGGTATTGCGATCATGGCAAGAAACCGCGAAAAGAGATCAATTATAGTTAAAATGTACCGATTCCCTGCCGGTGTTTTGTTATATGGCCCGCAGATATCTAGCCCGATAAACTCGAAAGGTTTTGAAACCTCTGGTAACTGTTGCAATGGAATTCTTGTGCGCGTCACATCCGCTCGCTGTACACACAGTACACAATTTGCTATGTATTGTTCCACATCCCTTCTCCGAGTGCGCCACCAAAATCGTTCTGTTACTCGTCTTTCCGTTGCTCGACGACCCCCATGCCCTCCGCCCTGAAAGCGCATGATCATGGGCCTGCTTTAAGACTTCCTTTTTCAAACTCTTTGGTACGACTACCCGTGGTCCACACCTGGTAACTCTACACAAAAAATTTCCCTCCACGATGAAATGTGGTTGAGTTCTAAAACTCTGGCACTCCTAATCCTCTGCTTGTGCCCTTTGCCATTCTGCGACACTCTTACCCATTACTTCTAATACGTCTAACTTGCGACTTAATGCATCTGCATTCGTGTGTTTCTTCCCTGGTTTATCAATTACTTCAAAGTCAAACTCACTTAATTTTAGAGCCCACCGTGTTAACCGACTAGAAGGATCCTTGAGTCCCAGTAACCATCTCAACGCTGCATGATCTGTCACGACCTAAAACTTCCTACCACAAAGGTAACAATGGAAATACGTTACTCCATATATTAGAGCCAACATCTCCTTTTCCATTGTGGAATGATTCCGCTCTGCCCTATTTAACTGTCTGGAAGCATACGCCACCGGATGCTCCTGTCCCTTTACCATTTGCCCCGAACACATCCTACTGCGCCACTTGAAGCGTCACATGATAAGATGAAGTCTGCTTCAAAATTCGGAAACACCAACACCGGACCAGAAACTAATCTCAATTTTAATTCATCCAAAGCTTTCTGGCATTCCTCCATCCATTGAAATATAACCCCTTTCTTTAAAAGCTTTGTTACTGGCTCGGCTATTTTAGCAAACTCATTTACAAATTTACGATAATGTGAACATAACCCAATATACGATTGTAATTGCTTCGTTGTACGTGGCGTCGGAAAACTTTGAACTGCCTCTGTTAACCTAGGATCGGTATGAAACCCTTATTCACTGATTCATCATCAACAGTTATCTGCTATATTAGCAGGTCCTTTGCCTCTCCATTTTCTGCGATCCATTGCTTCCTTCTTAAGGCTGCTGTATGTTGTACCGTCCATCATGTCATCCAGTATCTGGAATCTCTTTCTTCCTCGCTTCCTTTTCCCTTCTACATAACCTTCTAAAACTGTTTTTATCAGTCCGTCATTCTTTCTTAATATATGCCCAATCCAATTTCTTTTTCTTCTCTCTATTACATCTAGTAACTCTCTTTTCTCTCCCACTCTTCTCAGTACCTCTTCATTTTTTACTCTGTCCATCCAACTTATTCTTTCCATCTTCCGCCATGTCCAGATCTCAAAAGCCTACAGCCTTTCTCTGTCTTTTTTCCTCATAGTCCATGTTTCAGCGCCATATAGAAGAACACTCCATACAAGACATTTTATGAGTCTCTTTCTGAGTTCTCTGTCCAGACCGCTGCAGAAGATTCTTCTTTTCTTATAAAACGCCTCTTTTGCCATTGCTGTCCTTGTTTTAATTTCTGTGATGCACTTCCAGTCGGTGTCTATCCTGCTTCCAAGATACTTAAAATTTTGCACCTGTTCTAGTGTTTCTCCATTCAGCACAATTTTTATTTCCTTATTTCCTTCTATTGCCAATATTTTTGTTTTATTTGTGTTAATTTTCATTCCATACTTTTTTCCGTTAGTTGCAATGGTGTCCACCAAATCCTGTAATTCTTTTTCCCCTGTGGCTAGAAGGACCATGTCATCAGCAAATCTCAAGCATCCTACTCTTCTTCCTCCAATTTCTACTCCTTTGTCATCTAATGAGCATTGGTCAATCATATTTTCCAAGTACAGGTTGAAAAGAGTAGGTGATAAACAGCATCCTTGTCTTACTCCTTTCCCTAGTCTGATCCAGTTTGTACTTTCTCCTCGCACTTTAACTGAAAATTTTTGATTAAGGTATAATGAGTTTATAAGTCTTCTAGTTTTCCTGTCCACTCTCTTTTCCCTCATAATAGTCGCCAGCTTGTCCCAAACCACATTGTCAAATGCCTTTTCTAAATCGATGAAGCACATATATAGGTCTCTTCCTTTTTCAATAAACCTTTCTCCCAAGATTCGTAGGAGCCCTATTGCATCTCTGGTGCCCGTATTCCGTCTAAAGCCAAACTGCTCCTCTCCGAGATTCTCCTCTATTACTTCACTGATTACTTCACTGATTACATGACCTAAATATTTGACCTGCGTCTGCGCAAAATTACATTTTTCTGAACTTAATGTTAACCGTGCCGACCGCAATCTTTTAAAGACTTCTCTTAAACGCGATACATGTTCTGGTATACCCTTCGAAAATACTATAATGTCATCTGGGTAAACCATATATGTCTTTGGTTTCAGTCCCCTTAAAATTCCATCTAATAATCGCTGAAAAGTTGCCTGTGCATTCTTCAACCCTAACGGTGTACGTATATACTGCTAGTGTCCCCCAGGAACAGTAACAGCTGTCTTCGCCCTGTCCTCTGGCGCTACTTCCAACTGTTGGTATCCACTCCGTAAATCCATCGTAAAACACTTACATTGTCCCAGGTTATCCAACGTGTCCGTGGTATTCGGAATCGGGTACGCGTCCGAAATGGTTTTCGCATTCAGAAACCTATAATCACAACAAAACCTATATTTCCTTGTACCATCCACCGACTTCTTACGTACGAGAACTACATTGCTTGAATACGGACTCTCGCTATGCTCTATGATTACATCCCGTAGTTGTTGTTTTATAAACTCCTCTAGTAGTGGTTGCATATGACGTGCTACCCTGTATGGTTTCCTAAACACTGGCGTATTATCCTCCGATGGTATGTGATTCCTCGTAATCGGTGTTGCTCGTAACCTACCCTCCGTTCCGAATAAATCGCTAAATGTCAATAACAGTTCCTCCAACGCGACCTTGTCGTCTCTCTGCAAATGCTGCAATTTTCCCCTCACATGGTTATGACATTATGACACAGTCACAACGGTTTCGGCCATACAATGACCATCTTCAGATTCTAAAGGTGGCATACACTGAACACAGGTTCATGCATTGTCAAACAATGCATGAACCTGTGTTCAGTGCATGTTGCCTTCAGAATCTGAAGATGGTCATTGTACGGCCAAAACCGATTATGACTATGTCATAAACATGTGATTGCGTCTATAAATAAACAAAAAAATTTACAAAAGAATCAATCACGCAATCCATAGACAAAATGTCGTTTTTTCCAAAATTCTATTTTCCCCTCAATTGCGCTGCATCGGCGTTTTGCTAATGGCTCCCCTCTAAATCCTCCCTATCGAGATCTTCTTCATCAAAAATCCCCAATGTGGCCAATAACAACCCTTTCGACAAGCTAAAATTCGCTCTGCCGAAGTTATCAATACTTACAGGAACCCCATATCTCCTTCTACATAACATGCGTGAGCTAAATTCCTCCGCACAAAACAGTGCGCATTATCCAACTGCTCATTAGTCGAGAGTGGCTCCACCATGTACAACGTCTCCTTTGGTAAGCCCGTATTTGTCGGAACCCAGACTACCTTCCCTGTACCTGCCGGTATGTTATCCTGCTGGTCGGCCTTTAATGAATCCTTTCGCGGTTTAGCTGGCGTCACCTTCGCGTTAAGGGCGCCTTGCGACATTCGCCCATTTACAACCGTTTCCCCCATGCAAAACATTGTTCCACGGAGTTCCACTGTTTGTTGGAAAAGCTCTATCTTCGAACGATGTTTGTCGAGGAAGCCCAGCATGAGAATCACCGAATACCCCTCACCGACACATGGTAACACCTCTACCTGCTCACAGGAACTATCCTGTGATCACAAAGTACTATCGTACCCAATGACTCAACTTTATTATCTCCCACCCCACGTAACTTATGACGTGGTGGCTCAAGTCTTCTCCTGCTAGCCAGGTCTAGACTAATAGCAGACACGTGTGCCCCCGTGTCAACCAGAAACCTCTGTTCCCTTCCGTTCACCAAGCCTAATAAGCAGCATTCCGTCTGTGCACCCACAAGCGCATTACCTGATTTCACTGGAACCGCCCTCCGATGGTTGACACAGTCCCGTTCTCGTTTAACGGCTGCTGTCGCCGAGGTTCCCTCCTACTTTTACTCCTGCCGTTCACTGCCCGGTGACCCATTTTCCCACATGAGTAACCCCGAAACTGACGCAGACACTGCCTCCTAATATGCTCTACCTGGCCACAACCAAAACACTTAATTTCTACTGCCAGAACTTTATGCTCCATCCTTTGCTTCGTCGCATAATCTACCTCCTCTAAGTATGCGGCAATCCATAGAGCCGCCGCAAGATCACTGGAATTCTCCATTCTCTGGCGGTGCTTCCCATAAAAACACATCTAACGTTCTGTTCTCGGCCTCCTGTAACAGCACTCTATTCGTCTCCCCATTCGGTGACAGTTCGAACGTTTGTGCATTCAGCTTTCGAATACTGACTGAGAAAACCTCCACAGTCTCATTTCTTCTCATAACTAACACACTTAAATTTCCCCGAAAAAACCTGGTACTATTCTGTTTTTGGTACCTCTGGCGTAACCCAGCCTCAAGCTCTGCAAATGTCCCGATATTGTTCAACGTTTCATGGTACAGTACATACGACTTGGCATCCCCTATCAGGTGTAACTTCACCACTCTCAACATTACAACATTCGATCAGCCATTGGCCTCAGCCATTATGATAATGTCATTAAGAAATATCGACACATCCTCCGTTGTTTTACCCGAAAAGGGGTTAATCAGTGGAGTGATTGCCGGGGCAAATGGTCTAGGACACTCTCCAACCTGCAATTTACTTTCACCCGACGTCACTTCCCCTACTTACAATGTCTCAAATCTCCCCACTAATTCTTCATATTTTTCTTTGTCCCTTATACTTGCCTCCGACACTACCCGAAGTTGCTCAGTTAGAGTGGATACAGCTTCCATCGTAGTCACTGCCGCAGCCTCCACTGCTTGCTAGGTTTCCACCATTCTTGCTTATAGCTCTACTGTTAGTATTAATTCCACTCTGCTACTCCTAAAACTTAGTTCTTGCGGCGAATGATCGCCCATCTACACTCCTGGAAATGGAAAAAAGAACACATTGACACCGGTGTGTCAGACCCACCATACTTGCTCCGGACACTGCGAGAGGGCTGTACAAGCAGTGATCACACGCACGGCACAGCGGACACACCAGGAACCGCGGTGTTGGCCGTCGAATGGCGCTAGCTGCGCAGCATTTGTGCACCGCCGCCGTCAGTGTCAGCCAGTTTGCCGTGGCATACGGAGCTCCATCGTAGTCTTTAACACTGGTAGCATGCCGCGACAGCGTGGACGTGAACCGTATGTGCAGTTGACGGACTTTGAGCGAGGGCGTATAGTGGGCATGCGGGAGGCCGGGTGGACGTACTGCCGAATTGCTCAACACGTGGGGCATGAGGTCTCCACAGTACATCGATGTTGTCGCCAGTGGTCGGCGGAAGGTGCACGTGCCCGTCGACCTGGGACCGGACCGCAGCGACGCACGGATGCACGCCAAGACCGTAGGATCCTACGCAGTGCCGTAGGGGACCGCACCGGCACTTCCCAGCAAATTAGGGAGACTGTTGCTCCTGGGGTATCGGCGAGGACCATTCGCAACCGTCTCCATGAAGCTGGGCTACGGTCCCGCACACCGTTAGGCCGTCTTCCGCTCACGCCCCAACATCGTGCAGCCCGCCTCCAGTGGTGTCGCGACAGGCGTGAATGGAGGGACGAATGGAGACGTGTCGTCTTCAGCGATGAGAGTCGCTTCTGCCTTGGTGCCAATGATGGTCGTATGCGTGTTTGGCGCCGTGCAGGTGAGCGCCACAATCAGGACTGCATACGACCGAGGCACACAGGGCCAACTCCCGGCATCATGGTGTGGGGAGCGATCTCCTACACTGGCCGTACACCACTGGTGATCGTCGAGGGGACACTGAATAGTGCACGGAACATCCAAACCGTCATCGAACCCATCGTTCTACCATTCCTAGACCGGCAAGGGAACTTGCTGTTCCAACAGGACAATGCACGTCCGCATGTATCCCGTGCCACCCAACGTGCTCTAGAAGGTGTAAGTCAACTACCCTGGCCAGCAAGATCTCCGGATCTGTCCCCCATTGAGCATGTTTGGGACTGGATGAAGCGTCGTCTCACGCGGTCTGCACGTCCAGCACGAACGCTGGTCCAACTGAGGCGCCAGGTGGAAATGGCATGGCAAGCTGTTCCACAGGACTACATCCAGCATCTCTACGATCGTCTCCATGGGAGCATAGCAGCCTGCATTGCTGCGAAAGGTGGATATACACTGTGCTAGTGCCGACATTGTGCATGCTCTGTTGCCTGTGTCTATGTGCCTGTGGTTCTGTCAGTGTGATCATGTGATGTATCTGACCCCAGGAATGTGTCAATAAAGTTTCCCCTTCCTGGGACAATGAATTCACGGTGTTCTTATTTCAATTTCCAGAAGTGTACATTCTGAACAATTGCGCGCCAAATGTCAAAATCTGTTACAAATAAAACAACTCTTTGGCACCGACTTTGTACACGGTAATCCATGACCTGACAGGCTACAAAAATTACGAGTACATCGCTTAGGTGCTATGTCGTCATGTCCACCATTTCCCCTGAATTCAGAAAAATGTACAGGCTCCTCTGGCCTTACAAAGGACACCTTCAAAAAGTCCATCCTAATTGACACTTAACCCCTTAAAACACAAAAGAATGACACATGCACGATAAGTCAAGCGTGACCTACCCATCCCCATCGTGCTCCTGCGCAGGTGACAGTCCTGCTTTTCTCCCAATACTGGTATCGACAAACACTTCCCGAGCGACAAGACGTAACAAGAAGTGTACGACCACCCATCACTAACACGACCAAACACCTCAGCTACCCCTCTACAAAGGCACACCTCAATGCTACTTGTTCGACATAAGATGTGGGAGTGGAAATCTGGCACCGGCGTTGTAACCGGCACCACACTTCTGACACCACTGTTGCGGATCATCGGTGGTCGAACCGAGGACTCCATTTGGCAGAGCTGAAGCCGGGACCCACCGCGCCCCTTTTCGTCAGGAGGCCAAGCAAGTCCAATAGCGACAAGGGGCAGTGCAGAGTGATACAGCGGTATTCAGCTCCCAGGAGAGGACGGGAATCGAATGGAGATGGGGCATCCGCTCTTGAACTGATTCATAGAGTTGAATCTTTCAAAGGAGTGAACAATCAGTGATTCAGAAAAAAAGAACGGTAGCTCCAAACGTTTCCCACGGCAGAGAGAGAGAGAGAGAGAGAGAGAGAGAGAGAGAGAGAGACACGGAGCATATCAGCAGCGCCTCTGCTGGTCAGAGCACAGTGCACGCCACACAACACAGCCGGCGCCGGCCTCTGCCCTGCTTCTACCTTGGCTGCCTGCATTGTGCAGTGCCCCATTGGATTTTGTGTTTCACATATGCCGTGCCGTCTCTGTGCGTCATCTGCCGCGTGCAGTGTCTGGCGCAGCTTAACTTCGCATCGCACTCTGTCGGCGATCGTTTCAGTCGCACGTCCTGCCCTCTGGGCAGTTGATGCGAGCAACAGGACAGAGAGCCACCTAGCGTAGAATGTAGGAACTACTTGGAACAACCTGCTCGCAAGGGAACGGACGATTTGTCTCGGAGCGGGTGACTCGTGGCCGCTCACCGCTCCCCCCACCCTCGGAACTCGCCCGCTCGACACTCACCCCACCGTTCTCGACTCTAGCCAGAGCGTTGAGCAAAGCAACTCAGGTGTCACTCTGGTCTCTGCGGTCTCAGCTCACGCAGTAATACAGCTCGCGGTTCGACCTGCTCGACTCAGTGCTTCTGCATCCGAGTTCGTCTCTACTGGATAATGTTCTTCGTAGTAATACCGCTATGTATATTACATTATTATCTTATGCATACATCATTTGTTTTTATTTTATTTTTATTTGTTTAAACTGATCAGATTAGGTTCCTGACGACTCCTCTTACTATAGGATTTTTATTATGGACACTCGAATTTATGCTTTAATTACGAGCGACCGGATAAACGTATCGCAAAATGTGATACACCAATATTTTCCTTGTTTTATCCTGCATAAGGCTATATGCAGCACTTTCGTTTTACAGTCAAATTTATATTTTTTTTTATTCTGGTTCGGATTTTCCGATTTTAGGCGTCTTCGGAAGGAAACGTTCACTTTAAAAATATATGACTTGCAATGTATTTGTATGAGGTTAATGAAATTTTAATACATTATAGCCAAATATATTGTTAATGTAAATCTCAAGTTACAACATTTTCCGATCACCCAAAAAACCACGATAGTGCAAAATAAATCAATAATCAAAAACTTTGTCATATCGTGGAAATTTCAATAAACAATACAAAATTCTTACTCATTATCTGTGTTACTTCAAAATAGGATCAAATAAGATCAAAATACAGGTATAGTACTGGAATAAACCAAGTTTAAAGGGCAATGTGCCTTCCATTTATTTTCTATTGTTAATGAGTGGTGAGTCATGAAAAAGAGCTAATTCATTTCAGGGAGTGAACAGTTCTGATCCGATCTCTGAAAAGAACAGTTTGGCCCATCTGTAGAATCGAACTCGTGCCCTCCTGGATGCTGTGCCACAACTTGCCGCTAGTGGTGCTGCCCCAGCGCTGCCACGCCTCCCGCAGCGTATGCCTTGCTGAGACCCCGGTACGCCAGGTGGGAAGCGAACGTGGCCCGTCCTGGACCCGCTGCAGACCGCTGTCATTGCGCTCCTTAAGGCAGACCGTGCAAAGTACCCAGCTGCCATTCCGCCCCACACCGGGTGGAAGTACATAGAAACAAAGTACAGGGTTACACAGAATATTTACAACATCGCTGCCACACTGGCCCCTATAAGTGTAGACCAGCACAATTCCGACCCGACTCTCGACTGACCTGGCACCCCCCTCGAGCTAAAAGTGCCTGACTATTTATAGTACTTTTCCCCTCACTTCTAACGGAGTGTCAGAGAGAGACAGAAACTATGGCAGGGGTGTATTCCCAGACGTCAGCTACTTACACATCGCCACTCCCGGCTCTGGCCTACTGCCTCGCCTCATACATCGCAGTAACTTAAAGAAACGCTGCAGTTCCCCGCCTCGCTGTTGCTCCACTCCAAACAAATCATACGTGCAATACCCCGCTGCAGCTCCACGCCCATGTTTACCCCTTCTGCCCTACGGGCTGCCGACTATTACCACATACTGCCAGCGCCCCAGACTTCATCGCTCGACCTCGCCTTTACTGAATTTTTAACAAAATTCCCCTTTCCTACAACTAAGACTAATACTAGCGCAGCACACCTCCCTCCTTTCAAGAAGATTTGTCCTGAATCGAAATATAACATGCATCTACATCTACATATGTACTCTGCTAGCCACCAAGCGGTGTGTGACGGAGGGCACAATTCGCGCCAAAGTCATTTTCCTCTTCCCCCCCCCCCCCCCCCCCCCCACGCCCCCTCTGTTCCACTCGCGGATCGCGCGAGGGAAAAACGACTGTCTGAACGCCTCAGTACGAACTCTTATTTCCCTTGTCTTCGAATGATGATCATTACGCGATTTGAAAGTTGGTGGTAATAATATATATGCTCTACATCCTCGGTGAAGATTGGATTTCGGAATTTAGTGAGCAGCTCCTTCTGTTTAGCGCGTCGTCTATCTGCAAGTGTGTCCCACTTCAAACATTCTATGAGATTTGTAACGCTCTCGCGATGGCTAAATGTATCAGTCACGGATCTTGTCGCTCTTCTTTGGACCTTCTCAATCGCTTGAATCAGACCCAACTGGGAAGGGTCCCATACAGACGAAGAATACTCTACGACTGGACGAACTAACGTGTTGTAAGCTATTTCCTTTTTTGAAGGACTGCATCGCTTCAGGATTCTACCAATAAACCGCAATCTAGAGTTCGCCTTACCCGTTACTTGTGTAATCTGATCATTCCATTTGAGATCATTTCGAATAGTCACAGCCAGATACTTCAGTGATGTTACCGCTTCCAAAGACTGGTCATTTATTTTGTACTCGTACATTAATGGGGATTTTCGCCTTGTTATACGCAGAGGTTGCGCTTACTAATATTGAGAGATAACTGCCAGTCATTACACCACGCATTTATTTTCTGCATATCCTCATTGATTTGTTCACAACTTTCGTGTGATTCTACTTTCCTGTAGACTACAGCATGATCGGCAAACAGTCTAAGGCTGCTGTCAATACCATCAACCAGGTCGTTTATGTAAATAGTAAAAAGCAGAGGACCTATTACGCTGCCCTGGGGCACACCTGAAGTTACTCTTGTTTCTGTTGAAGTTTCCGCGTTCAGGACGACATACCGTTCCCTGTCTGTTAGAAAACTTTTTATCCAACCGCATATGTCATTGGATAGACCGTAAGCGCGCCCTTTTTGTAGCAAGCGACAGTGCGCAACTGAGTCGAACGCCTCAGATGTTATGTCGCATAGTGCTTAGAGCCATTTGAACCATTTTGAATAACCTCACACATAAACAGGCCTCTTGAAGGAAGTTTATTAGGGAAGAGTTGTGTAGACCAACAATACAGACGACTGCCAGTATGATGTTTGTTCTGCTATGTTCATTACTGTCGGTTATTACCCATTATGTTACATCTATTATTTTATAGGTATTGTGTATTTTTATATGAGTATATACCGTACAAATCGCCAGATACTGCCACAATTTTCTTCTTCTTATCGATCGTCCATACTTTCTAATATATAGACTACTTTCGAAGTGCTAAAATGTACTAGAATAAATAAAATGTCTATGAAACGCCACACCGCGCAACGTACTTGCGGCGAGACAGTCGCAGTTCTTGATATCCATCGCCCGTGTCCTCTGACCTGTAGTCCTGGGTCCGCGGATAAACCATGAAAATCCGCCGCATTATGCTACATACGAACAGACCTGTCCTGCGGGCAGGTCGGTGAGACTAGATCTGACGTGCAGGGCCCGCACGTCAGTGGGGAGTGAAGGGCTTCAGATCGGCAGGCCCGATCCGTCAGAGGTACCCGCAGAAACGGCCTGCAGTTTTGGCCCGTCACGGGAATCGACTCGTGTGGCCAGCTATTCACGTGTCACAAAAAAAAGGTTCAAATGGCTCTGAGCATTATAGGACTTAACATCTGAGGTCATCAGTCCCCTAGAACTTAGAAATACACTCCTGGAAATTGAAATAAGAACACCGTGAATTCATTGTCCCAGGAAGGGGAAACTTTATTGACACATTCCTGGGGTCAGATACATCACATGATCACACTGACAGAACCACAGGCACATAGACACAGGCAACAAAACATGCACAATGTCGGCACTAGTACAGTGTATATCCACCTTTCGCAGCAATGCAGGCTGCTATTCTCCCATGGAGACGATCGTAGAGATGCTGGATGTAGTCCTGTGGAACGGCTTGCCATGCCATTTCCACCTGGCGCCTCAGTTGGACCAGCGTTCGTGCTGGACGTGCAGACCGCGTGAGACGACGCTTCATCCAGTCCCAAACATGCTCAATGGGGGACAGATCCGGAGATCTTGCTGGCCAGGGTAGTTGACTTACACCTTCTAGAGCACGTTGGGTGGCACGGGATACATGCGGACGTGCATTGTCCTGTTGGAACAGCAAGTTCCCTTGCCGGTCTAGGAATGGTAGAACGATGGGTTCGATGACGGTTTGGATGTACCGTGCACTATTCAGTGTCCCCTCGACGATCACCAGTGGTGTACGGAAAGTGTAGGAGATCGCTCCCCACACCGTGATGCCGGGTGTTGGCCCTGTGTGCCTCGGTCGTATGCAGTCCTGATTGTGGCGCTCACCTGCACGGCGCCAAACACGCATACGACCATCACTGGCACCAAGGCAGAAGCGACTCTCATCGCTGAAGACGACACGTCTCCATTCGTCCCTCCATTCACGCCTGTCGCGACACCACTGGAGGCGGGCTGCACGATGTTGGGGCGTGAGCGGAAGACGGCCTAACGGTGTGCGGGACCGTAGCCCAGCTTCATGGAGACGGTTGCGAATGGTCCTCGCCGATACCCCAGGAGCAACAGTGTCCCTAATTTGCTGGGAAGTGGCGGTGCGGTCCCCTACGGCACTGCGTAGGATCCTACGGTCTTGGCGTGCATCCGTGCGTCGCTGCGGTCCGGTCCCAGGTCGACGGGCACGTGCACCTTCCGCCGACCACTGGCGACAACATCGATGTACTGCGGAGACCTCACGCCCCACGTGTGGAGCAATTCGGCGGTACGTCCACCCGGCCTCCCGCATGCCCACTATACGCCCTCGCTCAAAGTCCGTCAACTGCACATACGGTTCACGTCCACGCTGTCGCGGCATGCTACCAGTGTTAAAGACTGCGATGGAGCTCCGTATGCCACGGCAAACTGGCTGACACTGACGGCGGCGGTGCACAAATGCTGCGCAGCTAGCGCCATTCGACGGCCAACACCGCGGTTCCTGGTGTGTCCGCTGTGCCGTGCGTGTGATCATTGCTTGTACAGCCCTCTCGCAGTGTCCGGAGCAAGTATGGTGGGTCTGACACACCGGTGTCAATGTGTTCTTTTTTCCATTTCCAGGAGTGTACTTAAACCTAACTATCCTAAGAACATCACACACATCCATGCCCGAGGCAGGATTCGAACCTGCGACCGTAGAGGTCGCGCGATTCCAGACTGAAGCGCCTAGAACCGCTCGGCCTCACTGGCCAGCTCACGTGTCACAGACGCCATGTAATGAAATGAGACCGCGGTGATCAATCCATCCGACAGATAACTTGTGCAATGAGAATCAATAATAATGAGGACAGTTGGCAACTCACCACAGAGATGATCGCAGAGCCACAGACAGGCACATACCAAAGACAATCACACGTTCGCAACTAAATGTTCGGCCGTAGCCTTTTTCAGGAAACGAGAGCACACACACATTCAGACAAGCAATAAGACACGACTCATGCACACTTGACCGCTGTGTCAGCAGTCTCCGAGAATCAGATCCAGACGAACCACTCCTCACGCCTGCCTGCATCTCGTCGGCAGCTGCTAGGCTAGCGGCGGCAAGTGGTGGCAGCACTGACTGCAAGCTGCGGGGGTGGGAGGGGGGGGGTGTAGGAAGGGGGAGAAGCAGTAAGAATGAGGCAGTGGGAGGCCGCGAACGTACTCAGCTGCACCCAGCCGGTGACGGTGCATGACATCTCACTAAACAAATCATTTCATCTACTGAGACAAAAAACAAGATTTTTTTCCAGTGGTTTTTTTCCCCAATTTCCCTGATACGTTTGAAATTCCCTGGTTTCTACACGCTGTGGCAACCCTGTTTTAACTGTCATTAACAATATGAGATTTCGACGAAATTTATCTTAACCAAAGTGACATAATATTCAAGCAAAGTTGACACTCGGCGCGGTGGCTGACGGGAGCGACTGTAAATGGGAAATACCTTTACGGTTGCTCCCATCAGCCACCGCGCCGAGTGGTGGCAGCACTGACTGCAAGCTGCGGGGGAGGGAGGGGGGGGTGTAGGAAGGGGGAGAAGCAGTAAGAATGAGGCAGTGGGAGGCCGCGAACGTACTCAGCTGCACCCAGCCGGTGACGGTGCATGACATCTCACTAAACAAATCATTTCATCTACTGAGACAAAAAACAAGATTTTTTTCCAGTGGTTTTTTTCCCCAATTTCCCTGATACGTTTGAAATTCCCTGGTTTCTACACGCTGTGGCAACCCTGTTTTAACTGTCATTAACAATATGAGATTTCGACGAAATTTATCTTAACCAAAGTGAAATAATATTCAAGCAAAGTTGACACTCGGCGCGGTGGCTGACGGGAGCGACTGTAAATGGGAAATACCTTTACGGTTGCTCCCATCAGCCACCGCGCCGAGTGTCAAGTTATGGCGTATAGTACATACGCAGTTAACACTGCAATTATGTTTAACGAGATATATGTAGCCGTAACCTTATAATTGTTTGCAGTTCTGCATCAAGTTAACTAGTGCAAATTATCAGCAGCGACTTCAAATGCTCGTCAGTTAGTATAGATCTGTATACATTTTTTGTGTATTTCATTTTGAAAAATGTTTTTCCACAGAGACACGTGTTGCCGAAAGCGGAAAAAAAAGCCACGACCAAACTTATGTAACAGATTAAACTGTGTGGGTGGAATACTCTTATAAAATGCCAGCAATGGTGCATTTAGATATTTCTCTTTATAAAAATCGCCACATTGCAAATCAGCCGTACCCATTTGAAGTTCTGGAGCAAGAGTTTCTATATCGGCGTTAAAAGGATTTTGAGAAAAATCTTGATATCGTTTGCAACTGCATCAAAATCTGAAAAACGACACTCAAAATTTATTTTTAAAACACTCAAAGTTTCAAATGAGAAATTTGACTGAAATCGAGTATTAAAATGTGAAATTCGTGAAACATTTTTCGTTCAGTTGAGACTGACAAAACAATTTTTGTGGAAAGGATTTAATACGAGGTCTGTTCAAACAATTCCGAAACTTCGTCCACAAAGTTTTCTACGCTTACCATTTACTTATTGAGCACGGTCTCCTTCGGAATACTGTCACCCACCACTGATACACTACTCCCAAGGCCGTTTCTACTCCCAGAAGAAGGATCGTGCGAAGCACCGTCTGCGAATTTTCTTTCATCTCGTCTGTCGTCACAAATCTTCGTCCTTTCAACGGAGTTTTCAAATTTAGAAATAAAAAAAATAAGTCCACAGGGGCCAGGTCTGCAGAGTGTGGAGGATGAGGCAGCTCAGTGATTTCGTTTTTTGTGCGATAATCGCGCACCAACAGGAATGAATGTGCGGGTGCTTTATCGTGATGCAAGAGCCACGAATTGTCTCGCTACATCTCAGGCCTTTATCTCCTTCTCACATTTTCTCGCAGTGGTCGCAACACGTCCCGACAGTACCATCGATTAACAGTTTGTCCCTGTGGCACCAATTCAAGATGAACTATGTTGCATATTTCTGCAGTCTCTCAGGCAGTCAGTCTTGGATTGGCACGCACAATTTCGTTGAAGTTCCTGACACGAGCCTCGTCGGTAGACGTCGAAGGGCGTCCTGAATGAGGGTCAAAAATGGTTCAAATGGCTCTGAGCACTATGGGACTCAACATCTGAGGTCATCAGTCCCCTAGAACTTAGAACTACTTAAACCTAACTAACCTAAGGACATCACAGACATGCATGCCCGAGGCAGGATTCGAACCTGCGACCGTAACGGTCGCTCGGTTCCAAACTGAAGCGCCTAGAACCGCTAGGCCACATCAGCCGGCAATGAGGGTCATCTTTAATACGGGTCCTTTCGTGTAAACCATTCGTAAGACCGAGTGCTGCTTAAGCACCCATCACTGTATAGTTCCTGCATCATTTGGTGTGTCCCTGTTCAGGTTTTTCTCGAGCTTCACGCAAAATTGAATGCAGACGTGTTGCTCCTCTAATTCTGCCATGTCGAACTTCCCAAACTGAGCGAGACAGCTCTGCTCGATAGAGCACTGAACAATAACTAGCAGACAGTCAACAATGAAACTTCCGACAGTTACACATAAGTCTACGGTTACGCATTAAACACAGGCGTGTGCAGGGGAAGCCAACCGCATTTCGCTTCAGCACACCACTGGCACGAAATTACGAATGTTCCGGAATTTTTATGAACAGACCTTGAGGGGTGGGGTTGTTTGGGGGAGACCAGACAGCGAGGTCATCTGTCTCATCGGGTTAGGGAAGGATGGGGAAGGAAGTCGGCCGTGCCCTTTCAGAGGAACCATCCCGGCATTTGCCTGGAATGATTTAGGGAAATCACGGAAAACCTAAATCGGGATGGCCGGACGCAGGATTGAACCGTCGCCCTCCCGAATGCGAGTCCAGAGTCTAACCACTGCGCCACCTCGCTCGGTCAACAGACCTTGAATGAGTATACAAATCTGGCAGTAGCAGGTATTCTGTTTGTAATTTTAAATTAAGTTTGTCGATGTGTTTCGTTAAATCTGTGGAAAATGATAATTTCCAAAGCCACTCACGGTTTTGTAACCGAGCTAGAGGTCAGTTCCTCTCATTCAAGAAAGTTTCGATTGCTGTTCGGAGCACAAAAACATCGCGTCAGAACTTTTCCACAGCTAAGCCAGCGTACTGCTGTATCATATGGCAAGTCATTTTCTTCACTCTCTGCAATAAACTCGCGGAATTGACGATGATCGAAAGCATGTGAACTTACAACTAATTGAATGCTGACATAACTGACTTAAAAACTGACGTAGCCAGACAATTCCCGCACAAAGACTGTAGATGAATGATGCAATGCACTACCAATAGTTTTGGTCCACCGTCATATTCTATTGCTTTTGACACGAGAGCAAACCTTTATTTTCTCCGCATGTGTTCTTGCCGCCATCAGTTTTTATACATCCTAAGTTTTTCTACTGAAGATTATTTCTGTGAGCAGCATTTCCTACTTCTGCAAAAATTCCTCCTCTCGTGGCCGTGCCGAGAATGTTATGAATTTTATGAACGCCAAGAAGCTCTTCGCACACTTCATCACTGTTGTTTATCCCTCCAACAAAAATTAACACCTGTGCAGTATCTGAAACATCTACTGACTCAACCGGAACCAAAGATAACCATTGTAAGTGTCGGATTTTCTCAGCCAATTGAGTTAAGATATTTTCAGCAATGTCATTTACTTTTCGAGCGACAGCGTTCGCTGACAAAGTGATGTTTTCAAGTCAATTAGCGTATTCTGGACACTTTTTTTTGAACTGCTGCAACCTCGCAATTCTTTATTGATTCACCGTTAGTACACGGTTTTGCACGTTTCTCTGTTGAGTGAGCTGCCTCTTCTTGTTGAGCATTTATTTTCTAAAACAACGTTTGCTGAGATTTCAAGCCGTGTTTGAAGGATTCACGTATTTCCAACCGTTGGTGTCCGGTAAATTTGGAAGAACTCTGAGAATGTTTAACATCATAACGACGTTTTATATTGCATTTTCTGAGAACTGATAATTGTTTCATCGCGAATTACACACATTGCCTTATTACCTGACTCAGTCAGCTAATATTGACGTCCCCACTGCCCTTTAAAATTTCTGCACTCTCTATCTGCCTTCCGCTTCTTTTCTATACTTTCACAAATCCACACAAAGGGGATGTAAGTACAAATCAAAATGACGCCAGTTAACAGTCATCTCGTTGAGAGCGGTCTGCGTCTCCCCAACTCGCTTTAATAATTAACAGTATAATACACTCCTGGAAATTGAAATAAGAACACCGTGAATTCATTGTCCCAGGAAGGGGAAACTTTATTGACACATTCCTGGGGTCAGATACATCACATGATCACACTGACAGAACCACAGGCACATAGACACAGGCAACAGAGCATGCACAATGTCGGCACTAGTACAGTGTATATCCACCTTTCGCAGCAATGCAGGTTGCTATTCTCCCATGGAGACGATCGTAGAGATACTGGATGTAGTCCTGTGGAACGGCTTGCCATGCCATTTCCACCTGGCGCCTCAGTTGGACCAGCGTTCGTGCTGGACGTGCAGACCGCGTGAGACGACGCTTCATCCAGTCCCAAACATGCTCAATGGGGGACAGATCCGCAGATCTTGCTGGCCAGGGTAGTTGACTTACACCTTCTAGAGCACGTTGGGTGGCACGGGATACATGCGGACGTGCATTGTCCTGTTGGAACAGCAAGTTCCCTTGCCGGTCTAGGAATGGTAGAACAATGGGTTCGATGACGGTTTGGATGTACCGTGCACTATTCAGTGTCCCCTCGACGATCACCAGTGGTGTACGGCCAGTGTAGGAGATCGCTCCCCACACCATGATGCCGGGTGTTGGCCCTGTGTGCCTCGGTCGTATGCAGTCCTGATTGTGGCGCTCACCTGCACGGCGCCAAACACGCATACGACCATCATTGGCACCAAGGCAGAAGCGACTCTCATCGCTGAAGACGACACGTCTCCATTCGTCCCTCCATTCACGCCTGTCGCGACACCACTGGAGGCGGGCTGCACGATGTTGGGGCGTGAGCGGAAGACGGCCTAACGGTGTGCGGGACCGTAGCCCAGCTTCATGGAGACGGTTGCGAATGGTCCTCGCCGATACCCCAGGAGCAACAGTGTCCCTAATTTGCTGGGAAGTGGCGGTGCGGTCTCCTACGGCACTGCGTAGGATCCTACGGTCTTGGCGTGCATCCGTGCGTCGCTGCGGTCCGGTCCCAGGTCGACGGGCACGTGCACCTTCCGCCGACCACTGGCGACAACATCGATGTACTGTGGAGACCTCACGCCCCACGTGTTGAGCAATTCGGCGGTACGTCCACCCGGCCTCCCGCATGCCCACTATACGCCCTCGCTCAAAGTCCGTCAACTGCACATACGGTTCACGTCCACGCTGTCGCGGCATGCTACCAGTGTTAAAGACTGCGATGGAGCTCCGTATGCCACGGCAAACTGGCTGACACTGACGGCGGCGGTGCACAAATGCTGCGCAGCTAGCGCCATTCGACGGCGAACACCGCGGTTCCTGGTGTGTCCGCTGTGCCGTGCGTGTGATCATTGCTTGTACAGCCCTCTCGCAGTGTCCGGAGCAAGTATGGTGGGTCTGACACACCGGTGTCAATGTGTTCTTTTTTCCATTTCCAGGAGTGTATTTTGGTTTTCCGACCACACACGTTGCCTGTATCCACAACTTGGTGCTGTACTACTGCATTTAACTTCTCTATTCTCCGGAAGGCGTCACTACTATATAATTAGCGACGTCGGAAGTAGTCGTAACAACACGTAAAGCACAGGACGCGCATCGTCTATCACTGCGGCAATGAAGTGGCCTGGACACTTGCCCTCAAGTGCCAACAGAAATAGCGGAGTGCAGTGGTGCAGTCCACCCCCCCCCCCCCTCCCCAACCCCGGCATACGTACCACGATCACCGTCTGGATCTGAAACGAAAATTTACACGTAAATCAACTGTAGAGTATGTTTTTCTTGATGCAGTAATTTACCAACAGCCGTATGTATTGTAGAAATTTATTTTATGAACTCCTTATGTGCTACCAGTTTCGGCATTACATTGATGCCATCTTCAGGCCCCACACGCCATAGTCGTAAAATCGCTATACACGCAGTCTGTGTCGTCTGGCCACCAAGAGCTGTTGCATAGCGATTTGATTCACGGATCCAGTTATATGGCTCCTTCCGTGTATAGTGATTTTACGACTATGACGTGTGGGGCCTGAAGATGACATCAATGTAATGCCGAAACTGGTAGCACATAAGAAGTTCATAAAATAAATTTCTACGATACATATGGCTGTTGGTAAATTATTGCATCAAGAAGTACATGCCAGCCGTTCTCCCACAGTCCATAATGGATCAACAAAGATTAGAGTATGTTGGTGCGATGAACTGTGGTATGTCCAACTTTTCTTGGGTCGTGCCAGTGGTGGCCGCAGGGCACGAAGAGGTAACCATTATTTTCCTGGCGCTGATAACCGCGCAGTTTAGCGCCCCACAAACCAGATATCATCATCATCACTATTTGCCGCCGAGTGGCGAAGAGTGTAACGGTGGGAAGTTAGCCCGCAGTGCTGATAGCATATGCAGCTCACGTTACGTTCTGGCCACTTGCTGTGACGTTGATGACGCACGTGAAAGCGCGTTACAACGACCTTCACGAGTGTTACTTGCTTGTAGCAAAGTGTACGAAGGTCACAGCTCAAGGCCAAGGAATAAGCGGTGCACTACGAAGCGCTACAGCGCCGCCACTCGTGTCGGCTCGTCAACACTGGCAGCAGTGGTAAGCGTCGCGAAAACTTCTGTACCGAGGTGTTCCGAGCTGTGTTTCCGTATCAGGCCTCATGGAAGCTTAGACCGACAATAGTTAGGTACTGGCCCTTGTGACTTAGTGGAAGAGCCAGTATGGCCCTTAGGCTAAAATGTTTGGAGACCCCTGAAACATGCACTAACCTGACATATTGACAATTATGGGAATCACTTTGAAAAAAAAAAAAGAAAGAAAAAGGAACCCTTTTTCATCTTGTTCTTGAAACTCACTTCCGTCTTTAAGTAGCCAATTACAACGAAGCATTTATGTATCTTTAGCGGGACAAATATCAGTTGTCTATACAGGGTGTTCGGAAATTACCGTTTGTAACGGAACATATTAAAGGCTTTACTGTACCGAAGTATGCGATACCCTCCAAATTCAACCAGTTTAACGAGTATTTATGGTTATAGAAAAGTTATCGTGTATGTTAACAATGATTGCATAACATGTCTGCATAAACAGTCAACCCATTAAATTATACTGAGTAACTGACCCACACAAAAGTTAATATCACTTTATCACTGATACAGCAAATGTCATCATGTAAAAACACTAAGTTCATCTTAAATAATTAATATGAAGTACGAAAAATAGTGGCCAACTTAGGTATTTTGGATCTCCTTAAATAAAAATCACCCAGTGAAACCTATTTGTTCACTAGGAGCGTTTTCACTCAGTATTCACGTAAGCAATCCTATTTTAGACGAAAACCAATGTAATTCTTAATAATTCATGTTATTTACTTATTTATGCAAATTAGAGAAGTCAATTGACAAACTTAAAAAAAAACGGCCTTTTTGTAACAAAGAATTATTCTGTCAAGTCAACAAATCTGTCTGTCATTTTAATAACATGTTGACTTATGTCACTCAATGCAAATTAATAACTTTTCTGCACAAATTATGATAACAGATGTACATGTGACTTATAAACTATATCTCTTTTTAGTAGTTCTTTGACAATGTTATAAATACGAGCAGCAAGAAGGGTCGAGAGGCAGTCGGAATGTCACTTTGGTAAAGTGTGTTTGTGTGTTATTGTTTGAGGTGGATAAACAATGCAAAGAACATGTAACGGAAGTACTACTGTGTGTTGTGTCATGGTCTTTGGTGGACAGTGGAATTAAAATGGCCACCAGAGTAATAAATATTTGAAGTTTACATATTTGTTGGTTTCGCTCGTTCTTCATCATCAAAAGCACATAAAAAACACGGGACCTCATGTTTTTAACCCTAGACAACCAGATGTAGAGCCAGAATCAGCATCGACACACAGCAACGATCCAGCAAGTAGCAGCGATTACCACAACACAATGCATTTTAATGGCGCCAACCTAACATCAAGTGCTAACAAGCTCCGTAAATGGGAGTGAAATAGTGCGATTATAGCAGTTAGCAATATCTACGACCAGGCGACCATTACACGTTACAGACTTGTAGGACTTGCAGAGGGGTCTGAGTAAAGGATATTTTGACTAGGAACCCATGTCCGGAAACGTCGTCCACAGACACAGAGCGTCAAAGTTGTAGGCGCCGGTGCCTGTAACTGTATGTACACGCATCAAAAAAAGTTTTGCATCACCTCGGTTCCGAGAACTCCGGAACCTATACAGAAAATGGGAATAGATATCAACATAAACATCATTTTCGTCCTTTTTATTGCCCACGAAAACCACACGTTGTACCACCGTACAATGAGACAGTCAGAAGTGGTGGTCCAGATTGCTGTACACAAAGGTACCTCTAATAGCCAGTAGCACGTCCTCTTGCATTGCTGAATGCCTGTATTCGTCGTGGCATACCATCCACAAGTTCATCAAGGCGCTGTTGGTCCAGATTGTCCCACTCCTCAACGGCGATTCGGCGTAGATCCCTGTGTGGTTGGTGGGTGACGTCTTCCATAAACAGCCCATTTCAATCTATCCCAGGCATGTTCGATAGGGTTCATGTCTCGAGAACATCGTGGCCACTCTAGTCGAGCGATTTCATCATACCGAAGGAAGTTATTCGCAAGATGTGCACGATGGGGGCACGAATTTTCGTCCACGAAGACCAGTGCCTCGCCAATATGCTGCCGATATGGTTGCACTATCGGTCGGAGGATGGCATTCACGTATCGTACAGCCATTACGGCGCCTTCCATTACCACCGGCGGCGTACGTCGGCTCCACATAATGCCACCCTAAAACAGCAGGGAACCTGCACCTTGCTGCATTCTGTGGCCAGTGTGGCGTTCAGCCTGACCGGGTTGCCTCCAAACACGTCTCCGACGATTGTCTGGATGAAGGCATATGCGGCACGTCGGTGAAGAGAACGTGATGCCAGTCCTGAGCGGTCCATTCGGCATGCTGTTGGGCCCATCTGTACCGCGCTGCATGGTGTCGTGCTCGCATGGATGGACCTCGCCATGGACGTCGGGAGTGAAGTTGCGCATCATGCAGCAAATTGCGCACAGTTTGAGTCGTAACACGACGTCCTGTGGCTGCACGAAAAGCATCATTCAACACGTTGGGGTTGCTGTCACGGTTCCTCCGAGCCATAATCCGTAGTTAGCGGTCATGTACTGCAGTAGTAGCCCTTGTGTGGCCTGAGCGAGCCATGTCATCGACAGTTCCTGTCTCTCTGTATCTCCTCCATGTCCGGACATCATCGCTTTGGTTCACTCCGAGACGCCTGGACACTTCCCTTGTTGAGAGCTCTTCCTGGCACAAAGTAACAATGCGGACGCGATCGAACCGCGGGGTATTGACCGTCTAGGCATCGTTGAACTACAGACAACACGGGCCATGTACCTTCTTCCTGGTGGAATGACTGGAAGTGATCGGCTGTCAGAACCCCCGTCCGTCTAAGAGGCACTGCTCATGCATGGTTGTTTACATCTTTGGGCGGGTTTAGTGACATCTTTGAACAGGCAAAACGACTGTGTCTGTGATACAATATCCACAGTCAACGTATACTGAAACGTCTCCTTAGAAAAATTTATTGAATTACTGTGCTGATAAACCTCTTACATTATTTGCTTTTCAAAAAGCTGAGCAAAACTGAACGTACTCAAACATTCACTAAAGTGACACACAATACTTTTAACGCAACGCAGTGTGACTTTCAAAAATCCCTACAAAAGAATGGCCCTGACTAACATTAACCTATACGTTTCACAAATCACTTACCTCACAAAAATCTTCGTTACTCGAACTACTGCAATACAGCGAGCGCCACTACTGCCAGCTAAAGAAAAGATTCAAACTACTGAAGGCACTAACTACTGATAGGCATAGTTAGCAAATGAAATATTTTGATAGAGAACAAACAATGTATTTACCTTAATAGTGTTGAAAAATCATAATATACATAGCAGTTCATGACATCCAGTCTTACAAATTTCAAAACTCCGCCATTTCTCTCCCCACATCCACCACTGCTGGCGGCTCACCTCCAACTGCGCAACGCTACGCGCTGTTAACAGCCAACTGCCCAACACTACAATAGCCAACAACAATGCAAACCAGCCACAGACTGCACACAGCACAGCCAGTGAGTTTCATACAGAGCGCTATGTGGCGTTACCAATAAAATAACCTATACAGTCTACTTACAATACTTTCAGTAGTTGTGTAAACCGGGGTGATACAAAACTGTTTTTGATGTGTGCATATAGAGGGGGATTCTGTGCTCATGTTACCGACTTCCAAGAATGATGTATCAATTTGCAGTTAGAGTTCCTGTACAGGAAACTATCGAAAGCTACATGTGATAATAATTCTTATACCTCTGACAAAGAGATACGTGTAATGGTACTGTTAATGCTAAGAATTTACAGTATTCAGCTTTCAGAGGTGGTAGTATAGACCAAAACAAAAAGGTGTCCAGTAAACATGGGCTCTGAAATGCATACCAGAGAAGCAATGAGCACTTGTTCAATACAGATGTGTTTCACACTAGCGAAGATGAACAAGTGCTCATAGCTCTTACGGTATGCATTTTAGAGCCCATGTACAATGGACTTTTGTCTTGTCTCGGTCTACACCCCCACCTCTGAAACTTTCCAACCCTACAGTCTTTGCAAAAACGATACCGGCGCGTGTATTCCACCGTCCTAGGTATCAGAACGGTTTTGGCTCCTAACTTGCGAGTCATTCGTTTCCGGTACAGGGACCCTTACCTCAAGTTGATACATTTATACTTCTCCATCATCACGGAATCTCCCTGTATATACATACTGTATATTTACAGGCGCCGGTGTCTAAAGCTTTCACACCCTGTGGCGCCTGTGCATGACGCTTCCGGACACGGGTTCCTACTTAAAATGTTATGTACTCAGAAGTCTGTAAGAGGAATTTCCGAACACCCTATATATTGGCAAAGTCAAGACGTATGGTGCAGTTTGCTGTATCAGTTTTTCTGGGCCGGCGTGTGAGACTTGGACCCCGTCGGCGTGGCAGACTTGAGCACTTGTAAATTTATTGCTGTTTAACTTTCAAACGGCTACACTGCGGATTTAGATAATTTTGCAGCATATGGAACTTAAACTTTGTTCATTCAGTTTGTACTCTAGTAATGTGCGTCCTACGGGACTTTGACTCTTATAAATCGTGTGTCTAATGAACTTAAACTCAGTGACAATATAAGCCGTCTTCAACCGTGAGAAATATTATTGGTCTATTTCAGAAAATGACTTAATTTATTTTTAATTTCAATACATGTCGGAGTGTTGTTGTTGTGGTCTTCAGTCCAGAGACTGGCGTGATGTAACTCTCCATGGTACTCCATCCTGTGCAAACTTCTTCATCTCCCAGAACCTACTGCAACCTACATCCTTCTGAATCTGCTTAGTGTATTCATCTCTTGGCCTACGATTTTTACCCTCCACGTTGCCCTCCAATACTAAATTGGTGATCCCTTGATGCCTCAGAACATGTGCTACCAACCGATCCCTTCTTCTAGTCAAGTTGTGCCACAAATTTCTCTTCTCCCCATTTCTATTCAGTACCTCCTCATTACTTATGTCATCTACCCATCTAATCTTCAGCATTCTTCTGTAGCACCACATTTTGAAAGCTTCTATTCTCTTCTTGTCTAAACTATTTATCGTCCATGTTTCACTTCCATACATGGCTACACTCCATACAAATACTTTCAAAAGCGACTTCCTGACACTTGAATCTATACTCGATGTCGGAGTAGAAATGCTATTAACCTTTGATAAATAAACTTGTTCAACCAGTGCTACCTGTAAATGATTGCTCGACACTTCATACAGTGAACATTTCTTTAAAACACCGGAGTTGAAACTGTTAAAATGAAACTGAATGAACCGTCCAATGCTCCGCTGTAGCCGTATTTGTTCACGTCACATGTAAACCCTCACAGTCGATTTTGCAACTTTTGAGTTGCATTTTCTGGTGCAAATATGAATGCTTTGGCACAGGTTACAGGACGCCGCAGAGTAACAATTGTTCACTGTCTGATGAGTCAAGCAATCGTGTATAACTGTTTCAGCTGTGGGTGGCACAGTTTCAAAATTATCTGCACCGCTAGCTGGGTGCTTTTTGTGCTGCACCTTCAGAAGTATCAGCTGGCGACGAGGCCGTGTGTGCACGTCGGGCTGAGGCGTGTGCTGCGACGCACGCAGTCAGTGCTTACAGGACGCACGGCCTAACGCAGGGGCGGGCAGGAATCCTGCACGTGTGCGGTGCACTTGCACGTGTGCAGTGAACTGCTGTTCTGCGTGCACACAGGGGCAAGCTGGCCACCCGCTTCTCTCCCCTCCCCACCATACCGTCTCCCCGCTTCTTCCTCTGTAACGCGCTTTGTTTCCTGGCCTGCTTTATTGAATGAAGGAGTAAGGTTAGTACGAGTGCTTGAAAGAAATCATGGTTTGAAAGAGTACTTATTACCTACGATACGTTGTATTTAATTATCACAGGTGAAGTTTACAATACGTTTAATGTCTGGAACAAAATTTCTACATACAGACAAACGCAAACAGTTACGTAAATTTTCATTACTGATGTTTACTCTTAACCGAGACTTATTAATTTTCATAACAGAAAAAAATCTCTCGCAAACGTATGTCGAGGCAAATATATTATATTCGCGGCTTCACGATGGAGTCGAGGAAACTTTTGCTGTGGAAAGTTGTGATAAAAATCTATTACACGTCTGGCCAAAAGGAACTTGTCTCTCATACGAGAATTACGCTGTAGTATCTACAGTGTAGATCTGTTAATTCCATTTGCAAACTGGGAAGAATATCATCTACAGAAACAGCAAATTGTCTCGAGAACTATTCAAAACCTTGGGATAAGTATGATATATCCCCAAATCGCTTGAGAATTTCCTCTTTTATTGCACTAAGTACGGGAACATATTGAAATTTATTATAATGGCGTTCAATACTAAACTTCCGCTGACCAGCGAGAATACTGTCATTTCGAATTTTCACGTTTTTGTACGAAGAAAAAATGATTCTCCCATTCCTTTTTAAAAGATAGCAATTCCTTTTTAAAAGATAGCAAATCTCCACTTCTCCGTTTCCTTGATTCACTCTGCATTTTGCGGTTCTTGAAATACAACGTTCACTACGTAGTAGAGATGGGGGATCCGCTCTTGAACTAATTCATAGAGTTCAATCTTTCAAAGGAGTGAACAATCAGTGATTCAGAAAAAAAGAACGGTAGCTCCAAACGTTTCCCACGGCAGAGAGAGAGAGAGAGAGAGAGAGAGAGAGAGAGAGAGAGAGACGGAGCATATCAGCAGCGCCTCTGCTGGTCACAGCACAGTGCACGCCACACAACACAGCCAGCGCCGGCCTCTGCCCTGCTTCTACCTTGGCTGCCTGCATTGTGCAGTGCCCCATTGGATTTTGTGTTCCACATATGCCGTGGCGTCTCTGTGCGTCGTCTGCCGCGGCGTGTCTGGCGCAGCGTAACTTCGCATCGCACTCTGTCGGCGATCGTTTCAGTCGCACGTCCTGCCCTCTGGGCAGTTGATGCGAGCAACAGGACAGAGAGCCACCTAGCGGATAACATAGGAACTACTTGCAAAAACCCGCTCGCAAGGGAACGAACTATTTGTCTCGGAGCGGGTGAGTTCACCGCTACCCCCTCCCTCGGAACTTGCCCGCTCAACGCTCGCCCCACCGTCTCGACTCTAGCCAGAGCGTCGAGCAAAGCGACTCAGGTGTCACTGTGGTCTCTGCGGTCTCAGCTCACGCAGTAATACAGCTCGCGGCTCGACCTGCTCGACTCAGCGCCTCTGCATCAGAGTTTGTCCCCACTGGATATTGTTCTTCATAGTAATGCCGCTATGTATATTACATTATTATGTTATGTATACATCAATTGTTTTTATTTTATTTTTATTTGTTTAAACTGATTAGATTAGGTTCCTGATAACTCCTCTTACTATAGGATTTTTATTATAGACACTCGAATTTACGCTTTAATTACGAGCGAACCGATAAACGTATCGCAAAATGTGATACACCAATATTTTCCTTGTTTTATTCTGCGTAAGGCTATATGCAGCACTTTCGTTTTACAGTCAAATTTATATTTCTTTTTTTCTTATTCTGGTACGGATTTTGCGATTTTAGGCGTCTTCGAAAGGAAACGTTCACTTTAAAAATATATGGCTTGCTATGTATTTGTATGAGGTTAATGAAATTTTAATACGTTATAGCCAAATATATTGTTAATGTAAATCTCAGGTTACAACATTTTCCGATCACCCAAAAAACCACGATAGTGCAAAATAAATCAATAATCAAAAACTTTGTCATATCGTGGAAATTTCAATAAACAATACAAAATTCTTACTCATTATCTGTGTTACTTCAAAATAGGATCAAATAAGATCAAAATACAGGTATAGTACTGGAATAAACCAAGTTTAAAGGGCAATGTGCCTTCCATTTATTTTATATTGTAAATGAGTGATGAGTCATGAAAAAGAGCTAATTCATTTCAGGGAGTGAACAGTTCTGATCCAATCTCTGAAAAGAACAGTTTTGCCCATCTCTACTACGTAGTGGTCGCTTCGCTTCAACGTCCACAGCTTAGCCTGGTACTACATACTGCCGCACCCTGCCAGCTGTCACCACTGTCCCATTCGACGCCTGCACGCGAGCAGCACACGTGCAGCGCTGTGTGCTCATGAGCCGCGTGCAACGTTTGCCCGCCCCTGGCCTAATGGGACCGGCGTGTCCCTCCGACCAGGTATCGATGCTACCCCAGCAGATGCAGCTCACTCGCCAACTCCAGATCGAGTACCTGGCAGCCACCTCCCGCCTCTCTTAGACTGGCTCCACGGTCGAGGCCACCGGTTTTCCAGCCGCTCAACGGGAAGGCCGAACCGTGGGAGCAGCACTTCCTCACGACCAGTTTACTTGAGTACTTTGACTCTCACTTGCACGTGGCGGCAGCCCGCCACAAGTTTCATTTTGCTCCATTAAGTTTCGGGAATGCAGCCGCATGAATTCTGCTTCTTCTTCTAATATTTCGGCTGTATACCTTTCAGTCATCTTCAGAGAGAGCCGTACGACCGACGCTCCAGCGCTCGCTCCATCCTTTTAAACTCGCGGACCGCACCACTGCGCATGCGGCCACAGATAAACAAGGCGCCAGTGATGTTGATCGGCGGCAAAGACGTACAATATGCATGAGTTACGTCTGTGGCTGCGCATTCGATCCATGCTGGGAGGTCGATGTATTACTGGGAGCTGAACTGTAGCGACGTCTTTGTAAGTTCAATATTGAAAGTGCCGGATTCCATGATTTATCTAATGTGAAACCGCTGTCTCTATTAATTAAATTCTTCGTCAAGCGGATTTCAGTGGCCTCTTTTACTACGGAGTCCCAGAAAGATGAAACAGAAGTCAGAATTTCGACATTTTCATATACCATAGAGTGACCAGAATCAATACAATGCTCTGCCACAGCCGATTTACTGGGCTGTAAGAGCCGAGTGTACCTGCGATGTTCCGTACACCTCTCTTGGACTGTACGATTCGTTTGTCCGATATATGAAAGGCCACAAGATACCATGTGAATGTGGCCTTTCATATATCGGACAAACGAATCGTACAGTCCAAGAGAGGTGTTCAGAACATCGCAGGTACACTCGGCTCTTACAACCCAGTAAATCGGCTGTGGCAGAGCATTGTATTGATTCTGGTCACTCTATGGTATATGAAAATGTCGAAATTCTGACTTCTGTTTCATCTTTCTGGGACTCCGTAGTAAAAGAGGCCACTGAAATCCGCTTGACGAAGAATTTAATTAATAGAGACAGCGGTTTCACATTAGATAAATCATGGAATCCGGCACTTTCAATATTGAACTTACAAAGACGTCGCTACAGTTCAGCTCCCAGTAATACATCGACCTCCCAGCATGGATCGAATGCGCAGCCACAGACGTAACTCATGCATATTGTACGTCTTTGCCGCCGATCAACATCACTGGCGCCTTGTTTATCTATGGCCGCATGCGCAGTGGTGCGGTCCGCGAGTTTAAAAGGATGGAGCGAGCGCTGGAGCGTCGGTCGTACGGCTCTCTCTGAAGGTGGCTGAAAGGTATACAGCCGAAATATTAGAAGAAGAAGCAGAATTCATGCGGCTGCATTCCCGAAACTTAATGGAGCAGTCTTTGCGCCGCGAAAACTTGAAGATTCACAACAAGTTTTTTTTTATTTGTCATAAATTCCAAGTACAGTCGGACAGAGAATGGATCGCCTGCCTTCAGGATTTATTTCGTGACTGCCGGTTTCAATGCAGTAACCCTGAGTGCAAGCAGTCACATGCTTCTTCCTCGGTTAAAGATATGGTTTTAGTGCATATACTGCAGATGATTGTTTTAGAATTGATCTCTTGAAGCTCACGGTCCCATCTCTAGAGACGTGTCTTCCCGCCATCATGCCACACGAATGATTCTGTTCGGCCCTCGGCTACCTTACAGTACTTCTCATAACTGTTTGCGGCTCAGACAATACGTCGTCCTCAAACCGAGTTACAGACACCTGCCCGATCAGGCTTAACCAAGTTTAGTCAAAGACACGGTCACCTGCTGCCATCTCCAGCTGCTACCTTCCTGCTTTCAGTGTTTTAACTGCCATCAGCGACAGTAATGCCATCACCGGCAAACAAAGTGCACCTCCGGTGGAAAATCCGGACGTAGGGCCGAAGTGTGCCAGTCAGCTTTGTAGAGGTCAGTTGAAAGGGGAACTTTCCTATTTGCCATGACTATTTTCGGGATGTTTTGGCCATAAATGTGAATCAAGTTGCGAATTTGATAAATGTACCCAATTTTTGTAATATCGACATAATAATGTTGTTTATAAGACTGAGTTCGAGACCAGAGGTGTTGGTCAGACAGATTGACTTTCCTTTGTCAGAGTAAGTCAGAGTGTGTTACAGCAGAATGTATTGGACAGTCTGGAAGTGTACTTGGTTTACAGAGGATGGAAGCCGGCCTGCTGCATAATTTAAAAAGGATTTTGTAATAATACGTTTTGAAAAGGTGTTAAGCAAATGAGATTATGTTAACAGAAGAATGATAAAAGCCAAATTTGGAGATAATCCAGTTTTTTATACACTCCTGGAAATGGAAAAAAGAACACATTGACACCGGTGTGTCAGACCCACCATACTTGCTCCGGACACTGCGAGAGGGCTGTACAAGCAATGATCACACGCACGGCACAGCGGACACACCAGGAACCGCGGTGTTGGCCGCCGAATGGCGCTAGCTGCGCAGCATTTGTGCACCGCCGCCGTCAGTGTCAGCCAGTTTGCCGTGGCATACGGAGCTCCATCGCAGTCTTTAACACTGGTAGCATGCCGCGACAGCGTGGACGTGAACCGTATGTGCAATTGACGGACTTTGAGCGAGGGCGTATAGTGGGCATGCGGGAGGCCGGGTGGACGTACCGCCGAATTGCTCAACACGTGGGGCGTGAGGTCTCCACAGTACATCGATGTTGTCGCCAGTGGTCGGCGGAAGGTGCACGTGCCCGTCGACCTGGGACCGGACCGCAGCGACGCACGGATGCACGCCAAGACCGTAGGATCCTACGCAGTGCCGTAGGGGACCGCACCGCCACTTCCCAGCAAATTAGGGACACTGTTGCTCCTGGGGTATCGGCGAGGACCATTCGCAACCGTCTCCATGAAGCTGGGCTACGGTCCCGCACACCGTTAGGCCGTCTTCCGCTCACGCCCCAACATCGTGCAGCCCGCCTCCAGTGGTGTCGCGACAGGCGTGAATGGAGGGACGAATGGAGACGTGTCGTCTTCAGCGATGAGAGTCGCTTCTGCCTTGGTGCCAATGATGGTCGTATGCGTGTTTGGCGCCGTGCAGGTGAGCGCCACAATCAGGACTGCATACGACCGAGGCACACAGGGCCAACACCCGGCATCATGGTGTGGGGAGCGATCTCCTACACTGGCCGTACACCACTGGTGATCGTCGAGGGGACACTGAATAGTGCACGGTACATCCAAACCGTCATCGAACCCATTGTTCTACCATTCCTAGACCGGCAAGGGAACTTGCTGTTCCAACAGGACAATGCACGTCCGCATGTATCCCGTGCCACCCAACGTGCTCTAGAAGGTGTAAGTCAACTACCCTGGCCAGCAAGATCTCCGGATCTGTCCCCTATTGAGCATGTTTGGGACTGGATGAAGCGTCGTCTCACGCGGTCTGCACGTCCAGCACGAACGCTGGTCCAACTGAGGCGCCAGGTGGAAATGGCATGGCAAGCCGTTCCACAGGACTACATCCAGCATCTCTACGATCGTCTCCATGAGAGAATAGCAGCCTGCATTGCTGCGAAAGGTGGATATACACTGTACTAGTGCCGCCATTGTGCATGCTCTGTTGCCTGTGTCTATGTGCCTGTGGTTCTGTCAGTGTGATCATGTGATGTATCTGACCCCAGGAATGTGTCAATAAAGTTTCCCCTTCCTGGGACAATGAATTCACGGTGTTCTTATTTCAATTTCCAGGAGTGTATTTGTAAATCTGCAGCTTCTCATTGTTGAACATTGCGTATGGTTGAAGTCTGCTGTACAAATTTTGTAAAGAGGCATATGGTCTTGTCTTAAAGTTGAAACAAGCGTCAAGGGAGGCAACTGTATGCAGCAGAGTTATTAAGAGACGTTTCGCTAACTTGTCTAGGTGTGAGAACTTCACGAAAAGATGTATTGTTGCCATGGCTTAATGAAGCACAGTTGAACTTGGAGTCTTTCTTCTCATTTATCAGTCGTTAGGATTAGTTCCCCACTTTCATTTACTTTCATGGCTGTGTTTGCATACTCGCATGTAGGGAGTTGTTTACTGAGAAGCATTTTGTGAAAATTGGTAAGATGCCGTCTTTCAATGCATATCTCATCGTTATTCCTAACAGCAACAAGTCGCGGGGCAAACGAGTGTTCCGTGCGCACAGGCGGTCAACAGATTTAATGAGCATCAAAGTTCATGTCCAGTGTAAGGCATAGCGATTACCAGAGTGTATTTGTGAAAATAATATCAGAACAGTTCTCAGGCTTAGTACCAGTAAAATATTTCGGTAAAGTTCTGTCTAGCTAATTTTCAAGCAGTTTTATCAGAAAGTCAGGTGCGTTAATTTTTATATTCATTTACTGCGTAATTACAATAACAGTTCTGGTACAGTGATACTTTGCAAGACTAATGATAAGGATTAAGAATGTTCAGGGCCAACATTTTAAAAGGATTCATTTTGTTTTGCAGTAAGATGGCGTATGTAAATTTCGAATTTCGTTGAAAATTGATTGCTTTCTCGTAGACGAATTGTTTGATGTACCGGCTGGTCTGGATTTTGCATCACGTGGCGTGAGGTCCACGTACAGGGTTATTACAAATGATGGAAGCGATTTCACAGCTCTACAATAACTTTATTATTTGAGATATTTTCACAATGCATTGCACACACATACAAAAACTCAAAAAGTTTTTTTAGGCATTCACAAATGTTCGATATGTGCCCCTTTAGTGATTCGGCAGACATCAAGCCGATAATCAAGTTCCTCCCACACTCGGCGCAGCATGTCCCCATCAATGAGTTCGAAAGCATCGTTGATGCGAGCTCGCAGTTCTCGCACGTTTCTTGGTAGAGGAGGTTTAAACACTGAATCTTTCACATAACCCCACAGAAAGAAATCGCATGGGGTTAAGTCGGGAGAGCGTGGAGGCCGTGACATGAATTGCTGATCATGATCTCCACCACGACCGATCCATCGGTTTTCCAATCTCCTGTTTAAGAAATGCCGAACATGATAATGGAAGTGCGGTGGAGCACCATCCTGTTGAAAGATGTAGTCGGCGCTGTCGGTCTCCAGTTGTGGCATGAGCCAATTTTCCAGCATGTCCAGATACACGTGTTCAACCGTTGCTTCGCTCACTGCAGGCCGACCCGTTGATTTCCCCTTACAGAGGCATCCAGAAGCTTTAAACTGCGCATACCATCGCCGAATGGAGTTAGCAGTTGGTGGATCTTTGTTGAACTTCGTCCGGAAGTGTCGTTGCACTGTTATGACTGACTGATGTGAGTGCATTTCAAGCACGACATACGCTTTCTCGGCTCCTTTCGCCATTTTGTCTCACTGCGCTCTCGACCGCTCTGGCGGCAGAAACCTCAAGTGTGGCTTCAGCGGAACAAAATGTTATGAGTTTTTCTACGTATCTGTAGTGTGTCGTGACCATATGGCAATGAATGGAGCTGCAGTGAATTTATGAAATCGCTTCAATCATTTGTAATAGCCCTGTATTTATGTTCAAAAATAAATTTTCAGTTAGTTATGTTGTCCTGCATTGAAATTTACATATTTCAATATCAAAAATAAGTTTTACTCCATATTTAAACTGGGTGAAGGTGGGACAACGCTGGTATAATTTTTTTATTAAAATGAAATTCCTCCAGCTGTACTTAAGATTTTTTATTTACTTCGCTACTAGTTTCGGCGTTGCGTCAACGCCATCTTCAGACCCGTACAATTTGCCACACACAACTAATTTCATCAAAGAGTACGGGCCTGAAGATGGTGTTGACGCAACGCCGAAACTAGTAGCGAAGTAAATAAAAAATCTTAAGTACAGCTGGAGGAATTTCATATTAATAAAAAAAAATTCTTTTGGTAACCTATTGATAGCCACCTTGTGAAAAACAATGGCCCTGTAACATTGGGTACACCCGAAGTCACTTTTACGTGTGGGGATTTCTGACCATTCAGAACGACAACCGTGTTCTGTTCGCTACAGACTCGTCTACCCGATCTCACAGGTGGTCTGATATTCCATGCGTTCGTATTTTGTTTAAGGGGCTCCGGAAAGGCTCAAAATCATGAAAAGTTCAATTTTTACTTTTTTGTGTTTTCTGAATCTGCAGACTATTACCTTTTAATAGATATATAATTTATTCAATTCCGAAGACTACAACTATTTTTAAATTTTTTTTGAAATGTGTGCTACATGGGCGTGACCCACTGTGGCGCTGTTAAACTGCTGTCAAATGGTGTTGTTATTAACGTCCGTGTTCATCAGGTACATTTTAGTGATGTGAGATAAAGTATGTGTTGGGGCTAACCTGTGATGGTTCAATATATATCGCTGGTGTGATTGTCGATTGTTTCATTTTTATTTACTCTGTCGTTATCTCGAAAATATTCGTAATTAATTCTGTTTCTTGAGTCTCTGTTTTGTTGAAGTATAATAATGAGTAAAAGTAAAGTTATTAGAAATCCTCTGAAGGCTTTTAAGAAAAGGAGAAATGTTGGAAAGCCAAAGGTATTTAGTAATATGGGAATGAAGATAGGTTCTAACATGGTACGAGCGATGCTTGCTTTAGACAAGGAACGCCTTCGGGCTGCTGACAGGGCTGTAAAGAGTCTAGAAATACAAGCAAGAGTAAACAGGAGGAGGAACAAGAGGAAGCTGGAGGAGGAGTTTGCAGAGAATGAAGATAATCCATCCTAGGGACCTGGAATGCACTAAAAAGTTAATCCAATCTTTGTCGCTCGATTCCCAAAACTTTTATTTTCTCATACTAATTACGTGTTTTCTAAGGATCTTCCAAACATATTTGTTTCAAACTTTCAGTAAATGTTACACAGTACCTTCTGCATAATTTAACACAGCCTTTTTCCAAAAAACTATATATTTTTAAATATGTAAATAAAAAATTGCAAAAAAATGTTGTGAATTTTCAGTACAATTGAAAAAAAATCATCTTTAATAACTGAACTAAAATTTTGTAAAATCCCTGTGTGAAGTTGTAGCCCATATTCCAATAAATTATCTGTAAATAGTTCAACTTCCTACCTCAAATACTTTGTGAGGAAAGATGTAATTTGTAAGCGTTATTTTAACATTGCAAGTATAGGGCGTTCCGGAGCCCCTTAATAGTCGGCAATGGGGAACCTCCGGTAGTCGGGGAACGCGGCATGCACCTGGGCCCCTGTGTCTACTGCCTTCCGGGTCTCGTGCAGGAAACAGAGCGAACTGCGTATCACACGACCGTCGTCTCCGGAAAGCACGTTGCTTCCAGCAGAGCAGATTTCTCGATATACAGAAACAATATAACTCGCGAGTGTGAAAGACGTTCAAAAATTCTGCAACAGACCGAGGCTGCAGTTCTGGGCGTCGTTTGGACAGCAGAAGCGTGGGCAGCGTTGCCCGTCACGCGAGAGGCGGAGGATCGGATCGCACTGCGAGCGCCGAGTAATTCCGCGCGGTGAACACCGGCGCCACGGGATCCGCTTATTAGTCCATCACGGGCAGAAATATTGCACGCGCCAGGCTTTGAGACAGCTAGCTGCGGCGTCCATTAGGTTAACAAGGCGATGGCCGCGCGGCTTTTTAACTGATTCTCGCAGATCCTCGGGGAGCTGCTGTCGGCTACCAGGGTGGCGCACCTGGTCGGCTCTGTGTAGGACAGACCTGCTCTACAGCCAACGATGTCGTGTTGTTGTTGTTGTTGTGGTCTTCAGTCCAGAGACTGGTTTGATGCAGCTCTCCATACTACTCTATCCTGTGCAAGCTTCTTCATCTCCCAGTACCTACTGCAAGCTACATCCTTCTGAATCTGCTTAGTGTATTCACCTCTTCGTCTCCCTCTACGATTTTTACCTTCCACGCTGCCCTCCAATACTAAATTGGTGATCCCTTGATGGCTCTGAACATTTCCTACTAACCGGTCCCTTCTTCTAGTCAAGTTGTGCCAGAAACTTCTCCCCAATCCTATTCAGTATCTCCTCATTAGTTATGTGATCTACCCATGTAACCTTCAGCATTCTTCTGTAGCACCACATTTCGAAAGCTTCTATTCACTTCTTGCCCAAACTATTTATCGTCCATGTTTCACATCCATAAATGGCTACACTCCATACAAATACTTTCAGAAACGACTTCGTGACACTTAAATCTATACTCGATGTTTGATATCCTCTCTACTTCGACCATCATCAGGTATTTTGCTCCCCAAATAGCATAACACCTTTACTACTTTAACTGTTTCATTTCCTAATCTAATTCCCTCAGAATCACCCGACTTAATTCGACTACATTCCATGATCCTCGTTTTGCTTTTGTTGATGTTCATCTTATATCTCGTGTACACATCCGAAAGCTCAACAACACTAGCCAGTCACTGCAACAATTTCTGTCTGCGCAGTTCGGGTCCGTGGAGCAGATTTTTCGTGAAAATGTTGGGACAAAATCATAACAAGTGTTTGATATTACTATGTAATTTAATTACCAATACCTTTAATACAGTGGTCACACTGAGTAGTATAGGGCTGGTAAATACGTTCGTAGCGTCTTTTCATAAGTTTAATAAACACAAGAGATACATGTAACAGAGATTTTATCGTCAATAGTGCACTGATCAGCAGAACATCATGGCCACCTACCTAATAGACGGTATGTCCACTTTTGGCACGGATAACAGCGGCGACGCGTCGTGGCATGGAAGCAATGACGTCTTGATTGGTCGCTGGAGGGAGTTGGCACCGCATCTGCACACAGAAGTGACGCCCGCCCCCATAGCTGAGTGGTCAGCGTGACGGATTGCCGTCCCACGGGACCGGGTTCGATTCCCGGCTGGGTCGGAGATTTTCTCCGCTGGGTGTTGTGTTCTCTTTATCATCATTTCATCCCCATCCGGCGCGCAGGTCGCCCATTGTGGCATCGGATGTAGTAAGACTTGCACCAAGGCGGCCGGACCTGCCCCGTAAGGGGCCTCCCGGCCAATGACGCCAAACGCCCATTTCCATTTCTGCACAGAAGTCACTTTACTCCCGTTAATTCCGGGGAGGGGACGATGAACTCCGACGCTATGTTCGGTCACATCCCAGGTGTGTCCGATCGGGTGTCTGATGATTAGCTGTATGTATATGTTGGGGAATAATGGCGGAAACTGATTAATAATTGCTTGACTAATTAAAAAAAAAACTGATTGGAAAGAGTAGTTGAAAGAAACTGGAAGGTAATTTATGAATCTGTACACAATCCTGGGTGACTTCAACTGATACCAATATCAACAGACCTCAAATATCAACACATTCAAGGTCAGTATTCACAATTTGCATTATGTACTGCTTCACATTAATTCCATTGTGCCTAGTCTTGATTATGGCAATGCCAGTGCAGAATCGCTCCTCCGCTGCTCGCGCAAATTCCTCTTGTCTATACGCTGGAGGTAAAGTGCTTTCTTGAGCTGTATAGGTAACGTGAAATTTCTGCTACCTATTTTTTTTTGTAACTGTGTGCGGGTTCTTGGACTCCGTTTGAGCTATATGTCAAGTGAAATTTCCGATACCAGTTTTTGTTACTGCGGTTTTGTTTGTTGTTGACAATTTCTTTTGGTTGATTTCTGCGTTCGTATTTGTTTACCCTCCGAAACCCCGCAACTACTGTGGTTGTCCCGTTCGCTTCATTTTATTTCTGCGATTAAATATTTTTCGTATAATTTTCGTTCGCACATGTAACGAGTGATGTTACATCATATTGTTCGACTGCTATTCGGTAAGCAAGTTCCGATCGAACACGAATGGAAACCACAGTGAAAATCCACTGAAGCTTTGCACAGGTGTGTTGGGCAGCGTATCTAGACTGCCAGTAGATAGCGTAACGTCACTCTTTTCAGTTCTGAGCACACTATGACCTCGTAAATATGCCAAGCGTCTATTGCCAAGTATGAGGGCCTGGCGAGAGATTTCCCCTGAGGTCGCGCAGCCCACATAACATCACTGTCACGCATTTCCTTCTTCATGACAACTCTCGGCCACACTCCACAGGGGCAATGATGACGTCCGTGCAGCGTTTTCGATGGGAAGTGTTTGACGACTCGCCATACAGCCTGGACGGGCTCCCTCTGATCCCCCTCCCTCCTCACCTGAAACACTGGCTATGAATACAATACTGTGGCACGGACAAAGAGCTACAGACCAGCGCATGGAATTGGCAGAAAGCACAGGTGGCTGCCTTCTATGACGAGAGTATAGGAAATTTGATACAGTGGTGCGACAACCGTCTCAGTCGGAACGGCCACTATGTAGAGAAGTAACTGGAAAGTGTAACTAACAGTTCCAAATGAAACTTGTTTTCACTGAGGTTTCCATTTCACGACCAATCGGAATTTAATTTCCGAACAGCCCTCGTTTAAGACGGAAATACGGGTATCCGCCATCTTGTTGGCATCACTGGTCAAAGCCGATGGGTGGTATCGCAATCTTCGTTTATATTCTCAGTTGGTTCGTTGGTTGATTTGGGTAGAGGACCAAACAGCGAGAACATCCGTCCCATCGGATTACGGAAGGATAGGGAAGGAAGTCGGCCATGTCCTTTCAAAGGAACCATCCCGCCATTTGTCTGAAGCGATTTAGTGAAATCATGGAAGACCTAAATCAGGATTACTGGACTGGGGTTCGAAACGTCGTTCTGCCGAATGCGAGTCCAGTGTGCTAACCGACGCGCCACCTCGCTCGGTATATACTCACTCTCTCTCTGTCTCTCTCTGTCTGTCTCTGTGTGTGTGTGTGTGTGTGTGTGTGTGTGTATGTGTGTGTGTGCGTGCACGCGTAGAGAAGGTGCCCAGTAGGGACGTCGTCTCGAGCAAGCCATTCAGGCAGTTCTTATCTCGTACCGGTGGTCGCCGGCGGTGGACGCTGAAAGACTCGCCGACAATCGCGCGCAGCCGACAGCAGCCGCAGATTCCGAGTGCGTCGAGGCGGCGCGGGGAACCCCCGAAGGGCGTGGCCGGCGGGCGGCCGCCGAGGTGGCTGCCGTAATGGGCGGAGCGTCGCGTGACGTCACACGGCGCCGGCGTCACGCACCGCGCGGCCGCCGGCTCATAACCAGATGGGATTCCTGCGGTAGGCGGCGCGGCTCATTTGATAGATGGACGGCGCAGGCGGCGAAAAAAAAAAAACAGGAAAGGAAAGGTAGTAATAATTGCGGTGGCTTCATTAGGCTGCAACGGGGGATTTAGGCTCGGAGCGTTGCCCTGCTGCCCGATTCAGACCAGTGGGTCGAGTAATTCCAAACAGAGGCTGAAAAACGGGACGAAAACGGGATGTACACAAGTGTACACGAGAAAAATTACCCCGCATTAGGAGACATCAGCTTGATACTGTGTCACATCGCTTCCACCATAGATGACGGCCTGAATACAGCGACAAAGATAGTCGTCAAATACACTCCTGGAAATTGAAATAAGAACACCGTGAATTCATTGTCCCAGGAAGGGGAAACTTTATTGACACATTCCTGGGGTCAGATACATCACATGATCACACTGACAGAACCACAGGCACATAGACACAGGCAACAGAGCATGCACAATGTCGGCACTAGTACAGTGTATATCCACCTTTCGCAGCAATGCAGGCTGCTATTCTCCCATGGAGACGATCGTAGAGATGCTGGATGTAGTCCTGTGGAACGGCTTGCCATGCCATTTCCACCTGGCGCCTCAGTTGGACCAGCGTTCGTGCTGGACGTGCAGACCGCGTGAAACGACGCTTCATCCAGTCCCAAACATGCTCAATGGGGGACAGATCCGGAGATCTTGCTGGCCAGGGTAGTTGACTTACACCTTCTAGAGCACGTTGGGTCTAGGAATGGTAGAACGATGGGTTCGATGACGGTTTGGATGTACCGTGCACTATTCAGTGTCCCCTCGACGATCACCAGTGGTGTACGGCCAGTGTAGGAGATCGCTCCCCACACCATGATGCCGGGTGTTGGCCCTTTGTGCCTCGGTCGTATGCAGTCCTGATTGTGGCGCTCACCTGCACGGCGCCAAACACGCATACGACCATCATTGGCACCAAGGCAGAAGCGACTCTCATCGCTGAAGACGACACGTCTCCATTCGTCCCTCCATTCACGCCTGTCGCGACACCACTGGAGGCGGGCTGCACGATGTTGGGGCGTGAGCGGAAGACGGCCTAACGGTGTGCGGGACCGTAGCCCAGCTTCATGGAGACGGTTGCGAATGGTCCTCGCCGAGCCGATACCCCAGGAGCAACAGTGTCCCTAATTTGCTGGGAAGTGGCGGTGCGGTCCCCTACGGCACTGCGTAGGATCCTACGGTCTTGGCGTGCATCCGTGCGTCGCTGCGGTCCGGTCCCAGGTCGACGGGCACGTGCACCTTCCGCCGACCACTGGCGACAACATCGATGTACTGTGGAGACCTCACGCCCCACGTGTTGAGCAATTCGGCGGTACGTCCACCCGGCCTCCCGCATGCCCACTATACGCCCTCGCTCAAAGTCCGTCAACTGCACATACGGTTCACGTCCACGCTGTCGCGGCATGCTACCAGTGTTAAAGACTGCGATGGAGCTCCGTATGCCACGGCAAACTGGCTGACACTGACGGCGGCGGTGCACAAATGCTGCGCAGCTAGCGCCATTCGACGGCCAACACCGCGGTTTCCTGGTGTGTCCGCTGTGCCGTGCGTGTGATCATTGCTTGTACAGCCCTCTCGCAGTGTCCGGAGCAAGTATGGTGGGTCTGACACACCGGTGTCAATGTGTTCTTTTTTCCATTTCCAGTAGTGTATCTGCATCTATGCCACATCCAGCTTAAGTTACGCATTGATGATCAGATCCTCTGGAGCTGTTTTTCACCCACTATTCCAAAGAATAAGAGGGGTCTGTCCCATCGATATTCACGTACGATATACACTGAGGGGACAAAAGTCATGGGATTTCTCCCAATATCGTGTCTGACCTTTCTCCCGGCGTAGCGCAGCAACCCGACGTAGCAAGGATTCAACATGTCGTCGGAAGTCCCCTGATGAAACACTGAGGCGTGCTGCCTCTACAGCCATCCATAATTGCGGAAGTGTTGCCGGTGCAGGATTCCGTGCACGAAATGACCGCTCGATAATGTCCCATAGGTATTAGATGTGGTTCATGTTGGGCAATCTGGTTCGTCAAATAATTTACTCACATTGTCCAGAATTTTCTTCAAACGAATCGTGAATAATTGTGGCCCAGAGACCTAGAGCTTTGTCATCCATTAAAAATTGCATCGTTGTTTGGGAACATGGCAGCAAATGGTGTGGAAGTAGCCGAACATTGTCATTTGGAGTCAATGATCGTTTCAGTTGGAACAGAGGACCTATTCCATTGTATGTAAAAACAGACAGCATCAGGTTGCACAGAGCCTTGTTGAGAACTAGGGTCCCTAGCTTTGTGGGGTCTGCTCCACTCTCGAACCCTACCATCAGGTCTTACCAATTGAAATCGGGACTCGTCTGACTATGCCACGACCTTCCAGTCGTCTATAGGGTCCACCCGACATCATCACTAGCCCAGGAGAGACGCTGCAGCTGATATCGTTCTGTTAGCAAAGACACTCGCGTCGGTCGTCTGCTGTCGTAGCCCATTAATCTCAAATTTCGCGGCGCTGTCCCAACGGGTACTTTCGTCGTACGTCGTACACTGATTTCTGCGGTTATTTCACCCAGTGTTGCTTGTTTGTTAGCACCGACAACTGAAAGCAAACGCCGCTGCTCTCGGTCGCCAAGTGAAGACTGTCGGCCATTGCTTTGTCTGTGGTGAGAGGTAACGACTGAAGTTTGTTATTCTCGGCACACTCTTGCCACTGTGGATCTCGGATTATTGAATTCCATAACAATTTTGTAGTTGGAATGTCCCATGCATCTAGCTCCAACCACCATTTCGCGTTCAAACTCTGTTAATTCCCGTCATACGATCATAGTCACGTCTAAAACTTTTAACATGAATGACCAGAGTACAAATGACAGCTCCGTCACTGCCCTGTTATTCCTTGTGCACCCGATACTACCGCCAACTGCATATGTGCATGTCGCTATCCCACGACTTTTGTCGCCTCAGTGTAGAGCAGACTCTATTGCCCAGGTCGAGACAGCCTCGACCGAGTCTAACAAAAATTTCAACTCCGGGCATGCAGAAGAGTTTAATGGCAGCGCAACTGCAATCGAAGTCATGTGCGTAACTTTCTCACGAGTATTAAAGACGAAGTACATGTGTGGCTATGTGATCCAACTAAGGGAGGGGTGCCCTTCATCACTGGATGTGATCTTTACCCACATACTGTGACATTACCGTCACGTACTACTGCCTGATATTGATTCATTTTCTGAGTGTACTGGTCACATTTTGTAGCAGGAAAGCGTTGCGTTTTCCTCACTGGGAAGGAATTCTGCCGGTGTGGTCCCTGGGTCGGCAGGAGTTGGTGAGTGATTCAGGTCCCCCAGCTGTGGGCAGTTTTCGCGCAAGAAAGGCTTTGGTCCGCTTCTTGCTTTCGTCGGCAGGCACCTCTCCTAGGCTGTGCGGAAGGCACTCTACCCATCGAAAACGCTGCATGGACGCCATCATTGCCCCTGTGGAGTGTGGCGGAGAATCGTCATGAAGAAGGAAATGCGTGACAGTGATGTTATGTGGGCTGCGCGACCTCAGGGGAAATCTCTTGCCAGGCCCTCATACTTGGCGGTATACGCTATTGTTCTTGGCATATTTTCGAGCTCACAGTGTGCTCAGAACTGAAAAGAGTGACGTTACGCTATCTACTGGCAGGATAGAGACACTGCCCAACACATCTGTGCAAAGCTTCAGCGGATTTTCACTGTGGTTTCCATTCGTGATCGATCGGAACTTACTTAACGAATAGCAGTCGAACAATATGACGTAACATCACTCGTTATATGCGCGAACGAAAATTATACGAAAAATATTTAATCGCAGAAATAACATGAAACTAACGGGACAACCACAGTAATTGCAGGGTTTCGCAGGGTAAACAAATACGAACGCAAAAATCAGGCAAAGGAAATTGCCAACAACAAACAAAACCACAGTAACAAAAACTGGTATCGGAAATTTCACTTCACTTATATAGCTCAAACATAGTTACAAAAAAAAATAGGTATCAGAAGTTTCACGCTTCCTATATAGCTCAAAAAAGCACTTTACCTTGAGCATATAGCTCAAACGAAACCTACGATATCACAAAACCGCTCAAGATTTGACAAACCCAGTATCTAACACTTCTCTTGATGTATATAGCTAAAACAAAGTCCGTGGTACTACCTAACCAAAACTTACTCATATAACCAATATCTAAAACCTAACCTAACCAATTTACATAAAACAAACTCCTCTGTACCTACCAATCGCAATCCAACATAATTAGAACAACTAGCAACACAACCCAAAAATTCATAAAATATTGTATTACCACCAATTTGGACGTAAGAGAAACACACAGTTATGGACATAAACACATTTCACACAAACTACGAAAAATTCGTAAAAACGTACTTACCACCCAAAATTTAGCAGTCTAGCTTTAGCAAAAAATAATATGTCATCGGACACACTCCATCGAATGTCCGCCTTGACTTCTCAAACCAGGGACCCCTCCGCACAAAACGATGTAGAGTTGTCCCACTGGCATAGCCACGTATAGGTGTTCCCAAACTATTCGTTCAAATCCATAAAGGAGACAGAGAACATCAAGACAAATGCAATGTTTTTGATGCTAAGGACGATTTTCATAACAGGTAGTTTAGCATACTAACTGCATCAGTGACATTCACAGGAACTGCTCGGACGCGCGACCAGTGGACAGTACGCGCGTTGTACATCGTCGAATCATCGACTTTCCTGTCCACCTGAAGATTCCTGGTGTGTACGCAATGGTTCGACCAGCAACGGAAATCCTAGCGATGAGGTCTTCTTCTGTTTCCACAACGGTTTCATATACGAGTTGCTTCATGTGCCCCCAGAGGGAGATATCCAGACATTCCTAACAGCAATGCTGGGATGGGCTGGCGTTCCATCGTGGACATCCAACCACTACAGCCAACAATCCGTACACAGAGCAGCTTACGAGAATGCCAATACACATTCCCAGTCAGCGACACCGACAGCGCAGCTTACATCAGCAAAGATAACATTACAAGCCGACCACAGGGACTGTATTAGTTATTGAAATATATTTGTTTCGATGTTCTCTGCCTCATGTATTAATTCGGTCGACTAGTTACCGAACACCCTGTATAGCTCAAACGAAATCCACCATAGCACAAAACCACAATTCGACATATCCGGCAGCTAATACACTCCTGGAAACGGAAAAAAGAACACATTGACACCGGTGTGTCAGACCCACCATACTTGCTCCGGACACTGCGAGAGGGCTGTACAAGCAATGATCACACGCACGGCACAGCGGACACACCAGGAACCGCGGTGTTGGCCGTCGAATGGCGCTAGCTGCGCACCATTTGTGCACCGCCGCCGTCAGTGTCAGCCAGTTTGCCGTGGCATACGGAGCTCCATCGCAGTCTTTAACACTGGTAGCATGCCGCGACAGCGTGGACGTGAACCGTATGTGCAGTTGACGGACTTTGAGCGAGGGCGTATAGTGGGCATGCGGGAGGCCGGGTGGACGTACCGCCGAATTGCTCAACACGTGGGGCGTGAGGTCTCCACAGTACATCGATGTTGTCGCCAGTGGTCGGCGGAAGGTGCACGTGCCCGTCGACCTGGGACCGGACCGCAGCGACGCACGGATGCACGCCAAGACCGTAGGATCCTACGCAGTGCCGTAGGGGACCGCACCGCCACTTCCCAGCAAATTAGGGACACTGTTGCTCCTGGGGTATCGGCGAGGACCATTCGCAACCGTCTCCATGAAGCTGGGCTACGGTCCCGCACACCGTTAGGCCGTCTTCCGCTCACGCCCCAACATCGTGCAGCCCGCCTCCAGTGGTGTCGCGACAGGCGTGAATGGAGGGACGAATGGAGACGTGTCGTCTTCAGCGATGAGAGTCGCTTCTGCCTTGGTGCCAATGATGGTCGTATGCGTGTTTGGCGCCGTGCAGGTGAGCGCCACAATCAGGACTGCATACGACCGAGGCACAAAGGGCCAACACCCGGCATCATGGTGTGGGGAGCGATCTCCTACACTGGCCGTACACCACTGGTGATCGTCGAGGGGACACTGAATAGTGCACGGTACATCCAAACCGTCATCGAACCCATCGTTCTACCATTCCTAGACCGGCAAGGGAACTTGCTGTTCCAACAGGACAATGCACGTCCGCATGTATCCCGTGCCACCCAACGTGCTCTAGAAGGTGTAAGTCAACTTCCCTGGCCAGCAAGATCTCCGGATCTGTCCCCCATTGAGCATGTTTGGGACTGGATGAAGCGTCGTCTCACGCGGTCTGCACGTCCAGCACGAACGCTGGTCCAACTGAGGCGCCAGGTGGAAATGGCATGGCAAGCCGTTCCACAGGACTACATCCAGCATCTCTACGATCGTCTCCATGGGAGAATAGCAGCCTGCATTGCTGCGAAAGGTGGATATACACTGTACTAGTGCCGACATTGTGCATGCTCTGTTGCCTGTGTCTATGTGCCTGTGGTTCTGTCAGTGTGATCATGTGATGTACCTGACCCCAGGAATGTGTCAATAAAGTTTCCCCTTCCTGGGACAATGAATTCACGGTGTTCTTATTTCAATTTCCTGGAGTGTACTTCACTATATAGCTAAATCGAAATCCATAGCACCACAAAACCAAAACTTACTCATATCGAAAATCTAACTTCACACATTGAAGTAAAACAAACTCCACGATACCTACGAATCACACTCCAACATAGACTACTGGCCATTAAAATTGCTACACCAAGAAGAAATGCAGATGATAAACGAGTATTCATTGGACAAATATATTATACTAGAACTGCCATGTGATTACATTTTCACGCAATTTGGGTGCATAGATCCTGAGAAATCAGTACCCAGAACAACCACGGTGATAACGGCCTTGATACGCCTGGGCATCCAGTTAGAGCTTGGATGGCGTGTACAGGTACAGCTACCCATGCAGCTTCAACACGATACCACAGTTCATCAAGAGTAGTGACTGGCGTATTGCGACGAGCCAGTTGCTCGGCCACCATTGACCAGACGTTTTCAATTGGTGAGAGGTCTGGAGAATGTGCTGGCCAGGGCAGCAGTTGAACATTTTCTGTATTCAGAAAGGCCCGTACAGGACCTGCAACATGCGGTCGTGCATTATCCTGCTGAAATGTAGGGTTTCGCAGGGATCGAATGAAGGGTAGAACCACGGGTCGTAACAGATCTGAAATGTAACGTCCACTGTTCAAAGTGCCGTCAATGCGAACAAGGCGTGACCGAGACGTGTAACCAATGGCACTTCATACCATCACGCTGGGTGATACGCCAGTATGGCGAAGACGAATACACGCTTCCAATGTGCCTTCACCGTGATGTCGCCAAACACGGATGCGACTATCATGATGCTGTAAACAGAACCTGGATTCATCCGAAAAAATGACGTTTTGCCATTCGTGCACCCAGATTTGATGAAAAATTGCTTTATGATGAAACTGGATGTACAGCAGACACAGAACTATGCACATAAACACACACACCATATACACTATAATTATATTTGACCTAAACTCAGTTGACACCGAAAACTAGCAGTCAAGCGTTAGCAACAGATACTGCGTCATCAGTACGATCTCTCTGACGGCTAGCCTAGACTTCTCAGACCAGGGAGCCCACTGAATTGAAACGCAAAATGCTGTTCCGGTGACAACGCCACGCATGCTACTCCCTCGCCCGAGATACATCAAATTTTGGCATTTTCACGCCTTCTCCACGAACATGACACTTACATTACTCGACAATTAAACCGAATAACTGCAGGAATTTAATCGTGTTCTACATGGTATCACCCGCTGCGGCATGCAGGGATCTACTCACCAACTTCGTTATCATAGCCTGTCGGAGTGGCCGTGCGGTTCTGGGCGCTACAGTCTGGAGCCGAGCGACCGCTACGGTCGCAGGTTAGATTCCTGCCTCGGGCATGGATGTCTGTGATGTCCTTAGGTTAGTTAGGTTTACTTAGTTCTACGTTCTAGGCGACTGATGACCTCAAAAGTTAAGTCACATAGTGCTCAGAGCCATTTGAACCCTTTGAACGTTATCATATGCATAACTAACGAAAAACGAAACGTAAAATGAAATCACCATCCACAATCAACACAGTGCACTAAATATTAAAATTCCATAAACGAATTTATTGCCCATGACTGCCAACATCAAAATAACTCACTAATAAAGCGCCACAAAATCTTCCAATGTCATTCTCACAAGCAGCACTCAAGGACCCCCACTAGCCCCTAACATTACTGGTAAACAGCTCTAGAGGGCGCCACCGCACGGCGGTCTCTGCAAACACTCCTCACCACCATGACGGCATGCAAAACAACACAGTTACGTCACGCGTCCGACATACGAGACGAGTGGTATCACAAACGTCCGCGCCATCCTGCATAAACATCGTACGTTCCAGCAGGTGTTTATCAGCCAGGCTGGGGATGATGCGATTCTGCAACATATCGGCGTACCTCTCACCCCTCACGCTAGCAGTTACAAAACCAAAATTACGCATTTCCTTGAAGAAAAAAAGGCCGGATAACGGAGATGTGGTAAATCCAACCCATACCGTGACTTTCTCGTCGTGCAATGTAGTTTTCACGACAGTTCTAGGATTTTCGGTAGCCCAAATTCTGCACTTGTGGGTGTTGACAGACCCTCGGAGCGTGAAATGAGCTTCGTCGGTCCACAACACATTACTCAACCAATCGCCATCTTCCGCCATCTTTTGAAACGCAAATGCCCTCTGCTTCACTAAATCGCCAGGTAACAGTTCATGATGCCGATGGATTTTGTACGGATAGCATCGGAGGGTACGCTTAAGTGCCAACCAAACAGTAGTGTATGGAATGCCGGTGCGACGTGCGACTGCACGAGCGCTGACTTCCCCGTGCATAGACGAACCCGCTACAGTCTCCATTTCTTCCCGAACTGTCTCAGCAGCATTACGCCTTGTACTCGGTCGGCCACTACGGGGTCTATCGTCTAAACAACCCGTGGCTTAGAACTTCGAAATCATTCTCGCCACAGCTGCATTTGTCAACTGACCTTTACCCGTTCGAATCCCCTTCCTATGGCGATAGGATCGTAACGCTGAACTAGCACATTCCCCATTCTGATAATACAGCTTCACTAAAAGCGCCTTTTCAGGTAACGTCAACATGCTGCGACTGCTGGCGCATCTGAAAAAAAAAAGGTTCAAATGGCTCTGAGCACTATGGGACTTAACATCTTAGGTCATCAGTCCCCTAGAACTTAGAACTACTTAAACCTAACTAACCTAAGGACATCACACACATCCATGCTCAAGGCAGGATTCGAACCTGCGACAGTAGCAGTCCCGCGGTTCCGCACTGAAGCGCCTAGAACCGCTCGGCCACCGCGGCCGGCGGCGCATCTGATTCTATCTCTCTCATTACAGCTCCTTTTATACACGATTGTCATGCGCAGTCACTGACGTTTTGCTGTCCAGCGCCATCTTTCGGACATTTTGTGAACTTTGTTTTTTTTTTGGTTCTAATAAAACCTCATGTCATTCCAAGCATGTGTGTCAATTTTTACCCCTCTATCTACATTATTCCGTGGTTCATTAAGTTTTCAAATTTATACTGACTTTTCGATCACCCGATATTTTTTATTATTTTTTTGGTACAAAAATGGAATGTTAATTATCTGAGGTGATCAGACCTTTATAATAGATCTTTCACTGGGAAACTGACTTACACGTCACAGTGCAAAAATGAACAGGGCAATTTGCAGCCATTGAACATTACACTATATCAGATACAATCTTATGGTTTTAACTAACCGATAAAGGTATTTCCATAAAAAACTGTCAAGTTCCATATTTATACCATAAACCATCAATGCAGCTCTAGTGTTTTGTGTTTTGACACTATTAGACACACAATCTGACTGTCAAGTAAGTTCTGTACAGTAGCTTATCAAATTTCAAAAACTACTTTCTGAAGTAGCTAAACCACACACCAAAAATTTACACTAAAAATTTAAATAATATCCTTAAGGTAACTGCAGTACATCACTGTCAACTCAGTCTTCTTTTTTGATACTAACCAATGCGCATTCTTTCAAATATAATTTTTAACATACTACCGAACTTTTTCTTGTGATTCGAATACCTTCTAATTTTGTGGTATTCACGCAACATGTGTACCTTGAACTCTATGGTGCTGTCGAATCCTAGTTTGTTAATGACGTAATTAACAAAATTTCCCGGCAACCAGAACACAGCGTTATTTCTTGCCTCAGGGAAATAGCGTGCTTCAGGCCTGTGTATCAATGACAGCGATATACCCTCGGGGGACGTCCTTGTAATCAGCGCTGTTTGCTCCCGGATCCACTTCCAACTAGTCATGTGACCGCTGCAAGTGTATCGATCAATTATTGTGTCAACGAGACGGCATTGTTGACATAAATTTGTTTCACAGAGTCCGATTGTGCACAGTCTTTCATTGGTGCTAACTATGTTGTTAACTGGCTCGTACCATGATGTTTTTATGTTAGACGTGAGCACATTAGAACTAATGTTTTTCCAAATCTCAATTCAATCAATGTTTGGACACTGTCGTTCTACACTCCTGGAAATTGAAATAAGAACACCGTGAATTCATTGTCCCAGGAAGGGGAAACTTTATTGACACATTCCTGGGGTCAGATACATCACATGATCACACTGACAGAACCACAGGCACATAGATACAGGCAACAGAGCATGCACAATGTCGGCACTAGTACAGTGTATATCCACCTTTCGCAGCAATGCAGGCTGCTATTCTCCCATGGAGACGATCGTAGAGATGCTGGATGTAGTCCTGTGGAACGGCTTGCCATGCCATTTCCACCTGGCGCCTCAGTTGGACCAGCGTTCGTGCTGGACGTGCAGACCGCGTGAGACGACGCTTCATCCAGTCCCGAACATGCTCAAAGGGGGACAGATCCGGAGATCTTGCTGGCCAGGGTAGTTGACTTACACCTTCTAGAGCACGTTGGGTGGCACGGGATACATGCGGACGTGCATTGTCCTGTTGGAACAGCAAGTTCCCTTGCCGGTCTAGCCGGCCGGTGTGGCCGTGCGGTTAAAGGCGCTTCAGTCTGGAACCGCGTGACCGCTACGGTCGCAGGTTCGAATCCTGCCTCGGGCATGGATGTGTGTGATGTGCTTAGGTTAGTTATGTTTAATTAGTTCTAAGTTATAGGCGACTGATGACCTCAGAAGTTAAGTCGCATAGTGCTCAGAGCCATTTGCCGGTCTAGGAATGGAAGAACGATGGGTTCGATGACGGTTTGGATGTACCGTGCACTATTCAGTGTCCCCTCGACGATCACCAGTGGTGTACGGCCAGTGTAGGAGATCGCTCCCCACACCATGATGCCGGGTGTTGGCCCTGTGTGCCTCGGTCGTATGCAGTCCTGATTGTGGCGCTCACCTGCACGGCGCCAAACACGCATACGACCATCACTGGCACCGAGGCAGAAGCGACTCTCATCGCTGAAGACGACACGTCTCCATTCGTCCCTCCATTCACGCCTGTCGCGACACCACTGGAGGCGGGCTGCACGATGTTGGGGCGTGAGCGGAAGACGGCCTAACGGTGTGCGGGACCGTAGCCCAGCTTCATGGAGACGGTTGCGAATGGTCCTCGCCGATACCCCAGGAGCAACAGTGTCCCTAATTTGCTGGGAAGTGGCGGTGCGGTCCCCTACGGCACTGCGTAGGATCCTACGGTCTTGGCGTGCATCCGTGCGTCGCTGCGGTCCGGTCCCAGGTCGACGGGCACGTGCACCTTCCGCCGACCACTGGCGACAACATCGATGTACTGTGGAGACCTCACGCCCCACGTGTTGAGCAATTCGGCGGTACGTCCACCCGGCCTCCCGCATGCCCACTATACGCCCTCGCTCAAAGTCCGTCAACTGCACATACGGTTCACGTCCACGCTGTCGCGGCATGCTACCAGTGTTAAAGACTGCGATGGAGCTCCGTATGCCACGGCAAACTGGCTGACACTGACGGTGGCGGTGCACAAATGCTGCGCAGCTAGCGTCATTCGACGGCCAACACCGCGGTTCCTGGTGTGTCCGCTGTGCCGTGCGTGTGATCATTGCTTGTACAGCCCTCTCGCAGTGTCCGGAGCAAGTGTGGTGGGTCTGACACACCGGTGTCAATGTGTTCTTTTTTCCATTTCCAGGAGTGTATTTTGTTCCTTCTTTCGCTGGTCTTTCGTTCCCGGATTATGGCTTTTGATGTTACGGGTCGTGACTGTCTGATTTCGGTACTTACATAACTGAACTCAACATAGAAAACCCTCACATGCTGTAAATAACTGTTGATATTCTGCACGTCAATCGGGGGAAGCAGGCTTCGAGGTTCAATGATCACGAAAAGTTGGCTGGTTATGCTTTCTCGCGAGTCTCTTATTAAAGTAACTTGCCTTTTGATAAAAAGTGCAGAGGCTTTATCCGTTGTATCAGTTAAAACTAGTCCACAATTTTTAGGATCTAAAGTGGCTACTTAAGTAAGTACTCTGAACACTTCACCTTTCCACAGAAAGTTGGTGATTTTCGACAGTATTCTCCTCACTAGCATTCTCGGTAGTGGGCAGTATAATAAGCTTTAGCAAGGATGGATGAGCTGTAATACTTTGTTCTTTGAACTTGGTTCATATATCGAGTTAAATTCTCTATAATGGCTCCTTGCACTTTATCTGCTGCAACTTTCCAATTTAGAGCCGTCATTTTCATGGGGTATGCTGTCAGGGTGATCTCAAGTGTTTTATGTTGTCGGACTAATTTTGCCCACTCGAAATTGATATTATCAAAACCTCTGAGATTTAATATCTTACTTCTTTTTTCGTTTGCATTGCCTCCAGATACTCTACAGTACGTATCAGTCACTGTTGCTAGCGTGGTTACCTCGTCATTATCCCTTATAATGACCCCTATATCGTCAACATAGGCTCTTATAACTGTTTTATTTTCTGATAATGTTAAGCCTTTTAATCTAGCCTGGACATGTCTGAGGAAAGGTTCCAGGGAAATGACGAAGAGCGACATGGACAGAGGTCATCCTCGTTTTATTTGTATAGGCCTGGAATGTTGACAATTCACCGCTATTTTTGCATTTATTCCAGTTGCTATGCTCTTTATCAACTGTATGACCCTATCGTTGAAACCTATTTTCTTCAACTTCTGTAGAAGATATTCATGATTTACTACAGCGAAGGCTTTATAAAAACCTAAAAAAGAGCACACTTTATGTTTGTTACAGAAGTTATTGCAATGATATCCCTGAATTCTGAAAAATGGTTCTGCCTTGCGCGCAGTTCTGATGTTTACTAACAACTTTATCTGTAAGGGGTGAAATTCTCTTGTTTACTATTCCAGCTATTAACTTATAACCAAAATTCAGCAAGATTATTTAAATCTTTGTTTCCATTATTTTTTGGCATAAGAACAATGTTACTCTCCTTAAACTCAGCCGGAATCATTTTACCCTGAATAACCTCATTTACAATGTCCGTGATTCTCACACCCACTATTGGTGTCCATTATAATTATCCGGGCTGTTATGCCGTGGTCGGTTGATGAATTCTGTGGTGATTCCCAACGTTTCGTCTCCGACTGCGGGAGACATCTTCAAGGGGGTCCGTAGCTCGATGGAAGGTCCAACACACACACTGGCTCGTTACCGACTGCCGCTAAATTCCGTGTCCGCGCGCCCCCGCGCCGCGGCGTGACGTCACGTGTTTTGAAAACGTCAGTGCAACTGGCCGCTGTCCGTCGCCGTCGATCGCCGTTGCCATCACCCAGTAGTGGACGAGTGGTACACATCTTCTTTAACAACGGCATCCATATACCGTTTAATTTGACGCCCTCCTCCTTTCGGTTGAAATTATTTGGGTGTTTAGCGATACCGATTGCCTCCCTGTAGAGCCTTTCGTAGTATCCGCTCGTGGCCGCTAGTACTTGCGTCTCCTCGAAACGAATATTGTGGTTCCCTGGCTGGAAAGCATGCTCCGCAACAGCTGATCGTTCCGTTTCTCCTCTTCTACAATTTCCCTTGTGCTCTTCCAAACGTTTAGAAACAGTTCTTTTAGTGGTACCCACATAAACATCACCACAGCTGCATGGGATCCTATACACTCCAGACGCCAAGGACGCTCGCAAACCATTGGAAAAATCTACCCAAGCACGACTCACGGCCCGTCCTCACAGCTTTAATTCCGCCAGTACCTCGTCTCCTACCTTCGAAACTTCACAGAAGCTGTGATGTTTAAAGCTTTCCCGGCGTACTGAATGTTCCATAAATACACGGGAGTACTACTACAATGACACTCACCTGAAGATGGCCAGAAGACTCTGCGCCAAAATATCGTGGCAGGAGGGTACTGATATCCGGCAGTTCTCCCGTGTTTTTATGGAACATTCACAGAAGCTCTCCAGCGAACCTTGCAGAACTAGAACTCCTGGAAGAGACGATACTGCGGAGACATGGCTTAGCCACAGCCTGGAGGATGTTTCTAGAATGAAATTTTCACTCTACAGCGGAGTGTGCGCTAATATGAAACTTCCTGGCAGATTAAATCTGTGAGCCGGACCGAGACTCGAAATCTGGACCATTGCTTGGGTAGCTCAGTTGGTAGAGCACTTGCCCGCGAAAGGCAAAGGCCCCGAGTTCGAGTCTCGGTCTGGCACACAGTTTTAAGCTGCCAGGCAGTTTCGTATCAGCGCACACTCCGCTGTAGAGTGAAAATTTCATTCTAGAAACATCCCCCAGGCTGTGGCTAAGCCATGTCTCCGCAGTATCGTCTCTTCCAGGGGTGCTAGTTCTGCAACGTTCGCAGGAGAGCTTCTGTGAAGTTTGGAAGGTAGGAGACGAGGTACTGGCGGAATTGAAGCTGTGGGGACGGGTGTGAGTCGTGCTTGGGTAGCTCAGTTGGTAGAGCACTTGCCCGCGAAAGGCAAAGGTCCCGAGTTCGAGTCTCGGTCCGGCACACAGTTTTAATCTGCCAGGAAGTTTCACGTCAGCGCACACTCCGCTGTAGAGTGAATATTTCATTCTGAGATGATAACTATTCAAATTTCGTGCCAGTCGCTTAAGAGTGGCGCTAATGACGTCACTATGAGGATGCAAATGAAATTTGCTTTCATTACATGCTGTAACGGTCTTGAGCGTTAGTTGCCTTTCAGATTGGACGTGATGAGTTGATGTTTGTCCAAAATGCCTTCAAATCGATGTCGGTTGCTCGAGTTATCCGCATGTAGAGAGGCTTGCACAAAATAGAACAGCCTGGAGAGTTGCATCAAACCAGTACCCGAACGCACTAGACAGTACTGGGAATGTTCGTAAGCTGTGTATGCTCTACCACCGCTGTAGCGTTCTTTTTATTTTTTTATTTGTGAAATACGAGCCGAGACTTTTAAAGGCAATTACTCTCCTTGATTACATACACACTTTTAATTCCCCTTTAATGAAAAATTCATTAGCCTCGAAAAGCACGAGTAAAATAGAGGAGATTTGATTAAAACGAGGTAAGTTGATTAGCGAAGGCAGCGAAGGTACGACATATGAACGACGCGTTATTCTCCTGCCGGTCTTTGGACAGCCTGTATTAAATGAAAGCGCCTGACACTGCAATCGAAACGAGCGAAGACTTTTTAAGTTTTTCACGAAAAGAAAACGTGGAAAAGTTTCATGTGTAAAAGTCGTTTTATTGTTTCTCAAAATATTTCCATTTAATATTCGAATACCTTTTCACGCACTCGAACCAATCCTGAAAACATTTTCCCCACTGTGGTGTTGGTACTTCAAAACATGGTTTCAGAACTGTTCGACAGCTTCTAGCGCTGACCACAATCGCTGTTCACGTACATTTATGCGATAGATTAAGTGACCACGGGCACTGAGAAGTTAATTCCATGTTTTTCTCTTTCAGATACGAGTAGTTGGTTGTTAACGTGGTCTGTGACATCAGACATCGCGGTGGTGAAGAATTATGGCATGTTCTCGATTTTTTTCACTATTACTCGATGGTATGTGGAAAAGAATTTGTTGTGCACCGTTTAGCATTAACTGCTCTTGGATCACCTAAATGAATGGTTTTCAAAGTTTTTGGGTCAATGACTCCCTTAATACTACGCGTGGCTCCGTCGCATGCGGCATCCTACTCGAAGCGAGAGGTAAATAAGTTTCGTGAAAAATGAGTAAGAGTAGCTATTCCTTTACCAACGGAAAGATGATCTTACCAGTGCACAAAAAATGTGAATAAGTTTCAGTTTATTTAAAAGGCTGTGACGGAAACCAGTTGACTCATTCTACCTTTCTCAGCGCCTTAAAAAATTTTCTCAATAATTTTTGCATGCGAACATACACTCCTGGAAATTGAAATAAGAACACCGTGAATTCATTTTCCCAGGAAGGGGAAACTTTATTGACACATTCCTGGGGTCAGATACATCACATGATCACACTGACAGAACCACAGGCACATAGACACAGGCAACAGAGCATGCACAATGTCGGCACTAGTACAGTGTATATCCACCTTTCGCAGCAATGCAGGCTGCTATTCTCCCATGGAGACGATCGTAGAGATGCTGGATGTAGTCCAGTGGAACGGCTTGCCATGCCATTTCCACCAGGCGCCTCAGTTGGACCAGTGTTCGTGCTGGACGTGCAGACCGCGTGAGACGACGCTTCATCCAGTCCCAAACATGCTCAATGGGGGACAGATCCGGAGATCTTGCTGGCCAGGGTAGTTGACTTACACCTTCTAGAGCACGTTGGGTGGCACGGGATACATGCGGACGTGCATTGTCCTGTTGGAACAGCAAGTTCCCTTGCCGGTCTAGCAATGGTAGAACGATGGGTTCGATGACGGTTTGGATGTACCGTGCACTATTCAGTGTCCCCTCGACGATCACCAGTGGTGTCCGGCCAGTGTAGGAGATCGCTCCCCACACCATGATGCCGGGTGTTGGCCCTGTGTGCCTCGGTCGTATGCAGTCCTGATTGTGGCGCTCACCTGCACGGCGCCAAACACGCATACGACCATCATTGGCACCGAGGCAGAAGCGACTCTCATCGCTGAAGACGACACGTCTCCATTCGTCCCTCCATTCACGCCTGTCGCGACACCACTGGAGGCGGGCTGCACGATGTTGGGGCGTGAGCGGAAGACGGCCTAACGGTGTGCGGGACCGTAGCCCAGCTTCGTGGAGACGGTTGCGAATGGTCCTCGCCGATACCCCAGGAGCAACAGTGTCCCTAATTTGCTGGGAAGTGGCGGTGCGGTCCCCTACGGCACTGCGTAGGATCCTACGGTCTTGGCGTGCATCCGTGCGTCGCTGCGGTCCGGTTCCAGGTCGACGGGCACGTGCACCTTCCGCCGACCACTGGCGACAACATCGATGTACTGTGGAGACCTCACGCCCCACGTGCTGAGCAATTCGGCGGTACGTCCACCCGGCCTCCCGCATGCCCACTATACGCCCTCGCTCAAAGTCCGTCAACTGCACATACGGTTCACGTCCACGCTGTCGCGGCATGCTACCAGTGTTAAACACTGCGATGGAGCTCCGTATGCCACGGCAAACTGGCTGACACTGACGGCGGCGGTGCACAAATGCTGCGCAGCTAGCGCCATTCGACGGCCAACACCGCGGTTCCTGGTGTGTCCGCTGTGCCGTGCGTGTGATCATTGCTTGTACAGCCCTCTCGCAGTGTCCGGAGCAAGTATGGTGGGTCTGACACACCGGTGTCAATGTGTTCTTTTTTCCATTTCCAGGAGGGTATTTGCGCTCCTTTTAACAATCAACTCACCTCAAACTCCCACAAGCTCCCCTTACTGTAATTCGCTCAAACCCACTAGTCCATCGCTGTAAGTCGCTCACGCGCAACCACACCCAGTTGCTCTTTCTCACTCACTCATTCTGCTCAACTCATTGTCATTAACTCTCTGTGTCCCTCTGTCATTATCTCCTGTGTCACAGGCACGGTCCCCTCCGTTTATTTTACACGTCTAGTTTCGTAGGGCCAAAGCGAGGAGCAAATCTCCAAGGTCATGGAACGTGTCAGTACAAGAAATTACAACAGAAAAGTAATAACAGGTAAAATAAAGATGTTTATGAATCCAAAAAAGACAAGCCACAAGCTTATGTAAACGCAGTCAACAATATAACGCAGGAATCAGCTTAATTTTTCAAGTAATTCCTCGACAAAATAGAAGGAGTGACCCATGGGGAAACTCTCCAGTTTCGATTTGAAAGCGTTTGGACTACTGCTAAGATTTTTGGTAGTTTATTGAAAACGCCTTTCTTTACAAGGGTCAAGGAAGTGCGATCCAGATGCAGACTGGATTTCTGACTGGTGTCAGCTGAGAGCCCTGCTGCTGCAGTCTCGTCTCTCCTCTCTCTGCCGCTGTCTCCCTCTTGCTCTCTCTTACTTCTGATATCTCATTCCTTCCTCCCTACTGCTTCTGTCTCTTCTCACCCTCACTATCTCTCTTGTCCTCATTGTCATTACCACACACTCTGTCTCTTATTATCAGTGGCACTCACCCATTTCCACTTTGTCTTTCCCTTTATTCCTCCCGCATGTCACTGTCTTCTTAACTCTTGTCTTAGCACTGTTCTGTCACTGTCAGCTATGTTTCATTGCCGCTGTATCGCTCCCTTTCTCACAAACTGTTGTTGTCTCCTTCTCTCTTTCTATAACACAACTACTACTATCTTCCAGTGTTTATTACTTTTCCATCTCTTTGCCACTTCCATTGCCTTCTTCTCTATCAGCATAAAAGCGAAAATACGTTCGCATGGCAAAATTTTTAGGAAACTTTTTAAAGGCGCTGCGGGAAGTAGAATGAGGCGATTGGTACCTCACTTTTCAGCCAGAATCTTTTAAATAAAGAAGAACATACTCTCATTGTTTGTGATCTGTTAAGAGCATTTTTCCCCTAGTTCTCATCTTTTTTCGGCTGAAACAGGGCATGCAACTCATATGAAATGTACAGGGTTATTACAAATGATTGAAGCGATTTCACAGCTCTACAATAACTTTATTATTTGAGATATTTTCACAATGCTTTGCACAACATACAAAAACTCAAAAAGTTATTTAGGTATTCACAAATGTTCGATATGTGCCCCTTTAGTGATTCGGCAGACATCAAGCCGATAATCAAGTTCCTCCCACACTCGGCGCAGCATGTCCCCATCAATGAGTTCGAAAGCATCGTTGATGCGAGCTCGCAGTTCTGGCACGTTTCTTGGTAGAGGAGGTTTAAACACTGAATCTTTCACATAACCCCACAGAAAGAAATCGCTTGGGGTTAAGTCGGGAGAGCGTGGAGGCCGTGACATGAATTGCTGATCATGATCTCCACCACGACCGATCCATCGGTTTTCCAATCTCCTGTTTAAGAAATGCCGAACATCATGATGGAAATGCGGTGGAGCACCATCCTGTTGAAAGATGAAGTCTGCGCTGTCGGTCTCCAGTTGTGGCATGAGCCAATTTTCCAGCATGTCCAGATACACGTGTCCTGTAACGTTTTTTTCGCAGAAGAAAAGGGGGCCATAAACTTTAAACCGTGAGATTGCACAAAACACGTTAACCTTTGGTGAATTGCGAATTTCCTGCACGAATGCGTGAGGATTCTCTACCGCCCAGATTCGCACATTGTGTCTGTTCACTTCACCATTAAGAAAAAATGTTGCTTCATCACTGAAAACAAGTTTCGCACTGAACGCATCCTCTTCCATGAGCTGTTGCAACTGCGCCGAAAATTCAAAGCGTTTGACTTTGTCATCGGGTGTCAGGGCTTGTAGCAATTGTAAACGGTAAGGCTTCTGCTATAGCCTTTTCCGTAAGATTTTCCAAGCCTTCGGCTGTGGTACGTTCAGCTCCCTGCTTGCTTTATTCGTCGACTTCCGCGGGCTACGCGTGAAACTTGCCCCCACGCGTTCAACCGTTTCTTCGCTCACTGCAGGCCGACCCGTTGATTTCCCCTTACAGAGGCATCCAGAAGCTTTAAACTGCGCATACCATCGCCGAATGGAGTTAGCAGTTGGTGGATCTTTGTTGAACTTCGTCCTGAAGTGTCGTTGCACTGTTATGACTGACTGATGTGAGTGCATTTCAAGCACGACATACGCTTTCTCGGCTTCTGTCGCCATTTTGTCTCACTGCGCTCTCGAGCGCTCTGGCGGCAGAAACCTGAAGTGCGGCTTCAGCCGAACAAAACTTTATGAGTTTTTCTACGTATCTGTAGTGTGCCGTGACCATATGTCAATGAATGGAGCTACAGTGAATTTATGAAATTGCTTCAGTGAGTTGTAATAGCCCTGTATATGTCAGTAAAATTTAGCTAGTTTTACTGACGAGAAATTGAAATAACGGGAAACTATTTTAAACCTCATACCGGATTTTATGGGCAAAAAAAAAAAAAAAAGTTTCCAGATGATAATGGAGATAATGGACACACTTTATGGCATATTTTTCCGTGGTACATTACTTTGTAAACAACGATTTCGCCTTACACCGGATATTTTACGTGTACAAGTAGGGTTACTTTGAACCTCTGTCAGTCGGAAACGCATAAGGATATCAAGAAAATTCTTTTCAAGATTGGGATCTTAGCAACATGTCGTAAAAATTTCAGCTGTGCATAGCAACCCTGGAATTCTCATCTGACTTTTGCTCCACTGGTGGCGGCGAAAATATAGTAAAAATATCCCTTTCCTTATGGTTTCCCAAGGAACTACCCTCGAAGTAGCGATGCTTCCACAATTTCAATCAAGCCCACCGAGACCACTTCGAACAGAAAAAGAGCCAAGCGATATGGTCCTTTTGTCTAAACAGGGGAACTGTGTAATATTCATACTTTGACCTTCTACTGTAGATTAGTGACTTAAGAAGATCCTCCTGTTGTTGGGTGCGCAAATGGTTCCTAGTCCAAGGGATGTCCAAAACACCTGACCCACCTCTTTATCACCCACACAACTCGGGGTACGAGCACCGGGAAATTCCGTTTTTATGCGCAGCGCTTTGGAACATATTAGGTGCACATGCTGTTGCATGTGTACCGATTAACTGTCAACATGGCACATATTAATCAACTTTTAATGTTTCTTATTCTTGCAACGAAATCAGTGGGAAGGATAAACCTGCTTCTTCATTTTCGGTTCTTCAAACCTCGGCACAGAAGTGGAATTTGCAACTCGCCTCTCTTTCTTCGTATTCGCTGGAGGTCCCTGTATCTCGTGTTGGCGGCCGCCAATGCTGAAAAACCTCCCTCACGTTACTTAGCTGTTGCAAAACGCTTAAAAACTCGCAGAGCCTTGTTGCTAACTTGCGGATACTGCTGCTTTATCAAGATCCAAAACGTTATCACGGACTTCAATTTCAATGTGGAGTCTGAAGAAATGTCAGTAAGTTTCTCTTGTTCTTGAGCAGTAAGTGTTAATGGACGCTTCGTACTGAAAGGGTGTTTGATCCAGTTGAACTTATTAACTTCTTCCCAAAAATACTTCAGAAAATAAGACACTGATTTCGGCTAAACGATGCAGAACACGCAGGCTTCAGTTCTTTAGTCAACTGAACGATATTGTATTCTAAAACCGCGTAAAGAGCGGGGAAATATATATATTAATAATCTTACTTTTTTCTCCACAGTAGTAGTTTGTTTCTGAAGTATATATCCAGATTGAAGCGATAAATGGAAACTCGTACCGAGGCTGGAATACAAACCCAGGCCTCCTGCTCCCTAAGCAGTTGGCGCTAACCACTACAGCAGCCCGGCACAGTGGCTTTGGGTAACTACACCAACTATCCTAGCACGCCCCACTCTTTCTGAAGGCTGAAATCGCGTCTGACTGTTGTTGCTCTCATTATCTTCAGGGGTAAATTTAGTGAACTGAGTTTGTGAAAAATTTCACACTGGTATGCCAGTTTCATAACAGAGTTAGTGTCTATGAACGTCTCGAAAGTCAAATCTCTATTGAACAATGTAAGAGTGAAAATCATTCTTGAGTTCATACACTCTTTTCAAGGTATTTGCATGTCTAAGCAAACAACAGTTCTGTAATAAATTAGGGAAGTTCGCCCAACCCCTGATATCAACGCAAGTTTGTTGAAAACATTTCGAGTCGGCCGTGTTGGCCGAGAAGTTCTTGGCGCTTCAGTGTGGAACCGCGCGACCACTACGGTCGCAGGTTCGAATCCTGCCTCGGGCATGGATGTGTGTGATGTCCTTAGGTTATTTAGGTTTAAGTAGTTCTAAGTTCTTTGGGACCTCAGAGCCATTTGAGCCATTTGAAAACATTTCGACTGAGGTGTCCGGCTTCTAATGAAGTCTAACGCAATTCACAGAAGACAAACAACAAGTATGAACGATTTGTATTCTATAAAACTAGTCTTATACATCTAGATATATATTCTGCAAACGACCTTGCGGCGCGTGGTTCAAAATGACTCTGAGCACTATGGGAATTAACATCCGAGGTCATCAGTCCGCTAGAACTACTTTGACCTAACTAACCTAAGGACATCACACACATCCAGGCCCGAGGCAGCATTCGAACCTGCGACCGTAGTAGCAGCGCGGTTCCGGATTGACGAGCCTAGAACCGCTCGGCCACCGCGGCCTGCGCGGCATGTGGCAGAAAGTACTTTGTAACGACTGTAAGTTCCCTTTCCTGTTCCAGTCGCATAAGACTCGCGGGAAGAAGGATTGTTGGTTACCCTCCGTCTGGGCTCGAATGTCTCTAATTTTGTCTTAGTGGTCTTTTAGCGAGATATACGTAGGGAGACGTGATGTATTTGCTGGCTCTTCTAGGAGCGTACGCTCCCGGAACTTTTTAACAAGAGACAAAGTCGTGATGCGGAATGCCTCCCTTGCAGCGCCTGCCACTGTATTTAGTTGAGCATCGCTGCCATACTTTCGTGCTTACTAAATGAACTTGTAACGAAACGCGTTGCCCTTCTCTGGATCTTCTCTATTCCCCCTGTTAGTGTTATCTGACACGGATCCCATACTGACGAGCAATATTCAAGTATTGGTCGAACGAGTGTTTAGTAGGCTACTTCATTTGTTTATGGACTACATTTCCTCAGGATCCTACCAATGAATCTCAGTCTGGCATCTGCCTTACTAGCGATTAATTTTATGTTCCATACGTAAACACCTAGGATATTTGTGGAAGTAAGTGGTTTCAGTGATTGTCCTGCAATTGTGTAATCGAACATTAAAAGGTCTCTCTACCTGTGTGTCCGCAATACGTGTCACGTGTTTACGTTGAGGGTCACCTGGGACTCCTTGCGCCAGGCGTCGATTGCCTGCAGCAATTCGCTCCAGTTTTCTAGTGTCGCGACTTCTCTGTCCAGAAAATATTGCTATGCCGATGACCTGGCTCTAGCCGTAAAACATCAGGAAATGAAGACAACAGAAGAGATCCTAGCCAATGACCTGTCTGCATTAGATAATTACTCCAAAATCTGGAGACTCCAACCAAGTGTGAGTAAAACAGAAGTGTGTTGCTTCCATCTGAATAACCGGTTGGCGAACGTAAAACTGGAAGTAAGTTTCAGAGGCAGAATTCTTCGTCATAATTGGAACCCAAAATATCTCGGTGTCATCCTGGATCGTACACTATGCTTCAAACAACACCTTCTTAACTTAGCTCAAAAGTTGAGGACTCGAAACAACATCCTCCATAAGCTGTGCGGAACTACCTGGGGATCTTCAGCAAACACCCTGCGATCTTCAGCTCTCGGCTTGGTGTACTCAAGTGCTGAGTATTGTGCACCTGTTTGGATGAACAGTCGTCATACAAGGCTTGTTGATACCCAGCTGAATACAATGAGCGTAATATCTGGCACAATCAGATCTACTCCAGTTTATTGGCTTCCACTGTTAACCGATATAACGCCTCCTGATCTACGTAGATGTGCTGCCCTTATGAGAGAATTCCACAAGATCTCCAGGAATTCTAACCTACCCGTGCATAGCGACCTGCCACTTTTAAATCGTAAGAGACTGAAATCACGCCATCCAACTCTGTGTGATGCTGCTGACATGGTTGCTAAGGATTTCAAACCTCTTGAAGAACGGAAAGGTCGGTGCGAAGCAGTGACAGACGTGCACCTGCATAACATCTTCTCAGGTAACAATTTGTCCATTATATTTGGACTGTTGAGCTCCGTGGCCGTGGATAGTGATATTTCATTGTAAAAATACAGCAACCAGCCACTTTTTAATGCGTTTTATTTATGCCAATATGCATTTCGGGTTTGCACCCATCTTCAGCTGGCAAATTACATGGATCTTCAGTTACTACAGTAGTACAATCTCGACAGCAGTTTGGATGCTGCAGCAGGCCTGTGCAAAAGCAACGATTCCAATCATTTACTTCAATTTCGCGAGTTTAAAGTTACGCACTATCAGTTGTTCATTTTACTTACATTCTCCTCTCCTTGTTTTTTCTTGGCTTTTCTTCTTTCTTGCAACAACACAAACACTTTTCATCACGTATTTTACACAGGCGCACTGCGTTATCCGCCATGTTGTCGACTGACAGTTTTTGTTTACATACAAACGGTTTATCTATGGACAGAGTTATATATTTTTTTTTCGAAAGTTTTGAGGTTATAAGATAAGCTACTGTTTTCTAAACATTGACTTGGGTGACACACGTATTATAAGTACAATGTATACAATTTCTTTTTTTTTCTTTTTTGTAGCATTGAAGATAATAAACTAACATAACACATTTATACGACGCAGTAATTCATACATTTGCAATATAACAAAGATAGAATTAAGATTTTTATGTTTTATACTATTACATGCATTTGTTAGGTTTATATTAGATTATGTTATTACTTGATTGTGCTTAGTGAGTAGTTTGATAAGTAGAGTGTGGAAGTTTTTTAGAAATATTCGGTTTGGTAGCTCTGTTTGGTCGTTAAGTATGTCAGAAGGGGATGCATACTTAACGACCAAACAGAGCTACCAAACCGAATATTTCTAAAAAACTTCCACACTCTACTTATCAAACCACTCACTAAGCACAATCAAGTAATAACATAATCTAATATAAACCTAACAAATGCATGTAATAGTATAAAACATAAAAATCTTAATTCTATCTTTGTTATATTGCAAATGTATGAATTACTGCGTCGTATAAATGTGTTATGTTAGTTTATTATCTTCAATGCTACAAAAAAGAAAAAAAAAGAAATTGTATACATTGTACTTAGAATACGTGTGTCACCCAAGTCAATGTTTAGAAAACAGCAGCTTATCTTATAACCTCAAAACTTTCGAAAAAATATATATATAACTCTGCCCATAGATGAATCGTTTGTATGTAAACAAAAACTGTCAGTCGACAACATGGCGGATAACGCAGTGCGCCTGTGTAAAATACGTGATGAAAAGTGTTTGTGTTGTTGCAAGAAAGAAGAAAAGCCAAGAAAAAACAAGGAGAGGAGAATGTAAGTAAAATGAACAACTGATAGTGCGTAACTTTAAACTCGCGAAATTGGAGTAAATGACTGGAATCGTTGCTTTTGCACAGGCCTGCTGCAGCATCCAAACTGCTGTCGAGATTGTACTACTGTAGTAACTGAAGACCCATGTAATTTGCCAGCTGAAGATGGGTGCAAACCCGAAATGCATATTGGCATAAATAAAACGCATTAAAAAGTGGCTGGTTGCTGTATTTTTACAATGAAATATCTTCTCAGGTGCTAAACTTCCAAGTGGATTCGACTTACCGCGCAAGACCTGGACTACTCTCAACAGAATCCGTACCGGCCATGGCCGATGCAGGGATGCTCTCTTTAAGTGGAAGAAGCTGCCTGATCCAGCTTGTGACTGCGGGGCTCCACGCCAGACTGTTCACCACGTTGTCAGTGAATGCAGGATTCGAGCCTATCACGGCGCCGAAGAGGACTTCCTGCTAGCAACTCCAGATGCAGTGCGCTGGATTGAAGGACTGGATATTGAGTTGTAAAAACAAACTTAAGTTTCTTGTGTGTCAATACGTACATATGTATATGTAATTTAATTTCATGATATGTCTGTATTAGCCATACGCTAAATAATAAATAATCTGTACACAACCGCTTCATCCGCGAAAAGCCTCGTGCAACTTCCGACGATATCTTTTACGTCATGCATACACGGGGTGAATCACCTAAAACTTGGACCGCAAATATTGCGGAAATGAAAAGTGCTATTGATGTGCGGTTTCCACAGAATGGATTGGTATTGTTAGGCGATCAACGGCTTGTAATAATACTTGCAACGTGTATTCTTTGTGCAGACATACACTTTTTTAAGTGGAACATTGTCTGTTGACACTAAAACATTAAAAGTAGGCCAAAGCAGAATGGCAGTGGTGTTTGTTACAGGATTCCAGTGGCCGTCGTTTAGAATTACCATGTTTTGAAAAGTTCCCTCGCTGACACTCGTACAATACCTGTGGCAGCACACACTAAAGAGCAACAAAAGTGCACACACTGGTTATGTGGATTCTGAGCAGTAACGAGACAAGTGACCATCACAGGTTGTGTTCATAATGGCCACCGGCAGCAGCACGTGCTGGCGTTTCAGCGGATATGTCGGAGCGGATAGCGGTAATGCGCCGTTGCGTATCATCGGCTGCAGTTGGGGAGCAGGAGAGAGACCTCCACGTGAGTAGTCACTTTTTTTCGCCTTCGAATGCATCTTCATGTGCCTTGATCACTGCCGGTGCTCCCTGGGCAACTAATTGGTCCTTTACAATTAGGCTAACTCTCGCAGAAGGCGATTTAAACATAATTCCAACAGCTATTACGAAATTAACAACAATGTGAAATATTTTAAACATAGCTGCACAACAGCAACGGTTTCACGTAATAAAATTATAAACATCCGACCAGTTTCAATGAATAAAGAAATTCTTTACCTAGGTTTCGGCAAATATAAATTTGTCTTCTTCAGAAGGTAGCAATTTTACATTAGTAAGGGCTTATGTACCATCGCCGTTTTTACAATTGTCGGAATAGACCCATGTGTCAAAAATGAAATATAGCCCTAGAATTAGGGTTTGTCACGTAAATGTAAAGTAGCTCATGCATCTTGCAATGCTTCTGAAGAAGACAAATTTATATTTGTCGAAACCTAGGTAAAGAATTTCTTTATCCATTGCAACTGGTCGGCTGTTTATAATTTTATAACAATATGAAACCCTATACAAACGGCACTGTTCGGAAGCAACCTGGAACTGAATGTTGAGTGACTGTCCAGAAATCAGGGCGAAATACTGTCTAAAATTTTGAGAGAGAATAGGGCGGACGTCTTAGCGCTGCAAGAGACTCATTGTGAAGACGACAACGCTCTGTGGAAGCGAAGGCGCATCCCAGGCTATAAATTAGTGTCCCGAATTAACCACCCTCAATATGGAGTTGCCAGCTTTGTCCGCAACGACTTAAAGGATGTCTCAGTTATTCTTGAGGAGAAATCAGACAAAGAAAACGTGATGGTAGCGGTGATTCAGAAATATAAAAATAGCAAATATTTACAAACCACCGAATAGCACTTGGCGCAAACAACTCCCAGTGCTAGAACATCCTGCAATATATGTAGGCGATCTTAACAGCCATAGTTATGGATGGAGCTATGCCGAAGAGGATGAAAATGGTAGGCAGGCCGTGATGGCCAAGCGGTTCTAGGCGCTTCAGTCCGGAACCGCGCGACTGCTACGGTTGCAGGTTCGAATCCTGCCTCGGGCATGGATGTGTGTTGTCCTTCGGTTAGTTAGGTTTAAGTAGTTCTAAGTTCTAGGGGACTGATGACCTCAGATGTTAAGTCCCATAGTGCTCAGAGCCATTTGATGAAAATGGTAGAATGGTAGAATGGCAGAATGGATGGAAACAAACAACTTAAAGCTCCATTATGAAGCAAAGGGAAAAGGCACATTCAGGTCTGGAAGGGGTACAGAGAGCACACCTGACCTCTGCCTGTCAACTATGGGCCGGCCGGGTTGGCCGAGCGGTTCTAGGCGCTACAGTCTGAAACCGCGCGACCACTACGGTCGCAGGTTCCAATCCTGCCTCGGGCATGGATGTGTGTGATGTCCTAAGGTTAGTTAGGTTTAAGTAGTTCTAAGTTCTAGGGGACTGATGTCCTCAGAAGCTAAGTCCCACAGTGCTCAGATTATCTCTGGAACGATCAGGTCAACTCCTGTCCAATGGCTGCCTGTATTGAGCCATATCCCGCCGCCACATTTGCGCAGAGAACACGCACTTATCAGGGAGTGTCGAAAAATCCAAAATAGCCCAGATCTTCCTATCCACACTCTGAGTAATGGAATTGAGCAAAATAGATTGAAATCCAGACACCCCTCTCTCGCAAGTGCCAAAGATCTGGTAAAGAACGCTTTTATTCTTGAGGACCGCTGGAGAGAAGAATGGGTGGAAAAGACACCGCCTCAGGTTAACACCTAATTGGGAACATCTAACAGACCTCGGGGCTTTGACTTGCCCCGCAAAATCAGGTCTACCCTTAACAGGATCAGGACGAGCCACGGCCGCTGTGCGGACTCCTTGTACAAATGGAGCATAGTGCCATCACCACAGTGCGACTGCGGCGCCGACAGGCAGACAATTCACCATATCGTGGTAGAATGCCCTCTGAGGGCCTACCCTGGGCCAACAAGGGACTTCATGGATGCGACTAACAGTGCAATCGATTATATTTCTAACCTAGATGTTTGTTTGTGATATTGTAACTGTTTTGTGTGTTATGTACTTTTAGATTTTTCATACGTGTTTTGTACTTGCCACACGCTAAATAAAAATAAATAGTGCTCAGAGCCATTTGAACCATTTTTTTTCCAGCTATGGACCCTTCGGAGAGTAGCAGCGGAACTATCATTAGAAAGGTCCTGCATGACTTTCCCAGAAGCCAACATCGCCCCAGTCTCATCTCCTGCGGGCTACACATTCCCCCAGTGCGATCTGCTCCTGTATCCCGCTGGTACTTTCAAAAATCAGATTGGGATAAATTTTCTAAATTGCTGGACGAGTCAATAACACAGGTCCCTGCACTTCCAAAATCCTACTCAAAGTTTTTAAAGATCGTAATATCTACTGCCAAAAAGAGCACACCCAGAGGATGTCGGACAGAATACATTCCTGTCCGGAATGAAGAGATCAACCAGCTGTTTAACCAACTCAAGTGGAGACAAAGAAACAGCTACTAACCTTATGAATTCCTTGAATGAACAAAGGAGAGAAAAATGGCATAAAGAAACTAGGGAGCTCGATTTCACACACTCCAGTAGAAAAGAATGGACACTGATTCACGAACTTGGAGAAGACCCTTCCAACAACAAAGAAAACTCTACGGTCTGATGCGAGTCAATCGCCAGTCTCTTAGTGAGAGTTTCCAGGGTCCCAACAGATAAAGCAAATCTCCGGTAAGTAAAGAGAGAGCTTTCGGAAGTCAAGAAATTTCTGCAATATAATCCGGAATTCTCCGTTTACAATCAATGAACTGGAGACAGCCTTTAAGCATACGAAATGTATGTATGTATGTAAGTATCGGCTGTAGTTGGTACGTCCTTTTGGAAACAATTCGTGAAGACATGCTGTAGTACTTCGTGCACTACGGGCTGGACAGCCGTCATGTTGGTACCTCAGTTCTCCCTAGTCTGCAGAGGAGCGTATTCAAGCATCTGTGGAATATAGTCTATTAGGAAGCTACGGTATTTGTGCTATTCAGTGTTCTGTCTACGAAACACAGGCCTAAGAGCTGGTGGTTCATTATCTGACGTTCCACCTGAATAAGAGAACGTAGACTTTCAACACACCAACAGTGCACGTTTCGGCCGTTTACTTGGCCATCATGGGTAAATGTGGCTTCATCACTAAACGAGATAGATGATACATCCGGAGCGTCCTTTCTTAATGCCCTTGTACATAAGTTAACACGGTCCTCGTAGTCGTTTCGACGCCGCTCTTGATGGAGAGAGGTGTGAGAGGGATGGAACCTGTGTCGATGGAGAATGCGCAGGGCACTCGGCTGACTCGTGCCACTTCCCCGTGCGACTGCGCCGCAACTAACGTGAGCGTCGACTGCAACAGCAGCAACAACATTAATTTTCCCCTTTTCTGTCGTAACTGGTTTTATTTTGTTACGTTGTTTAGGTGTTGCACTACCACTTCCACGTAAATGTTTGAAGAGGCTGATAAATAATTGCCGAGATGATTGACATCTATTGGGATATTTTGCCGCACACGCCGTCAAGAACGAACTGCATTCTTCCTGCACTCTCCTTAAACCGTTGTAAGGTCTCTGTTGGATTGTTGTTGATAATTCTTCCGGGTTATATGGCCGTGGCCCATGGAATTCTTCTATTCCTAACGTTTCGTCCAATACTACGTTGGACATCCTCAGAGGTATGGCTGGTCCTGCTGAGTCCTGCCGACTGCTCGGCCATATAACCCGGAAGAATTATCAACAACAGTACCATCGGGTCGTGAAAGTCTCTGTTGGATTCTTTTCATGTTAATTTCTTAAATCCGTTGTCATTTACGGCATACATTCCACTTCTAAATTTACTGTGGTGTTCCTGACTCTATCTGGAAGGAGACTGAGCAGTGGAACGTGGTTACTTTTACACATAATCAAGAACGATCTGCCACACTACTACACTTTAAAATACAGCTTATATGTAATTCATGTTACACAGTCTGATACGGAACCTACATCCGCTTCCTTTTATATACTGTATATGATAAGATACCGTCAACCCCCTTTCCTTCTGTGTGAAAGGATGAATGAGCAAATGTATTTCTAGTTGCATGCTTGATGGTAGCAGACAAGCCTGTCTGCTAGAGAACAGTAGGACCAACGTCGGAACAGGTAGCTACACTTTGTAAAATCAAAGAGGTTTCTATTCTTGGTATGGTCCTGTCCATCCCTTGTAATGTTGGTACAGGAAGCTGCCTCTCTGGTCACTTCCGTTTGTATCTGTGGGGCACCCTCGGTAGGGGCCCACGCCAGTGTATCCTTGGCGATCTCCGGCTAAGTGCGTCTCTGCCAAGTCCGTAGGACAATGGATTTCTTAAGCTCAGCCTAACTGATAATTTAATTACCTTCATTTCAGGTTTAGATCTAAAATATCTTATGTTATCTTAAATTGCAATGCAGTGTAATTAGAGTGTGAAGTTCAGAATATCTTCCAGTAGTTGCTTTGTCACTACTTTGAGAGTAAATTGGAACCACGTGTTGATGATCCGTAACTCTAACTAAGATCATCAATTGTAAATGCGAATTTGCGTGAGATTATAACGTCTCATCTTGACAATATTTTTCAATATAGCAACTTTTCTTTATGTTCAACCCACATGGGGTGTACTCTGTGAGACCATTACCACGTGCTTATACAATTGTTTCACCCATCAGGTTAATAGTAAGACGATAGTAACCAGTTCGAGGTTTTTCTTTTGTAATTGCGTTTCGATGTAATTTATTGTAATTATCAAAATTATTGTGGAGTTACACTCTTTGTGTAAACCAAGTTGAGCACGTGAAGCATGTGGTGTAATCATAAAAGTAGCCCTCAGCTATTCTTTTCGGGAAGATTTCACAGTATGTGGTAATTTCATGACGGAGAGGATTTCGCTATGGACGTAACTTCTTTGGGTGAAAATTGAATCGGTTGGTTGTGGTTAATTTCCTCTTGCAATGTTTCAACGTTCTTCGTGTGTTATTTTATGAATGCAGTGTTGTATGCAGTCTCCCAATCTTGGCTCCATATTTGATGTATTCTGTAAGATTACAAACTCACATTTTCACAATCCTAAATAAGGCACCAGTTTAGTTATGAATCAAGTTTTATATGCTGAAAGTTTAACGGAACAATGATCAAGGTTAAAATAAATGTCCAAATATAAACTGATTTATTTCTTTTTATTTAAATTATCTTTATATATATATATATATATATATATATATATATATATATATATATATATATATATATATATATATATATATATATATATATATCACCGGTTGTCGTAAGATGACTATTAAAAGATTATAATTAATGTTAGTCTGGTTGGGAATTTGGTAAGCTAGACTGGATACCTGGTGAAACAGTTGCTCAGTAATACAAGGTTAACTTCCCCAGATAACTCACAGCTTTTAACCCGCTTTTATTGTCTTGAATATCAGCACCGCTTTCAGAACAACTTAATGCATCAACACTACACCGTGTGCATGTCGGCCTTTTCTGCACAGGTACATCCCGTCGCCCACTCACGACTCGCTGCTTGGACAGCCACTCAGTAAGCGAGCAGCAAGTCTCAGTGCCCTCGAGGAACACACAGGCACACCGCAAACAAACACAACGACATCGTATCTAGCAGCTACAAAGGTCGAATGGCACAAACAAGCGTATGTGTGGAAAACTTTCCAAAGTACGGTATCTCATAAACGGCTCGCATTAGAACGCTGCAACAAACGGCACTGCCATCCTAATTTATTCTACTTTTAGTCTGTTAATGTCAATAGGCAGTGTTAAATTTAAAAAAAAGTTTATGTTTGCACATAAAGTACACTTTATAAGAATTATTGTAAAATTTGTTTACTGGGTTAACAGTACCAGCCCCTGACTTACAAATCCATTCTGTGAAAAGCACATGTCATAGTACTCCCCATTTCCACAATATTTGCGGTTCAAAATGTCGGTGATCACCTTATACGAGGCGTGTTTTTTAAGTAAGTACCGTTTTGAAATTAAAAAAAAGACATGCTAAGATATCCCAATAATTTTATTTTTACATGAAAACCTGTACTTTAATCTACGCACTGACGGCAGTATGATTCTTCCTTGCTTACGTTGTGTACTGAGTGTTTAAGATGCCTCCGATAATCGTGAGTCCCGCCGACTGTGAAGTACGGGCTGTCGTAAGATTTCTTAGTGTTAAAGGCCTAAAAGCGATCGATACTCATCGTGAGATCTGTGCAGTTTACGGAGAAAATATCATCAGTGATGAGTGCATTGTATTGTGTGGGGGAGGGGCTGTCATAAGATTTCTTAGTGTTAAAGGACTAAAAGCGATAGATACTCATCGTGAGATCTGTGCAGTTTACGGAGAAAATATCATGAGTGATGAGTGCATTGTATTGTGTGGGAGAGGAGACCAGACAGCGAGGTCATCGGTCTCATCGGATTAGGGAAGAACGGGGAAGGAAGCCGGCCGTGCCCTTTCAAAGGAACCATCCCGGCATTTGCCTGGAGCGATTTAGGGAAATCATGGAAAACCTAAATCAGGATGGCCGGACGCGGGATTGAACCGTCGTCCTCCCGAATGCGAGTCCAGTGTGCTAGCCACTGCACCACCTCGCTCGGTGAGTGGTAAGAAAGATGGCCGCACAAATGTGCATGATGAACAACGGAGTAGGCGTTCTTCGGTCGTTAATGAAAGTTCGGTGCAGAAAGTGGACAATAAGGTAGGGGAAAACAGACGCTTTACGATTTCCTCCTTGCGGGATGCCTTTCCTAATGTTTCTCGCAGTATTTTGTCTGTCATTGTGACCGAGCACTTGAATTACCTTTCTCTGCCTCGTGATGACTGGGTGTTGTGTGATGCCCTTAGCTTAGTTAGATTTAAGTAGTTCTAAGTTCTAGGGGACTGATGACCATAGATGTTAAGTCCCACAGTGCTCAGAGCCATTTGAACCATTTTGAACTTGAATTACCGAAAACTGTGCGCACGTTGGGTACCGAAAATGTTGACGGATGTGCACGAAAGCAAACGTTTAGACAGTGCATTTACTTTCCTTGAGCGGCACCACAAGCCAAACTGTTACCGGCGATGAAACACGGGTGACCTACGTCACACCAGAATGAAAGCTGTTATGTGTGTCGACAGAAGTGCCGACACAGTGTTATTATGAAGGGGCCGAATAGGGCACGCGTCAACTCACGCCGTCCTGCGTTAAGTCTGAAACAGGATATTTCATAAATGCTATAAAGAAAAGAACGGAGCTTCTCGTATACTCAACTTTATTCTCCTGTGTGGTACATCTCCATGGTGAATACAAGTAAGACTCTCTCCAGATATGGTTAACTGCGCCTTGCTAGGTCGTAGCTATGGACTTAGCTGAAGGCTATTCTAACTGTCTCTCGGCAAATGAGAGGAAGGCTTCGTACGTCTAGTCGCTAGCAATGTCGTCCGTACAACTGGGGCGAGTGCTAGTCCGTCTTTCTAGACCTGCCATGTGGTGGCGCTAGGTCTGCAAGTACTGATGGCGGCGACACGCGGGTCCGACATGTACTAATGGACCGCGGCCGATTTAAGCTACCACCTAGCAAGTGTGGTGTCTGGCGGTGACACCACAAAAGCAACACTCCATGGAAGTTGAGCAAGGGCATCGTTTTGCTGCAAGACAATGCCCGTTAGCAAGTGGCGAATCAGACCAAAGATCTCATCACATCTTTTTTATGGGAAACTCTAGATCATCCTCCGTACAGCCTCCATCTTGCGCCCAGTGACTACCATCTGTTCCTGCACTTGAAGAAACACCTGGGTGGTCAGCGTCTTCAAGACGATGACGAAGTCAAAACAGTGGTGATGCAGTGGTTAACAAGTCAGGCAGCAGACTTCTATGAGGAGGGTATTCAGAAACCGGTACAACGTTATGACAAGTGCCTCAATATTGACGGAATTACACTACTGGCCACTAAAATTCCTACACCGAGAAGAAATGCAGATGATAAAAGGGTATTCATTGGACAAATATACTAGAACTGACATGTGATTACAGTTTTACGCAATTTGGGTGCATAGATCCTGAGAAATCAGTACCCAGAACAACCACCTCTGGCCGTAATAACGGCCTTGATACGCCAGGGCATTGAGTCAAATAGAGCTCGGATAGCGTGTACAGGTACAGCTGCCCATGCAGCTTCAACACGATACCACAGTTCACCAAGAGTAGGGACTGGCGTATTGTGACGAGCCAGTTGCTCGGCCACCATTGACCAGACGTATTCAATTGGTGAGAGATCTGGAGAGTGTGCTGGCTAGGGCAGCAGTCGAACATTTTCTGTATCCAGAAAGGCCCGTACAGGACCTGCAACATGCGGTCGTGCATTGTCCTGCTGAAATGTAGGGTTTCGCAGGGATCGAATGAACGGTAGAGCAACGGGTCGTAACACATCTGAAATGTGACGTTCACTGTTCAAAGTGCCGTCAATGCGAACAAGAGGTGACCAAGACGTGTAAGCAATGGCACCCCATACCATCACGCCGGGTGATAGGCCAGTATGGCGACGACGAATACACGCTTCCAATGTGCGTTCACCGCGATGTCGCCAAACACGGATGCGGCCATGATGACGCTGTAAACAGAACCTGGATTCATCCGGAAAAATGACGTTTTGCCATTCGTGCACCCAGGTTCGTCGTTGAGTACACCATCGCAGGCGCTTCTGTCGGTGATGCAGCGTCAAGGGTAACCGCAGCCATGGTCTCCGAGCTGATAGTCCGTGCTGCTGCAAACATCGTCGAACTGTTCGTGCAGATGGTTGTTGTCTTGCAAACGTCCCCATCTGTTGACTCAGGGATCGAGACGTGACTGCACGATTCGTTACAGCCATGCGGATAAGATGCATGTCATCTCGACTGCTAGTGATACGAGGCCGTTGGGATCCAGCACGGCGTTCCGTATTACCCTCCTGAACCAACCGATTCCATATTCTGCTAAGAGTCATTGGATCTGGACCAACGCGAGCAGCAATGTCACGATACGATAAACCGCAATCGCGATAGGCTACAATCCGACCTTTATCAAAGTCGGAAACGTGATGGTACGCATTTCTCCTCCTTACACGAGGCATCACAACAACGTTTCACAAGGCAACGCCGGTCAGCTGCTGTTTGTGTATGAGAAATCGGTTGGGAACTTTCCTCATGTCAGCACGTTGTAGTTGTCGCCACCGGCGCCAACCTTGTGTGAATGCTCTGAAAAGCTAATCATTTGGATATCAAACATCTTCTTCCTGGCGGTTAAGTTTCGCGTCTGTAGCACGTCATCTTCGTGGTGTGGCAATTTTAATGGCCAGTAGTGTACGTTCTGACTCGTTCCTAGACCAACTAGCTTTTGCTCGGATAGTCCTACGCAACCTGATAAGTACATGAGTAATATAAAATAAATAAACAAGAAGCTCAGCAATAAATAGTAAGTGTGTTACGCACATTTAACTTCTTTCAGTTACAGACTTCCTTTTCCACATCATCGTTCAGCCCGCATCTCGTGGTCGTGCGGTAGCGTTCTCGCTTCCCACGCCCGGGTTCCCGGGTTCGGTTCCCGGCGGGGTCAGGGATTTTCTCTGCCTCGTGATGGCTGGGTGTTGTGTGCTGTCCTTAGGTTAGTTAGGTTTAAGTATTTATAAGTTCTCGGGAAGTGATGACCATAGATGTTAAGTCCCATAGTGCTCAGAGCCATTTGAACCACATCATCGTTCGACTCTGAACACATTCTCGCGATAATTTTGGCTACAGCGCAGCACGTCACACTCAGCCAGACGCACACACATGCCATGTAGTCAGCATTCACACATAATGTATCTTGTTGTGTGTCTTGCGTCGATGATTTGAAAATGGACTAAAAAGGTCAGAAATGAGTCATCAGTTAATAAAGACAAACCTCTGTGCAACTTTGACGCTTTGCTTACAATTTTGTTGACTTTTAAATCTGATATAAGCTGTGCGCAGCGAATGGAGCCTAATGACCTATAATTTAGGAAAAGATAGGGTAGGGTAGGGTGGGGATTGTAGAAGAGAACAGGGTTAATGTGACATTGCCATTTGCGCGGGAGTGTTACAACGTGTACACGTAGTTAGTTCCGCAAACTGAACAGCATTTTATGTGGCACTCTAGCATTGGTCCCATATGTTAAATGGTGAGTCGAAACGTTGTTCTAGCAAATACGTTGCGCTGACGTGCATTTAAAGTTAATTAACGTGTGCTTTAAGCACTCACTTTTGGTTTGCAATTTAGTTTCAGGTCACTGACGTGTCTGTTTTGACTACCATTTCTGCACATAATTTCGTTCACGAGCCAGTGTTTATTTTCAATATCAACGATGCTGTTTTGCAGGGCGTTTCTAAACGACTCATGCGACTAAACGACTATAACATCGACATTAACGAAGATAGAAGGCGCGTTTTTATTTGCAAAAAGTGCATCCGGTTTTACAAGGGTGTAACTGGACGTTAGGAGATCAAATGGTTCAATTGGCTCTGAGCACTATGGGACGTAGCATCTGAGGCCATCAGTCCCCTAGACTTAGAACTACTTAAACCTAACTAACCTAAGGACATCACACACATCCAAGCCCTAGGCAGGATTTGAACCTGCAACCGTAGCAGCAGCGCGGTTCGGGACTGAAGGGCCCACAACCGCTCGGCCACAACGGCCGGCGGATATTAAGAGTGTAAGTGCAGATATTTTTAGTTGTGACTGAGGGCAGTGTATTGATCAACATTACAGCAATATTTACTTCATTTGCAGACTACTAATTATAGCTATTAAGGACAGTATGTTTTTAGGTTGGTTAGTGCCTCCAAGTACATGTCCCCAGAGAAAGCCATCAATATTTATTTTCCCTTGCGCAACAGGTCAGGTGTTAAAGCGTGGGTGCATGGACACAAAATGGTCAGTCTACACAGACAGGTGCAGTCCTGTTATTGTTAGAAGTGGTGCAGTTAAGATCGTGCAGAAAACAACAGGTGGTAAATTATATTACGTGATTGCAGGAAAACTGTTAGATGCAGAGAAAAAACATTTGGCACGCTGAAGTGAGTAAATATTAAGGCGCCAATGGTCACAGTATGTACCAGGACACACCCTTTGTTTTAGACGTTAATACCCGTCGTTCAGGCAGTTCATCTTCATTACTAAATGAATAAATATGATGTCTATCTAACAGCTTCAGGGGCAACAAAAATTTGGTTTTCATCATTTCATAAAACTATTGACCGAATTTAGGAATTTGAAATGCTGTCGTATCCTTATGTGTGCCATCTCTCCTGGTTTAGGCGGGGGAGCCCCGCTTGCGCACTTCCCCTCCCACGTCCCTATTACTACATTGTTTCTCCCGATTTTTAGTTAATTATAACCGGTATACGTATAAGTTTATATAAATCAGCAAATCGAGCGTGGCCTGTGTAGACTATCTATTGTTGTTTTCCCTCTATCCAGCGCATTTTGTAGAATGTGTCACTCGTACTCATGGAAGGTGAAAATCATACAGGGACTTCTGGTAACACGAACTTAGTTCGCTGCCAGGCCACTTGGAGCGTTGCAACTTTGTCAGTCTCCATTATCTCGCTTTCTTTCATCTCGATTTCTTTGTGGTTGATTTTCAGTCTTCCGTGTTTGTTTCCATTTCGTAGTCGACAGAAGCTGGTTTATCACAGTTTGCTTCTGATTACGCATTTCGTGTGTACTGCACACTTTGAATTTGTGCGTTGTAAGCATGTTGCGTTCTGTCGCATCCATAATGTTGGATGGGCTAAACGATTCTTTAGTCGGTTTTGTTTGATATGAAACAGAAGCTGCTATTGTTGCATGGTGTTGTGTGGAGTTACGTGCATTTCTCCCTTTATATACTGAATTCGCCATTCAGTATCCTCATATGTGGGTACTTTCCCTGTCATTTTAAATTCTTCTTATGACGCCGGTCTCGTGAATTGACATACGGCCTGGAGAGCGGCGTGCAGACCACATGCTCTCCACATCCGCATGTGGGCTGATGACTGAGGACGACACGGCGGCCGGTTGGTACTGTTGGGCCTTCATGGCCTGACCGGGGGGGAGGGAGGAGTTTAGTTTCTTACGACGTCGGCATTTATAATGAAATAATTGTTGCTGGCGCTGGTTTCCTATCGATTCTGATAAGAACAGCCGTGTCACTGAACTGCTCACAGTAACTCACCCTCAACCCTGCTTTCTGTTCGTATTGAATCTTTATAACATTTTCTGCTGCTGTTCACACTACCCGATATTCATCTGATCTGCAGTCCCCCTTTTCTTTCTATATACGTTACGATAAAAAACGAAAAAGAAGAAGACGCACCATGAAGGAATATCCGAATGGGACGGAAATCGGTATTTGTGATGTACACTCCTGGAAACGGAAAAAAAGAACACATTGACACCGGTGTGTCAGACCGACCATACTTGCTCCGGACACTGCGAGAGGGCTGTACAAGCAATGATCACACGCACGGCACAGCGGACACACCAGGAACCGCGGTGTTGGCCGTCGAATGGCGCTAGCTGCGCAGTATTTGTGCACCGCCGCCGTCAGTGTCAGCCAGTTTGCCGTGGCATACGGAGCTCCATCGCAGTCTTTAACACTGGTAGCATGCCGCGACAGCGTGGACGTGAACCGTATGTGCAGTTGACGGACTTTGAGCGAGGGCGTATAGTGGGCATGCGGGAGGCCGGGTGGACGTACCGCCGAATTGCTCAACACGTGGGGCGTGAGGTCTCCACAGTACATCGATGTTGTCGCCAGTGGTCGGCGGAAGGTGCACGTGCCCGTCGACCTGGGACCGGACCGCAGCGACGCACGGATGCACGCCAAGACCGTAGGATCCTACGCAGTGCCGTAGGGGACCGCACCGCCACTTCCCAGCAAATTAGGGACACTGTTGCTCCTGGGGTATCGGCGAGGACCATTCGCAATCGTCTCCATGAAGCTGGGCTACGGTCCCGCACACCGTTAGGCCGTCTTCCGCTCACGCCCCAACATCGTGCAGCCCGCCTCCAGTGGTGTCGCGACAGGCGTGAATGGAGGGACGAATGGAGACGTGTCGTCTTCAGCGATGAGAGTCGCTTCTGCCTTGGTGCCAATGATGGTCGTATGCGTGTTTGGCGCCGTGCAGGTGAGCGCCACAATCAGGACTGCATACGACCGAGACACACAGGGCCAACACCCGGCATCATGGTGTGGGGAGCTATCTCCTACACTGGCCGTACACCACTGGTGATCGTCGAGGGGACACTGAATAGTGCACGGTACATCCAAACCGTCATCGAACCCATCGTTCTACCATTCCTAGACCGGCAAGGGAACTTGCTGTTCCAACAGGACAATGCACGTCCGCATGTATCCCGTGCCACCCAACGTGCTCTAAAGGTGTAAGTCAACTACCCTGGCCAGCAAGATCTCCGGATCTGTCCCCCATTGAGCATGTTTGGGACTGGATGAAGCGTCGTCTCACGCGGTCTGCACGTCCAGCACGAACGCTGGTCCAACTGAGGCGCCAGGTGGAAATGGCATGGCAAGCCGTTCCACAGGACTACATCCAGCATCTCTACGATCGTCTCCATGGGAGAATAGCAGCCTGCATTGCTGCGAAAGGTGGATATACACTGTACTAGTGCCGACATTGTGCATGCTCTGTTGCCTGTGTCTATGTGCCTGTGGTTCTGTCAGTGTGATCATGTGATGTATCTGACCCCAGGAATGTGTCAATAAAGTTTCCCCTTCCTGGGACAATGAATTCACGGTGTTCTTATTTCAATTTCCAGGAGTGTACATGTATGGACAAACAAATTCTTGCAGTGTCAGAAGAATTGGACGATTTATCCAACAGAAAGAGCTTTACAAACTGAACAAGTCAATAACAAATCAATAATGACTTTTCTTAGGTATTTTGAGTAGTTTTTGTATTGTGAAACTACTGCAGGATCTCTACTTGTTCTTGCAAACCCATAAATTTCCATTTTTCTTTCACAGGGTACTTTAGCGATCCATGGTATTTTTGATGGTTTATCTGGAACGCTATTTTAAAATGATATGAATTTATCGTGGACAGATTACATTTTATGCTAGAATATCGTTCATTACAAATTTCATTACAGGTCATGCAAACGATTCTTAAAAAGACTGGTCCTGGAACGTTAGTTACTCTGACTTCTTTCTGTCGAGGAGTATCTAAGTACAAGGCACTATCTTATTTATCCTAAGTATCTGTGCATCATAGTCAGAGAGAGCATTTGTTACTGGGTATGCAGTTATTTTCTTACTTCGAGGTACGTCAAACGAAACATTATCCATAAGGATCCTACTGCCATTAATCCCGTGTGTCAGAAAGTTAATTACTGAGAGCAAATTGTAGGATCCAAATAAGATTTCCAGACCATTTTTCCTACAGAATTCCTCATAAAATCTGCATTTAAAGCACCACGTACTATTTAGTGGTTGGTTGTGTGTGACAGACAGCATAATAAAGAATCCATATGCCTCGGAAAGTTGACAAGTGGGATCTGTATAGAGTTACAATTAAAACCGAAATATTTTTTAGTGTTAATTCACAAGCGCACACTTCTGTATGCAGAGCGCTACAAAATATTTTTGTTTCAACGTGTGCTCTGTCTTACTATATCCTTTAATATTTTGATGAAATAAGCTAACCTTACCTTTTATGTATTCTGAACCATTTTGTGGGGCTCTTCTATTATTTTAAGTTCTTCCACAATAGGGTGCCTGAATGCTGATTCGAACGTAAAAGAGGTTCCCATGTGAGTCGATTAACTACAGGGACCTTGCTTTGTGTAATTGTGTGTGTGTGTGTGTGTGTGTGTGTGTGTGTGTGTGCGTTTGTGAGGGGGCGGGGGGGGGGGGGGAAAGAGAGCGTACATTTTCTTCAAGCGTCTCAACCAACCTGTCTTTTCACAGAGTGAATATGATGATTCTAAAATAGCGCGTTCCTGGTACTTCAGCGATGTAGCTAATGTGTACTTCGCACTTCAGACGAGTGGAGATTGGTTATTTTTATTCTCTTTACTTTTTCAGAATTGAATAATTTGGGTTCTTATGTAAACTGATTTTGGAACTGTCACTGCTCAATAGGTGGGGATTACCAGCTTGTGTGAGCTGAAATATGAAGCTATTTGGTTACCGTGCCAATCAAAGAAAAAAGCTTTGGCGCACTTTAGCACCGGGAGATGGTTTCGCGTGTTCGTCTCGGCGAGTTCGTGTGTAATCACTTTTGTCTAGATTGTGCTAAATTTGTTTCACAGAGAATCAGATTAATTTATACACAGTAGCGATTAGTCGTCGATGATTTCCAGTTTTTAAGTGATAAGTGTGACTTTGTTTCGGCGGATATAGCTTTTGTGTGGCGTGCTGTGCAATCATAAATATGAATCTCCAGAGTTTTAAACGTGACCAACTGAATAGTATTTGAGCGAGCATTTAAGAAAGTTAAAACTGTGTGTTTTGTACAACCTGCTACTTAACTGATAACAAGGGCGGTTCTTTGAATAACAGGTCGAGAGTTTAGATCTTAATTTGGCTACTAGAGAGGTAAAGAGGCAGAGAGACTGTGAACTGTACTTCAGATCATAATTTATTTCCTCCTTTATATTTCTGGAACTGTGTTTTACGTGTGCGTTAGTTTCATTCATCATAATCGCTGTTTTTGGAGAGTGTACTTCTGTACCATTCATGATTTAAATAAAGAAATACTGCACCGTGTCTGAAGACGTTCTCAAAAATCCAGATTCATCCACTGTGATCACATGGCTGAATCATTCGTGGTCGTTGGCGGTCTTCCCGAGAAGATCAACGCTCACCTTTTTTGACTGTCCTTCTGCTCAGTTAGGAGTTTTTTTGGCACCATTTTGGGACAAACCTTTCGCATCTGCAAAACTTCGGTCAGAATTTGATGTGTGGTGGAAGTAAGTGTAAGTTTAACAGATGACTGATCATCCGTACTGTTAAACGTCGGTCTGATCTCATATGAGCACGCACACTTCCGAAAGTTTTCGTCGGTTTTTGAAGTCGAAAGTCTCACTGAGCGAGGTTCATCTTCAGCGTGTTCTCGGCCTTCCAAAAATGATTTGTGCCAGCGTTAAGCTTGTGTTTTCGATAATGAATGTTCCCCAGAGACCTCTTTTCAACTGCCAAAGGTCACACTCGAGGATTCCCCAAGTTTGACACAAAACTTGGTGGCATAACGTAGCTCTAAATTTCGCAGTTTCGTTTTCGTGACACAAAACAAAAAGCGTAACTTCACCGATGGGGCTCTCAAAAATCACGCGATGGCTTTACGGAGCTGGCACTTGGACCGAGCATCTGGGAGGGATGAACACACCGGTCTATGCAGGTAGAACAACACAGCGTTGCCAGATTGCTAGCAGTGTTGTCAGTCTCGTGGCAGCTGGCGGTCAGTTCGGCATTACAAAGGGCCGTCTGCGGACAAGGATCAGGTAGCGCACGCCGCTTCGTGACTCGCAGTGCATTCAGCTGGGTATGTTCGATGCCAACCGAGATGGCTCATCCGCAGCACGATCTTCCTTTGTCAGAGGCTCGTTTACGTTGTTCGTGGCTGCTGGAAGTGGAGCTTGAGTTTCACGTCGGTGCGCTCGTGCGCTGCGTAACGAGATACGCACGGCGACTTGCGTGATGCGTGAGGTCGTGCGTGCGCACGCACTGCTGCGTCCTAACGGCACACGCGGCCGCCACCTGCTGCTGGAAGCGCCGCCTTGTCACCCTCGTGACGTCACCACACACCAGCAGGTGTCTCAACGTTCCACAGGAGTCACATAATAAGGTTACCAGCTTCTATTAGGTTTGCGGTGGGCGTACTGCAAGACCTTCAGCACACATACCATCAGATTATTTGACTTGTCGTTCTAACGAAGTAGGCGAGTGTCAGCAATATGTCTAGTGGTCTTATTGTGGCGTGTTTATCTTCTGCCGTTAGGTCAGACGATAGAAATGCCACTTGCACGCTTAGAGTAGCAGATTGACGGTGACCAACTTTAAACAGAACTTGATTAATTTTCACACACATTTATTAAAATAATAACAAGCATAAAAATTATTTAACTTGGTTCTGGATGCTATTTACAATTGACAATCTGAAGTTCCTTTGGTATTGATACGTTAATCTTATTCTCACATATGTCTCTGATACTTGACAAAAGTGTCTATACATTTACCTTCATGGCTATGGTAATCTTATTAGGCGCAGACTGAAACTTGACTATAGACGGGTACAGACAAATGGAGAACTCGTACAGACTGGTACAGACTAATGCAGACTGACTAATCGGAGGTCTGTACACTTGTTATAATACCTCGCGCGTTAATTTATCACTGCGTGAGTGTGATCTGCGAGGAGAAAAGGTTCTACGTTAGCAGCAATCTCATTGGCTGCGTTACATATTAATATGAGGATCGGCGGAAGCAGAATTTGGTCCGTCTCTATGGCAGCGCCATCTCGTAGTGCGGAGACGGACGAGCGCTGCGCCTGCGCTGTTGTGCTTAGTGGGGCGCGCTCTAGTGGGGAAGTTGTGTATGCACTGACTATGCGGAACTATGTACACAAAAAGGTTAGCGCAAAGTTCGTAGCGTTTTCCCATAAGTTGAACGAACACAACAGATAAATTTAACATAAACGTTAGTTATTAACATGTTCTGCTTCACTATTTACAGCAGTATGCCATCGCTGGAGTAACTTTTCTACTTCCCCGTTATAGAAATCATGTGGTTCCGAGGCAAAGTACTGGTAGAGTCATGTTCGGAGACTAGTTTCATCCCAGAACAAAGTTCCTCGAAGGTTGTTCGATAGACAGCGGGAAAGGTTGAAAATCTGAGGATGCCAGATGAGGTTGTAAGTAGGCTGTTTAGATTTTTATGTTGGTAACGTCACCTAGCGCTCTGTATGAAAATCACTGGCTGTGCTGTGTGCAGTCTGTGGCTGGTTGGCATTGTTGGAATATTCGCCATTGTAGTGTTGGGCAGTTGGATGTGAACAGCGCGTAGCGTTGCGCAGTTGGAGGTGAGCCGCCAGCAGTGGTGGATGAGGGGAGAGAGATGGCGGAGTTTTGAGAGCGAATGATCTGGACGTGTGTCCATTAGAGACAGTAAATTTGTAAGACTGGATGCTTCAAATGGCTCTGAGCACTATGGGACTTAACTTCTGAGGTCATCAGTCCCCTAGAAAGTAGAACTACTTAAACCTAACTAACCTAAGGATATCACACACATCCATGCCCTAGGAAGGATTCGAACCTGCGACCGTAGCGGTCGCGCGGTTCCAGACTGACGCGCCTAGAACCGCTCGGCCACTCCGGCCGGCAAGACTGGATGTCATGAACTGAGATATATATATATATATATATATATATATACAGGGTTATTACAAATGATTGAAGGGATTCACAGCTCTACAATAACTTTATTATTTGGGATATTTTCACAATGCTTTGCACACACATACAAAAACTCAAATTGGTTTTTTAGGCATTCACAAATGTTCGATATGTGCCCCTTTAGTGATTCGGCAGACATCAAGCCGATAATCAAGTTCCTCCCACACTCGGCGCAGCATGTCCCCATCAATGAGTTCGAAAGCATCGTTGATGCGAGCTCGCAGTTCTGGCACGTTTCTTGGTAGAGGAGGTTTAAACACTGAGTCTTTCACATAACCCCACAGAAAGAAATCGCATGGGGTTAAGTCGGGAGAGCGTGGAGGCCATGACATGAATTGCTGATCATGATCTCCACCACGACAGATCCATCGGTTTTCCAATCTTCTGTTTAAGAAATGCCGAACATCATGATGGAAGTGCGGTGGAGCACCATCCTGTTGAAAGATGAAGTCGGCGCTGTCGGTCTCCAGTTGTGGCATGAGCCAATTTTCCAGCATGTCCAGATACACGTGTCCTGTAACGATTTTTCGCAGAAGAAAAAGGGGCTGTAAACTTTAAACCGTGAGATTGCACAAAATGGAGTTAGCAGTTGGTGGATCTTTGTTGAACTTCGTCCTGAAGTGTCGTTGCACTGTTATGACTGACTGATGTGAGTGCATTTCAAGCACGAAACACGCTTTCTTGGCTCCTGTCGCCATTTTGTCTCACTGCGCTCTCGAGCGCTCTGGCGGCAGAAACTTGAAGTGCGGCTTCAGCCGAACAAAACTTTATGAGTTTTTCTACGTATCTGTAGTTTGTCGTGACGATATGTCAATGAATGGAGCTACAGTGAATTTATGAAATCGCTTCAATCATTTGTAATAGCCCTATATTATATATATATATATATATATATATATATATATATATATACTCCTGGAAATTGAAATAAGAACACCGTGAATTCATTGTCCCAGGAAGGGGAAACTTTATTGACACATTCCTGGGGTCAGATACATCACATGATCACACTGACAGAACCACAGGCACATAGACACAGGCAACAGAGCATGCACAATGTCGGCACTAGTACAGTGTATATCCACCTTTCGCAGCAATGCAGGCTGCTATTCTCCCATGGAGACGATCGTAGAGATGCTGGATGTAGTCCTGTGGAACGGCTTGCCATGCCATTTCCACCTGGCGCCTCAGTTGGACCAGCGTTCGTGCTGGACGTGCAGACCGCGTGAGACGACGCTTCATCCAGTCCCAAACATGCTCAATGGGGGACAGATCCGGAGATCTTGCTGGCCAGGGTAGTTGACTTACACCTTCTAGAGCACGTTGGGTGGCACGGGATACATGCGGACGTGCATTGTCCTGTTGGAACAGCAAGTTCCCTTGCCGGTCTAGGAATGGTAGAACGATGGGTTCGATGACGGTTTGGATGTACCGTGCACTATTCAGTATCCCCTCGACGATCACCAGTGGTGTACGGCCAGTGTAGGAGATCGCTCCCCACACCATAATGCCGAGTGTTGGCCCTGTGTGCCTCGGTCGTATGCAGTCCTGATTGTGGCGCTCACCTGCACGGCGCCAAACACGCATACGACCATCATTGGCACCAAGGCAGAAGCGACTCTCATCGCTGAAGACAACACGTCTCCATTCGTCCCTCCATTCACGCCTGTCGCGACACCACTGGAGGCGGGCTGCACGATGTTGGGGCGTGAGCGGAAGACGGCCTAACGGTGTGCGGGACCTTAGCCCAGCTTCATGGAGACGGTTGCGAATGGTCCTCGCCGATACCCCAGGAGCAACAGTGTTCCTAATTTGCTGGGAAGTGGCGGTGCGGTCCCCTACGGCACAGCGTAGGATCCTACGGTCTTGGCGTGCATCCGTGCGTCGCTGCGGTCCGGTCCCAGGTCGACGGGCACGTGCACCTTCCGCCGACCACTGGCGACAACATCGATGTACTGTGGAGACCTCACGCCCCACGTGTTGAGCAATTCGGCGGTACGTCCACCCGGCCTCCCGCATGCCCACTATACGCCCTCGCTCAAAGTCCGTCAACTGCACATACGGTTCACGTCCACGCTGTCGCGGCATGCTACCAGTGTTAAAGACTGCGATGGAGCTCCGTATGCCACGGCAAACTGGCTGACACTGACGGCGGCGGTGCACAAATGCTGCGCAGCTAGCGCCATTCGACGGCCAACACCGCGGTTCCTGGTGTGTCCGCTGTGCCGTGCGTGTGATCATTGCTTGTACAGCCCTCCGGAGCAAGTATGGTGGGTCTGACACACCGGTGTCAATGTGTTCTTTTTTCCATTTCCAGGAGTGTATTTACTACTAAAACAGTCTTGATCACGATCTATTTATTAAGGTGACCGGTTTCGACCAATACTGTGGTTATCTTCAGACCATTGAGTAGGAACCTCTTTCTGCTGAAGAATCACTAAGAAAACTTACCTTGTGGTGTTGAAACCTACTTACCGTGTGGTGTTAAAAATCTACTCTACAACGTCGGGTGCACGTGTAATGCATGTTTGCATGTTCTGACCCAGTACCGCATAAATCAGCGGGTGGCCACACACGCATCCCCGCTTGCTCGTCATCAGTTGGCCCGTGAACTACACGTCCACTCGTATCCTGTGTCGCTACTGGTGTCGAGAAGTGGTGTCTTTATGCTTACACTTACGCAAGGAAAAGAAAGAAATGGTTGAGCCCAAGCAAAGCAGTGACTCCTCGTACATAGGCCAGCAATTTGGATCTAAATAACTATGGTGGTATAAAAGGTACAGTTGCCCTTTCACACACAGTGTGAACACGAGGCACATGGCTAGCACAACACCAGCAACCATCTTAAAAGTTGGATAGGTGCGACTAGGACTCGCGCACTTAAAGTTCCTTACAGAGCGGTTCAAGCGGCTCTGAGCACTATGGGACTTAACAACTGAGGTCATCAGTCCCCTAGAACTTAGAACTACTTAAACCTAAGTAACCTAAGGACATCACACACACCCATGGCCGAGGCAGGATTCGAACCTGCGACCGTAGCGGTCGCGCGGTTCCAGACTGTAGCGCCTAGAACCGCTCGGCCAGTCCGGCCGGCCTTCCTTACAGACTTAATTATGTATAGGCCTATAGGCTGTCGATCTCCTCCGGGAATCAAGAGTGTCGACCGTTATTGCCTGTTGTCGACATTGATACTGGCAAGATATCGGTCCGGGACTTTAAAGAATGTTTTAATTTAAAGTGTGATGATGGACAACAAATGACAAAAGAAATATTTATTCATGTGATAAAATTACAAATTAATAGTTTTCCAATATTTTCGCTTTACGTGTACTTCGAAACCCTGCGATCACGGATAACAAATGACAAAAGAAATATTTTTTCGTATGATACAATTACAAATTAATAGTTTTCTAAATTTTTTCCCTTTACTTCTACTTTGAAAGCTTGCTTCTTGCCATTCGTGTAGTGACTGACAATTCACGATTTTTCTCAACACAACTTTATTAATGTAAGTTCACGAGGTTGATGACTGAACATACAAACGAAAGGTAACAATAACGAAAAAAGTCTCCCAATTGAGGCAACCAAACCAAAAGTTCACTTCTTACTTTCCACAAAGGTTCGTGGTAACACTCACACACTAGTCACAGTCCAGTTCCGAGACGAAGACGTAATCTTCGACGGTTGCAGTACTCGAGGTCGAAATCTGGCGTGAACTGAAGTTCAGGCCTGGTACTAGCCCCTAAATAGCTGTCTCCAGCCAATCAGATTTCGGAGTAGTGATACTTCCTGCAGGCTATGGCTCGAGCTCCCCCTGCAGGAAGTAGTGCTCGGAATGTCTGTTTCCATTATCTTGTGTGTAAATTGCCGGTGTTTACCCTGGTTCTTTTGGGTACGCCTTTGGGCATAGACAACCTCGTCCTCTGTGGTGTTAAATGGGTTGCCGGCCCTCAGGGGCTACCTTGGCTCCGGTATAACAATTCGAGTATCAAAATTTGCGACATAAATCACCGTATCTTTTAATTGCATTCACCTGGAAGCTAACTTTTATTGTACTGCAAAGGGACCATAGGCTTTAGTATGTGACGTTAGTTTGAGCTTGATATGTCTAACCGTTCCGGGGAAAAAGGGTTCATTAGTCAGACAGGCAGACATCTTAGAGGGGTCCCATTCTTACAGACTGAGACACAAAACACTAAAAACTACACGTACAATGAACAAAAATGTATAATAATACTTATTTGGTGACTGTTCGACTTGAGAATGCTTGACAATGAAAAAATGTCGCAATTGGAACCGTAATAAATATTGTAAGATCGACATGTGGAATGACTGGTGTCAATAATCATATTAAAGGTGTGGACCCACAGCTGATTACAATTTGTTGTGTGCGAGTGTGTGTGTCATCACATTTTACCTCTTTGTGTATCGTACTCTCTGCGGTGGAATTTGGGAACCAGCCCAGCATTTACCTAAACGACCGTCGGAAACCCCGCAAAAACCACGCTCAGGTTGGCCAGTGTGCAGCCCTATGACTTACCTCCCTGTCTGGCTACCGACTCACCTCCGTATCTCGAAAGTCAATGCCCTGCGTGATACCCTACGCGAGCATGTCAAAGTAATAGTCATTAATAATAACTGCAAATTTTTACCCTGACCAACTGTTATTTTATGAAGGGAAGGACATGCACAATATATTGACCAGAAGATTTTTGTTATCCCGTACGTGGTTCATGGGATACGTATGTCCCGCTAAAGTAATAGGCAGATTTAAGCACAGGGACATCTGCATCTTACATGTGCCTAGTTCTAGCACTTACCGAGATGCTTTCGGAATTTGTAGGAAAACACTAAGGCCCATGGAGTGGATATATAGAAGGCTGTGAGCGATGAAATGGAGCGGTGTGTGTCTATAGGTGGCACAGTGCGTTTGCTCTATGAAAATAAGATCTACTCACCATATTCTCCATTCCAAGAATGTCTGAAGTAAGCCCGCATCTCGTGGTCGTGCGGTAGCGTTCTCGCTTCCCACGCCCGGGTTCCCGGGTTCGATTCCCGGCGGGGTCAGGGATTTTCTCTGCCTCGTGATGGCTGGGTGTTGTGTGCTGTCCTTAGGTTAGTTAGGTTTAAGTAGTTCTAAGTTCTAGGGGACTGATGACCATAGATGTTAAGTCCCATAGTGCTCAGAGCCATTTGTCTGAAGTAACTAGTTGTGGTTTGTTATACATCACAGACGTCGTTTTGAAACATTCCTATGCAACCCAGCAATTCTGGTGGTTTGTGCATAATTTTTATGTGCTTGCACGTTCTTCTCCATTCCCAGCTGTCTGAAGTAACTAATTTTGTTTTATTGTACTCACAGACATTGTTTTGAAGCATTATTAAATAACCCTGTAATTCCGCTGGTTTTTACATAATTTTCATGTACCTGCACATTTACGCCTCAGAAAACTTCATAGAATGTAGAAAAAGTTGGTGTGTGTTACATCGAAGCCATCCTCATATGATGATATATCGAAAACGTGCTTGCGATATTTCATGTTTTTCACTGTCGTGAGAATAAATATGTTTTGTTACTGATTTGCTATGCTTTTTTCCATAATTGTAATCCTGATCAAATTATTCTAAAATTAACAATTTAATTCTGAAAATCCAAGGTTCACAGGAAAGCATGAATCTATTTAGCTTCGTGGAGGACAAGTCCCACTTCACCGATTTTCAAAACCGGACGGCTCAAAATTTTTTTGGTAGTGAAAGAGTATTATTTATCACAAAGAATGACAATTTTTGACCTTTTATTTTTCAAATATACGAAAAATGAATGTTAACCATGAAAGGTTAATCGTTATCGCAGGTATGTGAAATCTGCTGCTTGTCATCAAACGTGTTTCGTTTTGCATTAATTTACTGTTCCGGTGGTTCTTGGTAGAATATTTTATCCATTATGAATGAGGAAACACGCGACTCGGGTGTAATATTCTGCAATATTTATTATTTGGCAAAGGGCTTCCTGCCGTTGCTTCATATAGCATCGCTCCTTGAAGAAAGTAATGTAAATCACTTTATCGATGTGTGACTACAATGGAGCCGCTATACGTGCTCAGGGAATTGTAATTACTATTATCTCTGTATCGTAGTAGATAAGAAAATATTTAGTTGTCTTCTCTTGTCTTCTTCTTTGTCTTCTGTGCCAGGTTGGTTCTGATGTCGCATTTAGATTACAGTCTATAAAGATTTATTTCTACTATATGTAGTGTACTTAGAATTTCTGCTAATTATATATATCAGTATTTAATGCAGTATGTATTTTTGTTAGTAGCAAGAAAGTAACTTCTCTGTCCCCTTTATTTAATCAATTACGTAACAATTAAATGTTGCCCTGGCCATTTGAAATTGCATTGTTGAAGCGACGCCTTTGCTTTTAAAACTGATAAAAATTTCTTCGCAGCTATTTAATTCTGAAAGTACTGAAAGGATTTAATCCCAGTAAATGTAAAACGGCGTCTCATAATAATGTTTATTTCATTTTAGACCAGAGGTACAGTTTTATTGAAAGTAATTATTTTAATTGTGTAGGCTGCCATTGCACGTAAGTAGCTAAACTGGAGCATCAGGCCTTACAGACAAAAATAATTGTTTGAATATTATATTAAATTTACTTATCTCGTAACGTTAAAGAAAGATAATTTTTTTATCCATCGTGAGTTTTCAAAGGTGAGAACTGCAAATGTTTGATTTAAGACTAAAACGAGGTAAATTATTAAAGTAAAAATGCGATGTTAGGCTATTTAGATCAGATAAACTACGAAACTTCCTGGCAGATTAAAACTGTGTGCCTGCCCGAAACTCGAACTCGTGACCTTTGCTTTTCGCGGACAGGTGCTCTGCCGTCTGATCCACCCAAGCACGGCTCGCGATCAGTCCTCACAGCCTTACTTCCGCCAGTACCTCGTCTCCTAGCTCTAGACAAACTATAACGACAACTTCCAAACTAAATACAAACAGACAAATAGTATGAAGCAATGGCTACGCTCCTGCGTTGGTGAATAATCCATAAAAACAGAGAAAGAACGGGGTGTCCTCTCCTTTACCCTGAGCCCGAAAGACGCCAATAAATGGTGCACGGTTCAATATTTAGGAAAAGTCTCTCACGCTATGACCAGAAAGCTTAAATCTGGGAACTATAAAATATCATTTTATGTACATATCACTACTGGACATTTTTTGCTCAGTGGTGAAGACAGCACATGAGGGAATACACAACATCACTCGAAATTGTGGCAAATCCTACATAGGCCAGTCTGGCAGCACAGTATCCACCAGCGTGAAGGAACACCATATAAGCTGTAGACTTCCTTCGCACACCATCCAGGTAAAGAAGGCCACAGTTGCATCGCGCAACATGGAGTGTTGTACAACACAACCACAAAAGAGGGAAGGTAAACTACCTTGAACAAGTGAAATTAATAAATTTGCCCAAGCGTTGTAGTGAATGATCCGGCACAGTTCCCTTATTCGTCACTTTTAACAGCAGATACTGCCCCTAATTCCTCCCAACACCACTTTGTGAACTCCGCCTCCTACTCACAAGCCAAATTTTTCCTTTAGTTCAGTTGCTGTAGTACTCTCGCCCTGTTAAAATGTTACTTTGTGTAATTATGTTTCACTTACCTGTTTAGTCTCACTTGTAATATTTTAGGTGTTTGTAATAGTGGATCTCTTACGGAAAAGATTATCGTGTTCAGTCACGCCCTTGAAACTTGTCACCAAAGTTTATTATATATTGCTCAACTTATATTTCTTCTCAGAACCATTGTTGTAATTTATCATGCGATTATTATTTAATGTGTCACATATTCTCTTCTGAGTTGAGTAGTATTACAGCGCACTTTTCCTAAAATAATTATTCTAGTTCTACTCCTAAATCAAAATTAACATGTGCCACGTTTGGAAATCAGCTGAGATATTCAGTAGATGCAATAGTTTAAAATCTTGATCCTACAAAAACTTCTCGTTCACACATATTTATCTTGGTTTGTAGAAGAATAATTACTGTGGAATATTACACCAGTAGCATGCAGGTTTTCATTCACAGTGTTTCGTTTAATTGATATAAACTATTGTCAGTGCACTGTAATAAAAGCATATTTACTATTTCAGTTACTTTGTAGATCTAAAAACGGTTCGTTACTGCAGACGGTGATTTTACTTACGTTATTTCATGTCAGCTGTTCGGTGATATCAGAAAACGTCGTCTGCCTGCAAATTTTTGAGTTATTTTGTCGTTGTGCACTGCTGTTTCCGGTCTAATCCCACCGTCGTTTGCAGAACTATACATTTCTTGGTGTCAAAAAAGGCACAGTGTAGCACCACTGCTGTTTACATGCTTCTCGCTAAACGGGTCCCTGTGTGCTCTTTTGTGTGAGCAGTGTTACCAACTTAGCCGCTAGTTTCGGTTTCCCTTGATCTAAACATGTTTTCGTCCTCTGTGTTCTGTCGTATGTCAGTTACATAGTTTAATTAGGTTGCTATGTATTTATTCAGTGTGTAAGTGAAGTGAAGTGAAGCGGTAATAACGGAGTTGAAGATCTAAATGATGAGGAGGTGTGTGTGTGTGTGTGTGTGTGTGTGTGTGTGTGTGTGTGTGTGTGCAGGGGTGAGGGGCAAAGATGAGCCAACTGTGAATAGAAAGTATAGGAAGAGAGAATGAATTGGTAACGGGATGATGGAGGTAAAGAGGGCCAGGAGGCGGAGGTGAAAGGGAGGGGAATGAGGGGGTAGAGATGGAGAGAAAGAGAGAGTAGTGGTAAAGGACTTTCTTTCTGTTGTGTGACTTTTCAGTGATTTAGTATACTGACCGTTCTGCTATACTTACTTGGTCATTAGGTAACTGTTAACTGTGTATTAGTTCTTTGTGTATGTCACAGTTTTCCTGAAAAGCGTTGAGGTGCCTACTCACATCTCTTTCTATTGTGTTTGGACTATGACGTTCCTGTTTAAGATGGTCTGCAAATGTTGAGTAGTCTGTACCGTATATTACGTGGCATTCCACAGCAATTTTCTTAATTACTTACCATAGCTATCAGCCTCATCGCCTTCAGTAGAGAAGTGAACCATTCTATAGCTGAGCAGAGAGATATTTCAGGGTATACAGGACGTGTTAAAACATACTAGTTTAAGATGGTCTGCAAATGTTGAGTAGTTTGTACCGTATATTACGTGGCATTCCACAGCAATTTTCTTAATTACTTACCACAGCTATCAGCCTCATCGCATTCAGTAGAGAAGTGAATCATTCTATAGCTGAGCAGAGAGATATTTCAGGGTATACAGGACGTGTTAAAACATACTTGAACAGTTCTTGTGTGACGACACTTCTCGCCGGTACTGGGAAAAAAGGCATTCAGTCTTTTTTGAGGAAATGTTTCATTTGCAAGTTTTTTTGTACTGGCCTGTCTGTTCTCTATCTGCAGTTGATGCCTCACAAGGATACTTCCCCACCTCATCAACTCAGGGAATGTTATAGAAAGTAATCAGGTATCGTGCATTCCGATGAAACGTTGATCTACGGGGTGACAGTTACAGAACTACATGAAATAAAATCGTCATAATTTCTGAACGGTTTTCGTTGGGACGTTCAAACCGCACCGTTGGCTCAGGGGTATGATGGGAATCAACAGGCGCATGCGCACGCGCCTTCTTGCTTACGGCCATTTGCAAGTGAATATTGGCGCATTTGGGGGACTGAGAATCTGCATTTCGCGATCGAGAAGTTCCTTCAGCCTCAATGGATGACTGTGGTGTGCAGTGTCCAGCCACGGAATAATGGGTGCGACATTCCTTGAGAGCACGGTGACTTCTGAACGGAACGTGAAGGTTTTGGAACACGATTTCATCCCGGTTATCCAAAGTGAGTCCGATTTCGATAAGTTGTGGTTTATGCAAGATGGAGCTCGGCCCCACCGATGCAGGAGAGTAATGTCCTGGAGGAGCACTTTCGGGACCGCTTTCTGGCTCTGAGGTACTCAAGAGCCACTGGGGGCCTCGATTGGCCGACATATTCTCCGGATGTGAACACATGCGACTCCTTTTTGTGGGACTACATTTAAGAAAAGGTGCAGATCAATAACCTCAAAACCAGTGCTGAGCTGACAATAGGAATTCAGTAGGTCATCGACATCATCGACGTTCTGACACTTCAGCGGGTCATGCAGATTTTCGCTATTCGTCTGCGCCACGTCATCGTCAATGATGGCAGGCATATCGAACATGTCATAACCTAAATCGGAATATCTGTTGTGACGTTTACATGTTGACTAAAGTGTGTGACGCCGTAATTTGTAACTAATGTACGTTTCTTTCATACAGCTCAAGAATTGTCACCCTGTAAGTTTGTTGACCTGCTATGTAGCGAAAGACTGACATAAAGACTGACAAGCTTTCACCGACAAGTGGAAAATTTTACGCATTGCACTCTTGTCTTCACATGACGCAATGCTCTAGCCTTGATGTAAAGTACTCGTCTTGAAAATTTGTGCACATGTATTTGATCCTCCGAGGACAGTATGACAATCACGTAGCAGTAGCTGTTGTTTTCAGTCCGAAGACAAATCTGATGTACGTCTCTACGCTGGTCTATTCCTTGCCAGGCACTTCATCGCTACCACACCCTGATTCCATTCGTATTGGTGCCTAGATCTCACTGTACAATTTTTATCCTCTGCACGTCCCTCAGTTCCCAAAGTGTGGAGTTCCTGATGCTTCAGGATGTTCCTTGTCAACAGAGCCCCTCTCTGAGTCAGTTTGTGCCATAAATTTCTTTCCTCTGCAGTTCGATTCAGCAACTCGTGACTATTTATCCGATCTATCCATCTTATCTTCAGCATTCTTCACTAACACCACATTCCAAAAACTTCTCTTTGTCTAACAATTTATCGTCCATATTTCATTTCCCTGCAAGGCTACACTCTAGATGAAGACTACCAAACACTTGAATTTATATTCGATGTTAGCAAATTTCTCATTTTCAGAAACGTTTTTCTTCCTATTACAGGTCTGTACACAGTGTGTTTATAAACTAGTTATACCAATCATCATCATCATAAACTAATGGCTATGCCTTGTCGATTTAGCCACGTCCCTCTCTCCGTTGCCATCCTCTTCAATTCTTCATACGATTTTATCCCCATGTCTTCTTTGATGTTATTAAAATATGTTGCTCTTGGCCTGCCTCTTGGTTTTTTCCCTAAAACTTTTCCTTCAAATATATTCTTTAGGAACTGATTGTGTCTGATTATGTGCTATATAATTTAGCAGCGTTCTGTTTTCGTTCACTTCTCTTAAGACCTGTTCATTACTTTTTCTATCTACCGAGCTTGTTTTCGTCATTCTTCTCCATATCCACATTTCCGTTATTTCGAGTCTCTTTTTCTCTGCCTTTCCCACAGTCCACGCTTCACATCCGTGTGTTAAGACACTCCAGACAAAAGTTTTGGCAAATTTTTTCCTACTTTCTGCGCTTATACGATTGTCTGTTAGTAAATTCCTTTTATTTTGGAAAGCTAGCTTTGCCAAGGCTATTCTTCTCTTTATATCTGTGATACATTTCTTGTCGTCAGTGATTGTGGTCCCCAAATAGCAGAAGTTATGCCAAAGGAATCTTTAATAGTTAAAAGGGTAAATAACTTAGAGAAATGTTTGGTACAGTACTGAATGCAGTATACCTTCAAGTTTTACTGCCACCCAACACTGTCAGTGCCCAACATTCCCGCCAGGTGGCATGCGCGAATGAGTTACTCCAACAGTCACCAGGGAGCCGTACAATAGTGCAGAGCGTGCGCAAGGTTGTTTGTTGTTTCACGAGTTAAAACTCTCTGCTACTGTTGACACACAAATCAGGACTAAACATCGCAAGACAAACCACCACTTCGAAAGAACTGATATTTATGGCGCGTACCCCTCATCGTTTGTGGACTTGTCCGCATACCTACGCAGGACTGTGCCGTCTTGTATTGGACGTGGTGGAACAATATCCTGTCCACCATGACAGAGTGTTTGTTCCTCCTCCTCTGGGAAACGTCGATGAGCTGCGACAACATAACAGGAGCAGTTGCCACCATACACCGAGACTTGCTTCATAGGAAATTTGCCAGGAAATTGATTACAGATGGGAAATGTGTCGCGTTACAGAAGATGGCCCCATTCATAATTAATGAATAAAACGAAGATACTCCACTGAATGGTGTATCAAACGTTTCTGTAATTCGTGTTCATAAGGCTACTTTTGTATAACTAATTTATAAACACCCTGTATTGTCATCATTAGTTATTTTGCTACCCAAATATCGAAACTCAAGTAGTACGTTTAATGCCTCATTTTCTAATCTGGCACCCTCACATGTCCTGATTTAATGTGACTCCATTTAAGTACCCATGTAGAATTTTTGTTGACGTTCTTCAAGACGCTTTCCACTCCATTCAAATGCTCTTCCAAGTCCTCTGCCATCTCCGACAGAACTACACTGTCAGCGTGAAACTTGAAAGTTTTAGTTCTTTCTGCTTTAATTCGCTTTCTAATTTCTCGATTTCCTTTACCGCTTGCTCAATAACTTAGAAGGTAGACGACAAAACTCACGTACTACTCCACTGTGTCTGCACTTTAATGCCTTCGACTCTCGCTGGTGGCGTCTCGTTTCTGTACCAGTAGCGTTACTCTGCAGGGGATTTGAAAAGAAGTGTTGGCGTCGAAGAATACGCCAGGGAGGCAAAGGAAGTGGAGACGTGTCACTACGCGGAATCCAAGCAGCCGGCCGAATTCCACGCCCCACACCACTGCACTGCTGGCGGCAGGACCTCCAGTTTATTCTGCCGACACCTCCTCCGCGCAGGTGTTTGCTTATTTACACAGCGCGGACGACTTATGTACTCTGCCCGTCGATAAGATGCTACAACTGGTTTCCTCTCGTCGCTCTCTATACAGCCCGCGCGTGCGTGGGAGGATAGGGTACCCACACTCTCCCCCTAGCGCCGCGGTTTCCGTCGACAATGTGTTACCTGCGAAGAGCACACATATGATCCCAGTGGAGGCACAGGCGTCGACAAATGCAGAATGTGTGGCAGCCGCCCTGGACCGGCGAAGGAGAAGGGACAGTAAAAAAGAAATAAGCACAGGAAAAAAGAAGACAAATTTTATTTGCTTACACACGTACGCGAAAGGATACATCAGCGCGACAACTAGAAAGGTAACGCAGGTACAAGTAAACACGGTTAAGATATCTCTAGATAGCGCCGATACTGCAGAATACATTCACGCAGGGTCGGGTTGTGTTGCAGGGGTTTGCAGAGTGGCTTCTTGGTAATGAGGTGTCGGGAGGGTAGTTCGTTTTTATTACTTGTTTTTCTATTTATCCTACTTTTTAGGACGTTTGTTGGGAAGGTCTGGGGGGAACGCTGGGAGGCCGCAGAGACGTTGAAAGCCGTCGTTTTGTTTTTCCCCTTTCGGCTTTTCATATTATGGCAGCACTGGCTCCGCTGGCGCGGGACTTCCCCTCAGCAGACGTAGTTCGTCACTCGGCCGCTGCGCGCGCCATTGCTCCCTGGCTCTGTGAACAAAATGTAGAGCGAAGTAGGATAACAATTTTGGACAGTTTTTCCTTTTTCATTTACTGTTACTTTAATTCCTCACGAGGGACGGATTGGCAGTAGGTCAAACAATTCTTCACACGAGGGCTATAAATATTAAATAAACGTTTTCATACATATAAAAAAGAAATGAACAATAACAATGTCAAATCAAAGAGAAAAACAACACACACACCCATGCCCGAGGGAGGACTCGAACCTCCGACGGGAGGGGCAAGAACAGTAAACAAGTGTTTAAAGGTAATAGCTTAGAGTTTATTAGGCGAAGAACAAATGGGATTTCAGAGTGGCAGATCGAGGGCAGATCGAGTATTTATAATAAAACAGATAATCGAAAAGCGGAGAAATTATAATAGTGAAACTTATTTAGCGTTCATTGACGTCGCTAAGGCAATCGATAATATTGATAGAATCAAACTGTGGAGAGTTACGAGGGAAAGAGGATATCCAGAACGCCTAATAAACGTTTTAAGAAGTCTGTACAAACACACGAGTGTAATTTTAGATACAAATGGCACTCTAACACAGATTATAGCCACAAGTAAAAGACTAAGACAAGAGTGCAGCATATCACTCACACTTTTTAGCATTTATTTGGACAACGCAATTAAGAAATGGAAGAAATTTTTAACGGAGGAATTCAGACTAACAGTAACGTCATACGCAGATGACGCCACACTGCTGGAAAATAATGAAGATGATCTACAAAGGGGACTACATTTATTAAGTACATTTTGTGAATAGTACCATTTGACGATTTCAGAAAAAAGACAAAATCAATGGCTTACAAAGGGAAATAGCCTCTATGGATAGAATTTTGTGGTCTACAATAGAACTATAGAAAAAGTCAGACTTTTAACTATTTACGTTGTGACATCACACGTGAGTATGACGTAGACATAGAGAAGAAAATGGCAAAGTTTTGGAATATATATGGAGCAATAAACAGATGTCTAAAATATTAAAAAGGAGGAAAGAAAGAAGATTGAAATTTTGTCGTGGGTTACAAGTAAACGCCAAGAAAGTCGCCTAGAAGCAACGCAGATGAGGTTTTCCAGAGTAGTAAAGGGATGCACAAGAGCGAAGAGATTTCGAAATTCGAAAATTAGGTAAGAACTGAATATCTTTAACATTCTCAGTAATATACAAAAAAGCGGGAGAAACCAGATTGAACACCTCGAAAGAATGAGTGCAGAAAAATTACCTCTCCAGATCAGAAGATTTAAGCCAGTTGGAAGAAGTAGTCAAGGAAGACTGAGGATGGGTACTATAACAGGAAATACAAAAAAAGGACCTAATGCTTGAAGTGAAGATGATGAAGATGAAGACGAAGAAGATGATAAAAGAAATGTGCTTAAAATCTGTTTTTAGAAGCATATGTTGGTTATCAGATTTTGTGGTTCTTGAAACATTTGCAGAAGATGTTACAGAACATCTACATTACTAAATGGCTAACCCAGTCCATATTTCATGGTTTGTGGTGCAGAGCCCCATTTGCAGATTGCCTGTCTAATGGCTTTCAGGGCTAACAAAAACTTAATTTTCAATATTTGATGTTATTATCGGCCAAATATAAAAAAAATTAAAATAATAATATAATGATCAAATATTAAATGCATTGAATAACTAAACATCACTCATTGGGATATTTTGAGGCCTCCCATGGCTTTTGATTGTGTGAATCATGAAATTCTTCTAGATAAGCTTAAGTATTGTGGTATGAGTGGCACAGTGCACACATCATTTAATTCATATTTAACTGGAAGAAAGCAGAAGGTTGAAATTAACAGTACAGATAGTCTGCAAAAATCAACAGATTCTTCTAACTGGGGAGGTACCAAGAATGGCGTCCCGCAGGGTTCAGTCTTGGGTATCTTATTGCTCTAAATATATGTTAATGACTTGCTACTCTATATTCATGAAGATGCAAAGCTAGTTCTTTTTGCTGATGATACAACTATAGTAATCAACAAGCAAGAATCAGCTGAGGAAATTGTTAACAATGTCTTTCAGAAAATTATTAAGTGGTTCTCTACAAATGGACTCTCCCTAAATTTTGAGAATACACTGTTTATACAATTCTGTACAGTAGATAGCATAATAGCATTGATATTAAATAGACTATGAACAGAAATCTCTTGCTATGGCAGAATACTCAAAATTTCTGGGTGTGTGCATTGATGACAAATTGAACTGGAAGGAACACATCAATGATCTGCTGAAACAGTTAGGTTCAGATACTTATGCTATTAGGGTTATTGCAAATTTTGGTGATAAACATATCAGTAAGTTAGCCTACTATGCCTATTTTCATTCACTGCTTTCATATGGCATCATATTTTGGGGCAATTCGTCATTAAGAGAGAAAGTATTCATTGCACAAAAGCGTGCAGTCAGAATAATAGCTGAAGCCCACCCAGGATCACCTTGCAGACATTTGTTTAAGGAACTCGGAATATTCACAGTACCTTCGCAAATACATAAATTCACTTATGAAATTTGTTGTTAATAACCAATCCCAATTCGAAAATAACAGCGAAGTGCATAGCTACAACACTAGAAGAAAGGACGATCTTCACTATTCTGGATTAAATCTCACTTAGGCACAGAAAGGGGTGAATTATGCTGCCACAGAAATCTTTGTCCATTTGTCAAATAGCATTAAAAATCTGACAGATAGCAAACCAACATTTAAATGCAAATTAAAAGAATTTCTGAATGTCAACTCCCTCTATTCAATGATGAATTTTTAGATATGAAGTACTAACTGTAAAAAAAATTAATTAATTTGCGTAAAGAAAACTTACGTTAAAGTAACACCTTCCACACCATTACGAAATGTCGTATTCATGGTCTATGGAACAAGTATTAAAGTATGTGTGTATGTATTTAAATGTATGTATAATAATTATTACAGCCAGAAAATGTATGTGTATGTTTTGAGACGGTGTAACTCATTCCGCGTGAATTATCTGCACTGTATTCATGAGCTATTTGAGAATGAGAGTACTTAGCGACTTTCAACAACCTTTACACATACACTCCTGGCCTTTAAAACTGCTACACCAAGAAGAAATGCAGATGATAAACGGGTATTCATTGGACAAATATATTATTCTAGAACTGACATGTGATTACATTTTCACGTAATTTGGGTGCATAGATTCTGAGAAATCAGTACCCAGAACAACCACCTCTGGCCGTAATAACGGCCTTGATACGCCTGGGCATTGAGTGAAACAGAGCTTGGATGGCGTGTAGAGGTACAGCTGCCCATTCAGCTTCAACACGATAACACAGTTCATCAAGAGTAGTGACTGACCTATTGTGACGAGCCAATTGCTCGGCCACTACTGACCAGACGTTTTCAATTGGTGATACATCTGGAGAATGTGCTGGCCAGGGCAGCAGTCGAACATTTTCCGTATCCAGAAAGGCCCGTACAGGACCTGCAACATGCGGTCGTGCATTATCCTACTGAAATGTAGGGTTTTGCAGGGATCAAATGAAGGGTAGAGCCACGGGTCGTAACACATCTGAAATGTAACGTCCACTGTTCAAAGTGCCGTCAATGCGAACAAGAGGTAACCGAGACGTGTAACCAATGCCACCCCATACCATCACGCCGGGTGATACGCCAATATGGCGATGACGAGTACACGCTTCCAATGTGCGCTACCCGCTATGTCGCCAAATACGGATGCGACCATCATGATGCTGTAAACAGAACCTGGATTCAAACGAAAAAATGACGTTTTGCCATTCGTCGTTGAGCACACCATCGCAGGCGCTCCTGTCTGGTATGCAGCGTCAAGGGTCACCGCAGCGATGGTCTCCGAGCTGATAGTTTAAGCTGGTGCAAAAGTAGTCGAACTGTTCGTGTAGATGGTTGTCTTGCAAACGTCCCCATCTGTTGACTCAGGGATCGAGACGTGGCTGCACGATCCGTTACAGCCATGCGGATAAGATGCCTGTCATCTCGACTCCTAGTGATACGAGGTCGTTGGGATCCAGCACGGCGTTCCCTATTACCCTCCTGAACCCACCGATTCCATATTCTGCTAACAGTCATTGGATCCCGACCAACGCGAGCAGCAATGTCGCGATACGATAAACCGTATTCGCGATAGGCTACAATCCGACTTTTATCAACGTCGGAAATGTGATGGTACGCATTTCTCCTCCTCACACGAGGCATCACAAGAACGTTTCACCAGGCAACGCCGGTCAACTGCTGTTTGTGTATGAGAAATCGTTTGGAAACTTTCCTCATGTCAGCACGTTGTAGGTGTCGCCATCGGCGCCAACCTTCTGTGAATGCTCTGAAAAGCCAATCATTGGCATATCGCAGCATCTTCTTCCTGTCGGTTAAATTTCGCGTCTGTAGCACGTCATCTTCGTGGTGTAGCAATTTTAATGGCCAGTAGTGTAATTTGAAAGCTTTTCACGCTTTTTCTCTGTTACATATTTAACGTAAAATGCACTCTAAGGAAAGAAAGAAAAACCACGCTCGACGAAGAGTTTATCGGAATAGAACGGAAACCGGTAGATGTAATGTGCATCTACAGAAAAACAAATTATTACAATTTCAGAAAAATTGGATGATTTATTTAAGAGAAATAAGTTTACAAATTGAGGCAGCCAACAACGCGTAGGTCCTCCTCTGACCCTTACGCAAGCAGTTATTCAGCTTGGAATTGGCTGACGATTATTGGATGTTCTCCTGAGGGATATCGTGCCAAATGCTGTCCAATTGGAACGTTCTACCGCCAAAATACATGAGATGGTTGAAGTGCCCTGCTCATAGTGTTCCAAACGTTCACGATTGTGAAGAGATGCGTTGACGTTGCTGGCCAAGGTAAGGTTTGGGAAGCACGGAGACAAGCAGTGGAAACGTCGTGTGCAGGAGGGCGTTATTTTGGCGAAATGTAAGGCCAGGCTGGCTTGCCATCTACACTCCTGGAAATTGAAATAAGAACACCGTGAATTCATTGTCCCGGGAAGGGGAAACTTTATTGACACATTCCTGGGGTCAGATACATCACATGATCACACTGACAGAACCACAGGCACATAGACACAGGCAACAGAGCATGCACAATGTCGCCACTAGTACAGTGTATATCCACCTTTCGCAGCAATGCGGGCTGCTATTCTCCCATGGAGACGATCGTAGAGATGCTGGATGTAGTCCTGTGGAAAGGCTTGCCATGCCATTTCCACCTGGCGCCTCAGTTGGACCAGCGTTCGTGCTGGACGTGCAGACCGCGTGAGACGACGCTTTATCCAGTCCCAAACATGCTCAATGGGAGACAGATCCGGAGATCTTGCTGGCCAGGGTAGTTGACTTACACCTTCTAGAGCACGTTGGGTGGCACGGGATACATGCGGACGAGCATTGTCCTGTTGGAACAGCAAGTTCCCTTGCCGGTCTAGGAATGGTAGAACGATGGGTTCGATGACGGTTTGGATGTGCCGTGCACTATTCAGTGTCCCCTCGACGATCACCAGTGGTGTACGGCCAGTGTAGGAGATCGCTCCCCACACCATGATGCCGGGTGTTGGCCCTGTGTGCCTCGGTCGTATGCACTCCTGATTGTGGCGCTCACATGCACGGCGCCAAACACGCATACGACCATCATTGGCACCAAGGCAGAAGCGACTCTCATCGCTGAAGACGACACGTCTCCATTCGTCCCTCCATTCACGCCTGTCGCGACACCACTGGAGGCGGGCTGCACGATGTTGGGGCGTGAGCGGAAGACGGCCTAACGGTGTGCGGGACCGTAGCCCAGCTTCACGGAGACGGTTGCGAATGGTCCTCGCCGATACCCCAGGAGCAAGAGTGTCCCTAATTTGCTGGGAAGTGGCGGTGCGGTCCCCTACGGCACTGCGTAGGATCCTACGGTCTTGGCGTGCATCCGTGCGTCGCTGCGGTCCGGTCCCAGGTCGACGGGCACGTGCACCTTCCGCCGACCACTGGCGACAACATCGATGTACTGTGGAGACCTCACGCCCCACGTGTTGAGCAATTCGGCGGTACGTCCACCCGGCCTCCCGCATGCCCACTATACGCCCTCGCTCAAAGTCCGTCAACTGCACATACGGTTCACGTCCACGCTGTCGCGGCATGCTACCAGTGTTGAAGACTGCGATGGAGCTCCGTATGCCACGGCAAACTGGCTGACACTGACGGCGGCGGTGCACAAATGCTGCGCAGCTAGAGCCATTCGACGGCCAACACCGCGGTTCCTGGTGTGTCCGCTGTGCCGTGCGTGTGATCATTGCTTGTACAGGCCTCTCGCAGTGTCCGGAGCAAGTATGGTGGGTCTGACACACCGGTGTCAATGTGTTCTTTTTTCCATTTCCAGGAGTGTATAACAGTACCCCTTTGGTTGTCACCTGCGGCACCCTTACACCACAACTGTGCATCATCGATATCGTACGCCCCCTTTCATTGCCTTTCATAGCTAACCACCCTGGGCATGCATTTCAGGAAGATAATACCCGCCTGCACACAGCGAGAGTTTCTACTGGTCGTCTTCGTGCTCGCCAAACCCTACCTTGGCTGATTTCTCCCAATTGAGAACGTTCGGACCATTATGTGCACCGCCCTCCATCCTGCTTAGGAGTTTGACAATCTAACGCGCCAACTGGACTTAATTTGGCATGATCTGCCTCAGGAGGACGTACAACAACTCTGTCAATAAGTCCAAGCCGAACAACTGCTTCTGTAAGGGTCAGGCCTGGACCAATTCGCTAGCCGAACAAGCGGGATTTTGAGAATGGAAGAACGGGAGACATATTGCTCAGACTGAAAAGTTCGTGAGGCAGAGAGGCAGCTTTCCTCTCTACTGTTGAGCCTGCTCTGTCAAAGATAAAAATGACAGAAATAAAAGAAAGGTTCGTGACTGAGGTTAAAATTCGGCGTGAGAAAATGCCAATGATAAGATTCGCTGAATTATAGGCCCTTTTGAATGGAATGATCTGTTTACTGAGCACAGACAATAGAAGGGCGGAAGTAATGAGCACTGAGTGGCCAGCTGCAAGAACCCGAAACCACGAACTTGTAGACAATCCAACAGTTCCAGTTCCAGGCTCCCACCAACCAAGGGAGGTGTGGGTGCGGTTAAACAGGTATCGGACTGAAGAGGGTAGGTGCAAGTACAACATGCACAAGTGGGGCTTTTCAAGTGACAGTGTGTGTGACTGTGGGGACACCCAACCAGTGAGCCACTTTGTGAATGAATGTCCAATCAGACGCTTCCCCGCTGGCATTGAGAAGCTCCATCAAGCATCCCACGAGGCACTCCGCTGGATCCAGTCCATCAACATCCGGGTGTAGTCTGAGCCGTTTTAAAACTTGTGTACTGTATATAATTTCACATGTTCATTTTTATATATATATTTCTTTGTTTTGCTAAATGTGTATTACTGTAATTGATGCATACGATAATAATAATAATAATAATGAGCAGTAGCAGAAATAATATTGGTGATAAACTTTACATCAAAATTTGAGACAACGAAGTTTACAAAGTGATGGAATTCTGCTACTGTGGAAGCAGTGGGTAGGTAAGAACGACGTAGCACTCGTTTATGAACCAGCACGAACAAAGCACTTTACGTTGATGCTCATATGAGAAAATTCCTATTGTTACGTTATGGTCGTCAGCTATGTTGTCCTTCTTTAAATTTTATCTGTAGACATGGTCTGCAGCTCCCTCTCTGTACCCATCCCCTCGCTCTTTATCCACCTCTCCCACTCCTCTCTATATCCCCTGTCCCTGTCCATCACCTTCACCTCTCCCTCTTTTTGTCCATCTCCTTTTGCCCCCTTCTCTTTGTCCACCTTCTCCGCTCACTCCCTCCCTGTTCATCTCATCCCCTTTCCTTCTGTGTCTATCTCCTCTTCTCCCTCTCTCTGTCTATCTACTACTTCCCACTTGTCCATCTCCTCCTGTCCCTATTTTTGTCAATCTTGTCCTACTCCTTCCCCCTCTCCCTCTCCATCTTGTTCTTTCCTTTTCCCTGCACATCTCCTCCCCTTTTCTTTCTGCGTCCATCTCCTCCTCTCCTCTCTCTCCCTTTGCATTTCCCCCTGCCCTATCTCTGTCCTCCTACCTTTGCCTACCTTCTCCTTCCCCCTCGCTGTTTGTCCATCTCCTCGTCCTCCTTCCACACTCTATGTTATCATGCTCACCTCAATATCATGCTGGTGGCTCTTATCCCTTCAGTATTTCTTTCCAGACTGTAGCTAACATGTGTACCAAATTTGGCCGAAATCGTTCCAGGCGTATAGGATGAGCTTTTTACCCATGACTTTGCGGGTATTACACATCTCAAATATATTTCACACATAATTTAACATATTTCGTTTTCATTTGTACTCATATTTCACCTATATGTGGGGCGCATTCCATCCTGCTGTTTCATTTTCACACAGCTCAATGTTTCTGACGTCCTTTCCCCTGAACTCTCTTGAGATAAGTGTCATAAAATGACATTCAGTTGTATATCTGAATACTGTTTGCAGAATGTGTCACAAATACAGTTAGTAGTAAATGTAGTAAATTAAAACGCCACGAGTCAATTTTACGGCGTGAACACCGAAAAGGTATAAGCGACAAACTTTTTTCCTTTCGTCATTTTGTAGGGGTTTTGAGCGAGAAAAAGTTTGGTGAAGATTTGAGATTATGAGTAAAGTTTTTTTCAAGTCACTAAATGCGCTGATTCTCAGATACTGGATGACCAAAGTGTGGGTATTGTCGCGCTGTGGGCTGCACTGCCTTTTGATCCGCACGACCATTCCTAGGCAGGTCCTCCTAACACCCACAGCGGTTCTTTCCAGAGAGAAAGTGATGTGCGTATCGAGTATTGCTGAAGTCGGGTCAGTGGTTTACGAGGAGACGTGGAACATACATACAGCCACTTTTGTAATACTGTGCATACGGATGTGCAATCAAGATGAGCAACGCAAACGGTATCCTTACTGAGCACCTATAACGTTATGTTAAGAACTCGGTGGGATGCTCTGTGACACTGGTGTATCTGTTCTGTTCTCTGCACGCCTCCAGAAACAACGGTGTACTGACCAGCAGCTGCAGCAGGTCGATGGCCGGGGGCTGTCCAGACATGAGCAGCACCGCCCCCGGCTGCCGCCGCCCGCCCGCCTCCGGGACGCCTTCCGCCTCCACCGCCTCCGGCCTGGAACACGCGGACACCTTGTCAGCAGCGTATCGTCTTCTGTGCACATCACTTAAATATTAGAAAGAGCGCGTATCGTTTTGGGAAATACTACACAGAGAGGCACGCCGCACCACGTACTACAGAGCAATTCAACAAACGTAACAAGACTCCGAAGTTGCCGTTGTCACTGCCAAAGAGAGAATGTTAGAGTAACGACAAATCTAGGTTTATAACAAGGATGCAGTTCGTCTCTTATGTTTATTAATATCTATGCTGTTGATATGTCGAAGCAATGAGTGAAAGGAAGAGAGTTTCACAGCCATAACCTTAACCGCCGAAACTATATAATGACATCTGCGTTTGCTAATGTCCAAGCTGTTATAGCTGAGCCCAAAGACATTTGAAAATAAAATATTACTACCAAGACCTGTAACTTATCGATCTAGACAAAAAATGTCATGGATTTTAAAGATCAAGATGTTAGGCTTATCACAAACGACCACAAAATAAAAAGAGTGTAAATGAATCCAACTTCTTTGAAAATAACATCTCTTTCACAAACGAAAATCACATACCGAAAAATATTGAAAGATTCAATCATATTAATAAGGTTAATACAGAACAGTGAATAAAAATGTGAGGGAAGAAGTAGTAATAACGTTCTAGAAAACAATGGTAATGCTAGCTATACAATACATGAGAATATGGCAGTGAGACTTGGACAATAACAACTGGTAATTAACGAAGAACATGATACGCGACCGTTCTTACGAAACTGTCTCGTAACTAATATAAAACACGGAATACGAGGGCCGTTCAATACGTAATGCAACATATTTTTGCTCGGCGAAACCCGATTGAAAAAATTCGGAATTTGTTGTGAAACGTCGTGAAATATTTTCGCTTCAGCGCCTACAGTTTCATGAAGTTCCGATAGGCGGCGTCGCTATATGTAGCATTCAAAATGGAGTCTCCAACGGAGGAGCGTTCCAAGCAGGAAACTGTAACTGAGTTTCTTTTGGCGGAAAACAAGAACATCGCAGACATTCGTAGACGCTTGCAGAATGTCTACGGAGACCTGGCAGTGAACAAAAGCACGGTGAGTCGTCGGGCGAGGCCTGTGTCAACGTAGCGCAAACCTGTCCTACCTCCCGCTTGCTGGCCGGCCGCACGCAGGTGTGCGTGTGGCTCCTACAGTATTGGAACGTGCGGACACTCTCATTCGAGGTGGTTGACGTATTGCAGTGAAACACTTCGGTTACAACTGGGCATCTCTGTTGGTAGCCCTGTCCATCAACTAGTATTCTCAAAGGTGTGTGTTCCTAGTTCTCTTGCCGCCTAACAGCACACCATAAAGAGCAACAAAGGACGATCTCTTCGGATTTTGTTGCGCATTACGAGGCGGATAGTGACGACTTTTTGTCGGACTCGCTCGTCACAGGCATGGAGACATGGGTTCATCACTTCCAACCTGAAAAAAAACTGAAACCCCCCGGAGTGGCGCGACGTTACACTTCAGAGTTGATCGTTGCGCCATGAGGAGGACATCGAGCACGTTAACGACCACGAGAGTCCCACAAGACCGTCACCCCGACCTTACCAGGTGAAGACGCGGCTTTGAACTTTTTGTTCCGGTTCGAAGTTACGAAGCGATGTTTCGTCGCCCGTGACGACGTTCGAGAAAAAACGGTCACGATGATCTTCGCAACGCGCAAGCAATTCCGCACATACGGCCCTTCGCTGATCTTTGTAGTCTTCACCTAAGCGGCGGGGGACCCAGCGGTCACATACCTTTGGGCACCACAACTGATGAACGACTGCGTCGCCACTGCAGACAGAGGCATCCAGCTGAGCAGTGATGTGAGACGGCGGTGAGAGTGTCCGCACGTCCCAACACTGCAGGAGCCAGGGCTGTGCGGCACGCGGCGGGTTTGCGTGACCTAGTTGCGAGGACGGCAGACGCCTCGCCCAGCGACTCACTGTGCTCTTGTTCAGTGCCAGGACTCCGTAGACACTCTGCAAGCGCCTATGAATATCTGCAATGCTTTGGTTATCCGGCGAAGGAAACTCTGCTCGGAACACACCTCCGTTAAGGACGCCATTTTGAAGGTTACGTATAGGGCCGCCACCAGTCTGAGCTTCACGAAACTTTCGGGGCTGGAGAGGGAATATTTCTAGACGTCTCACAACAAATGCCGCATTTTCTGAAGAGTGATTAGCCGAGGAAATGTGTCTTACATTCCTTATTGAATGCATATCATAGAATGTGTCTGGCACCGCTTAAAGCTCTTATTTCTTCTCCCTGAATTTTAGTTACGTTTCAAAATTCTTCCGTGGTTCCCTTCACAGCTGACTTCGTGTACAGACTTAATAACATCGGCGGTAGGCTAGACCAGGGGCGGGCAGGAATCCTGCACGTGTGCGGTGCACTTGCACGCGTGCAGTTAACAGGTGTTCTGCCTGCACACAGGGGCACGCTGGCCACCCGCTTATCTCCCCTCCCCATCATACCTTCTGTCCGCTCCTTCCTCTGCAATGCGTTTTGTTTCATAGCTTGCTTTATTGAATGAAGGAATAAGATTAGTAGGAGTGCTTGAAAGATATCGTGGTTTGAAAGAGTACCTATTACGTACGATACGTTTTATTTAATTATCATAGGTGGAGTGGAACAAAATTTCTACATACAGACAAACGCAAACAGTTACTTAGGTTTTCATCACTGATGTTTGCTCTTAACCGACACTTACTAATTCAGCAAATGGTTTTCCAGCTGTCGCTATATTAAGTGCAATCTTATAACTCGCACGTACCGCTGGGCTATTATTGTTGTCGTCCTTATAAATTGAAAACAGTGCTCCATAAAATGTTGAATCAGTTAGATGAGAGACATGACGAAAGGAAGTCGCAGATCTCTCGTGACCACAGCAACTACGACAGATTCATCTAGTATCGTCAGATCGGTCTTCTTAAGCTCAGTCAATTTCCCCATCCGCTCAGAATCCGACAATAAATTGTACTCGTACTTGTGAAATTTGTTATAGTGGCCTTCAATACTAAACTTCCGCTAACCAGCGAAAATACTGCCACATATTAAACATTTCGAATTTTCACGTTTTTGCACAAAGAAAAAATGATTGTCCCATCACTTTTTAAAAGATAGCAAATCTCCACTTCTCAGTTTCCTTGTTTCACTCTGCATTTTTCGGTTTTTGAAATACAACGTTCACTACGCAGTGGTCGCTACGCATCAACGTCCGCAGCTTAGCCTGGCACTACACTGCCGCAACCTGCCGGCTGTCGCCACAGCCCCGGTCGACGACTGCACGCGAGCAGCACACGTGCAGCGCTGTGCGCTCATGAGCCGCGTGCAACGTTTGCCCGCCCCTGGGCTAGACAGTTACTCCCTTGTCTCTATTTCTCACTGCTTCCGTCCCCAACGTCGTTTTCGAGTCTTACCTCTCGTGAAACAGCTTTGTCTGCCGTATCCCTGTACAGGGCTGCCACCTCTAGCAAACACACAGACACGGCGAGACGGAACTGGCGACTCACCCCTCGTCGAGCAGCGGCTGGCCGGGAGCCGCCTGCCCCCGGCGCCCGCCCCTGGCGCCGACGCCGCCCCCCACGTCGTCGACGTCCGCGTCGCCGGCGGCCACCTGCCACAGCGCCGCCGCCGCCGGCGCCGCCACCAGCCGAGAGACGGTCCAGCGCGCGTCGTCGGGCACCAGGCCCAGCCGCGGGGAAGCCCCGCCGCCGCCGCCGCCGCTGCGCTTACCGTGCGCTGCAACAGGTTGGCTCCACTGTAGCAAGTGCTCCAACTCTCTGTCACTCAACGCCGGTATTACACTATCAAATTTCTTTGTCAAAGATTTGATCAAAGATGTGATCCAATATTCCGTCCAATATATTTGACAAAGATCTTTGACGTAGCGCTAGAGGGGGTATTACACTGTCATCAAATTTTTCGTCAAAATTCAAGATGGCTGACAACAACTTGTTATTAACTGCAGCAGTTCTACGTACTCCAATTGCATTGTGTGCACATGCGGAAAAGAAGTGGTGGAAAAAATGGAACCATACATACGAGGCTGACATCTTAAAAGTCCTGGGATTACAACTTGATAATAAATTCAGTTGGGAGGAGCACACCACAGAACTGCAGAAAGGCCTTAACAAATCTGTATTTGCAATTCGAGTGTTAGCAGACATAGGCAACATAAAAATGAAAAAGTTTGCATACTTTCATTCCATAATGTCATATGGGATAATATTTTGGGGTAAATCTTGAAGTCAAACAAGTTTTCAAGGTCCAAAAGCGTGTAATACGTATTATTTGTGGAGTAAATTCACGGACCTCCTGCAGAAACCTCTTCAAAGAACTGGGTATACTAACTACTGCCTCTCAGTATATTTACTTCTTAATGAAATTTGTCGTAAATAATATATCTCTTTTTCCAACAAACAACTCAGTTCATACATACAATACCAGAAACAAAAATGATCTGCACAAGGACTTAAAAGCACTTACTTTGGTTCAAAAAGGGGTCCACTACTCAGGAACACTCATCTTCAATAATTTGCCCGGAAACATAAAAAATTTAGTTAGAAATAAAGATCAGTTTAAAAGGAGCCTGAAAGACTTACTACTGGCTAACTCCTTCTACTCCATTGGCGAAATTTTTAATAGAAACAAATGATGTATTGTATTTATTCATACTATTAGTATTGTTATTTCAGCTTTAAAAAAATCGACATGTTCCACATCCACGAGGCTCTCCTCAGCACGGATCTATGGAACGAAAAAGTAATCTAATCTGGGTGAAGCCGTGGGTTTTACGACGACACGATAAAAGCATTCAACAAAACTTGTTACGTGAGCTTACAGTGGAAGACGTCAAGTCGTACATCAATTACTTAAGAATGGATGAGCATACATTTCTGTATGTGCTCAATGAAGTGTATCCTCATATCACAAAGCACAATATTCACTTAAGAACTGCTGCATCTTCAGAAGACAGGCTCACTATAACACTCCGATTCCTTGCTACAGGAGAGGGTTATGTTAGGTTAGGTTAGGTCAGGTTAGGTCTCCAATCTTCTTAATCTATTTTTGTACTCAGGGTGCCTCACGTTGTAAAGCGCCTCATCAGCTTCAGACATCTATTAATTTTGTAGTTGTCGGCACACACCAATTGTATTTACCGGCAATGGTTATAAAAACACTACAGACGACAGTACGCTGCAGCGATGCTAGCGCTCCATGTGGTAACATGTCACACTGCAGTGAACAGAAGACAAGCGGTTTCTTTGATCAAATATACAGCGAGGCCCTAGATTTGATGAAATATTGGACGACATTTGACAAAGTCCCTATTACACTATCAAATATCTTTGACAAAGATATTGGACAAAGATATTGGACAAAGAAATTTGATAGTGTAATACCGACCTTATGCACTCCAGGAATGGGACAAAGCGACTGGTTAAAACTCATACCGGTATTTTGGTGCTGAATAACTGGTATTATTCTGTGTTTGTTTCGTCTGGGTTGCAACATATTTTTTTCATTTTTCTCCAATAAAAAAATCGGTATATCAAATTGTCATAGCAAAGGTGCTCAAATTTGTGTGTTGTAGACTTAGGTGACAAAATACATGGGACACCTAATAATGTGTCAGACCTCCTTCTGCAGCTGCACTGACTCGACAAGTGGTTGGAAGTTCCCTGCAGAAATACCGAACCGTGCTGCCTCTACAGGCGTCCACAACTCCGAAAGTGTTGCCAGTCCAGGTTTTGTGAACGAAATGACCTCTCCGTTATGTCCCACACATGTTCAATAGGATCATGTGGAGCCATCTTGATTGCCAAATCATTCGCTAGAACTGTCGAGAATGTTCTTTGAACCAAACTCGAACAACTGTTGCCCCGTGACGTGGCGCTTAACAATTCCCACGTGGTTCGGAAACATGAAGTCCATGAATGGCTGCAAATGGTGTCCAAGTAGCCGAACGTAACCATTTGCAGTCAGTGAGCGGTTCAGTTGGACGAGAGGATGCAGTCCATTCCATGTAAACACAGACCGCACCATTATGAAGGCACCATCAGCTTTGTTGACAACTTGGGTCCATGGGTTCATGGGGTCTACGCAACACTCGCATCCTACCATCAGCTGTTACCAAATGTAATCGGGACTTAACCTGACCAGACAACGATTTTCCAATCGTTTACGTGTAACAACAACGACTCTGTATTGTTGTACATATAAGTAATTCTTTTCATCTGATTTTACGGTAAACTTGTGTAATTGATGATCTGATTTCATTTCTTTTTGTTTCATGCCATTATGTTAAGAAAACTGTAAATGAGTTTCAATGTGAATATTAACGTTTATGTGAAATGTCAAGTAATATTGTAATAGAATTGAAATGTAAGAAATGTTGAAACTGTTGTAAGATGTTTAAAGTTGCAACTGTGCGTCTGGTCCATACGTAGGCAATGTGTTAGGATATGTAGAATGCAAAACCTCGGGTGAATACCCGGTCTGTCAGGGAGCGGTAAAAGGTGGATGGCAGGCGAGCGCGGGAAAATGCACGCAGGCACTGCACGGCACAACGGGCTCAGCAGTAGCTGTTGGAGTTTGGCATTGGTCTGAGCAACACCTTCTGGAGCGAGGAGGCTCTCCTCGAAGACGTAGCTTCACTGAGCCTCGGGTATGCCGTTCCAACGCCCACACAGCATGGCAAAATTCCATAGGTAGTGAATGGAAAAGTATTGCGACGCTAAGAATAATTAAAAGTGCCGATACGTCAAGAGCCATAGCTGTGGTTGTATGTGTGCTCTGTGCCTCGCCATCTCGCCGCCCGCCAACCGCCGCATCGATACTAGCAGGTTGAAACTTTTAGTACTGTATTCGTGTGGATCAGAGAGTGAACGGTGTTTGTTTGGTGCAATAATAACCTAAATTTTACCAGAACTTTTCCATCATTTAATTATCCTCACGACTAACCTAGACAGGGTCCTTTCCAAACGTTGTTCAATCCGAGTGTCCCGAAATGAAAATTAAAAATTGTGGTGGTGGTGGTGGTGGTGTTGAGGAAGGAGACCAGACAGCGAGGTCATCGGTCTCATCGCATTAGGGAAGGACGGGGAAGGAAGTCGGCCGTGCCCTTTGAAAGGAACCATCCCGGCATTTGCCTGGAGCGATTTAGGGAAATCACGGAAAACCTAAATCAGGATGGCCGGACGCGGGATTGAACAGTCGCCCTCCCGAATGCGAGTCCAGTGTCTAACCACTGCGCCACCTCGCTCGGTAATTAAAAATTGTGTTAATAATAATTATTTGCAGAACTAGCTATATTAGAATGGTGTTTAAAGAAATGTTTTGTTAATGAACCAGTAAATGAATAGCGAAAGTCTCACAAAGTCGAAAGATAACTTTAGTATTGACACAGTAATGAAATTTATTATTTGGAGACAGATTTAAAGGCATTTAAATGAGCAGTAGATAAGATGAAAAGAGTAGTAACTTATATACTAGAAAACTTGAATGAATAATAAATTCAGCAATCAATTTCTTTAAAATACAGCGATCAGAACAGTTTTTGGGTCCCCCCTCCCCCCCATTCCCTTCATTCAATGTCATTCTGATGTGTTCTAAATTGGTTTGACCAGCAAAAGTTAAAGTCAATATAAAAGTCAAAATTTATCAGTGTTTTATCTTTATCAAAATTGACATTTTGTGTGTGGCACGAAAGTACAATTTCTAGGGTAACCCATGCCCGATTTTAATCAGATTAATAGACAGTATAAAGTTTTGTAGTAAACATTACAGTGTAGTGTTATGTATTCATGATTTTTCATATCAGTGCAAACTGTGAAGCTATCAGTTCAATAGATTTTCTGGTTCTAAAATTCTACTTTATTATGCAGTGTTACAACTTGTTGTTTTGCATGAATATATACCAACTTGTACAGAGAAGAAACTCAATTAATGACTAATTAGGCTGGCGACCGTATTATTATCACATTGGTAGCATTTTCTGGGTTGCTTTTGATCCATCCTGACGTGTAATTGCATTTCGAACTTACTTGACCGATCATTGTTATTACAGAGTGGATGCAAGCCTGATTTGCCACCATTCAGGCACACACGGTCGATATCTATGCGAAAATCCTTTCTCATAAGGTGAATCCCGCTCACTTACCACAGCACAGGCTTTAACGAGTACTGTGTCACGAAGGTTACATAGGGTCCTACCGATATGATCATAAGACCAGGAGAGGCGCTGGAGGCGATGTCGTGCTGTTATACAAAGGCAGTCGCGTCGGTCGTCTGCTGCCACAGCCCTTTAACGTCGAATTCTACCTCTCTGTCCTGACGGATACGTTCGCCGTGTGTCCCACATTGATTTCTGCGGTTGTTTCACGCAGTGCTGGTTGCCTGTCAGTAGCGCCAACTGTACGCAGACGCCGCTGCTCTCGATCGTTAAGCGAAGGCTGTCGGGCACTGCATGGTCCGTGGTGAGCGGCAATTGTTGTTTGTTGTCCTCGGCGTACTCTTGACACGTTGGATGTCCGAATACTGAATTCCGTAACGATTTCCGAAACTGAATGTACCGTGCTTCTAGCTCCAACTATGATTCCGCGTTCAAATTTTGTTAATTCCCGTCGTGCGGCCATAATCAGGTCGGAAACTTTCTCACACGAATCGCCAGAGTACAAATGACAGCGCCGCCAAAGCACCAGCTTTTCGTATCGTGTGTACGTCATGCAACCGCCATCTGTATATATGTGCATATTGCTATCCCTTGACTGTGGTCACCTCAGAGTAAATGAAACTGTAATGTTTATTGTGGGGAAAGTTCGTAAGCCAAGATCGCAAAAAAAAAAGGAACGTTGTTTAGGATGACCGGTTTCGACAGAGCTATGCAATCATCATCGGATCTTATGCTTCTGAATTTTTTACAACATGTTATCAATTAGTGGTACAAATCGCGTACTTACCAATACTACGAAGGTACTTACTTCATCATCTCAAACGCAAAGGTAATATGTACAAATATAAAAATACACTCCTGGAAATGGAAAAAAGAACACATTGACACCGGTGTGTCAGACCCACCATACTTGCTCCGGACACTGCGAGAGGGCTGTACAAGCAATGATCACACGCACGGCACAGCGGACACACCAGGAACCGCGGTGTTGGCCGTCGAATGGCGCTAGCTGCGCAGCATTTGTGCACCGCCGCCGTCAGTGTCAGCCAGTTTACCGTGGCATACGGAGCTCCATCGCAGTCTTTAACACTGGTAGCATGCCGCGACAGCGTGGACGTGAACCGTATGTGCAGTTGACGGACTTTGAGCGAGGGCGTATAGTGGGCATGCGGGAGGCCGGGTGGACGTACCGCCGAATTGCTCAACACGTGGGGCGTGAGGTCTCCACAGTACATCGATGTTGTCGCCAGTGGTCGGCGGAAGGTGCACGTGCCCGTCGACCTGGGACCGGACCGCAGCGACGCACGGATGCACGCCAAGACCGTAGGATCCTACGCAGTGCCGTAGGGGACCGCACCACCACTTCCCAGCAAATTAGGGACACTGTTGCTCCTGGGGTATCGGCGAGGACCATTCGCAACCGTCTCCATGAAGCTGGGCTACGGTCCCGCACACCGTTAGGCCGTCTTCCGCTCACGCCCCAACATCGTGCAGCCCGCCTCCAGTGGTGTCGCGACAGGCGTGAATGGAGGGACGAATGGAGACGTGTCGTCTTCAGCGATGAGAGTCGCTTCTGCCTTGGTGCCAATGATGGTCGTATGCGTGTTTGGCGCCGTGCAGGTGAGCGCCACAATCAGGACTGCATACGACCGAGGCACACAGGGCCAACACCCGGCATCATGGTGTGGGGAGCGATCTCCTACACTGGCCGTACACCACTGGTGATCGTCGAGGGGACACTGAATAGTACACGGTACATCCAAACCGTCATCGAACCCATCGTTCTACCATTCCTAGACCGGCAAGGGAACTTGCTGTTCCAACAGGACAATGCACGTCCGCATGTATCCCGTGCCACCCAACGTGCTCTAGAAGGTGTAAGTCAACTACCCTGGCCAGCAAGATCTCCGGATCTGTCCCCCATTGAGCATGTTTGGGACTGGATGAAGCGTCGTCTCACGCGGTCTGCACGTCCAGCACGAACGCTGGTCCAACTGAGGCGCCAGGTGGAAATGGCATGGCAAGCCGTTCCACAGGACTACATCCAGCATCTCTACGATCGTCTCCATGGGAGAATAGCAGCCTGCATTGCTGCGAAAGGTGGATATACACTGTACTAGTGCCGACATTGTGCATGCTCTGTTGCTTGTGTCTATGTGCCTGTGGTTCTGTCAGTGTGATCATGTGATGTATCTGACCCCAGGAATGTGTCAATAAAGTTTCCCCTTCCTGGGACAATGAATTCACGGTGTTCTTATTTCAATTTCCAGGAGTGTAGTACATCCGATGACGAATATGATGTCATTTAAAAAATTCTAGGAGGCTGCGTTTCACAACAAATACAACTGGGTGCACTATGGATGGTTTCAGCGGTTCCACGTATAGATTAAAAATTGTCCAGAGCATAGTTTCCAATAGTTACGAATGTCATTACGCAGCTGAGTCTGTGCTGATTCCAGACCTTCTGCCAGATTAAAGCCATGTGGTGCACCTGGACCCGAACCGGGGACGTTTGCATCTCGTAGGCTGTTGCTCTACCCAACGTGTTTTTTTCCTTAAATCACTTATTGCGCTGAAATATAATTAACTGTAATGTTATACTATGTTTATGCAAACATTACCGTTATTAAAATATTCTTCAAATTATTTACATCAAACAAGGAATTAATTACTGAAAATTAATAAAAAGGAAGATAATAACGTTGTGTATTTATGTCTACAATAATATAAATAGTTTTAAACAACATAAATGATTTTAAATTCCTATTACTGAACATTTTGTCTAAGCAGCTTTGATATACTGTTTGAACTGCTTTTAGATATAAATTACAATAATGAAACGGCAAAATTCCACCTACTATTACAGAATATAGGTTTCTTTCCTAAAATAAGAACTTTATATGCATTACAACAAAGATATTTTGTGATATTTGTGTTAATCATATGAAGGATTTGCTGAACTTTGTGGTAGAAGAAAGTTATTTCTCCAAATCTTTATTAATTATGCCGTATACATAATAAAATTAGATGTAAAATAAAAAGCGTATCATTGTCTTCGCTTTCACTTGGAAAAATCTAAAATTACGCAAAACAGTGCTACGTCTCTGCTGCATTCTCATACGCAGTATATGTTTTCTTTGTAACTATACATAATGTTTCGAACTATCTTGTTCGATCAGAATATTAAGTTATCTAATTGTACACTGACAGTCCACATCTGCTCCTAGGTGAGGCAAACCAATATCGCAATGATTCTCTCTGTCTCTGTCTCTCTCTCTCTCTATCTCCCCGCCATCAGTCCTCTAAATGATTTGATGCGGCACGCCACGAATTCCTCTGCTGTGCCAATCTCTTCATCTGAGAGAAGCACTTGCAGCCTACATCCTCTGTTATTAGATGAGTGTATTCCAATCTCCGTCTTCCTCTATAGTTCTTGCAATCTACTCCTCCCTTAATACCACGGAAGTTGTTCCCCACTGTATTAACAGATGTCCTATCATCCTGTCCCTTCTTCTTGTCAATATTCCGCATACCTTCCCTCCTTAGCCGATTTGCCGGAGAACCTCCTCATTCCTTTATCACTTCACCTAATTTTCAACATTCTTCTGTAGCAACACATCTCAACTGCTTTTATTCTTTTCGCTCCCGGTTTTGTCATAGTCCATGTCTCACTGATACTCGGTACTGTGCTCCAAAGGTAGATCCTCGGAAATTTCTTTCTCAAATTAGGGCCTATGTTTGATATTTGGAGACTTTTCTTGTGCAGCAATGCCCTTTTTGCCCGTATGGGTCTCATATCCTCCTTGCTTCGTCCGTCGTGGGTTATTTTGCTTCTACGGTACCAGAATTCCCTAGCTTCATCCACTTCACGAGCATCAGTCCTGATGTTAAGTTTCTAGCTGGTCTCATTTCTGCTCCTTTTCATTACTTTCGGCTATCTCTGATTTACTCTAAATCCATATTCTGTACTCAGTACACTGTTAGTTCCATTCAATACATCCAACATCAGAATCTGCCAATAAAACAAGAATGGATACACTTAGGGCTAGCATATAGTAAACAGAACGTACCTCAAATAATTACAGATAAGCTACATGTTGGAAAGTGGAACCATAGTATGCATGGAGACTAGGAACGTCCATAGTTTTACAAAAGAATACCTACCGTGGTACAGCCAAAAAACAGAGGATTAGATAGTTACGTGGTTGAGTTGCAGCGAACATGAGTGGGCTGCCAGAAATCGGATTGTGAGTACAGACAGGTACAACGGCATGGTCCTCCCCTCCCCCAATCCCTCCCCCCCGTCCCCCTCTATTGTAGTGGAGCTTCTTTCTCTCGGCAACGTATGTTACTTTTGAAACTTCTTATCTTTATTTTGAACAATCTCCATCCCCCGTTCTCCTCATCCCCCAACCCCGCTTGGTTCTTCCATTAAAAATAAAAATAAAATGAAAGCACGTAACTTTGTAACCGATGGACTCATGTGATCGTAGTCGTCAGTTGGCATCTGTTGTTGTTGTTGTTGTGGTCTTCAGTCCTGAGACTGGTTTGATGCAGCTCTCCATGCTACTCTATCCTGTGCAAGCTCCTTCATCTCCCAGTACCTACTGCAACCTACATCCTTCTGAATCTGCTTAGTGTATTCATCTCTTGGTCCTCCTCGACGATTTTTACCTTCCACGCTGCCCTCCAATACAAAATTTGTGATCCCTTGATGCCTCAGGACATGTCCTACCAACCGATCCCTTCTTCTAGTCAAGTTGTGCCTCAAACTTCTCTTCTCCCCAATCCTATTCAATACCTCCTCATTAGTTACGTGATCTACCCACCTAATCTTCAGCATTCTTCTGTAGCACCACATTTCGAAAGCTTCTATTCTCTTCTTGTCTAAACTATTTATCATCCATGTTTCACTTCCATACATGGCTACACTCCATCCAAATACTTTCAGGAACAACTTCCTGACATTTAAATCTATACTCGATGTTAACAAATTTCTCTTCTTCAGAAACGCTTTCCTTGCCATTGCCAGTCTACATTTTATATCCTCTCTACTTCGACCATCATCAGTTACTTTGCTTACCAAATAGCAAAACTCATTTACTACTTTAAGTGTCTCATTTCCTAATCTAATTCCCTCAGCATCACCTAACTTAATTCGACTACATTCCATTATCCTCGTTTTGCTTTTGTTAATGTTCATCTTATATCCTCCTTTCAAGACACTGTCTATTCCGTTCAACTGCTCTTCCAAGTCCTTTGCTGTCTCTGACAGAATTACAATGTCATCGGCGAACCTCAAAGTTTTTATTTCTTCTCCATGGATTTTAATACCTACTGCAAATTTTTCTGTTGTTTCGTTTACTGCTTGCTCAATATACAGATTGAATAACATCGGGGACAGGCTACAAACCTGTCTCACTCCCTTCCCAACCGCTGCTTCCCTTTCATGCCCCTCGACTCATAACTGCCATCTGGTTTCTGTACAAATTGTAAATAGCCTTTCGCTCCCTGTATTTTACCCCTGCCACCTTCAGAATTTGAAAGAGAGTATTCCAGTCAACATTGTCAAAAGTTTTCTCTAAGTCTACAAATGCTAGAAACGTAGGTTTGCCTTTCCTTAATCTTTCTTCTAAGATAAGTCTTAAGGTCAGTATTGCCTCACGTGTTCCAAAATTTCTTCGGAATCCAAACTGATCTTCCCCGAGGTCGGCTTCTACCCGTTTTTCCATTCTTCTGTAAAGAATTCGCGTTAGTATTTTGCAGCTGTGACTTATTAAACTGATAGTTCGGTAATTTTCACATCTGTCAACACCTGCTTTCTTTGGGATTGGAATTATTATATTCTTCTTGAAGTCTGAGGGTATTTCGCCTGTCTCATACATCTTGCTCACCAGATGGTAGAGTTTTGTCAGGACTGGCTCTCCCAAGGCCGTCAGTAGTTCTAATGGAATGTTGTCTACTCCCGGGGCCTTGTTTCGACTCAGGTCTTTCAGTGCTCTGTCAAACTCTTCACGCAGTATCGTATCTCCCATTTCATCTTCATCTACATCCTCTTCCATTTCCATAATATTGTCCTCAAGTACATCGCCCTTGTATAGACCCTCTATATACTCCTTCTACCTTTCTGCTTTCCCTTCTTTGCTTAGAACTGGGTTTCCATCTGAGCTCTCGATGTTCATACAAGTGGTTCTCTTATCTCCAAAGGTCTCTTTAATTTTCCTGTAGGCTGTATCTACGTCAGCCGTATTATTCGCAGATTGTTTAGACTGACAAGATTAAGAAACGTAGATGTTCTTTTGATATATTCGATGATTTGGTACATATTAAACTTCACGGTTCATGCCGTTACGTTTTATGATCATTTACCCGCGATCTGTTGTTGATGTAACTATGATCTTTTGGTATTTGTTGTGAACTACCCATCACCCACCCTTTCCTCCTCCCTCCCCCTCCCCCACCGGTCACCCCATCCTCCCCTACCAAGCACACACCCCTAAGCACACCCTGTACCCACCTTCATCCACCATCGCCCTTTGCCTTCCTCCCCTCTCCCACCCTCTAGGACATTTCTAGCAAAAAGATGGTGACCACCGCACTCAGGTATATTTTGAACTTGGTTACTTCTAACTTTTTTGTTGTTTTATTTACGTTTTAATAAATTTTGTTAATGTCTTAGTACTGCTAGCCACTTGTATTTTAAATGGCATTATTAATTTTCACATATGGATGTATAGAATGAATGTGTGTTATGTTTTTCGTAATGTGACCTCTACTATATTTGTCCTTTCTCTCGCTTTACTATTGTTATCTTTATCATAATTTGAGAACTGACAGTACTATGGTTATCAACGGTACGTATGCCATGTAGTAATAAAGAAGTTTCTTTGTTTCTCTTTATACAAACGTTTCAGACGTTGGCCAACTAGGTATCACGTGTTAAAGTAGTTCAACCTCTCGCCCATCGCTCTGGTTTTGTTTTGTCTGTGCGCATTACCTGCGTTGCTCTTGTTCCCCTCGCGTTGCGCTGGTCGTCAGCGTGGAGAACGTACTGTGTGTGCCTCCAGCCAGAGACCACGCCGCTGCGCCCGTCTGTACTCACAATCCGAATTCCGCCAGTCTGTTTATGTTCGTTGCAAGTCAGCCATGTAACTAAGTAATCCTCTGGTTTTTATCTGAACGAGGATGGGTATTATTCCGTAAAATTATGGATATTGCTAGTCTTCAGGTATAGTATGATTTCATTTTAGTACCTGTGTCTTACCTGTAATTATTTGACTTACCATTTGTTCCTTTTATACAGATTCAGATGTTGAGTAACGCCGAAACGCTTAAAACTGGATTAATAAATGAAGGAATGCTGATTTCCAGTTTTCTCTTCATTACAATTTCTTCATCTGAGAACAATTCAAACTGCAGACTGCATAAATTATTCACCGTGGTCACCTCTCTTGGTTGCCTTTATGGTACACGTCTGTAATGGTTGACGGTAAACTGTGAACCGCACAACGACACATTTTTCAGATACTGTTCACGTGATCTTTTTAATATGTGTCAGCGATCATGCCTATTTGATTGGATAAAACTAGATGGTTAGCACTCCACAAAGAATGTTTATGACATTTTTAAACTTTGTAATGACGTATAACGACTTAAAACTAAACTGCTATCAGTATTGGCCGGCTGGAGTGGCCGAGCGGTTCTAGGTGCTTGACTCTGGAACCGCGCGACTGCTACGGCCACAGGTTCGAATCCTGCCTCGCGCATGGATGTGTGTGATGTCCTTGGGTTAGTTAGGTTTAAGTAGTTCTAAGTTATAGGGGACTGATGACCTCAGAAGTTAAGTCCCATAGTGCTCAGAGCCATTTGAACCATTTTGCTATCAGTATTATCCGATATCACTGGTTACAAAATTTTGCATCGGTAAGCTTTCGTAAATGACTCTCCTACTACCTCATAGTAACGAGTTCCAATGTATTTGCATGCACGCATTTCTACGTTTTTCGTGGACAGTCATTTTTCCATCGTGCACCAGTGCCAAACGGTAAAAATTGGCCACTCATTATTGCAGCTATCTCATAAACTATTACCTGCACGGAAAATATCATCAGGGTTTTCTGCAGAACGCTTGGCGAGCTATTCGGAATCGTAGACATAATTTTTGTTCTTCCCAAATTGGTAAATAACACTCTAGAAAACACCATCACACGTGCCGACTGCGTCCCTTTAGGAGCGACTTGTTGAGTTCTGTCTGCTGGCAAGTCGTGAATCCAGTGCCAAATGTGGCCACGCACTCAACGAGCTACACTACTGGCCATTAAAATTGCTACACCAAGAAGAAATGCAGATGATAAACGGATATTCATTGGACAAATATATTATACTAGAAGTGACATGTGATTACATTTCGCAATTTGGGTGCATAGATCCTGAGAAATCAATACGCAGAACAACCACCTTGGGCGTACTAACGGCCTTGATACGCCGGGGCATTGGGTCAAACAGAGCTTGGATGGCGTGTACACGTACAGCTACCCATGTAGTTTCAACACGATACCACACTTCATCAAGAGTAGTAACTGGCGTATTGTGACGAGCCAGTTGCTCGGCCACCATTGACCAGACGTTTTCAAAATTGGTGAGAGATCTGGAGAATGTGCTGGCCGGGGCAGCAGTCGAACATTTTCTGTATCCAGATAGGCCCGTACAGGACCTGCAACATTCGGTCGTGCATTATCCTGCTCAAATGTAGGATTTCGCAGGGATCGAATAAAGGGTAGAGCCACGGGTCGTAACACGTCTGAAATGTAACGTCCACTGTTCAAAGTGTCGTCAATGCGAACAAGAGGTGACCGAGACGTGTAGGCAATGGCACCCCATACCATCACGCCAGGTGATACGCCAGTATGGCGGTGACGAATACACGCTTCCAATGTGAGTTCACCACGATGTCGCCAAACACGGATGCGACCATTATGATGCTGTAAACAGAACCTGGATTCATCCGAAAAAATGACGTTTTGCCATTCGTGCACCCAGGTTCGTCGTTGAGAACACCATCGCAGGCGCTCCTGTCTGTGATGCAACGTCAAGGGTAACCGCAGGCATGGTCTCCGAGCTGATAGTCCATGCTGGTGCAAACGTCGTCGAACTGTTCGTGCAGATGGTTGTTGTCTTGCAAACGTCCCCATCTGTCGACTCAGGGATCATGACGTTGCTGCACGATCCGTTACAGCCATGCGGATAAGATGCCTGTCATCTCGACTGCTAGTAATAGGAGGCCGTTGGGATCCAGCACGGCGTTCCGTGTTACCCTGCTGAACCCACCGATTCCATATTCTGCTAACAGTCATTGGATCTCGACGAACGCGAGCAGCAATGTCGCGATACGATAAACCGCAATCGCGATAGGCTACAATTTGGTACGCATTTCTCCTCCTTACACGAGGCATCACAACGTTTCACCAGGCAACGCCGGTCAACTGCTGTTTGTGTATGAGAAATCGGCTGGAAACTTTCCTCATGTCAGCACGTTGTAGTTGTCGGCACCGGCGCCAACCTTGTGTGAATGCTCTGAAAAGCTAATCATATGCATATCACAGCATCTTCTTCCTATCGGTTAAATTTCGCGTCTGTAGCACGTCGTCTTCGTGGTGTAGCAATTTTAATGCCCAGTAGTGCAGTATTCTGTTCACTAGTCGACACTGCGGGACTGTGTGGAGTCCCACCTCAAGTTCAAAAATGCTTCAAATGGCTCTGAGCACTATGGGACTTAACATCTGAGGTCATCAGTCCCCTAGAACTTAGAACTACTTAAACCTAACTAACCTAAGGACATCACACACATCCATGCCCAAGGCAAGATTCGAACCTGCGACTGTAGCGGTCGCGCGGTTCCGGACTGAAGCGCCTAGAACCGCTCGACCACACCGGCCGGCCTCCCAGCTCGAGTCAGGCAGTGGATACGGGTGCCTCTTGCCGCTGAATGGCGTCACTTTCTCTGTCCCCCCCCCCCCCCCACACACACACACAGACGTATCCTCGCATTTTGTCTGGCAGGAGGTAAATCAGCTGGCACCAGTAAGAGGCGGCAGCGAGCGCTGCGTATAGGGTCTCGACAGCGAGAACAATGCACGTGCATCAGATACCGGCGCTGACGCCAGCTTTCTTTCACTTTTCCGACACAAAAAAGCTCTATTGGCTGTGAGGGCACGTGTAGGCGGCAGGTAGGCGGGGGGTGGGAGATTTTTCATTATTGCGTCGGCGCGGCCAAACAGTGTTTAGCAACACAAAGGACCGCCACAGGGGGCGCTATCGGCCGGCCCTTCCGCTATTAATGCCGCCGCCGCGCAGTGCGGCCAAAGTTCCACAGCCTAAGAACAGCGCGGCTCCGGGTTTCGGGGACGAAACGAGCGTGGGCGGGCGCAACTCGTATCGGAAACGCGCCCGCATATGGAGCACACCTGAGACGGAAAGCTCCACGTCCCCACAGCCGCCTGGCGGCGCGTATTGCGTGTTCTCGAATTTCTTTGTTCTCTTCGGCGCCGTTTGAATGCTTCTGGCGAGCGATACGGATTTTATTACACACTAGCTGGAGTACATGGCGTTGCCTAGATATGCGCTTACTCCAGTCTTATATTAGTCCATCTCCTGCTCCCTCTGTTCATCTCTTCCTCTCCCTCTCGATGTCTTCCTTCTCTCCCATCTCTCTTCCTATCTCTTCTCCCCCCCCCCCCCCCCCCGTCTCCGTCTATTTCTACCTCTTTCAATGTTGAAAAATATATCGGCTAAACCACTTGTTTATAGTGTAAAACACTAAGATTGACGCGTTTCTGAAGTCAAGCTTCCATCATCAGAATAATAAAATGTAAAAGAACCTGTTAAAGCTCGCTAAAATGGAACATGCACCAGGCACAATAAAATTTATAATAAAATTGAAACATCGTGGCTACTTCCCTTGTTGCAGCCGTGTCTTCCAAGGTGCATCTCCACATAGTTGTCAAAATATAAATATCTCTAAAATGGTGTCGCCTGTGGTGTTCAACATCTAACCACATGGATCTCTCCTCTATCGTCGTAAACCGCCCGTGCGTCTTCGTTGATACCACACACCACGCAGCCAAACACGACACTGAAACGCGAGTGAGCTCATGCGCAAGTAAACAAGGAAGTCACAGAGATGTCTATACAAACAGATAACGTATACATGTTTCAAGGACCTCATGAAATGATGGTATCCTGCCAACTGCTAAAAATGTAATTACTAAAAGAAACCAGTGAAATGTTTGAAAAAGTTATTTGTATCACCAGTTAGCTGTTCATTCAGTGCCGGCTGGAGTGGCCATTGACCTCCGAAGTTAAGTCACATAGCGCTCAGAGCCATTTGAACCATTTTGTTCATTCAGTGTGTTCTGATTATCCACGCTATGTATCGTAATTTCCAGCTGTTCTAGTAGATCCAGCTTTTTGCCTTTGTCCTGTCTATGTAAAATAACGAGATCCTGATCTATTCCCAACATGGCGTGTCCCGTTTCCCAAATATGCATGGCTACAGCTGACTTTTCGAAATTATTAAGCCGGAAAGCATCGCTATGTTCTTTGTAACGTACTTCGAAGGACCTACCAGTTTGGCCTACATAGCTTGCCTTGCACGTGCTACACTGAATTTTATAGACACCAGGTCTCTCAAATATCTATCGCTTTCCTGCTGCAAATTATTTCTTAGTTTAAACCGCAGCGTATTATTGATCTGAAAAGCGGTATCAAGTTTAAAAGGTATGAAAATGTTAGCCACTTTTTGCGAAATATCACCGAAGTATGGTATTGTGACTCTCGTAACATTATTTGCGGTATTCTTCCTTGAATTCGCGCGCTGTTAATTATTTTTTTGATAAAATCAAAGTTTACCTCTTTTTTTTTTCTCTGCCCATCTCTTCCTCTGACTTCTCTTTTTCCATTTCCACATCCCCTATCACTGTCCATCTCCCCCTCCTCCTATCTGTGCCTATCTCCTTTTCCCCCCTCGCTGTCTGTCCATCTCCTCTTCCTCCCTGCTCTCTCCACACTACCACACTCCTACCAATACGAGCCTGGTGGTTCTCAACCCTAGATCATTTTTTTCCAGATTGTGTATGAAATATGACTGAAATCGATCCAGGGGTTTAGGATGAGCTTTTCACCCGTGGCTTAGCTCGTGTACACACGTGCCACTAAACAGTGAATGGTCATAGAAACTGGCAAACCTGCGTAATATCGTGTAGGGCCCCCGCAACACGAGGTGGCATGGACTCGAATAATGTCTGAAGTACTGCTGGAGGGTACTGACACCATGAATCCTTCAGGGCTACCCATTAATCCGTGAGAGTATGAGGGGGTGAGATCTCTTCTGAACAGCACGTTGCAAGGCATCCCACATATGCTCCAATAATGTTCATGTGTCGGGAATTTGGTGACCAGTGGAAGTGTTTAAACAGAAGAGCGTTCCTGGAGCCACTCTGTAGCAATTCTGGACGCGTGGGGTGTCGCACTGTCCTGCTGGAATTGCCCAAGTCCGTCGGAATGCACAAGAACGAATGCAGGCGATCAGACAGGACGCTTACCTACGTGTCACCTGACGTATCAGGGGTCGCATACCACTCCAACTGCACACGCCCCACACCATCGCAGAGCCCCCACCAGTTGAACAGTGCCCTGCTGACACGCAGGGTCCACCGATTCTTGAGGTTCTCTCCATACCCGTACACGACCTTACGCTCGACACAATTTGAAACGAGACTCGTCCGACCAGCCAACACGTTTCCAGTCATCAACAGTCCAATCTCGGTATTGACGAGTCCAGGCGAGGCGTAATGCTCCGTGTCGTGCAGTCATCAATGATACACGAGTAGATCTTCGGCTCCGAAAGCCCATATCGATGATGTCGTTTTGACTGGTTCGCAAGCTGAAACTTGTTGACGGCCCAGCATTGAAACCTGCAGCAATTTGCGGAAGGGTTGCACTTCTGTCACGTTGCACGATTCTCTTCAGTCGTCGTTGGTCCCATTCTTTAGGGAGCTTTTTCCGGCCGCAGCGATGTTGTAGATTTGATGTTTTACCAGATTTCTGATATTCACGGTACACTCGTAAAATGGTCGTACCGGAAAATCCCCACTTCATCGCTACCACGGAGATGCTGTGTCCCATCGCTCGTGCGCCGACTATAACACCACGTTCAAACTCACTTAAGTCTTGAGGACCTGGCATTGTAGCAGCAGTAACTCATCTAACAACTGCGCCAGACACATGTTTTCTTATACAGGCGTTGCCGACCGCAGCGCCGTATTCTGCTTGTTTACATACCTCTGCATTTGAATGCGCATGCGTATACCAGTTTTTTTTTTTTGACACTTCAGTGTATTTCACTCATATTTAACATAATTCACGCGTTCTTGTATACGTAATTCACTTCTATGTCTAGCAAGTTTCGTCCTGGAGAGTAATTTTGACGCAGCTTAATGTTTATGACATCATAGCCACTGAACTATGCACTCTATGATGATATACACTCCTGGAAATTGAAATAAGAACACCGTGAATTCATTGTCCCAGGAAGGGGAAACTTTATTGACACATTCCTGGGGTCAGATACATCACATGATCACACTGACAGAACCACAGGCACATAGACACAGGCAACAGAGCATGCACAATGTCGGCACTAGTACAGTGTATATCCACCTTTCGCAGCAATGCAGGCTGCTATTCGCCCATGGAGACGATCGTAGAGATGCTGGATGTAGTCCTGTGGAACGGCTTGAAATGCCATTTCCACCTGGCGCCTCAGTTGGAGCAGCGTTCGTGCTGGACGTGCAGACCGCGTGAGACGACGCTTCATCCAGTGCCAAATATGCTCAATGGGGGACAGATCCGGAGATCTTGCTGGCCAGGGTAGTTGACTTACACCTTCTAGAGCACGTTGGGTGGCACGGGATACATGCGGACGTGCATTGTCCTGTTGGAACAGCAAGTTCCCTTGCCGGTCTAGGAATGGTAGAACGATGGGTTCGATGACGGTTTGGATGTACCGTGCACTATTCAGTGTCCCCTCGACGATCACCAGTGGTGTACGGCCAGTGTAGGAGATCGCTCCCCACACCACGATGCCGGGTGTTGGCCCTGTGTGCCTCGGTCGTATGCAGTCCTGATTGTGGCGCTCACCTGCACGGCGCCAAACACGCATACGGCCATCATTGGCACCAAGGCAGAAGCGACTCTCATCGCTGAAGACGACACGTCTCCATTCGTCCCTCCATTCACGCCTGTCGCGACACCACTGGAGGCGGGCTGCACGATGTTGGGGCGTGAGCGGAAGACGGCCTAACGGTGTGCGGGACCGTAGCCCAGCTTCATGGAGACGGTAGCGAATGGTCCTCGCCGATACCCCAGGAGCAACAGTGTCCCTAATTTGCTGGGAAGTGGCGGTGCGGTCCCCTACGGCACTGCGTAGGATCCTACGGTCTTGGCGTGCATCCGTGCGTCGCTGCGGTCCGGTCCCAGGTCGACGGGCACGTGCACCTTCCGCCGACCACTGGCGACAACATCGATGTACTGTGGAGACCTCACGCCCCACGTGTTGAGCAATTCGGCGGTACGTCCACCCGGCCTCCCGCATGCCCACTATACGCCCTCGCTCAAAGTCCGTCAACTGCACATACGGTTCACGTCCACGCTGTCGCGGCATGCTACCAGTATTAAAGACTGCGATGGAGCTCCGTATGCCACGGCAAACTGGCTGACACTGTCGGCGGCGGTGCACAAATGCTGCGCAGCTAGCGCCATTCGACGGCCAACACCGCGGTTCCTGGTGTGTCCGCTGTGCCGTGCGTGTGATCATTGCTTGTACAGCCCTCTCGCAGTGTCCGGAGCAAGTATGGTGGGTCTGACACACCGGTGTCAATGTGTTCTTTTTTCCATTTCCAGGAGTGTAGTTTTGCAGATACGTCCCGTGGGATATGTGGCTACTGCGTGCGAAATGTGTTGCGAACAGAGTTAGTAGCAAAGAGGTAATAAATTAAGAAATCACGCTTCATGGTGTACTTTTACTGCACGAATAGGGAAACTGAGTAACTTTTTTCCTTTCATCAGTTTGTGCGGGTCGTCCACGAGGTAAAGTTTCGTAAAGGTTTGAAATTATGCGTAAAGTTTCTTACAAATCTCTAAGTGCTCTTACTCTCAAGTACTGGGTGAGTAACTCTTTCCAGACAGTAAGTCGTATGTGTACTAAGTTTCATTGAAGGCGGCCCAGTGGTTTAGAACGAGGTCTGGAAAATATTTCTTTCTCTCTCTCTCTCTCTCTCTCTCATCAACCTGAACGTTATGACCACCGACCTACTATTGACATAAACCCATCCAGGAGTTAACAGCGTCACCTGGCGAGCAGTGACTGCCAGTCAGACACAGGCACGGTGCATGTCGTATCGTGAGCGCGTTGTCGGTCTGTAGAATGGGGAACGCGCGCTATCTATCTGACTTTGACCGAGGGCAGACTGTGGTGGCTCGGGGGCTCGGCACCAGCATTTCGGAAACTGCACGATTTCTCGGGTGTTCAAGGAGTGCTGTGGTGAGTGTCTCCAACACGTGGCGAAACCAAGGTGAAACCACGTCCAGAAGTCGTAGGGTTGGGCGACCACCCCTGGTTACAGGTGTCGGACGTCGTAGCCTGCTCAGACTGGTGAAACAGGACAGGTGGTGAACTGTGTCGGAACTAACATCAGTCTGTAATGCTGGGCAGAGCACTAGTGTGTATGGACTCACAGAGCACCGAATACTCTTAACGTCGGAGCTCCGCAGCCGACGACCCATGCATGAGCCAATGTTAACGCCACGGCATCAGCAACTGAAATGGGCACGTGACCGTCGGCCCTGGACGTTTGCGCAGTGGCCGAACGTTGCACGGTCTGATGATCACGATTCTTTCTTCATCATGCCGATGGGATGGCGCGAATCTGTCGCCTCCCAGGGAACAGTTCCTCGACACTTCTACTGCGTGACGGAACCAGCTGGTAGCGGCTCCATTATGCTCTGGGCAGCGTTCACGTGGGCATCCATGGGTTCAGTGGAGCTCGTGCAGGACACCACTACGGCCATTTTTCCCGACGGCAGTGGCATTTTTCAACAAGATAATGCAGCATGTTTCAAGGCCATAAGGGTGATGCAGTGGTTTGAGGTTCAAAATGGTTCAAATGGCTCTGAGCACTATGGGACTTAACATCTGAGGTCATTAGTCCCCTAGAACTTAGAACTACTTAAACCTAACTAACCTAAGGACATCACACACATCCATGCCCGAGGCAGGATTCGAACCTGCGAACGTAGCAGTTGCGCGGTTCCAGACTGAAGCGCCTAGAACCACTTGGCCAGTGGTTTGAGGAACACAGCGGCTAGTTCACATTCATGTGATAGCCGCCCAACTCGCCGGATCTGAACCTGAAAACATTTGACTTGTGACTGAACGTAGCGTCAGAGCTCATCGACCCCCTCCCCGGAATTTGCGGAAATTATGTGACTTGTGTGTGCAAATGTGGTCCAACTTCCTCTACCGGCCTACCAAAGTCTCACTGCTTCGATGCCACGACGCGTTGCCGCTGTTATCTTTTTGCCAAAGGTGGACATACTGGCTATTAGTTAGATGGTCATAATGTTCTGGCTCATCAGTATACACTCCTGGAAATGGAAAAAAGAACACATTGACACCGGTGTGTCAGACCCACCATACTTGCTCCGGACACTGCGAGAGGGCTGTACAAGCAATGATCACACGCACGGCACAGCGGACACACCAGGAACCGCGGTGTTGGCCGTCGAATGGCGCTAGCTGCGCAGCATTTGTGCACCGCCGCCGTCAGTGTCAGCCAGTTTGCCGTGGCATACGGAGCTCCATCGCAGTCTTTAACACTGGTAGCATGCCGCGACAGCGTGGACGTGAACCGTATGTGCAGTTGACGGACTTTGAGCGAGGGCGTATAGTGGGCATGCGGGAGGCCGGGTGGACGTACCGCCGAATTGCTCAACACGTGGGGCGTGAGGTCTCCACAGTACATCGATGTTGTCGCCAGTGGTCGGCGGAAGGTGCACGTGCCCGTCGACCTGGGACAGGACCGCAGCGACGCACGGATGCACGCCAAGACCGTAGGATCCTACGCAGTGCCGTAGGGGACCGCACCGCCACTTCCCAGCAAATTAGGGACACTGTTGCTCCTGGGGTATCGGCGAGGACCACTCGCAACCGTCTCCATCTCCATGAAGCTGGGCTACGGTCCCGCACACCGTTAGGCCGTCTTCCGCTCACGCCCCAACATCGTGCAGCCCGCCTCCAGTGGTGTCGCGACAGGCGTGAATGGAGGGACGAATGGAGACGTGTCGTCTTCAGCGATGAGAGTCGCTTCTGCCTCGGTGCCAATGATGGTCGTATGCGTGTTTGGCGCCGTGCAGGTGAGCGCCACAATCAGGACTGCATACGACCGAGGCACACAGGGCCAACACCCGGCATCATGGTGTGGGGAGCGATCTCCTACACTGGCCGTACACCACTGGTGATCGTCGAGGGGACACTGAATAGTGCACGGTACATCCAAACCGTCATCGAACCCATCGTTCTACCATTCCTAGACCGGCAAGGGAACTTGCTGTTCCAACAGGACAATGCACGTCCGCATGTATCCCGTGCCACCCAACGTGCTGTAGAAGGTGTAAGTCAACTACCCTGGCCAGCAAGATCTCCGGATCTGTCCCCCATTGAGCATGTTTGGGACTGGATGAAGCGTCGTCTCACGCGGTCTGCACGTCCAGCACGAACGCTGGTCCAACTGAGGCGCCAGGTGGAAATGGCATGGCAAGCCGTTCCACTGGACTACATCGAGCATCTCTACGATCGTCTCCATGGGAGAATAGCAGCCTGCATTGCTGCGAAAGGTGGATATACACTGTACTAGTGCCGACATTGTGCATGCTCTGTTGCCTGTGTCTATGTGCCTGTGGTTCTGTCAGTGTGATCATGTGATGTATCTGACCCCAGGAATGTGTCAATAAAGTTTCCCCTTCCTGGGACAATGAATTCACGGTGTTCTTATTTCAATTTCCAGGAGTGTATATAAAAGTATCCGGATACCTCAAAGACATACGTTTTTCATATTAGGTGCATTGTGCTGCCACCTACTGCCAGCTACTCCATGTCGGCGACCTCAGTAGTCATTAGACATCGTGAGAGAGCAGAATGGCGCGCTCCGCGGAACTCACGGACTTAGGTGATTGGGTATCGCTTGTGTCATACGTCTGTGTGCGAGATTTCCACACTCCTAAACATCCCTAGATCCACTGTTTCCATGCGATAGTGAAGTGGAAACGTGGAGGGACACGTACAGCACAAAAGAGTACAGACCGACCTCGTCTGTTGACTGACAGAGGAAGCCGACAGTTGAAGAGGGTCGTAATGTGTAACAAGGCCGACATCTATCCAGACCATCACACAGGAATTCCAAACTGCATCAGGATGCACTGAAAATATTATGACAGTTAGGCGGGAGGTTAAAAAAATTGTATTTCATGGTCGAGCGGCTGCTCATAAGCCACACATCACGCTGGTAAATGCCAAACGACGCATCGCTTGGCATAAGGAGCGTAAACATTAGACGATTGAACAGTTGGAAAAACATTGTCTGGAGTGACGAATCACGGCACACGATGTGGCGATCAGATGACGTGTGGCTATGGTGAATGCCCCGTGAACATCATCTGCCAGCGTGTGTAGTGCCAGCAGTAAAATTCGGAGGTGGTGGTGTTATGGTGTGGTCATGTTCTTTGCGGAGGGGGCTAGCACCCCTTGTTTTTTTTGCGTGGCACTATCACAGCACAGGCCTACATTGATGTTTTAAGCATCTTTTTGAGTTCTACTGTTGAAGAGCAATTCGGGGATGACGGCTGCATCTTTCAACACGATCGAGCACCAGTTCATAATGCACGGCTTGTGGCGGAGTGGTTACGCAACAATAACATCCCTGTAATGGACTGGCCTGCACACAGTCCTGACCTGTATCCTACAGAATACCTCTGGGATAATTTGGAACGCCGACTTCGTGCCAGACCTCAACGATTGACATCGATACCTCTCCTCGGTGCAGCACTCCGTGAAGAATGGGCTGCCATTCCCCAAGAAAGTTTACGGCACCTGATTGAACTTATGTTTGCGAGAGTGGAAGCTGTCATAATGGCTAGGGGTGGGCCAACACCATACTGAATTCGAGCATTATCGATGGAGGGCGCCACGAACTTGTAAGTCATTTTTAGCCAGGTGTCCGGATACTATTGATCAGTAATTTGATATACAGGGTGAGTCCAGAGGAAAGGTATTGTTTTGACTGGTAATAGCATTACTGATTCTGAACAAAAAACTTGATGTGGGCATATGCCCTATTCCGAATGGTTCCGAGATAGAATACTTTTAATGTACATATCTATTTATTTTCTGTATTATTCATTGCCATTGTTTACAACGTAGGACAGTAATACAGAGGAAGGTGAGACGAACATTTTGATACAGGACGCTTGTGTTCTATCAAGTCGGAAAACTACCTCAAACTGGCGTACAAAAAGTACCCAAGGTACATCGGACGGGGGTCGCGGGAGATTTTCCAGTATTCTCGCGCTCTCTCTACGCAGACTGTTAGTCCAAGACAAAAAAATAAATAGGACCTTTTTTTTCGTCGGAGTGTACGGTTTTCGAGTTATTAAAGAAAAACGTACAAAAGTGATATTAAATGTGTTAATTTCGGAAACCAATTGCAATAGGACATACGTCGTTATGAAGTTTTTTGTTCAGAATCACTAATACTATCGTGTCTCAAAGCTTCTACGTTTCCTCCTGACGCATCCTATGTGGTGTGCGTACTGTAAGACCTTTGGTACACACGCCATAAGATTATTTGACTTGTCGCTCTAGCAAGTAGGCGAGTGTCAGCAATATGTCTCATGGTCTTATCGTGGCGTGTTTATCTTTTGCCGTTAGATCAGACGATAGAAGTGCCACTTGCACGCTTAGAGTAGCAGATTGACGGTGACCAACTTTAAACAGAACTTGATTAATTTTCACACACATTTATTAAAATAATAACAATCATAAACCTTACTTAACTTGATTCTGGTTGCTATTTACAATTGACAATCTGAAGTTCCTTTGGTCTTGGTACGTTAATCTTATTCTCACATAACTCTGATACTTGACAAAGTGTCTATACATTTCTCTTCATGGCTATGTACAGGAATATGATAATCTTCTTAGGCGCAGGCTGAAATTTGACTATAGACTGGTACAGACTAATGCAGACTGGTATAGACAGGTGCAGATAAATCCAGACTGACTAATTGGAGGTCTGTACACTCGTTATAATACCTCGCGCGTTCAGGTATCACTGCGCGAGTGTGATCCGCCGAGGAGAAAAGGTTCTACATTAGCAGCAATCTCATTGGCTGCATAACATATTAATACGCGGATCGGCGGAAGCAGAATTTGGTCTGTCTCTATGCCAGCGCCATCTCGTAGAGCAGAGACGGACGAGCGCTGCGCCTGCACTGTTGTGCTTAGCGGGGCGCGCTCTAGTGGGAAAGTTGTGTACGCGCTGACTACGCGGAACTACGCACATAACATCCTGTATGTATGTTTATGTATACATGTGATCTTTTTTTATAATTTGCGTCGATTTCTTAAGGAGTTACTTACACTGATAAGCGAAAGCATTACAACCATCCCGTGACTGAAGGCTTGTTGGCGTTGGCATCACGAGGCACAGGGTGGTGCAGTAGCAGCCTTACACGGTTCATGAGGTCAGCCTGAATGCAGAACTACTGATAGGTTGATTTCAAGTTTGACGTCGGATAACAAATGACAATTCTCTTTTCTGTATGACACAATTACTAATGTACAGCTTTCGGATCTTTTGCTCTGCTTGTACTGTGAATCTTGCTTCTTGCCAAATTTCATGATTGTACACCAACGGGAAGTACGCTATAGTTGCCCGCCTGGCTAGCAGAGTGGTCTAACGCAATGTTTCCCGAGCGGGAAGGCGTGCCGTTCCCCGGCACGAATCCGCACGGCGGATTTGTGGCGAGGTCCGGTGTGCCGACCAGCCTGGGGATGGTTTTTAAGGCGGTTTCCCATCTGCCTCGGCGAATGCGGGCTGGTTCCCCTCATTCCGCCTCAGTTACACTCTGTCGGCGATTGCTGCGCAAACACTGTCCCCAAGTACTCGTACACCATAATTAACATTTGGGATTACACTCGCCTGGTATGAGACGTTCCCGTAGAGGGCTCCACTGGGTGCGGGGGTTGCTATGAGTTCATTCGTAGTTCACTGTTGCTGCTTGAGTTTACATATTATCATTGTAATTCGTAGACAGTGGGTGGAGCTGTAGATGCTAGAAAATGGAGTGCGAAGTGGAAAATCAGAATCTTCGCGACATCTTCTTCTGTGTGAGTGCAGTGGGGGCGACAGCAGCGGAGGCAGCCAGAAGCATTTGCGCCGTGTATGGGGATAATGCCATGGGGCAGAGCACAGCACAGCAATAAAATGGTTTCGTCGTCGGTATTTTTGACATTCTTAGTACGTACATATTTTCAAAGATGATTGCGGGACCCCGGCTGTTCAGTACGAAATGTTAAATCAAACAGCTTTCAGCCGCCGAAATTTTCAAATGGTCATATTATTGGGCTACCAGTTTCGGCGATACATTGCGCCATCTTCAGGCTCCGCGGCCTAGCCTAACCGAGCCTCGGTTCCGATCAATGTAGGGACCAGCATTCTAAGACTGGTATCTGCAGATTTCTACTTGACACAAAAATAATGGCTCTGAGCAGTGTGGGACTTAACATCTGAGGTCATCAGTCCCCTAGAACTTAGAACTGCTTAAACCTAACTGACCTAAGGACATCACACACATCCATGCCCGAGGCAGGATTCGAACCTGCGACCATAGCAGTCGCGCGGTTCGGGACTGAAGCGCCTAGAACCGCTCGGCCACCTCGGCCGGCTCTACTTGACACATCGATCACTTCGAACATCACCTGCCGACCAGTAGTTAGGGTGTTTTCGGCACGAAATCTCACTCGGCTCAGGTTGCGGCGCCACGGAACACTTGGGACAGACGCCTTAATTAAATGCGCTGCTTCACGAAACGGAATGCTTAAAGAGCGAGCCATGTGGGCCGGCGTTTACCTGCTACTTGCCAGAAAAACGCCGAAGGTAGCCTACCGCTGCCTGCACCTGTGTGTGTGTGGCACTAGCCTTTGAGGAGGGGACACGGGTTCCGCCGCGCCGCAGAAGACGGCCTTAGGGACGCAAGAATAACAGCGGCCCTCCGCCTTCCGCTCGACCAGTCAGTTTCCGAGTGCGTCCGCCCTTTGGCGATGCCTGCGCTGGCTCGGCTCGGTCGGAGGCTCCTTGGCTTCGGCCAGCGTGCAAGACGTCGGCTGTACACCCGACCCCTTGCTGTGGCTCTCCAAGTATTTCCGGCGGACGGAGTATTCCATCAGAGAATGCGTGCGGACACGTGAACACACCACATTCAATACCGTACAACTAATACACTATGTGATCAAAAGTATCCGGACACCACAAACAACATACGTTTTCCATAGTTGCATTGTGCTGACACCTACTCCATATCAGCGACCTCAGTAGTCATTAGACATCGTGAGAGAGCAGAATGGGGCGCCCCGCGGAACTCACGGACTTCGAACGTGGTCAGGTGATTTGGTGTCACTTGTGTCATACATCTGTACACGAGATTTTCACACTCCTGAACATCCCTAGGTTCACTGTTTCCGATGTGATAGTGAAATGGAAACGTGAAGGGACGCGTACAGCGTAAAATCGCACAGGCAGGCCGAACTCGTCTGTTGACTGACAGAGACCGCCGGCAGTTGAAGAGGGTCGTAATGTGTAACAGGCAGACATCTACCCGAGCATCACACAGGAATTTCAAACTGCACCAGGATCCACTGCAAGTACTATGACAGTAGGCGGGAGGTGAGAAACTTGGATTTCGTCGTCGGCTGCTCATAAGCCACACATCTACATCTGCATCTACGTGTTTACTCTGCTATTCACAATAAAGTGCCTGGCAGAGGGTTCAATGAACCACTTCCAAACTATCTCTTTACCGTTCCACTCTCGAACGGAGCGCGCGTAAAACGAGCACTTAATTTTTTCTGTGCGAGCCCTGATTTCTCTTATTTTATCGTGATGAATATTTCTCCCTATGTAGGTGGGTGCCACCAGAATGTTTTCGAGAAAACTGGTGATTGAAATTTCGTGAGAAGATCCCGTCGCAACGGAAACGTCTTTGTTTTAACGGTTGCCACTCCAATTCACGTATCATGCCTGTGGCACTATCTCCCCTATTTCTCGATAATACAAAACGAGCCGCCCTTCTGTGAACTTTTTTAATATCATCCCTCAGTCCCACGTCATACGGATCCCACACCGCACAGCAATACTCCAGAATAGGGCGGACAACTGTAGCGTAACCAGCCTCTTTAGTAGATCTGTTGCACCTTCTAAGTGTTTTGCCAATGAATCGCAGTCTTTGGTTTGCTCTACCCACAACATTATCTATGTGATCGTTCTAATTTAGATTATTTGTAACTGTAATCCGTAAGTATTTAGTTGAATTTACAGATTTCAGATTTGTGTGACTTATCGCGTAATCGAAATTTAGCGGATTTCTTTTACTACTCATGTGACTAACTTCCCACTTAACTTTATTCAGGATCAATTGCCACTTTTCGCACCACACAGATATCTTATCTAAATCATTTTGCAATTCACGTTGATCATCTGATGACTTTACAAGACGGTAAATGACAGCATCATCTGCAAATAATTTAAGACGGCTACTCAGATTGTCTCCTATGTCGTTAATATAGATCAGGAGCAATGGAGGGCCTATAACACTTCCTTGGGGAACTCCGGCTATTACTTCTGTTTTACTCGATCACTTTCCGTCTATTATTACCAACTGTGACCTTTCTAACAGGAAATCACGAATCCAGTCGCCCAACTGAGGCGATATTCCATAATCACGGCACAACTGAGGCGATATTCTATAGTCACGCAGTTTGGTTACAAGACGCTTCTGAGGAACGGTTTCGAAAGCCTTTTGAAAATCTAAAAATATGTAGTCAATTTGACGTCCTCTGTCGATAGTTCTCATCACTTCATAAGTATAAAGAGCTAGTTGTGTTCCGCAAGAACGATATTTTCTGAATCCGTGCTCACCATGTGTCAGTAAAAAATGGCTCTGAGCACTATGGGACTTAACATCTGTGGTCATCAGTCCCCTAGAACTTAGAACTACTTAAACCTAACTAACCTAAGGACATCATACACATCCATGCCCGAGGCAGGATTCGAACCTGCGACCGTAGCAGTCCCGTCTGTCAGTAAATCGTTTTCTTCGAGGTACTTCATAATGTTCGAATACAGTATATGTTCCAGATCCCTACTGCAAATCGACGTTAGTGATGTGGGCCTGTAAATCAGCGGATTACTCCTACTTCCCTTTTTGGGCATTGGTGTGACCTGAGCAATTTTCCAGTCTATAGGTACGTATCTCTCTGTGAGCGAGTGGTTGTATATAATTGATAAACATGGAGTTATTGCATCTGAATGAAAGAAACCTGACTGGTATGCCATCTGGACCCGAAACCTTGGCTTTATTAAGCTGCTTTGCTACACCGAGGATATCTACCTCAATGTTTCTCATCTTTGCAGTTGTTCTTTATTGGCTCAAAAATGGCTCTGAGCACTATGCGAATTAACTTCTGAGGTCATCAGTCGCCTACAACTTAGAACTACTTAAACCTAACTAACCTAAGGACATCACACACATCCATGCCCGAGGCAGGGTTCGAACCTGCGACCGTAGCGGTCGCTCGGCTCCTGACTGTAGCGCTTAGAACCGCACGGCCACTCCGGCCGGCTCTTGATTGGAATTCGGGAATATTAACTTCGTCCTCTTTGGTGAAGGAGTTTCGGAACCTCGTGTTTAATAACTCTGCTTCGGTGGCACTGTCATCAATGACTTCACCGTTGACAAACTGCCTGCTTGCTTCTGTCACGGGTTCTTCGGCCGATGTTCGTCTGATGAATTTACTGACATTTCGCCAGCACGAGTGGCTGGCATTGTCAAAGCTTCACCCTCCATTGCCAATGGTGAACTGGAGGGTGAAGCTTTTACAATGCCCGCCACTCGTCCTGGCGAAACGTCAGTGAATTCATCAGACGAACATCGGCCGAAGAACCCGTGACAGAAGCAAATAGGCTGTTTGTCAACAACTGGCCACGAAAGCCTGTACAAGTTTGGACATCACCGTTGTTATTGCGCAGTCGTTAAATGCCAAACGACGTCTCGCTCGGTGTAAGGAACGTAAACAGTGGACGATTGAAGAGTGGAAAAACGTTGTGTGGAGTGACGTATCACGGTACACAATGTGGCGATCCGATGGCACGGTGTGGGTATGACGAACGCCCGGTGAACGTCATCTGCCAGCGTATGAAGTGCCAACTGCAAAATGGTGTGGTCGAGTTTTTCGTGCAGGGGGCTTGCACTCCTTGTTGTATAGCGTGGTACTATCACAGCACAGGGCTACACTGATGTTTTAAGCACCTTCCTGCTTGCCACTGTTGAAGAGGAATTCGGGCATGGCGATTGCATCTTTCAACACGATAGAGCACCTGTTCATAATGCATGGCTTGTGGCGGACTGGTTACACGACAATAACATCCCTGTAATGGACTGGCCTGGACAGAGTCCTGACCTGAATCCTACAGAACACCTTTGGGACGTTTTGGAACGCCGACTTCTTGCCAGGCCTCACTGACCCACATCGATACCTCTCCTCAGTGCAGCACTCCGTGAAGAATGGGCTGCCATTCCCCAAGAAATCTCCCAGCATCTGATAGAATGTACGCCTGCGAGAGTGGAAGCTGTCATCAAGGCTAAGGGGGGGGGGGGGGGGAGGGCTAACACCATACTGAATTCCAGCATTACCGATGGAGGGTGCTACGAACTTGTATGTCATTTTTAGCCAGGTGTCCGGATATTTTTGGTCATATAGTGTAGTTACGCTAACAACTGATGTGGCACATGAGTATTAGTCAGTACGTAGGGCACAACGCTGCAAACGTTCGGGTGTACATATTCCTGAAAACTTGAACAGGAAGAAGCGTGTTACTGAGCTTCTCAAACTGTTAAGTTCAGCTACATTTGCTCTTTGCATAATTGGTAATCTTGAGAACAGACGCATCTACTGCCTGAGATATTTTGCACGTTTCCACTCAATAATGGCTTAAGGGATAATTTTTGGGGCAACTGATGACTTGAAAGAACTGATTGCACAAAAGCGAACCGTAAGGATAATCTGTGGTGTCCACCAGCGGACGTCGCGTAGGTACCTTTTCAAGGAGCTAGCTGTTTTAACTGTGCAGTCGCAGTAAACGCACTTCAAACACTTTGTTACAGGAAGTGTTCAAAATGTCCTCCGTTAGCTAGGATACATGCATCCACCCTCCGTCGCATGGAATCCCTGATGCGCTGATGCAGCCCTGGAGAATGGCGTATTGTATCACAGCCGTCCACAATACGAGCACGAAGAGTCTCTACATTTGGTACCGGGGTTACGTAGACAAGAGCTTTCAAATGCCCCCATAAATGAAAGTCAAGAGGGTTGAGGTCAGGAGAGCGTGGGGGCCATGGAATTGGTCCGCCCTGACCAATCCGTCGGTCATCGACTCTGTTGTTGAGAAGCGTCCGAACACTTTGACTGAAATGTGCAGGAGCTCCATCGTGCATGAACCACATGTTGTGTCGTACTTGTAAAGGCACATGTTCTAGCAGCACAGGTAGAGTATCCCGTATGAAATCATGATAACATGCTCCATTGAGCGTAGGTTGAAGAACATGGGGCCCAATCAAGACATCACCAACATTGCCTGCCCAAACGTTCACAGAAAATCTGTGTTGATGACGTGATTGCACAATTGCGTGCGGATTCTCGTCAGCCCACACATGTTGATTGTGAAAATTTACAATTTCATCTACATCTACATTTATACTCCGCAAGCCACCCAACGGTGTGTGGAATGAAGCCTCATCCGTAAAGAGAACATTTGCACTGAAATGAGGATTGACACATTGTTGGATGAAGCATTCGCAGAAGTGTACCCGTGGAGGCCAATGAGCTGCTGATAGTGCCTGCACACGCTGTACATGGTACGGAAACAACTGGTTCTCCCGTAGCACTCTCCATGCAGTGACGTGGTCAACGTTACCTTGTACAGCAGCAACTTCTCTGACGATGACATTAGGGTTATCGTCAACTGCACGAAGAATTGCCTCGTCCATTGCAGGTGTCCTCGTCGTTCTAGGTCTTCCCCAGTCGCGAGTCATAGGCTGGAATGTTCCGTGCTCCCTAAAACGCCGATCAATTGCTTCGAACGTCTTCCTGTCGGGACACCTTCGTTCTGGAAATCTGTCTCGATACAAACGTACCGCGCCACGGCTATTGCTCCGTGCTAATCCGTACATAAAATGGGCATCTGCCAACTCCGCATTTGTAAACATTGCACTGACTGCAAAACCACGTTCATGATGAACACTAACATATTGAGGCTACTACGTACTGATGTGCTTGATGATAGCACTGTAGAGCAATGAGTCGCATGTCAACACAAGCATCGAAGTCAACATTACCTGCCTTCAAATGGGCCAACTGGTGGTGAATCGAGGAAGTACAGTACATACTGACGAATCTAAAATGAGCTCTAACACGGAAATTAAGCGTTTCCGGACACATGTCCACATAACATATTTTCTTTATTTGTGCGTGAGGAATGTTTCCTGAAAGTTTGGCCGTACCATTTTGTAGCACCCTGTATAAATAGTAAATAGAGAGACATAGACAGAGAGAGAGAGGGAGAGAGAGAGAGAGAGGGGGGGGGTGGAGAGAGAGAGAGTGGGGGTGTGGGGTGGGGAGAGAGAGAGAGAGAGAGAGAGAGAGAGATTGTGATTTTGTGTGTATGTGTGTGTGTGTGTGTGTGTGTGTGTGTGTGTGTGTATCTGCAGATCCGTACCAGTGTCACATTAGCAAGCATGCGGTGCGTATTTGTAGCAATACAACATGACGAGAAGCTGAGATTTTACACGGCTGTGCTCGGTCGAGTTACGGTCTTTGATTTCGCCTTCCCTTGTCTCTCTCTCTCTCTCTCTCTCTCTCCCCTCTTCAGCAGCTTAGAAGCGATGTCTTTTAGCGCTGCCGGAGGTTATGATGTAAAGCGAGTGAAGCACAGTCGGGAACTTTTCGCCACACGCTGGGCGATTTAAAATTCCGCCGCAGAGCAATCGCCGTGTTTGCCGCCCCCGCAGCTCTCCGCAGACTCAAAGAGCGGGTGTGCGAGGTCGTCCCACGTCGCAGTCCCCCCACCCACACACGTGTGTCGCGGCAGTGGGGGTGGCGGGGCGGAGGGGGCGTGGACGGGATAGCCCACTCGTCATCTGTGGGCGGGCGGTTTCCCGGGATCAGAGATAGCACTGCCGGCCAGTCTATTTTGCTGGCGCAGGCCGTCGCCCGCCGCCACACGCAGATCCTTTCGGTGGTCGGCCGCGTTTCCATCAAGGCGTGAACACGCCCCAGGGAGCGACTTGCTGCGGGGGCGCAGCTGCAGCCGCGCAAAGCGCCCCCCCCCCCCTTCTGCTGCGCGGCTCCCTCGCGCCACCGCCTTTGACGCGGTCCGCGGGTCCAACTAGGTCGCACCGTGCTTCGAGTCATCAGCCTTCAGACGGGCGCACGTACCCACGACGTACGAGCACGGAAAAAGGCTGCCACCTATTGGGTGGTGAAAAAAATACACGACTTTCTCGGAGAACCGCCAACAAATCCATTTGCAATAAAGAACGCTCGTAGTACACTGGTGTATAAACTTAAGAACGAAAGTACACTACTGGCTATTAAAATTGCTACACCAAGAAGAAATGCAGATGATAAACGGGTATTCATTGGACAAATACAGGGTGTTTCAAAAATGACCGGTATATTTGAAACGGCAATAAAAACTAAACGAGCAGCGATAGAAATACACCGTTTGTTGCAATATGCTTGGGACAACAGTACATTTTCAGGCAGACAAACTTTCGAAATTACAGTAGTTACAATTTTCAACAACAGATGGCGCTGCGGTCTGGGAAACTCTAGAGTACGATATTTTCCATATATCCACCATGCGTAGCAATAATATGGCGTCGTCTCTGAATGAAATTACCCGAAACCTTTGACAACGTGTCTGGCGGAATGGCTTCACATGCAGATGAAATGTACTGCTTCAGCTGTTCAATTGTTTCTGGATTCTGGCGGTACACCTGGTCTTTCAAGTGTCCCCACAGAAAGAAGTCACAGGGGTTCATGTCTGGCGAATAGTGAGGCCAATCCACGCCGCCTCCTGTATGTTTCGGATAGCCCAAAGCAATCACACGATCATCGAAATATTCATTCAGGAAATTAAAGACGTCGGCCGTGCGATGTGGCCGGGCACCATCTTGCATAAACCACGAGGTGTTCGCAGTGTCGTCTAAGGCAGTTTGTACCGCCACAAATTCACGAAGAATGTTCAGATAGCGTGATGCAGTAATCGTTTCGGATCTGAAAAATGGGCCAATGATACCTTTGGAAGAAATGGCGGCCCAGACCAGTACTTTTTGAGGATGCAGGGACGATGGGACTGCAACATGGGGCTTTTCGGTTCCCCATATGCGCCAGTTCTGTTTATTGACGAAGCCGTCCAGGTAAAAATAAGCTTCGTCAGTAAACCAAATGCTGCCCACATGCATATCGCCGTCATCAATCCTGTGTACTATATCGTTAGCGAATGTCTCTCGTGCAGCAATGGTAGCGGCGCTGAGGGGTTGCCGCGTTTGAATTTTGTATGGATAGAGGTGTAAACTCTGGCGCATGAGACGATACGTGGACGTTGGCGTCATTTGGACCGCAGCTGCAACACGGCGAACGGAAACCCGAGGCCGCTGTTGGATCACTTGCTGCACTAGCTGCGCGTTGCCCTCTGTGGTTGCCGTACGCGGTCGCCCTACCTTTCCAGCACGTTCATCCGTCACGTTCCTAGTCCGTTGAAATTTGCCAAACAGATCCTTTATTGTATCGCTTTTCGGTCCTTTGGTTACATTAAACCTCCGTTGAAAACGTCGTCTTGTTGCAACAACACTGTGTTCTAGGCGGTGGAATTCCAACACCAGAAAAATCCTCTGTTCTAAGGAATAAACCATGTTGTCTACAGCACACTTGCACGTTGTGAACAGCACACGCATACAGCAGAAAGACGACGTAGAGAATGGCGCACCCACAGACTTCGTTGTCTTGTATAACTTTCACACCACTTGCAACGCCATCTGTTGTTGAAAATTGTAACTACTGTAATTTCGAAAGATTGTCCGTCTGAAAATGTACTGTTGTCCCAAGCATATTGCAACAAACGGTGTATTTCTATCGCTGCTCGTTTAGTTTTTATTGCCGTTTCAAATATACCGGTCATTTTTGAAACACCCTGTATATTATACTAGAACAGACATGTGATTACATTTTCGCCGCCCGGGGTGGCCGAGCTGTTCTAGGCGCTACAGTCTGGAACCGCGCGACCGCTATGGTCGCAGGTTCGAATCCTGCCTCGGGCATGGTTGTGTGTGATGTCCTTAGTTTAGTTAGGTTTAAGTAGTTCTAAGTTCTAGGGGACTGATGACCTCAGAAGTTGTCCCATAGTGCTCAGAGCTATTTGAACCATTTGATTACATTTTCACGCAATTTGGATGCATAGATCCTGAGAAATCAGTACCCAGAACAACCACCTCTAGCCGTAATAATTGAGTCAAACAGAGGTTGGGTGGCGTCTACAGGTACAGCTGCCCATGCAGCTTCAACACGATACCACAGTTCAACAAGAGTAGTGACTGGCGTATTGTGACGAGTCAGTTGCTGGGCCTCCATTCACCAGACGTTTTCAATTAGTGAGAGATCTGGAGAATGTGCTGGCTAGAGCAGCAGTCGAACATTTTCTGTATCCAGAAAGGCCCGTACAGGACCTGCAACATGCGGTCGTGCATTATCATGCTGAAATGTAGGGTTTCGCAGAGATCGAATGAACGGTAGAGCAACGGGTCGTAACAAATCTGAAATGTAACGTCCACTGTTCAAAGTGCCGTCAGTGCGAACAAGAGGTGACCGAGACGTGTAACCAATGGCACCCCATACCTTCACGCCGGGTGATACGCCAGTATGGCGATGACGAATACACGCTTCCAATGTGCGTTCACCGCGATGTCGCCAAACACGGATGCGACCATCATGATGCTGTAAACAGAACCTGGATTCACCCGAAAAAATGACGTTTTGCCATTTGTGCACCCAGGTTCGTCGTTGAGTAGATCTGTCTGTGATGCAGCGTCAAGAGTAACCGCAGCCATGATCTCCGTCCGGGCTGACAGTCCGTGCTGCTGCAAACGTCGTCGAACTGTTCGTGCAGATGGTTGTCCCCATCTGTCGACTCAGGGATCGAGACGTGGCTGCACGATCCGTTACAGCCATGCGGATAAGATGCCTGTTATCTCGACTGCTTGTGATACGAGGCCGTTGGGATCCAGCACGGCGTTCCGTATTACCCTCCTGAACCCACCGATTCCATATTCTGCTAACAATTGGATCTCGACCATAGCGAGCAGAAATGTCGCGATACGATAAACCGCAATCGCGATAGGCTACAATCTGAGTTTTATCAAAGTCGGAAACGTGATGGTACGCATTTCTCCTCCTTACACGAGGCATCACAACAACGTTCCACCAGGCAACGCCGTCAACTGCTGTTTGTGTATGATAAAACGGTTGGAAACTTTCCTCATGTCAGCACGTTGTAGGTGTCGCGACCGGCGCCAACCTTGTGTGAATACTCTGTAAGCTAATCATTTGCATATCACAGCATCCTTTTCCTGTCGGTAAAATTTCGCGTCTGTAGCACGTCATTTTCGTGGTGTAGCAATTTTAATGGCCAGTAGTGTAATTGTCACTTGATGTGTTATTGCCAAGTAACATAGCTCGACGAAACATAGGAAAAGGCTGAATGATTGAGAAAGGGCAATTGGGCATGGATGGGTACGAGCGACTTATAGCGATGGGCCAGTCAGGGGAGATTGTGGGAGTATGAGGTGAGTTACGTGTTAAGAAAAGCGAGAATGAATTAGCATGCCAAAAGTTTTGGGAGAATTTTTGAAGATGCTGAGAATAGTAGAACGAGGCAGCTAGCGCCTCACTTTTCAGTTAGTCCTTTAAATAAACAGCAACATATTCGATTTCTTCGTACTCCGATAGGAGCATTTTGCTGCCTGCGAAGATGGTTCAAATGGCTCTGAGCACTATGCGACTTAACTTCTGAGGTCATCAGTCGCCTAGAACTTAGAACTAATTAAACCTAACTAACCTAAGGACATCACACACATCCTTGCCCGAGGCAGGATTCGAACCTGCGACCGTAGCGGTCACGCGGTTCCAACTGAAGCGCCTTTAACCGCACGGCCACACCGGCCAACTAACCTAAGGACATCACAAATATCCATGCCCGAGGCAGGATTCGAACCTGCGACCGTAGCGGTCTTGCGGTTCCAGACTGCAGCGCCTTTAACCGCACGGCCACTTCGGCCGGCTGCCTGCGAAGACAATGTCACAGGGAAGTGCTGTGACCGCAAGTCGCAACTCCTGCGGGGTAGACTTCCCTCAAAGAACGCAAGTTACGCAGAACGGCGAACTCGCCAGGCGTAGCGAGTCCGCCAGCAAATCTTTAGAGATTTGCGGCAAGCAGTGCAGCAGTGCGGGACTCAGCGTGACGTAGCGCATCGCGTGGAGCAGGTAGCACCAAGCTTAGCTCGGCTGCGCACTAGGGCGTAAGTCGCGCTCCACGGCTGACCTGCAGAGAGAGTGTCCCTGCGAGAGGCAGCCGGAGTTTCAGTTCCACGTGGCGATGGCGGTTATCGCTAAAACAACCGGTTACCGGTTATATCGTTTCTTTTCCACGTCAGTTTAGCCCGACTCTTAAAACTACTCAAAATAACCGGTTCAAAATGGTCCAAATGGCTCTGAGCACCGTGCGACTACTGAGGTCATCAGTCGCCTAGAACTTAGAACTAATTAAACCTAACTAACCTAAGGACATCACACACATCCATGCGTTCTCGCTTCCCGCGCCCGGGTTCCCGGGTTCGATTCCCGGCGGGGTCAGGGATTTTCTCTGCCTCGTGATGACTGGGTGTTGTGTGATGTCCTTAGGTTAGTTAGGTTTAAGTAGTTCTAAGTTCTAGGGGACTGATGACCATAGATGTTAAGTCCCATAGTGCTCAGAGCCATTTGAACCATTTGAACACTTCCATCCCCGAGGCAGGATTCGAACCTGCGACCGTAGCGGGCGCTCGGATCCAGACTGTAGCGCCTAGAACCGCACGGCCACTCCGGCCGGCTCAAAATAACCGGTTCCTGAAATAACCGATTTCGGTTTTCTATTCCTCTTATTTCCTGTAATAAACGTAGAAATCAAGCAAATATTGAAAATTTTAACTCTCTCAGTTTCAAGAAACATAGAATAAAAGCATTAAATTAAATAGGCAAACGAAAGATGACTTAGTCTGCCCGCCGTCTGCCGCTTTTCTCGAAAAGTGGTAACTGGTTCACTACTACAAAAAAATCTCCAGTTTCTGCTACCTACTGTTTCTAAGTTTTTTAAACTCGGGACAGAGTCAATGCTACCTCTCCTGCAAGTTAATAGTCTCACTATCGACAGCTCTGACTCTGATCATCTTTGGTGGCACTAGTGTTCAGTGTCTGTGTTACCCTTCCTGCATCAGTCCGAGAACCGAGGTTTTAATTTGCATGTACTTTTCCTGTCCGTTGCAGTTTTCCTTGAAAATGGTGGAGTGTTCTCCCGCCGAAATACTGGCGGTTGCTGAAGGTGTTGTAAGTAGGCTGTTTATGTTTTCTTTATGTAAGTAGGCTGTTTATGTTTTCTTATTGGCAACGCCACGTAGCGCTCTATATGAAAATCACTGGCTGTGCTGTGTGCAGTCTGTGACTAGTTTGCATTGTTGTCTGCCATTGTAGTGTTGGGCAGCGGCAGTTGGAGGTGAGCCGCCAGCAGTGGTGGATGTGGGGAGAGAAATGGAGCAGTTTTGATATTTGTAAGAATGGATGTTATGAACTGCTATATATATTATGACTATTTAGGTAAATACAATGTTTGTTCTCTATTAAAATCTTTCATTTGCTAACTATGCCTACTAGTAGTTAGTGCCTTCCATAGTTTGCATCTGTTATTTAGCTGGCAGTAGTGGCGCTCGCTGTATTGCAGTAGTTCGAGTAACGAAGATTTTTGGTGAGGTAAGTGATTTGTGAAAGGTATAGATTAATGTTAGTCAGGGCCATTCTTTTGTATGGAATTTTGAAAGTCAGATTGCGTTGCGCTAAAAAAAAAAAAAAAATTGTGTGTCAGTTTAAGCACAGTCGTGTATAATTGTTCTAAGGGGACGTTTCAGTGTTACCTGGCTGAATTCCCGGAAATTATTTGAAAATAACTGGCAGTGTTTGTGCATGGATCAAACTTCGCCGCAAGAGTAGCCGTACAATAGAAACTGTGGAATTTGAAGCATATGCGTTTGCTATGAAAGAAGGCTTCCCTTGCTCAGAAGAAGTACTCGACTTAAGACTGAGAACTTGTCGGTATTTATTTTGTGATAAAGTATTTCAAATTTACACTTGATGGAAGGACTTTCCTGTCTACACAGATAATGCCCCGTTAACTTGTGCATTCAAACAGATGAATGAGAAGTATACACCACCGGAAATTCATCGCCTATACTATACTTCTCAGGCCGCAGCTGATTTTCGTCATGCGTGTGCCACAGTAAATGTAGCGACTGTGCATCTGTCTAGGTTGGGACAATTAGAGACGATGGACTACGATGGAATAGCTATCTTACAAGAGAAAGTGAAGAACCTCAAGATCTGAAGTCCAGTTACTGCTCTTCACTGAAGTTTAAGCTGTTTACTCTACCTAGTGAATTAAGAATGTTGTGTGGCATATCACCTAAAACCATTCGTCCATATATTCCTAAACAATTTAGCGTCACAGTTTCTATGCATCTACAGAACACCGTTAATTGAAGTGCGAGATTGTCAGTGAAGCTCGTGTGCCAAACCTGAAGAAGGATGTGCAACAAAGTACTAAGCTATGCGTGTACAGGCTGCCAGAAGAATTAAATCACAAGGCGTATAAATCACCTACTCGAAAATTCCCCATTGTCGATGATCGATGACAGGCATCACATGTTATGCTGGTGGGTCCCCTACCGTCCTACGACGGCGTTACATACTGTTGACTTGTATAGATAGATAGATTCACACGCTACTTTATGTTCCCAGTACTATATTTCTGCAGTATTTTGCGTTCACGTCACTTAGTTTTCGGGGGATTTTGTTTTCGAGGTGTTATATTTTTGCTATTTTAACTTTTGCTTTATTTTACGCTTCATTTTACGTTATGTTTCTTTTATGTTATTTTACTTTTGCATTAATTTTTTTTTGTCCATATTTTATTTTCGCTTTATATTATTAGGACGGTACTCTATTTTTGATTTATTTCACTTTCGCGCCATTACATTATTCCATAACTTTTTTTGTGTTATTTAAGTCACTAGGTTTCCATTCATGTTATTTTCTATTCGTGTTACCTTCTTTTCACATTATTTTACTTTCGCGATAGTCTCCTATCACTTATTTTACTTGTGTATTATTTTATTTTCGTCTTTCTTTATTTCCACGTTAATTTATTGCCGTGTTATAATATTTACACGTTATCTTATTTTCGCGTTAGTTTAATTTAGCGTGTTTTATTTACACGGTATTTTGTTTTCGCATTTTTAGCTATCCAGTTTTTTAATTTCTTTCGCATTATATAACGTTCCAATTACTTTACTTCCGCGTTACCTTATTTTACCGATATTATATTCCCACGCTATTTTATTACGGCAGTATTTAATTTTCGCGGTATTACTTTCATGTTATTTTATTATGACAGCATTTTAGTTTTGGCATGTTTCAGTTTTGCATCATAATATTCTCGCATTACTTCATTTCCTCGAAAACACCTCCCAAAGAAGCAATGGGAAACTGAAATAATGCGTTACTTTATTTTCATGGTATCTTACTTTCGCTTTATTTTCTTATCGCCCTGTTTTATTTTCGCCGTATATTATTTTCGTGTTACTTTATTTTCTCGGTATTTTATTTTCGCTTTTTTCCGCGGTTGCGAAAATAACGTACCGAGGAAAGGATGTAACGCGAAAACAAAATACTGTAAAAATAATATAATACTAAAGGTAATTAACGTCAAAGAAAAAATCTAAAACGTATTTTGGTGAAAATAAGAGAACACGTAAATAAAAGGCCACCAAAAGCAACAATGGGAAGGTAAAATATCGCTGAAGTGACGTACCGCCAAAAGAAAGAGTGAGAAAGCTAAATAAGGCGATAGTAGAATAATGCGACACAAATAATACCATACAAGTACAAAAAAAGTGAAAATATAATACTGTGAAAATAAAATAACGCGAAAACAAAATATTGCAAACTGGATCAAATAGCTCTGAGCACTATGGGACTTAACATCTAAGGTCATGAGTCCTCTAGAACTTAGAACTACTTAAACCTAACTAACCTAAGGACATCACACACATCCATGCCCGAGGCCGGATTCGAACCTGCGACCGTAAAAGTAAAATAATGCAAAAAAAGAAAAAAAATTGTCGCGAGTTGGCGATTCAAACCAATCTCATCACGAAAATACGGCTCCCATAATAGACCGGCGTGTAGCACAGCCCTGCAGGAACACAGTTGTACGTCTTATTTACGATTCTGCAGAACGGTCCGACGATGCGGCTTAGTTATAGCTAATTTTACTGAAGAACCATGGGATATTAGGAGCACTGCGCGTGGCTACGGACATCCGACACACTCGCTACTCATCGCATCCACTTCCCATCACCCATTGTGCAGTCACCATTCAACTGTAGCGCGAAACGGGAGAGATGGGAACACTGTAAGTGCACTTTTCCCACGATAGTGTAATAATGAGAGCACAAATACACTTCTTGTACTTTACATAAATGTGTATCCTAGGATTAAGGGTTTACAACATCTCTACACTTCTGAAGATGACAAATTAATTTGTTGGAACCGGTAAAGCGATATATAAATACGAGGGCAGTTCAATAAGTAATGCAACACATTTTTTTCTGAAACAGGGGTTGTTTTATTCAGCATTGAAATACACCAGGTTATTCCCCAATCTTTTAGCTACACAACACTATTTTTCAACGTAGTCTCCATTCAATGCTACGGCCTTACGCCACCTTGAAATGAGGGCCTGTATGCCTGCACGGTACCATTCCACTGGTCGATGTCGGAGCCAACGTCGTACTGCATCAATAACTTCTTCATCATCCGCGTAGTGCCTCCCACGGATTGCGTCCTTCATTGGGCCAAACATATGGAAATCCGACGGTGCGAGATCGGGGCTGTAGGGTGCATGAGGAAGAACAGTCCACTGAAGTTTTGTGAGCTCCTCTCGGGTGCGAAGACTTGTGTGAGGTCTTGCGTTGTCATGAAGAAGGAGAAGTTCGTTCAGATTTTTGTGCCTACGAACACGCTGAAGTCGTTTCTTCACTTTCTGAAGAGTAGCACAATACACTTCAGAGTTGATCGTTTGACCATGGGGAAGGACATCGAACAGAATAACCCCTTCGGCGTCCCAGAAGACTGTAACCATGACTTTACCGGCTGAGGGTATGGCTTTAAACTTTTTCTTGGTAAGGGAGTGGGTGTGTCGCCACTCCATTGATTGCCGTTTTGTTTCAGGTTCGAAGTGATGAACCCATGTTTCGTCGCCTGTAACAATCTTTGACAAGAAATTGTCACCCTCAGCCACATGACGAGCAAGCAATTCCGCACAGATGGTTCTCCTTTGCTCTTTATGGTGTTCGGTTAGATAACGAGGGACCCAGCGGGAACAAACCTTTGAATATCCCAACTGGTGAACAATTGTGACAGCACTACCAACAGAGATGTCAAGTTGAGCACTGAGTTGTTTGATGGTGATCCGTCGATCATCTCGAACGAGTGTGTTCGCACGCTCCGCCATTGCAGGAGTCACAGCTGTGCACGGCCGGCCCGCACGCGGGAGATCAGACAGTCTTGCTTGACCTTGCGGCGACGACGACACACGCTTTGCCCAACGACTCACCGTGCTTTTGTCCACTGCCACATCACCGTAGACATTCTGCAAGCGCCTATGAATATCTGAGATGCCCTGGTTTTCCGCCAAAAGAAACTCGATCATTGCCTGTTGTTTGCAACGCACGTTACAGACGCCATTTTAATAGCTCCGTACAGCGCTGCCACCTGTCGGAAGTCAATGAAACTATACGAGACGAAGCGGGAATGTTTGAAAATATTCCACAAGAAATTTCCGGTTTTTTCAATCAAAATTGGCCGAGAAAAAAAAAGTGTTGCATTACTTATTGAACTGCCCTCGTATGTGCGCAACTGACAACTAAATTTTGTTCTCAAATACGAAACAGAGGGTCAGGGATTTTCTCTGCCTCGTGATGACTGGGTCTTGTGTGATGTCCTTAGGTTAGTTAGGTTTAAGTATTTCTAAGTTCTAGGTGACTGATGACCATAGATGTTAAGCCCCATAGTGCTCAGAGCCATTTGAATCAACGAAACGGAATTGTGTTTTAATCGCGTCAAATTTTACGAGATGTTCCTGAGATGCTAGTTAGTTACATGTTCCGTACTATCTAAATGATATGGAACGCCGTATGTATATGTGATTAGTGTTAACATTAATTCTTATTGCCGGCCGGAGTGGCCGAGCGCTTCTAGGCGCTACAGTCTGTAACCGCGCGACCGCTACGGTGGCAGGTTCGAATCCTGCCTCGGGCTTGGATGTGTGTGCTGTCCTTAGGTTAGTTAGGTTTAAGTAGTTCTAAGTTCTAGGGGACTGATGACCATAGATGTTAAGGCCCATAGCGCTCAGAGCCATTTCGAACCATTCTTATTCTAATCCTACTCATACAACTACACATGCTTTTTTCAATGTCTGTCACAGAAATTCGTCAACGGAACAGAAGGAGCTGTCCCGAAGAAATGATTTTAAGTTAGGTTTAAAAATTGCTTTGCTAGCTGTCAGATATTTTATTGTGTCGGGCAAATGATCCAGTATTCTTTTTGCCCTTCTTTCTGAGCCACTACAGCTTAAACAACTTAAAAAGATGTCAGACTGATTAGTCAAAACATTACCAAAGCGCGGCCAAAACATTACCGTGTATGGTGCGGGACGGAGCACCAGTGACGTCACGAGCGACGGCGCGGCTACGTCAGCACGGCAGTGACAACCACACGACAGCCATCCACTTGACAATGGCAGAGGAGGTCTCTGCCGAAAGCTCGTAGGCAGTAAACCACTTGACGCGGCTTCAAACCCGAGATGCCTGAAATTTGGTATTTTCGGCACACTCTTGACAGTGTGGATCTCGCAGTACTGAATTGAGTAACAGTTTCCGAAATGGGGTTTCGCGTTCAAAGTGTGCGAATTTCCGTCGCGCGCCGAGGATCAGGCCGGTAAGCTTTTCAGACGAATCCCCTGAGTGCAGATGACAGCCCCACCAGTGCAGTGGGCTCGCACACGTTGTGTACGCGATACTACGTTTGCATACCGCCGTCCCATCACGTGTGCCACCTCGGTCTAATATGGTACAGCTCTGAATTACTAACTCGTAGTCTTTCCATCTCACAGTACCCCTGTACCGTTACGAGCTTTCTTTCTCTCTCTCCCCCCCCCCCTCTCTCTCTTTCTCTCTGTGTTTCCTCTGCCTCCCGCAGCCCTCCACTTTTTCTCCATCTTCTCGGTTCTCTCTGCCTCTCTCCTCTAGCACGGCCTGCAGAGCTCCTTAAACACAACTTCCGCACTAGCTGGCAAATTTACGCTGCCTTTTTTGCATCGAAATAGCAGCCGGATGGTAAACAGGCGCGCTACCGTTGCATAAAGAATCAGGGGCACGTTTAGAGAGACCGGGTCCGCGACGTACAGATGCCTCTGGTATGTGGCGGCAGCCGCTTTATCAGACCGAAACCTTCGGCACAGCCTGAGTGGCCGTCTGGCGCGTACGATTCCTCCATGCTTTCCCACAAACTACTACTATTAACACCACATACTGCGCGTCGTGCGACGGTAAACTGAAGGCTGCCATTATGTTTGCCTCGAGTACGGAACGCCTTGGTGCGTATTCTGCGGCGCTCCCATCGCGTGCGTAAAGTAAACACAGCCAGCCTCCGTACTCGGTGAAAATAGCATCCGCGGAAAGTCTCCAGCGGGGCGCACTGCCGCGGGAGGAACCTACTAGAGATGGGCAAACTCGTTCATCCTTGGGAACTAGAGGGCAGTTCAATAAGTAATGCAACACATTTTTTTTCTCGGCCAATTTTGGTTGAAAACACCGGAAATTTCTTGTGGAATATTTTAAAACGTTCCCGCTTCGTCTCGTATAGTTTCATTGACTTCCGACAGGTGGCAGCGCTGTACGGAGCTATTAAAATGGCGTCTGTAACGTGCGTTGCAAACAACAGGCAATGATCGAGTTTCTTTTGGCGGAAAACCAGGGCATCTCAGATATTCATAGGCGCTTGCAGAATGTCTACGGTGATGTGGCAGTGGACAAAAGCACGGTGAGTCGTTGGGCAAAGCGTGTGTCGTCGTCGCCGCAAGGTCAAGCAAGACTGTCTGATCTCCCGCGTGCGGGCCGGCCGTGCACAGCTGTGACTCCTGCAATGGCGGAGCGTGCGAACACACTCGTTCGAGATGATCGACGGATCACCATCAAACAACTCAGTGCTCAACTTGACATCTCTGTTGGTAGTGCTGTCACAATTGTTCACCAGTTGGGATATTCAAAGGTTTGTTCCCGCTGGGTCCCTCGTTGTCTAACCGAACACCATAAAGAGCAAAGGAGAACCATCTGTGCGGAATTGCTTGCTCGTCATGTGGCTGAGGGTGACAATTTCTTGTCAAAGATTGTTACAGGCGATGAAACATGGGTTCATCACTTCGAACCTGAAACAAAACGGCAATCAATGGAGTGGCGCCACACCCACTCCCCTACCAAGAAAAAGTTTAAAGCCATACCCTCAGCCGGTAAAGTCACGGTTACAGTCTTCTGGGACGCTGAAGGGGTTATACTGTTCGATGTCCTTCCCCATGGTCAAACGATCAACTCTGAAGTGTATTGTGCTACTCTTCAGAAATTGAAGAAACGACTTCAGCGTGTTCGTAGGCACAAAAATCTGAACGAACTTCTCCATCTTCATGACAACGCAAGACCTCACACAAGTCTTCGCATCCGAGAGGAGCTCACAAAACTTCAGTGGACTGTTCTTCCTCATGCACCCTACAGCCCCGATCTCGCACCGTCGGATTTCCATATGTTTGGCCCAATGAAGGACGCAATCCGTGGGAGGCACTACGCGGATGATGAACAAGTTATTGATGCAGTACGACGTTGGCTCCGTCATCGACCAGTGGAATGGTACCGTGCAGGCATACAGGCCCTCATTTCAAGGTGGCGTAAGGCCGTAGCATTGAATGGAGATTACGTTGAAAAATAGTGTTGTGTAGCTAAAAGATTGGGGAATAACCTGGTGTATTTCACTGCTGAATAAAACAACCCCTGTTTCAGAAAAAAAATGTGTTGCATTACTTATTGAACTGCCCTCGTAGTTCACTGCTGATCGTTCTTTTTTGGGAACCGTTCATTTTTACTCGTTCACCGTTCATTTGTCCTTCGTATATGGTTTTTATGAAAAACTGAAAACTAGCAGTGTAGGTGACTGAAGGATGGAGGGCACCAAGAGGGGGCACTAGCCTCCACCCTGAAGTATAGAGTTTTTATTCATTACAGAATTCTGCACACTTTTAGAAGTAATTTCTGTGATTCTGCAGAACCTCTCGTTTAGCCAACTGTAGCCTTGTGTGGCCGATCGCAGGGAAATAATATAGGGTGGCGCACGGAAACCGTCCCCGAGTACAGACTGCTCGACGATTACTGACGATGTCTTGCCCGTTACGAGCAGATGCAACAGACAGACAAACACGTAACAATTAGGCAGTGAAGAAATAACAAGCTAATGCAAGCAACAATGGTGAAACAATCGACGATGATGTGTAGAGAGCTGGAGAAGAGAACATGAAAATCTCACGCGACGCGCATGGGCTATAGCTCATGCAGTCTCGTAAACTTGTTGGTGGCTGTTTCCCAACTTAATAGACCACAAGTGTCTTGTATAAAATTATTCGTTTCGACTTCCACTGCGTAGCTATGCTACGTTGTAAACAATAATCGTTTACACCCTATATGTACTTCACGTTGTCTCTGAGTTCATAGACCAAGTAGAGACTTTATGGAAGCATAAAATAAAATGTGGTTTTCTCATACTTGCGTCACACGCATACTAAATATTACGTTTTTATGTTGCATTATTAAAGTTAATGCAGCAATAATAATAACAATTAAGTTCGCAGTAGTAAAGTTTTTGGTTTGAAAGCTCCTTCTGAACAAATGTTTTTGAGATAATAAATAAATACGATTTTATGGCAAGCTATGTCTTTTCAAATGGAGAGGCACCGCTTTCCCTACTGAGCCAAAATGACCCACAACCCACTTTTTTTTTCAATGAAACCAAACTAGCAGGTAATGCAAATTGGAAACAACCAAACTTAAAAATAATTAGACCCTTCCTAAATGTAATGTTTTGTATATGAAAGATACACGAAAATCGTTTTATATGAATTTTCTTACACTAAAAATTAAGCACATTATTGAAAGTTAGCTGCTAAATCAAGTCGATGAAACCAAAAAATATATGAATAACAAAAAAAACTTGCCTTGTTATAAGTATGTCTTCTGCTGTTCATCGATATAATGAATTGAGCTGATATGCCCTTTTGTTACCTGAAAAGACGTACCTATTACATAAAACGTAATTTTTATGTAATTTACGTAACTATAAAATACTTTTTGATCACCGCTCGTGGACACTGAATAGCCAGAACCAAGTGCAAGAACAGATGTAAAATAGGCGAGCGCAGTGAACGAAACGAACAACTGAATGCTGAACTAACTAGGAGCAGTCGGCGGTGGAACTGAGACAGGTGGTCATGCGAAGAACGACGAGTGCGGCCGAGGGAGGCCGAGACTGAGGCGAGCACACGGCCGAGGCTGGAACGAGAACTGCCGCGACAGAAGTGAACTAGTGAACTATGAACCGATCGTTCCTCGTTCCCGTGAACTATAAGTAGATCGCCGCGACCGAAGTCAACTATGAACCGATCGTTCCTCGTTCCCGGGAACTGTAAGTAGACCGTCGTGACCGAAGTCAACTATGAACCGACCGTTCCTTGGAATTCGTTCCTCAGTCGTTTCGTTCATCTTGGTGAACCGTTCCTTTGCACCCGTTCGTTCGCCAACTACCCCTGTCTAGAACCTACTGCGGCGCCGCCACGCGCGGCCGAGGTCTGGTCGGCGCTTCACCCTGCCTTTCTGCAGCCTTTGTTGTTTGGCCAGCTGTCCAGTTTTGATGCGCCCGTCTGCGCGACAAACGTCACCGCGTGAGTCGCGGTGTCGGGAACAGCGGAACTGCCTTCGTGATAAACGCAGACCTAAGCGCAGAACGCACTCTGCTGCTACACTGGGCCACTGGCTTGTGCTGACTATAGTTATACATCTAATTGGTTACTCTGCAATTCGCACTTAAGCAAGTGCCTGGCAGAGAGCTCATCGAACCATTTGCATACTACTTCCCTACCATTCCACTCTCGAATGGTGCGTGGCAAAAAGGAACATCTAAATCTTTCCGTTCGAGCTCAAATCAAATGGCTCTGAGCACTATGGGACTTAACATCTATGGTCATCAGTCCCCTAGAACTTAGAACTACTTAAACCTAACTAACCTAAGGACATCACACAACACCCAGTCATCACGAGGCAGAGAAAATCCCTGACCCCGCCGGGAATCGAACCCGGGAACCCGGGCGCGGGAAGCGAGAACGCTACCGCACGACCACGAGCTGCGGACGTTCGTGCTCTGATTTCTCTTATTTTATTATGATGATCATTTCTCCCTACGTAGGTGGGTGTCAACAAAATATTTTCGCATTTAGAAGAGAAAGTTGGTGATCGAAATTTCGTAAATAGACCTCGCCGCAAAGAAAACCGCCTTTGTTTCACTGACTGCCACCCCAACTCGCGTATCATATCAGTGACATTCTCACCGCTATTGCGCGATAACACGAAACGAGCTGCCCTTCTTTCCACCTTTTCGATGTCCTCCTTCAGTCCTACCAGGTAAGGATGCCACACCGCGCAGCAATATTCCAGCAGAGGACGGGCAAGTGTAATGTAGGCTGTCTCTTTAGTGGGTTTGTCGCCTCTTCTACGTGTTCTGCCAACAAAGCGCAGCCTTTGTTTCGCCTTCCCCACTATATTATCTATGTGGCCTTTGCAATTTAAGTTGCTCGTAATTGTAATTCCTACGTATTTAGTCGAATTGACAGCCCTTACATTTGTGCGATTTATCGTATACCCAAAATTTATGGTTCAAATGGCTCTAAACATTATGGGGCTTAACATCTGAGGTCATCAGTCCCATAGACTTGGAACTACTTAAACCGAACTGACCTAAGGACATCACACACATCCATGCCCGAAGCAGGATTCGAACCTGCGACCGTAGCAGCAGCGGTGTTCCGGACTGAAGCTCCTAGAACCGCTCGGCCACAGCGGCCGGCCCTGTACTTATTAATGGTAAAAGAGAGAGAGAGAGAGAGAGAGAGAGAGAGAGAGAGAGAGAGAGAGAGAGAGAGAGAGAGAGACTCAGAATATGTATACTGCCTAACCCTCGTATTAATACGTATACAATTATATAAATGAATTGAAATGAATAACAATGAAACCGTATTAAAAGTCGGAAACAGTCATGGCTTGGTTGCTTACACTCTTCACCTTCCAGCCCTGGGATCGGTGCATGGGTCTGCGCCACTCCAGCGTCGGTTCAACGAACTTAAATTCCGCTCGCCTTTAATACAACTTGCCAGCACAAATGTCTACGGAAATAAAGAACATAGTGCGGGTGCAAGCTTTCTGGGGACGCTCTGAATGACGTGTCACTTCATGCCAAAGCCAGAGAAGGAAGTGTAGTGATGTTGGACGGTGAGGAATGGAGTGAAGTCGTCGTTTTGACTCATGTTAAAGGTGTCCCATTGCATGCAGAACGGGAGTCTGCACGGGCCAGTCCATTTCAGGAATGTAGTTGTCCACAAACCGTTGCTGTATGACGGGGTGGACTGCCGTACTAACAGAGCGATCGTCTCTGGAGTGTTCCTCTTATAAAATGTCTTCATATCCTTCAGGATGTAGCGTTTTCTTGAGCACAATATAGGAAGTACAACCTAACCACGATAAACACCCCCGTACTGTAATGCCACCCTCTCTGTACTTTCCTGTTGTCACTACAAATGGTGGCAGGTAATGTCCTGCAGGCATTCGCCAAACCCAAATCCTTGCATTTGAGTGCCACTGAATGCAGCACGATTATTCACTCGAGATCCCTCATTTCCATCATTCACTGTCCAGTGGGGTCGCTGTTCCCACCTTAGGCGTCTTTCAGCAGCGACCACAAGAATGTGTTGTTTATTAGAAACTCTTCCAAGATCCTATCCCGTTGTTTTTAAGCTCCCACGCACAGTCACTGAGCTAGACGGACTGCTGGCGGCACAGAGGCGCTGGCAAGTGGGCCCCTGTGCCGAATTCATCGGAATTTTACAGCCACCCTTCGCAATGTTGGACGATCCCCGTGTGTCAGTACCCGAGGTCTGCCTTGTCTCGGTTCAGCTGTCGCTATTCCTTCGCCTTTTCCCTACACAACCACGTCACCGACAGTCGATTCGAGCAGTCGTGGGAGGGTTGAAATCTCCGTGATGGGTTTGTTACTCAGGTGACGTTCCAAGTGTGCTGGTGTAAGCTGGAGCCAGCACACCGTGCGATGTTGCGAGGAGGTCGATAGGTGCCAAAGACAGCCTCGGGAGGTACGCGCCGCCAACGCCCTCCCGGCCGGCCGCCAGTGTTTAGATCGCCGCCGCGGCCCGGTGAGTTTCAGCCACTCGTCGAGTGAGTCGACGAGTCGAGTCATCAGTCGCACCCCAGGGGGAGTTGCAGTCGCAGTTAGCTCTGCCTCTAGCTCAAAGTCAGTCAGCACATAGCGGGGCTTGTACTTCCCCAGCAGACAACTATGGAGAGCTCGTACCACTACACCTGGCTCGTCTTAAGTAGCATCCAGTTTATGTTAACACTTTGCCGTTTGGACGTCTCGTACAAATTCATTCACCTGGCGCTGGCAGCGCTAACTCGGATTACTTGGCTTGTCGCCGGTCGTTCTTGACATTATCGGGAGATTAGAAATTGTTACGTTTTACTAACCTCATCGTTACTTCTCATCAGTTCTTAACCCTCTTCCCCTACTTTCATGAAATTTCGAAGATATACATAAGGAAATAAGTATAAAATTTGTTTGTTTCATATGTTTGTTTATTTGCATTGGCTCTAAATAGTTCCAATGGCTCTGAGCACTATGGGACTCAACATCTTACGTCATAAGTCCCCTAGAACTTAGAACTACTTAAACCTAACTAACCCAAGGACATCACACACATCCATGCCCGAGGCAGGATTCGAACCTGCGACCGTAGCAGTCCCCCGGTTCCGGACTGCAGCGCCAGAACCGCACGGCCACCGCGGCCGGCCTATTTGCATTGTGTTTGGTAATCAGTATTTGTCTCTGATATGCTACGCAACAAAACAGTCTCCAAGACGTAACGCAACTCCACTAGGCTTGCACTTTAAGTTTCTTGCCGGCCGTGGTGGCCGAGCGGTTCGAGACGCTACGCTACGGTCTGGAACCGCGCGACCGCTACGGTCGCAGGTTCGAATCCTGCCTCGGGCATGGATGTGTGTGATGTCCTTGGGTTAGTTAGGTTTAAGTAGTTCTAAGTTCTAGGGGACTGATGACCTCAGATGTTAAGTCCCATAGTGCTCAGAGTCACCTGAATCATTTTTAAGTTTCTTGTTTTTTTTGTTTTGTTTTGTTTTGGAACATGCATGGCACTTCGTTTTTATTTATTCATTTCGGAAACACGTAGGCCTATTTGTTGGTGCTGCTTTATGTGACCGGAATGTCAGTCAACTGAATCAGGATGAGATGTGCGCGATGTAGTGGCAACCTCCAAGTTTTGCTCCGCGCATTCATCGTATCGTCTCTTTCGTCTGCCATGACGAGAGGGCACAAGTACTTATAAAAACAAAAAAAAAACTTGTTGGCGTGTGTAACTTATTGTTACCTAAACAAAGGACCAACAGAATGCAAAAGGTACTAAAGTGCTGTCGCCGGCCACTGAGCGATACTAACTAAACTCATGACACCACTGCGGTGTCGCCGGACGGCAGAGTGTTAAAAAAGAAGCCAGTTAATACCTGCCTGCAGTTGGTGTAGCAGAAAGAGCATACAGGCCACCAAACAACATCCTCTCCTTGCTTCCCAGGGTACAAGGCTACAGTGACAACGAGGCGACACGAAACCAAGTCATCGAGCGCTCCTTCTAAGAGTGCTGCCGTACCGCTGGATTGGTTGTGTAGTACCTTTCCGGGCAGCGTCTTTGTAGAGTCGAGTACGGGACACGGAACTGTTATGTTGTGTTGCGGGTGGCTCTGCATCTGAGAGCCATTGTTACGGAAGTTCAGCTGTTACTGTAAGTGCTGTTACAGTAAAGTGATGAGATATGGAAGTGATACAGAGACAAGTGCGTAATGATGTGCTTAAAAAATGAAAAGTGCCGCCCATGAAGTGTTTGAGTATCTGCTCGTTGCGTATCGTAGCATACAGCATCAATCGTCCGCGCCGTGTTCGGTCTCCCAGTAAGAACTAGTGTGAATCAGTAAAAATTAGTTACCACAAAAGAGTACATCAAGTGCCAGTGTTTTGTAGCGAGCGTGAGAACAGGCGTTCGATCATCGCGTTTCCGCATCATCAACAATCATCCGCGCCGCGACGGTTACGCGCCCGCTCGTACAAGTGAGAACTGTGAACTGAAAAATTAACTTTATTAACAGTGTTATATGATTACGAGTGTCAAGGAGGACTGGTACCAGAAGAAATCTGTGTATGCGTGGCGAGCTTCCCGACCACACCATTTTACAGTTGGCACTACATACGCTGGCAGATAACGTTCACCGGGCGTTCGTCATACCCACACCCTACCATCGGATCGCCACATTGTGTACCGTGATACGTCACTCCACGCAACGTTTTTCCACTCTTCAATCGTCCACTGTTTACGTTCCTTATACCGAGCGAGACGTCGTTTGGCATTTAACGACTGCGCGATAACAACGGTGATGTCCAAAATTGTTCAGGCTTTCGTGGCCAGTTGTTGACAAACTGCCTATTTGCTTCTGTCACGGGTTCTTCGGCCGATGTTCGCCTGATGAATTTACTGACGTTTCGCCAGGACGAGTGGCGGGCATTGTAAAAGCTTCACCCTCCAGTTCACCACTGGCAATGGAGGGTGAAGCTTTGACAATGCCAGCCACTCGTGCTGGCGAAATGTCAGTAAATTCATCAGGCGAACATCGGCCGAAGAACCCGTGACAGAAGCAAATAGGCAGTTTGTCAACGGTGAAGTCATTGATGACAGTGCCACCGAAGCGGAATTATTAAACACGAGGTTCCGAAACTCCTTCACCAAAGAGGACGAAGTAAATATTCCCGAATTCCAACTTTCGTTAGATTATTCGGCTTCCGCATCATCAACAATCACCTGCGTCGTGTCGGTTACTCGTACGCTCGTCAGAGTGCTATTGTGGACTGGTAATCATTTATTAATTGGGATAAATACTTATGACTTAGAATGTAAACAGCAATTTTCTTTTATCATCTCAGAATATAGTTGTTCATACCAGACGTAGGACAGTGTTGTGTTTAACGTTGAGTGGCTCCCCTAAACCCGCTTGCGTATTTCGATAGATAATTTCAGGCAAGCCAGCAACAGTGTAGAGCGGAACAGTACGATCGACGCGGGATTATCAGGTACGTGGTGTGGACAGGGCGCACGGTCCGAAGAGAGAAACCAGTTCAAGGGTCCCCACCCCCATTTGTATCCCGGGCGTGTTACATTCTGACCGATCTGTTCTCGAGTTAGCGCTTCCCCACTGTTAATAACGTTAACACTCCCTGCCTCCTCCTTTACCTGCGGGTCAGCTATCCTCACATCTAGTGCTCAATTTCGCGCTACAGTCTGCCTGCTTAGATGAGTGGTAATGTGATTGCCTACCATGCAGTGGCCCCATGTTTGATTCCCTGCCGGGTTGGGGATTTTCTCCACTTGTGGACTGGGTTATCATCATTATTCTATCATGATGATGATGATCATCATCCTCATCATCATCACCCACGCGGAAGTCGCCCATCTGGCGACCTGTAATAAGACTTGCACCCAGCGGCCAAACTTCCCCGGATGGGCCCTGCCAGCCAACATTGCCACACGACCATTTCATTTCATTTCATTTCCGCGTTACATTGGGGTGATCCGATAGTTTTGATCACATAGTGTAATGTAAGTCACAGAAAAATAGGCTGTATATGATCATCATCAAAACATCTGCCTCTCAGACCCATAATTGGCTCTGAGCACTATGGGACTCAACATCTGAGGTCATCAGTCCCCTAGAACGTAGAACTACTTAAACCTAACTAACCTAAGGACATCACACACACCCATGCCCGAGGCAGGATTCGAACCTGCGACCGTAGCAGTCCCGCGGGTTCGGACTGCAGCGCCAGAACCGCAAGACCACCGCGGCCGGCTCAGACCCATAATTCATTTTAAACATTGAATGTGGTAGCACTGATTCTCCCTTTCTTAGTATCTTCGCTCCAATACTTGTTGTGTGTGAAGCAACAATCAACAATCAGCTTGAGTTTGTTAGTCTAGCCATTTACGAGTCAGCGTGAAATTGGGTGCCCATCAGACTCCATGTATCTCATTACGTGTAATAATTAGGTAAGTCCAACAAACCATGTTTCTAATTGCTACATATTGTTCAAATGGCTCTCAGCACTATGGGACTCAACTGCTGAGGTCATTAGTCCCCTAGAACTTAGAACTAGTTAAACCTAACTAACCTAAGGACATCACAAACATCCATGCCCGAGGCAGGATTCGAACCTGCGACCGTAGCGGTCTTGCGGTTCCAGACTGCAGCGTCTTTAACCGCACGGCCACTTCGGCCGGCGCTACATATTGTGATTTCAAGTGCTTTTTCGTATTTTCTTATTTTATAGCATTTATTATATGCATGAGTTTATATTATTTTTCAGCTACAGCATGGAGCGGCTTTCTAAGAGGAGTAAGATGTCGGCAGTTTATCTAAGTTTTAAAGCTTGGGTGCAGGAGAAGTTACGAGATACAGGTGAAGAGGAAAATGGCAACGACGATGTCATCTTTGATGATTTTGATGCTGATTCTCATTTTGTGGTAGCTGATGCTCACCACGAAACAGAGAGTCATACTAGCGAAGAAAATGCTTTATTCGAAAAGACAGTTTGAATTTCGAACACTGAGAGTCTGTTAGAGCAAGAGAAACATCTGAACGCCATATTTTGAAAGGAGGAATGCCTGGACTAGAAGCAAAAATCGAATTTCGATGCAAACGCCTACCAGATCTCAAATATAGCATAATTATTAGATGACGACATGTCAGAGGTATATCAAGTGATAGAAAGGAAAAACGTTGAAGATGCGCGCGACGTATTCCGCGTCGAAGAAAAGGAAAACAGCGTATGAGTGGACCAAATGAGGTCAGTCATGGTAAGAAGTTTGTCGGTTGTGCAGAAGTTCTGGAACTTGAGATTTTCAGTTCATTTCATTATTACCGTCGTTTACATTTTCTACACTCTTTCATTTATGCTCGTAAATATCGTGCCTAGTATCAGCTAATGAGGAGTTGAAAAATATTAAGATTTTTATTAAGCCATATGTACATAGTTACGGTCATTTAAGATATGTTTCGGGTTAAGAGGAGAGAAGATTAGTAGAAGACAGGAAAAGATGAAAGGTAGCGTGAAATGAATCGGAAGAGTGATGCCCTTTTGTGGCGCAGTGTACCGCTCTTCTGAAGACGGCTGCCTACAACAAGAGAGAGTGAGTGGCAGAGTAACAAGTGTTCGGTGGACGCTGCAACTTGGACCGGCGTGTGCCCCGCGAGCAGGGGAACCCCCGGGCCGCCTGCGTCATCGCCGATGGGTTGGCAGCCCTGATTGCCTGTCCGGCGGACGGGGCGCGGGAAATGGAGCCGTCGCGACGCCGGAAGCGCCGCGCGATTGCCGTCAGAGCGTCACGGCGCAGGTCTCCCCCATCTGTGTGTGTGTGTGTGCGCGTGTGGCGCTGGGATACAAATTGACGGCCCGGCGTCCAGATGGTAGCTCCCAGCGGCAGCAGCAGCAGCACGCGACGGCCAACGGCGGTCGCTCAGCCAGCCAGACAAATGGCTGCACGTGTCCTTCCAGGGACACAAGTGGCCCTGTCGGCTGTCCGCTGAGTGGGCACACAACAGCAACAGAGCGACCGAACGTGCCGACTGGCGCGTCTTTACGTTCTACAGGCGGCCTCTGTACTCCATTCACCGAAACGACGGACGGCCTCCAAATACATGGAGGTGCGTGACGGCCGCTCAGTGTGGCTGCGCCTGCCGCAGGTGCGGTGTATCCCTAAGTGAAACCGGTACGCCTCGCTCCCGAGATTCAGCTAACAATTAAGTAACTAAAAAAGAACAGATAATACACTCCTGGAAATTGAAATAAGAACACCGTGAATTCATTGTCCCAGGAAGGGGAAACTTTATTGACACATTCCTGGGGTCAGATACATCACATGATCACACTGACAGAACCACAGGCACATAGACACAGGCAACAGAGCATGCACAATGTCGGCACTAGTACAGTGTATATCCACCTTTCGCAGCAATGCAGGCTGCTATTCTCCCATGGTGACGATCGTAGAGATGCTGGATGTAGTCCTGTGGAACGGCTTGCCATGCCATTTCCACCTGGCGCCTCAGTTGGACCAGCGTTCGTGCTGGACGTGCAGACCGCGTGAGACGACGCTTCATCCAGTCCCAAACATGCTCAATGGGGGACAGATCCGGAGATCTTGCTGGCCAGGGTAGTTGACTTACACCTTCTAGAGCACGTTGGGTGGCACGGGATACATGCGGACGTGCATTGTCCTGTTGGAACAGCAAGTTCCCTTGCCGGTCTAGGAATGGTAGAACGATGGGTTCGATGACGGTTTGGATGTACCGTGCACTATTCAGTGTCCCCTCGACGATCACCAGTGGTGTACGGCCAGTGTAGGAGATCGCTCCCCACACCATGATGCCGGGTGTTGGCCCTGTGTGCCTCGGTCGTATGCAGTCCTGATTGTGGCGCTCACCTGCACGGCGCCAAACACGCATACGACCATCATTGGCACCGAGGCAGAAGCGACTCTCATCGCTGAAGACGACACGTCTCCATTCGTCCCTCTATTCACGCCTGTCGCGACACCACTGGAGGCGGGCTGCACGATGTTGGGGCGTGAGCGGAAGACGGCCTAACGGTGTGCGGGACCGTAGCCCAGCTTCATGGAGACGGTTGCGAATGGTCCTCGCCGATACCCCAGGTGCAACAGTGACCCTAATTTGCTGGGAAGTGGCGGTGCGGTCCCCTACGGCACTGCGTAGGATCCTACGGTCTTGGCGTGCATCCGTGCGTCGCTGCGGTCCGGTTCCAGGTCGACGGGCACGTGCATCTTCCGCCGACCACTGGCGACAACATCGATGTACTGTGGAGACCTCACGCCCCACGTGTTGAGCAATTCGGCGGTACGTCCACCCGGCCTCCCGCATGCCCACTATACGCCCTCGCTCAAAGTCCGTCAACTGCACATACGGTTCACGTCCACGCTGTCGCGGCATGCTACCAATGTTAAAGACTGCGATGGAGCTCCGTATGCCACGGCAAACTGGCTGACACTGACGGCGGCGGTGCACAAATGCTGCGCAGCTAGCGCCATTCGACGGCCAACACCGCGGTTCCTGGTGTGTCCGCTGTGCCGTGCATGTGATCATTGCTTGTACAGCCCTCTCGCAGTGTCCGGAGCAAGTATGGTGGGTCTGACACACCGGTGTCAATGTGTTCTTTTTTCCATTTCCAGGAGTGTAGATATATAATTTATTCAATTCCGAAGACTACAAGTATTTTTAAATTTTTTTTGAAATGTGTTCTAGATGGGCGTGACCCACTGTGGCGCTGTTAAACTGCTGTCAAATGGTGTTATTATTAACGTCCGTGTTCATCAGGTACATTTTAGTGATGTGAGATACAGTATGTGTTGTGGCTAACCTGTGATGGTTCAATATATATCGCTGGTGTGATTGTCGATTGTTTCATGTTTATTTACTCTGTCGTTATCTCGAAAATATTCGTAATTAATTCTGTTTCTTGAGTCTCTGTTTTGTTGAAGTATAATAATGAGTAAAAGTAAAGTTATTAGAAATCCTCTGAAGGATGGCAACATTGTAACGTGCAAGGTATTTAGAAATATGGGAATGAAGATAGGTTCTAACATGGTATGCTTGCTTTAGACAAGGAACGCCTTCGGGCTGCAGACAGGGCTGTAAAGAGTCTAGAAATACAAGCAAGAGTAAACAGGAGGAGGAACAAGAGGAAGCTGGAGGAGGAGTTTGCAGAGGATGAAGATAATCCCTCCTATGGACGTGGAATGCACTAAAAAGTTAATCCAATCTTTGTCGCTCGATTCCCAAAACTTTTATTTTCTCATACTAATTACATGTTTTCTAAGGATCTTCCCAACATGTTTGTTTCAAACTTTCAGTAAATGTTACACAGTACCTTCTGCATAATTTAACACAGCCTTTTTCCAAAAAACTGTATATTTTTGAATAAATAAATAAAAAATTGCAAAAAAATGTTGTGAATTTTCATTACAATTGAAAAAAAATCATCTTTAATAACTGAACTAAAATTTTGTAAAATCCCTGTGTTAAGTTGTAGCCCATATTCCAATAAATAATCTGTAAAAAGTTCAACTTCGTACCTCAAATACTTTGTGAGGAAAGATGTAATTTATAAGCGTTATTTTAACATTGCAAGTATAGGGCGTTCCGGAGCCCCTTAAGAAACGTGTAGTTACCTGTTTATAACAAATGCTGGAAGTGGTGGCCATGGGCAGCCAGTTACTTCGTGTGATAACGTTACGAGCGAAACGTAATTCTGCAGGCGTGACGTTGTTGATTTCCGTTTGAGATACTGTGCGAGAATTGTCAGCATACACTTTACATTTTAGTGTGCCCCACAAATAAAAATCACACGATGTTAAGTCCGGAGACGCTGGGGGGCAGAAGTCTCGATTGACAAGTGTACCTCTGGAGAACACGCCGGTGAAGTGGGCCGTACTTTGGTTGGGTGTCTGAGCGGCTGCTCCATCTTGTTGGAATACAGCGCGTAGCATAAAGAGAGTCAGTGATCTCCAGACATCTGGCAGTGTTGAAGGTGTAACTGAAAAATATGGGGCCAATAATGCACATGCCGGACAAGGCACATCAGAGAGCTACCTACTCTGAGTGGAGACTGAGCTGTGGTAAAAATTGCTGTTTTGAAGAGCGCGCCGCAGCTCGTGGTGTGAAGCAGTCACCCTCCGTTTCTGGCGGTGGCGCCGCTGTGGCAATCGCAGCTTTGGTGTCTCCCTCTGCTGGGAAAGGGGGAAGGTTGCCTGTTCACGTGCATTTAAGGGGCGCTACGAGCTCGCCAGGGAGTCAGTTGGTCAGTCTGAGTTGGGTCAGTCTGGGCCAGTCTGGAGTAAGTCTGGGTCAGTCTCTCGTCCCCAGCTCGCTAGTCTGTCTCTCGTCCGCAGTTGTGAGGCAGTGTCTGCCTGTCGTCCGGATTGCTAGTATGTCGGTCGTTCGGATCAACTTTTAAAGACGGCAAAATGAGAGTCTTTCCACCTCGGCAGCAAGAGAACTCAGCTAGTGGTCGCCCGGTCGGGGCTTAGTTCCTGCATCTGAGTCTGCGCGTTAGGCCGCCAGTCTGCTCGAGTTGCTCAAGCAACTGTCATTGGCGGTTGGATCGATCGGTTGGTCGGTCGCGCACTGAGAGACGAGATGACTGGTCCGCCTTGAGCGTCGGCGCACGTGAGTCCAGTGGGCAGCGCCGTATACACTCCTGGAAATGGAAAAAAGAACACATTGACACAGGTGTGTCAGACCCACCATACTTGCTCCGGACACTGCGAGAGGGCTGTACAAGCAATGATCACACGCACGGCACAGCGGACACACCAGGAACCGCGGTGTTGGCCGTCGAATGGCGCTAGCTGCGCAGCATTTGTGCACCGCCGCCGTCAGTGTCAGCCAGTTTGCCGTGGCATACGGAGCTCCATCGCAGTCTTTAACACTGGTGGCATGCCGCGACAGCGTGGACGTGAACCGTATGTGCAGTTGACGGACTTTGAGCGAGGGCGTATAGTGGGAATGCGGGAGGCCGGGTGGACGTACCGCCGAATTGCTCAACACGTGGGGCGTGAGGTCTCCACAGTACATCGATGTTGTCGCCAGTGGTCGGCGGAAGGTGCACGTGCCCGTCGACCTGGGACCGGACCGCAGCGACGCACGGATGCACGCCAAGACCGTAGGATCCTACGCAGTGCCGTAGGGGACCGCACCGCCACTTCCCAGCAAATTAGGGACACTGTTGCTCCTGGGGTATCGGCGAGGACCATTCGCAACCGTCTCCATGAAGCTGGGCTACGGTCCCGCACACCGTTAGGCCGTCTTCCGCTCACGCCCCAACATCGTGCAGCCCGCCTCCAGTGGTGTCGCGACAGGCGTGAATGGAGGGACGAATGGAGACGTGTCGTCTTCAGCGATGAGAGTCGCTTGTGCCTTGGTGCCAATGATGGTCGTATGCGTGTTTGGCGCCGTGCAGGTGAGCGCCACAATCAGGACTGCACACGACCGAGGCACACAGGGCCAACACCCGGCATCATGGTGTGGGGAGCGATCTCCTACACTGGCCGTACACCACTGGTGATCGTCGAGGGGACACTGAATAGTGCACGGTACGTCCAAACCGTCATCGAACCCATCGTTCTACCATTCCTAGACCGGCAAGGGAACTTGCTGTTCCAACAGGACAATGCACGTCCGCATGTGTCCCGTGCCACCCAACGTGCTCTAGAAGGTGTAAGTCAACTACCCTGGCCAGCAAGATCTCCGGATCTGTCCCCCATTGAGGATGTTTGGGACTGGATGAAGCGTCGTCTCACGCGGTCTGCACGTCCAGCACGAACGCTGGTCCAACTGAGGCGCCAGGTGGAAATGGCATGGCAAGCCGTTCCACAGGACTACATCCAGCATCTCTACGATCGTCTCCATGGGAGAATAGCAGCGTGCATTGCTGCGAAAGGTGGATATACACTGTACTAGTGCCGACATTGTGCGTGCTCTGTTGCCTGTGTCTATGTGCCTGTGGTTCTGTCAGTGTGATCATGTGATGTATCTGACCCTAGGAATGTGTCAATAAAGTTTCCCCTTCCTGGGACAATGAATTCACGGTGTTCTTATTTCAATTTCCAGGAGTGTAGAAAGGGGTAGTGGCTTCGCGGTCGACACGAGAGCAACAGGAGTCAACCCACCACATCGGTCTGGCCGGTGCGAGCTGCGACGCCGTGAGACGGGAGATCGGCGCGCCTTCCTGCGTCCGTTGAAGCGGCTGGCAGCGGACGGTTCAGGAGAGCGTTTTGGGGGTGCTGCGCCAGGTCTTCGCCAGAAATCACAGTTTATTAGAAGTTAAGTGATTGGCGATATATTGCTTCATTTACTTGTTAAATTCTATTTGTTTTCTTGGTGTGGTCTCCAGCCGCTTTATTTTGGGGTCATCCCACCATTCTTCTCCGTTTGCCCATTCGCGCGGGTATGTGGTTATTTATGAATTGGGTGGTTCGTTTTTCCCTTGTGGAGTAGGGGCGGGTTAGAGCAACCTGCGGTTCGGGTTGTTCAGTAATCTCCCTATCAATCTGCTGTAAGTTAGTAGCTGCCTCTGTCATGTTTGTCGGATTCGGTGTGTTAACGAATTTATTGCTTGAAGTGTAACGGCCTAATCCTGAAATATGTTTTTAGCTTGCCTATCATCTTGAGAGGCGGTATATGTGTACTGTAGAGCATATTTGGCCAACTTTGTATAATTTTATGTAAGATTGCATTTCATGGGCTTTTATTTAAATGGTCATTATCGTATATAAAGTTGCCACCCTTCCACCGTAAGACTTTTCTTAGAAGTTAAAATCAAGTTGCACCTTCGGTGGCAAGTTAATCTTTTAATTTTAATGTTTTGTACCATTTCCATCCCTCCTACGGGGTGCATAGTTTGTGTGTTTGTGTGAATTGTTAAAGCTTTTAGTTTAAGGTAATCTGGTGTGTTGCAGATCTGCACCAATGTAGTCTTTCAGAAGTTTTTGTGAGCGGTCGTGACTACGGCCGTGTCAAAAGGGAGCGGCAAGGTTCTCAGCCCGAAAGCTCATAAACTCAAAAAATTTTGTCTCTTTCTGCCTCTGAATAAATTGTAACTTGATATTTAGAGGGTGCTTTCTGCTTATAATTTTAAATTTGTTTCTTAAAAAAAAGCTTCTAGGAATAAAATTTCCATTTGTTGAAAGCAATTTGATTACGATTTCATCAGTTACTCCCTGGCAACTACTTCCACGCTCACATAGTATGATTAAATGTGTTAATGTTCTTGATGAATCGCTAGTATATAAAATAAAATTTTAAGAATATTCTTTGAAAGTAAAAGCACGGTTCAGAGACGTTCTTCATGCAGAATATATGGGCTGTCGTGCGAGCAGTATCTGCAGTTCTTGGAGTTTACGTAACGTGACAAACGAACCAGACCTCATCTGACATACAATAAACCAAGGGGTCCAAGGAACCGTTATCAATCGATGGTAACAGCCAGTTACAAAAATGAACTCTCTTTTTTCCTGATTCTCAGATTTCAACTTTTGCACCACTGTGAAACGAAAGGCTATCAACTTCATGTCTTTTAGTACACAATGATACAATGTATGCGGCGATAACCTCATTACCGACTTGTGGGGACCTCCCGTAATGTCAACGAGAATTCTGTCTTTAGTTTCACGGAACCTCACTGGCAGTCATCTATTCCTGTCCACAATCTGATCAGATTTCCATTTCTTGTGCAGAGCTAGACTTGCGCTAGTTGTGGGGAGTTTCCTACCAGAATACTTGGCTGGAAACATTTTTTTTGCGATCATCAATAGAGCTTGTCTTTCTGTGACAGTCCACAATATCAGTTCGCTGTCCTAATGAAACTGCCCCATTTCTACAACAGCTCATCAACACGAGTTTCTCACAACAACTGACGCACCGACACACGGCTGCATTCAATTTTCCGATACAAGACAATGTAGCCAACTTTCGAGACAGTATTGGCACTTCACGAGAGATGATTAATGGGTACTTGAGGCGTATCGGTTCCATGCGGGACTCCCTGTATGACCTCGTTACTGTGTGTCGTTGTACGCCTGTGGTTTCAGAATATGACTGTAAATTTCACCTTAAAACACGTCTGAAAGACCAGTGTCGATTATTACCATAAGTATGTGCGTTTTTAATCACGTTCAGCATTCATTGTTTCTGTGCCCATCGAATAGCACCGCGTGGTTTATTCTTGTTTTTTAGGCTTCCGTGCCTCAGTCTGCAAAAACGGAGTCCTTGCAGGATTGGTTTGTTGTCCGTCTGTCTGTCAGACAGGAACGGGTAGACGTATTAAACTGAAATTTATGTCAGTTATCAAGGTCTACGTTCCGTTGGCAATTAACAAAAGCGAAGCTCCTAACGCATTCATGTGACATATTTTGATACTCGCAAACTCACTCATCAAAACGTTTGGCGCACTTCCAGGAATTCTGGCAATGCTCTGGCGAGAAAATTGTAATAGGGCCTGTCATTTAATGGCCTAGGTAGCAGATACGGCCCAATTAAACAGTCCCCAACAACACCGACCCACACATTAACGAAGAATCGCACTTGAGTGCTAGTAACTGTGGCATGTGGGTTATCCTCACTCCAAACATGCGAATTGTGCATGTTGAAGCCTCCAACACGCCCGAACGTTGCTTCATCGGTAAACAACACAGAGGATCGAAATGTAGGATGCATTTCACCCTGTTCCAGGTACCACTGCGAAAACTGTGCTCTGGGTGGATAATCACCTGGTTCCAGGTTGTGGACACGCTGTGAGTGAAATGGAAGTACCAATTGCTCTCGAAGGACTGTTCTTACATTCGTCTGATTCGTCCCCATGTTACGTGCAATTGCACGACTGCTGATTGAAGGATCCCGCTCCACATGCTGCAAGACAGCTTCCTCAAATTGCAGCGTTCTTACCGTGCGACGGCGTCCCTGTCCAGGTAATCTACTAAATGACCCGGTCTCACGCAGATGTCGGTACACAGCAGCAAAGGTCGTATGATGCGGGATACGGCGATTAGGATATTGTTGTTGATAAACCCGCTGTGCAGCTCGTCCGTTGTGGTGCGCTACGTAGTACGCACCAACCATATCAGTGTACTCACTCCAGGTGTATCGCTCCACTAGTAAACAGAGACAATGTATTGCTACACTGGTGGACAGCAGTTGCCTACAACTAAAAAGCGTAATACGGCCTCCACCAGTTTAAATAATCCTCATAGGAAAAAATGACATTAGGGAAAAATATTTGTTTTGATGTCCCCTACAACCTCCCAGAGTTTGTCGGTTTAAATACTTTTCACCCTGTATAGTTATAGCAATACGGCCATGATCTTTCTCTTCTGTGCGGATGCACACACATTACCCGAACTCTTACGGGAACTGGTAAGAATGTCTTCGACGAGTAATGAGTGTGTTGTGTGCGGACAATACGAATGTAGTGTGTGGACATACAAGGTGAGAATGTGGGTCTCGCGGGAGGCGTGTGCGAGATACTCCCTGCAGTCGCACTATCATCTGTGCTCTCGGTGGCTCAGATGGACAGAGCGTCTGCCATGTAAGCAGGAGATCCCGGGTTCGAGTCCCGATCGGGGCACACATTTTCACCTGTCCCCGCTGATATATATCAACTTCCGTCAGCAGCTGAAGCTATTAATATATGATTCTAAAGACACGGTGAGTCTTTGGGCGAGGCGTCAGTCATTATCGCAACAAGGTCGCGCAAACGTGTCCCATCTTCCGCGTTGCAGCGTGCGGACACTCTCATTCGAGTTGATCGACGGATGGCAGTCAATCACCTCGGTGCACAACTGGACCTGTCTGTTGGTAGTGCTGACCAGATGGGGTCCTCAAAGGTGTGTACGCACTGGGTACCTCGCCATCCGACAAAAGACTATGAAGAGCAATGAAGGACCAACTGCGCGGTATTTGCGCGTTCGAGGCTGATCGTGAGAATTTTTTACAGTTGATGAAACGGGGGTTCATCACTTTGAACCAGAAACGAAACAGCAATCCATGGAGGGGAGCCAGTTTACCTCTCCTCCGAACAAAAAGTTCGCAGCCGCACACTAAGCCGGCGACGGTCTTCTGGAGCTCCCAGGGGGCTGCCCTGTTCGGTGTCCTCCCTCACGGTGCAACGATCAACTCTGGCGGGTACTGCGCTGCCTCCAGAAAACTCAAGAAACGAATTCAGCGTGTTCGTCGTCACAAAAACGCAAACGTATTCCTCCACCATGAGAACACGAGGCCTCACGCAAATTTGAGCACGCAGGAGCGGTTCATAAGACTTCACATTAACACGAATTTTTTACCAGAAGAACGGAAAAACTGGTAGAACTTGACCTCTGGGAAAATCAGTTTGGATTCCGGAGAAATTTAGGAACACGAGAGGCAATACTGACCCAACGACTTATCTTAAAGGATAGTTTAAGGAAAGGCAAACCTACGTTTATAGCATTTGTATACTTAGAGAAAGTTTTTGGCAATGTTGACTGGAATACTGTCTTTTAAATTCTAAAGGTGGCACGGATAAAATACAGGGAGCGAAAGGCTATTTACAGTTTGAACAGAAACCAGATGGCAGTTATAAGAGTCGATGGAGAAGAAATAAAAACTTCGAGGTTTGCCGACGACATTGTAATTCTGTCTGAGACAGCAAATGGCCTGGAAGAGCAGCTGAACGGAATCGACAGTGTCTTGAAAGGAGGTTATAAGATGAACATCAACAAAAGCAAAACGAGGATAATGGAATGTAGTCGAACTGAATGAGGAGATGCTGAGTGAATTAGATGAGGAAATGAGACATTCAAGGCTGTAGGTGAGTACTGCTTTTTGGGAAGCAAAATAACTGATGATGGTCGAAGTAGAGAGGATATAAAATGTAGACTGGCTACGGCAAGGAAAGCGTTTCTGAAGAAGAGAAATTTGTTAACAGCGAGTATAAGTTTCAGTGTCAGGAAGTCGTTTCTGAAAGTATTTGTATGGAGTGTAGCCATGTATGGAAGTGAAACGTGGACGATAAACAGGGTAGATAAGAAGAGAATAGAAGGTTTCGAAATGTGGTGCTACAGAAGAATGCTGAAGATTAGATGGGTAGATCACGTAGCTCATGAGCAGGTACTGAATGGAATTGGGGAGAAGAGGAAGTTTTGGCACAACCTGACTAAAAGAATGGATCGGTTGGCAGGACACGTTCTGAGGCACCAATTTAGTACTGGAGAGCAACGTGGAGGGTAAAAGCCGTAGAGGGAGGATAAGAGAGGAATACATTAAGCAGATTCCGGAGGATGTAGGTTGCAGTAGTTACTCGATGATGAACAGGCTTGCACAGGATAGAGTAGCATGGAGAGCTGCATCAAACCAGTCTCTGGACAGAAGACGACAATAACATCGACGACGTGTCTGGCAGAAATAAAACAAACATGTGTGACATACACTGAATAATTGGGCCATATAACGGTAACCGAAACAAGTCGTTACATGTGCAGACACCATCATCACAGGCCTTGCTGTCAATGCACGTCACATATCTGTAGTTTATTTCCGCCAGCAACGGACCTTGTGGGTATATTCTCGTTTTTATGCTGTGACACCTGCATTACGCAACCAAGTTTAACATCTTTGACGATTATAGAAGTCTGATCATGCCCAACATTATGATACCTGAAAAAGGCCGACGGCTGCTATCATGACTGTAAAGAAGAATAAACGATGTATACAGTCAAATGGCGGAACTTTCATTTAATAATGAGTTTGTTGATCCAAGGTGAACCGAAACCGACGGAAACGAATCGTTAGCGAAGGGCTTCCGAGGAAATGGCTGCTTGTTTCTTTGGTGAGACTGGAGATGTCGCGACCACTGCTTTAGACGACCCGAGGAAGTGCTGAGTGCTTACTCGATGTCACTCGAACTGCTGACACACACAACGTCAAGGAATTGATCACTTGACAGAGGAAAACGCGTAATTAGCGTCTCCTCGTCCGTATTCACGTGCCTCATCGCCTAAAGATGAAAGGAAACTTTGCTGCTCGCGGACCTACTGAATCCTTCCAAAACCGTATGTGCGAGGTAACAATATCGGGGTGGAAGTAATGCATCCAGAATTGTTTCGAACGCATGAATAACTGCGTGAACTTCAGAGGAGAATGTTTTGAGAAACAATAAAACTCTGTGTAACAAAAAGAAAGCCTCCCATTCGTTGTTTTTGTTAAAAGTTATTTGACGACCCCCGTAGTAACAGGTGCGTACTGTAAGATATACGTGAGCTTAGCACTACCCGGAATATCCACGCGTGTGCAGAGCCCGTGTTAATCGCCGCCGCTATCTGCAGAGTGCACAACGAGAACCCGCGGTAATTGCAATAACATCGCCCCCCTCCCCCCCTCATATAGTGCGCTGAGTGATATACTACGACAGACGACGGAATTCTCGGACGAGGTAAACCTACAAACAGCTGCACTGCCGCACGTTTCCTCGTTCCATAGCATAGCTGCCTTTGAAGTTTGTACAATAAAAAAAACTGAGAAAAACTGTCGGGTATATAGGAAAATTATTTGTCTACAAGCAAGAAGTAAGATACTTGACGCACCTTCGAATGATGTTAGAACTGAAGTACTGCAATAGCGTCTCAACAGTGAAATTAAATTTTTACTGCTTGACTTCGCACAGCAACAGTACCTCAAGGCCACAAAACAGCAGACTCATGGTCCACATAATCCATCAGAAAAATATCCCCTACTTAGATTTATCCGTGTTATATGGATGCTATTTGAGGGTTACGACCGTATTGTAAGATTTTTATGAAGTAATAATACAGTAACGGTCACTTGGTACTAATATTTTATTTGATACCCGTTTAGGCAATATGCTGCCACCCTCACATATATTTACAGTCATTTTTACATTGTAATTAATATGTAGAGAGGTTAGTTTCCTTTGCTGTGTGTGCCAGTGCGGTTATGTCCCAAAAATAAGCTTTTTTTGGTAATTTCATTCTCTGTCATATAGGGCACAATAACAAGTACATCACAACTTAATACTTTCACAATCATTTGTTTACAGCAATCTAAAGAGTTATAGAAGCTGAGATAAACTACTTTCTATTCCTAAAACAGTAATACACAGTGATAATGAAACATTTATATCTAGATGTATTTATGTCATGACAAATAGTAGGCGAGTAATTGGTAAAGACAATTTTTCTTTTCTTTTCTTTTCTTTACTTTTCCCAATGTAACAGGCATTCAACATTGGAGAAATTTTTTACAAGGTTAATATTATTACTTTCGAGTTCATCATTTAGCAACATCTCCATGTACTGTGCCATATGTACTGTGCCATATGAATATTTCCAATTCTTCGTACAAGTCCATTTGGTGTCCCTCGTCCACTTAATGTAATACATCAAGATCAAACACAATATCATGGAACGTGTGGCCAGTGTTTTTTTTCATGTGGGTGGCTATTGTTGATTTATTACACTACATACTAAAAATTATAATAAATCAGCATAGCTATCAACATAAAGAACATAGGTCATCCATTCCCTGATATTGTGCATGATCATGTATTACATAAAAAGGACAAGGGACACCAAATGACCTAATATGAAGACTGGGAAATATTCATCGAACATTACGTGGAGACACGATACTAAATTATACACTTGAAAGTAACAGTATTAACTTGGTTAAAAATTTCTCCAAAGTTGAACGCCTATTTCATTGCAAAAAGGGACGCCGGCTGGAGTGGCCGAGCGGTTCTAGGCGCTTCAGTCTGGAACCGAGCGACCGCTACGGCCGCAGGTTCGAATCCTGCCTCGGGCATGGATGTGTGTAATGTCCGTAGGTTAGTTAGGTTTAAGTAGTTCTAAGTTCTGGGGGACTGATGACCTCAGCAGTTAAGTCCTATAGTGCTCAGAGCCGTTTGAATCATTTAAACCATTGCAAAAAAATTGTATATACCAATTACTCATCTACTATTTGCCATCGTATAAATAGATCTAGATAGAAATGTTTCATCTTCACTGTACACTAATGTTTCAGCAATAGCAATTAGTTTATCTCAGCTCTAAGGAGTATTTAGATTGATGCAAACAAATGATGGTGGAACTGTAAAGTTGTGATGTACTTGTTACTGTGTTCTGTGCGAAAGACAACCAAATTACAAACAAAAATGTAAATAAATGCACTAACAAACTGAGCTAATCATGTTTGTCACATAATGTGCTCACTATATCATATTTATCTTCCTATACAGGCGTCTTTTTCGATACATAATCTCAGTGGCACACGCAGCAAGGGAACTAACCTCGATTCATACTAATTACAATGTAAAAGTAACTATAAATGCATCTGATGGTGGCACCATGCTGCCGAAACGCGTCGTGCTTATAACATATTAGTAACGAGTGACCGTTGCAGTACATATTATTTCACAAAAATATTATCTAACACTCTTTAAAATTCTAAGATTCCAAGTTAAACCCACTTAGCTATAAATTATCAGTCAGCACTTTATTTGCCGTGGGTGATTTCCAGCATCAATTAAGATCTAGTCAAATGTTTTTCTAATCCATTTAATATCTTACTTTTAGACAAATGATTTCACAAAACGTTTTACAGTATTTTTAATTTTTTTAAATATTCAATTTTTATTCGGAAAAAAACTATGAGAAGAAAAACTTTTCGACTTCTCAGTTGTTGTCTTGATGTTCGTTGTTCTCGAAATGTCCTAAGTTTTATACCTGATTTGAAGTTATTTTAAAAAGTAAATGCAACTTTTTTTAGATAAAATAAATACACTTTGAAGATATATGCTTTCCTAGTGTCTTATGTCCTCGAAATATACTCAGTTTGGAACTTGATTCGAAGGACGACATTTTGACTGTTAACTGTAACAACAATGTAACTTTTTATGTGGAACATATCTACTCCCTGAAGAGATGCACTTTTTGAGCAGTTGTTCGTGCAATATTACAATTCCCCCTCAAGTCACTAATTAGGTGTATCTTCTATCCTCATTACTTTCAAGCAATTAAATCTCTATTTTGCAAAACTATACCTCTCGCTCCTCAGTTTGATGCCCCATTTGTCCATTTCCTACTCTTCGTTTTAATATGAAAATTCAGGCAAAAGTTTTCCGTCGAATCAATTAAATTTTTCTTAATTACCTTGCATACTTAAACATACTTAAACCTTTTTCTAAATCAGATCTAATGGTCAGTTTGATATCCCATTTGTCTATTGTTCACTCTTCGTTTGACTCCTAAAATCACTTATGTAATTTCTAGGCAGTCTAGTTTTGGCTCCGTTCAAACATATAACCAAGCCCAATGGAAGGAAGACATTTGTCCGTCTAACACGTTTTTTTCGTTTCACGCCTAAAATTTACGATATTTTGCTTATTTTTGACTCAATATACGAAACATTTTCCTTACTTTGATGTTGGTACTGCTAAAAACACAGTTTTGGACCAAGTTAACAGTGAAAAGCACTATATTGCTTATGTTCTACAGGATCCTGTAGAATACAGCCATTTATTATAATGCTGTTCTGCCAAGAACAGATGGAAGAACCAGTTAACAAGTCAACAGTAGTTTGGACTGTGAAATTCGATAACTACTCGTATTTTGTTTGGCACAACGGAACCAAAAAATCATTAGGCACTAACCAAGTGAACATGCGTAACACGGTACTAATTCTATGTCCTTCTTCTTAAAACGATAAGTTGTTTCATGCTATGTATTGGCAGGTAGCATTGTCTTAATGAAGAATGATGCGACGCTTTCACTTGATCTTCCTAATACGAGAGCTGACTTCTGGCAACGAAATGTTGTACGCCATTCAGCATGAGGAGTTCTTCGACCTTCCCAAGTATTGGTCGCGAAATGTGCAGTAAATGGATGGTCCTGTTCAGGGTTCATGCTGCACGAATCCAGCTGTAGGCTGCCCGCCTGATGGACAGCAAAAATATGATTTTCGGTATGCCTATGCGATAGGCTGCGTTCCTAGTATCTTCCAAAACGCCGCGCATAAAAAAACCGGATGCTCCGGTGCTCATACATGGGTTCCATTGGTGATAAAGGATCAAATGTTTTGGATCACCCTTGGGCTATGCACCAGTTGTATATCCAACAGCAGGCTTGTCTTAGTGTCACTATTCTATACTACAGGGTCAAATTATGAATATTATAAACTTCCTCCGGCGTAAGCAAATGGAGCAAATCGAATGGCTCTTTTTGCATTTAAAGTGGTCTAAGGTGGGATTAATCGGATGTATGGAGGCGGCGCATCCCCGGAAAACCACAGACAAAGAGTTTTTCACTATATTTTCGCAGCCACCGTCGGACCAAAACCCAGCCAAGAATTGCAAGACGGCAATGAGGAGCAAATGGCTGAAATTTTTGCAATGTATCCGTAAGATCCCGATCTCGAATAGCCTTCAAAATTTCCTTGATATCTTCATCCGTTTCCGAGACGCAGACGTTCAAAGTTAGCCTAGTTGTACATGTAAAATACGTAAAATCCGGTGTTTTGCTGTAAAGTGTATCGGTTGTCATTTGGCAGCCCCATGTTGTAATAATGAAGCACAAACAAAAATGTTTTGCGCGCAGAATCCGGTCTGACGTGTCAAATTGGTTTCGCGTAATTAGTTTCACGTAAGTGAACTATCTAAATTCTACTGACAAACACTTTTTTTTCATAATAATTACATACCCTGCTGACCCTCCAGGTTAGCCGAGAGTGCTAATGCGCTGCTTCCTGGACTTGGGTAGGCGACATGGGCCAGTGTGCCAGCCAGCCTCAATGTGGTTTTTAGGCGCTTTTCCACATCCCACTAGGTGAATACTGGGCTGGTTCCAACATTCCGCCTCAGTTACACCGCTTACAGACATTTGAAACACGTTTTCACTATTTCATGGTTTACACTAGACGCAGACAGCTGGGGTACACTGATTCCGTCTGGGGCGGTATGGGGTGGAGGCAGGAAGGGCATCGAACCACCCCTTAGCGTTAACCATGGCAAATCCGATTGAAATATTGCCGACCCTGCGAAAAGTGTGGGGCAAAGGCACAAGGAAAAGAAGAAGAAGAAGAAGAATTACATATCCTGCTGGAGCAGGGAGAAGAAGCGAACCAGCAGAAAAATGCTACAGTCGGAGCAAAAAAAAAAAAAATACGAATATGTCTGACTGAAAAAGTTTCCTCAAAACTTCTGGCATGTGAACATATCGTATATTTCGATGGAGAGAGAGAGAGAGAGAGAGAGAGAGAGAGGGGGGGGGGAGAAGAAGAAGAAGAAGAAGAAGAAGAAGAAGAAGAAGACAGTGTCAGTGGCAAACAGACAGAAAAGTAATAAATAAATATTGTAGAAATAAACACTGTTTAAGCGAACTTGGCCTTTGAATTATTTCTACAACAAAGAGATCGGCCCACAACACAATATGTGTTCACTGTAAAATAAATATTGGTGCGTGGTAAACAGTGGTTGTGGTACAGAAGGAGCGAAGGAGACAATGACAGTTTGAGAGAGAGACAGGGACACAGTGGAAGTGGAACATAGCTGAAAGTGACAGAACAGTGCTGGGGAAAGAGTGAAGAAGACCGTACCATGGGCGAGGGACAAAGTGGAAGTGCGTGACAGCCAGTGATAATGAGAGAGAGAGCATATGATAATGACAATGATTGATTGAGAGGGGTTATGGAACCAAATGGCGAGGTCATCAGTCTCACGATTCCGAATTACAGATGAGAGAGGGTCTGATAAAAGTGGACAGATCCAGTCCGTGGAGACGTAAAATAATGAACATTAAAGGCATAAAAGGTGAGACCAAATCTAAAAACTGGAAAAAAGGGAGGCGGTCATGGGTTCACACACCGAGAAGACAGTAAAAGAAGTTCGAACCGCAACCAACCCGGTCTGCTGCAAGACTAAAGGAGAACCTTATATCTGGAAATAAAAACTTCTTTCACGGAGGAAACCGAGGATTAGTTCGACCATCTGGATCGTCTGCTAATATTAAATTTAAGAAATCGTGAAGACTATACTTAACACAAAGGGCTGAAATAAGTGGGCATTCCACCAATACGGGAGATATCGTCAGTCCGGAAAAAATGGGTGAGCCGAGTATGACCAATGCGTAAACGGCATAAAACAGTGGACTCCTTCCGAGAGGATCGGAAGGAAGAGTGCCCAACTGCATTAGACTCATTGATTGTGTGGAGTTTATTACTATAAGCAATGGCGCTCCAGATGACATTTCACTGTTGGACAAATAGAGATTTGACGTAGATCCGCATATCCGCAGCTGGAATTATGAAAGGAAATGGGGGGTAAGTATCTGCTTCTCTAGCCAAACAGTCAACCAATTCCCTCGGATGCCCATATGACTTGGGACCCAGAGAGAGGCGACTAAACAGGCGGCACACTCAAGGGTAGCGAGAAGGTCACGGATAGCAGAGACCAAAGGGTGACGAGACACATGCCAACCGGCAATCCAACCCATGGGCGGGTGTTAGGAGGGAGACACCCCTCATTGGCGAAGAGCACAGGGTACACAGGATGGTCAGGGAATTGGCGAATGGTGATTGCGTAAGAAAGAAGGACTTGGCTCCATCGGATGTGTATAGGGGGAATCACTGCTTCTATGAGGAGACTATCAACAGGACTATTGCGAAATGCACCAATAGTCAGATGCACACCACAATAATGGACAGGGTCAAGGAGTTTCAAAGTGGAAGGAACTGCTGAGTCATAAACCTGACTACCATACCCGAGTCTGGACAAGACCAAAGCCTGGTAAAGATGGAGAAGAGTGGAATGGTCTCCACCCCAAGACGTGTGGGCCAGGAGGCAGAGAGCATTAAGCTTCTGCATGCATGCAGTCTTTAAGTGGCGAATGTAGGGCAGCCATGTCAGCTTGTTATCAAAAATAAGGTCCAAGAAACGGAACTGTTACAACGTAGAGGAGCTGTTTGCCTACATAAATTTCTGGATCGGTGTGTACTGTGGGTCGACGACAAAAATGCATAACCCGCGTTTTGGAGGGAGAAAACTGGAAGCCATGGGCGGTGGCTCACCCAGAGGCCCGTCCGATGGCGCCTTGGAGCTGGCGCTCAGCAGACGCTACCGAGTGGGAGCTGCACCGGATGCAAAGATCGTCGGCGTAGAACGACGGGGTAACCAGAGTCCCAACAAAGGTCGCAAGCCCATTGATGGCAATCAGGAAGAGTATGACACTTAGCACAGAACTACCATTCTCCTGAATCTGATAGGAGCTGAGCGAAGTGCCAATTCGAACCCAGAAGAGCCAGTAAGATAAAATACTCGCGGATAAAAATCGGAAGGGGACCACGGAAGCCCCAGTCTTGGGGGGTAACTAAAATCTGATACCGCCAAGCCATGTCAAACACCTTATGTAGGTCAAAGAAGACCGCGACAAGATGCCAGTGGTGAGTAAAAGCCTGTCGGATTGTCAGGTGGAGATCGCCCTGCGTGGAAGCCACACTGATGCGGGGACAAAAGGCACCAAGATTCGAGTACCCAACCATCCTTCTGAGCAGTTTACAAAGTGCATTCATAAGGCTAACTGGGCGTAGCTGTCGAGAGACGTTGGGTTTTTCCCAGGCTCCTCGATGTTGTTGCACAGTCCCGTTTCTTGGGTCTTATTTTTGATAACAAGCTGACATAACTGCCCCAAATTCGCCACCTAAAGACTATACTGTCTCGCCATTGTGATGGAAAACCACCCGTGAGCCAAATGTGGCTGAAGACCCTGAGGAGCTGTTGCCTCTGGGGAACGTCCAAGTGTTGGATGATCTGGTTGTAGATGGAATCCCGGCCTGGGGCTGTGTCTCGTGAAGAGCTAAGAGCCTGCACCAATTCCCACTCAGCAAAGGGTGATTATAGGGTTCAACGTGGTGCAGGATGAAACAGCAGGGGGTCTGTTCAACTCTGCGTTTCTGCCAGAAAAAGGTAGTGGGTAGGAAGAGGACGATGATGCCATCGTGAAGTGTGTCTCGAGGTGTTCTGCAAGGACCAATGTATCAGTGCAAACAGCACCTTGGAGGTTCAGACCCTGGACAGTTGACTGTCGCTGGCAGCCCAGAAGGCTATGGAGCTTTGATCAAACCTGTGATGAATAGACATACGTCCCTGGGGAGGAAACATAGCGCTCCCAGCATTCCTTTATACTCCGCTTAATAATGTAACGAGCCTTAGCACAGAGAAGTTTAAAAGTGAGGAGGTTGGTCTCTGAAGGGTGTCGCTTAAATAGCTGCAGCGCCTGTTGGCGGTCCTGGACAGCAACCGCAACATCCTTGGTCCATCACGGTACCAGCCGACGACGAGGGGGACCTGTGGATAGGGGACAGCAGTGTCGGCAGCACGAAGATTAGTGGCAGAGATATCTTGCATGATTACTTCAATGGAATTCTAGAGGGGGGTGTCAAAGTAGACAGCAGACGTATATAAAGGCCAATTGGCCCTGTGGAATGCCCAACTTGGGAGCCTGTCTGCCTGGCGGCAGCGGGGAAACGATAGAATCACCGGAAAGTGGTCACTGTCGCAAAGGTCATCATGGGGTGACCAATGTAGGGAAGTCGCGAGGGCAGTGGAGGAGAGACTGATAGCAGAGAAGGCGCCATGAGCGGCACTGAAATGGGTAGGGGAACCATCATTCAGCAAACGAAAATCGAGGTCCGTGATAAGTTGGTCAATTAGGAAACCCCTACCCATTGAAGTGACAATGGATGGTGGGCATTGTAGTCCCCAAGGAGGAGATATGGCGGCGGGAGTTGCTGGATTAAGGTAGACAGTCCAACCTAAGTAAGTGGCCTACCTGGAGGGAGGTAGACGTAGCAAATGGTGATTGCCGAAGTTGTTTGCACTTGGACGACTATCGCTTCCAAGGGGAACCCAGTCACTAATGACGATGGAGTGAACCAAAGTGCAGACCTCACAAGATGCTACCCCAGGGCCAGCATGGTTCCGACAAAACGCCTGATAACCACGAAAAGTTGGAGAGTGATCATCACGGAAATGCGTTTCTTGAAAACTGAGACAGAACGCAGAGTAAGAGAAAACAAGACGTTGCATTTCCATAGTATCTATTGCAATTCCACTGGATGATCTTGTGGCTTGGGGCCATGGTAGAATGAAGAAGCTGAGAAGGAGGTCAGGTCACTTGGTCAGTAGTTGTCACTGACAAGGATGGGGTGACATCAATAAATAAGATGTCAGATTCAGGTTGTGAAGGGGGAGATGTCAGCTCTGGGGGCACTGGGGGCTCCTTGTCTTGGGATTTATGTTTTTTCTTCTTCTGTTTCTGAGGTGGAGGAGGGCAGGGCACAGGGTGAGTACAGGCTTCTGTAAGATCTGGAACCGAAAGAAGAGAACAGGCAATGTTGGGGCGCACAGATGATGCGCCTTGTGGCTCAGTGGTGGTAATGGTTTTCTGGCCTGAGAGACCCCAGGGAGAGGTATCCTGGGAGGGAGCTCGATGACTGGCAGATGCCGAAGTAATGGGGGCACTTCTTTGGCTGGCGAGGGGGAGCGACTCCCTGACGGGAGGTCGTGGGAAGTGCAGGGAAGGGGGAGGGGAGGGTGAGATGGGGATGGGGCAAGGAAGAGGTAGGAGGGGGAAAGGATGTAACAAAAAGTTGAAGATAGTGACACTGGATGGAGTCTCTCATACTTTTAGCGAGCCTCAGCGTGACAGGCGATCCAGGGACTTGTATTCTCGGATCTTTTTTTTCTCTCTTGCAAGCCTGGCAAACCGGCGAGCGAGGGGAGTGGCGGTCAGCAGAATTGACACACAAATGTGGCGGAACACAGGGGCTTCCCTCATAGAGTGGGTGGCCACAGTCACCACACAATGGGTCTGCAGTACAGCCAGAAGACATATGCCCAAAAAGCCATCACTGAAAGCACTGCATAGGGGGAGGGATGTATGACTTCACATCAGATGTGTAGAACATAACCTTGAACTTCTCTGGGAGGGTATCCACCTTGTAAGCCAGAATGAAGGTGACCCTTCAGCACATGTCGAACAAAACGAACGCCACGCCGCTCCAGATTAGCCTGGAGTTCCTCATCAGTTTGCAGGATGAGATCCCTATGAAAAATGACTCGCTGGACCATATTCAGAGATTAGTGAGGAGTGACAGACACTGGGACATTGCCAAGACGATCACTTGGCACGAAGAGCTGCGGACTGGGTGGCAGGTGAAGCTCTGAGCAACAGGGAGCCTGGCCGCATCTCACTAAGAGACTCCACTTTACCAAACTTGTCCTCAATATTTTCCACGAAAAACAATGACTTTGTGGCAGCGAATGTGTCCTCATCTGTCCTAATACAGATGAGGTAATGGGGACAGGGTTTTATCCCACGCTTGGCCCGCCCTGCCAAGGTGTAGCCAAGGAAGGAATGGTTGCCAGGTCATATGAAGCAGCATTCAAGAATCCTTCGTCAGTCGAAGAAACGGCCGTTTGAGAACGACCAGATATTTGCAGTTGGATACGCTTCGTGCGCCAAGCATCCGCCCTGATATCACCCACTCTGACCAGGGGCTCCCCCAGCCACAGCGAGGGCCAATGCAACCAGAAGACAGGCAACCGCTCCTTGACATACATGAAGAAGGAACAGCTCAGGTATCTGTAGTGTGATCCCTGTTTTGTCAGGGGCTCAGCCATATGGGTACATAACAGCCCCACCAGACAGACTGGCTTGACGTGCTGGTGACTAGCGGGGTGGGACAGGGTTACGGTTGGGAAGGGAGAGGAGAAGGAAGGGGGAAGGGGAATTCACACCATAGATGCGAGGGAGGGAGTTCTTCCCCATATGGCTCACACTAAAAACAGGACATCTTGAAAAAGGTCAAACCTCCAGTGGTGACCTAAACGCCAAAAGGGATGAAAGAACAAGCAGAAGGAACAAAATTGTAACCAATACAGGAAATCAGGTGGACAGCCAGGTCGACATAAATCAGAACACACAGAGGGAAGGAGGTGACAAAGGGGAAGGAGCGAGGATGGGGAGGGAGGGGGCAGGGTGAAGGAAATGCAGCCAGGGAATGAAGAACGGGCCACAGTAGCATCGGGCCCCCGTGAGCACCACGCACGAACTGACGAAAGAACAGTGAGCCCCCTAGGGTGGGGGCAATAACAACGAAGAAGGGAGAGATAGTGCAGTGAGACAACAGTACTGGGAAGGAAGGAATGAGAGAGCAGCGGTGAGAGAGAGCGAGAGGGAGACAGTGACAGCGAGAGGAGACTACAGTAGTGGGGCAGAACGAAAGGCACCGTGGCTGTGACACAGGAGACAGTGACAGAGAGACACAGAGAGATGATGACAGTGTGTTGGGCTGAATGAGTGAGAGAGAAAGAGAAACTGGGAGTGGATGGGTATGAGCGACTTACAGCGACGGACTAGTTTGTGTGTGAGCTTGTGGGAGGTTGAGATGAGATGCATTAAAAAAAAAAGCGCGAACGTATTCGGACGCCACAATGTTTGGGAAAATTTTTGAAGGTGCTGAAGAAGGTAGAATGAGACAGTGGGTACCGTACTTTTAACACAAACGGGAATACATTCGCAGTTTTTTGTGCTCCGATAGGAGCATGTTTGGAATGTATGACTAATATGAAATGGAATGGTGACAAACTGCATTCTTGTGTGACGCCAGTTAGAAAGCTACAGATGTGGGTGTTCCCTATTTTCTGTCCTTATTCAGCCTCTCGAGTCTACAAGATATGGGTTTCTAAAAACGCCAAATACATGGCGGAAAATAAAAAAATACCGAACATGTGATTAGTAATTTCTGATACCGACTATGAGGACGTGTCTATCTAAAATCTAATCTCCCCTTAGTTAGACCCAATGCTCTATGTGGTGCGGTGGGAAGCACCTTCTGCGACGCACCGCCGTGGTTTGCTGAGTGTAGCTCTAGATCTCGACGTAATTGTAGATCGAGGGAAATACAAGATACCTTCATACCACGTGGAGCCAGTGCACGTGTCTGGCCGCCTGACTCGGTACACACGAGTCGAGTCGGCCGTGTTGTTTCCGGCAGGGCGTCCGACGCACCCCTCCCCGGATGCCGCACAACTGCGGAATCCGATTCCTCTCTGCCGCCCCACCCTGTCCTCCCCCACTTCGCAGCCTCCGTCCGTTGCGGCCAGCGCAACAGAGAGCATGTTTTCCTCCCAGGGCAAGTCGCCGTTTTGAAATTGTAATGCTGACAAAACACACCGCTGGAAGGCGTTTCTTCCGATGAAACCGGCCAAAAGTCTCTGCTGCAGTAGTGCTCGTACTAGGAAACTGGCTATGGTTGGTGAGATGTAACTTATGTGCTATGTTTTAGTTGTGTGTTAGCGAAAACAGCATACTTTTTTGTGTAACACGGTGCGTTAAAAGTGAACGCATGACAAAGAGACAGAGAGAGATGGATAGAGAGAGAGAGTAGCCAGAACGCAGGTTCGGTGCACAAGTTCGCAGCCTTTCTCCACAAGTTAACACAACAAATTTGCATAATGGAGACTTCAGTCATCGATAATATATTTTCCTTCATGATTTACGACAGTCTACCAACGCTGCGGTAATTTTCGGACTCCGCAGCTGTAGAAATCACGTGGTTTTGAGGCCAAGAACACGTCGAGCCGTGATCGCAGCGTATTTTCACGCGAAAAAGAAGTTCTTTGAAGGTCGCTCGATAGAGAGGGGGAAAGGTGAAGATCTGAGGCGGCAAGATCAGCGGACTTTTGTGGGTGTAGTGCCTTTTTGTTGGACTAGCAGAATGAGGGCGGGCGTTATCCTCAAGTAGCACCACTTCATGCAGTCTTCCTGGTCGCTATTATTGCATTGCTTCTGTAAGACGTCTCAATTGTTAACAAGAAATGTCAGCAGTGGTGGGTACACCTCACGTCAGCAGTTCACAGTACACAACACCGTCGCTGTAACACCAGATGCACAACATGTACGGCGAGTTGCTGCTTTGTTTGGGCTCAACTGGTCCCATAGGAACTTACCACAAATTTCCAAATTGGACCCAACCATTCCTTTGCTTTCGATCTGTTAGCATAAAGACGCCATTTATCGTCTCCGGTTTACAGGACACGAACGGTGTGTGTCGAGCCGGTTGATGACGAGCAGGCAGAGATTCACATACGGCCACCCGCTGATTTTTATGATTTTGGCTTAAAGTATGTGGTACCCATAAACCCGATTTTTTAACCTAACGCACTGCATGCAAATGACGCACGATGGTGGAATGATCACAAGCGTTTAAACGATTGACACCAAACCCCGGAGGTCTTCCTGAACTTGGAGAGTCAGTCAGTAATATCAAAATGATCCTCCTTAAAAAGAGAAAAACAATTTCTTGCCGTGGCGTTATCTCCATAGACTGCGCAAATGTTTCTGGCTGCCTACGGTGCTGTCAGCCCTCTACTGAACTCAGAAGAATACGTTGGAAATGGTCCGATTTATCGACTTGCCACTCTGGTTTCTAGCGTCCACACCTCTACTCAGCTCCAAATGAGAAAATGACAATATGTAAACTCAACTACCGATGGCGAGGGACAGGTAAGAAACAACAATCGATAAATAAAGCCGCAGCAACCGGAACACCGACATGGAAAACAAAATCGTCACGAACTTGTGCACCAACCTGAAACTTCGTACAAGCGTATGCGATCGGCAGGTAGGTGGGTCACTGATTATAGAGTTACATCTTCCGAGCGAGGTGGCGCAGTGGTTAGCACACTGGACTCTCAATCGGAAGGACGACGGTTCAATTCCGCGTCCGGCCATCCTGATTTAGGTTCTCCGCGATTTCCCTAAATCGCTCCAGGCAAATTCCAGGATGGTTCCTTTGAAAGGGCACGGCCGACTTCCTTCCCCGTCCTTCCCTAATCCGATGAGACCGATGACCTCGCTGGTCTCTTCCCCTAAACATCCCAACCCAAGAGTTACATTTCTCCCTAACAGGTACCACTGCTACCAGAGTGGGGACCTGTTCTTCGTGTTTAGTGTCTTTTACCAGACCTGGTATGGGCTGTAATGGGCGAAAACGGTGCCAGATGTTGAGAAGTCGCTGTGAAGGTGACGGGGATGTGGCGTACTCGAGTGAGACAGCGCCATCAGCGCCTGACAGAGCGGCCTCACTGCGCGCCTCCGTTTGGCCGGCTGGTCCAGCCGCGCAGAGTCCAGCCAGGCTTGCGGCCCGTCTGGGTGTGGCGGAGGTCCGGCGGCAGCCACACTCGTCCCCGAGGCTCCGGTCGAGCACGTGTGACCACCTCGAGGGGTGATCGCCGTGTCGCGCGCCGGGCGCAGCCTGCCTGCCCTCTGAGAAGTGCGATGGTCATTCAGTAATTAAACAGACAAATTGGTCTGGACAAAAAAAGCGTCTATTTTTACAAAAGAATACCTTTTCTACTTTTCGACATAATCCCCTTGAACACTTGCTCCAACTGGCTACAAGGCTTTTTTATTCCAGCTACGAAGAACTCTTTATCTTGATGTTTGAACCAATTTCCCACAAACTTTTCCACGTCCTCTTTGTCCTGGAACCTCTTCCCACGTAATGCATCCTTCAGTGCACCAGATAAATGGAAATCACTAGGTGTTAAATCAGGACTGTAAGGGGGATGAGGAAGTACTTTCCCGCCCATTTCGTCGACGGTTTCATGGTTTGGTTGAGCAATATGGGGACGTGCGTTGTCTTGCTGGTGAATCACACCTGTCCTCTGACATCCACGACGTCTCTCTCTCTCTCTCTCTCTCTCTCTCTCTCTCATGGCTGGCTCAGCTTGTTTAAAAGCAAATCAGAGTAGTATTCACTGTTAATTATACGCTGCTCTTCGAGATAATCACTGGACCTTCAGCATCCCAAAACACCGTCAACATGACTTTTCCTGCTGATGCTTGGGTTTCGAATTTTTCCTTGACAGGTGCGTTGGTGTGCTTCCACTCCGTGCTTTGTCCTTTTGGTTCTCGCTCGTAATAGTGAATCCAAGTTTCATTACAAGTCAAAATTTTGTTGACAATGTCCTAACCTTATCTTTCATAACGTTCCTTTAGCTCTGAGCTCACCATCAACCTTGTTTCCTTGTGTACTCGCATCAACTCCTTTACGACCCATATTGCACATGTTTTGCGGTACTTCAGCTTGTTACAGATAATGTTATGAACTGTACCAGTACTAACTTGAACCTTATCAACTATCATTTCCACAGTCACACGGCGGTCAACACGAATAATGTCATCAATTCGACTTTCAAGTGAGGGAGTCGAAACTGCAACTGGTCGGCCAGAAAGGTGTTCGTCAATCACTAAGTCGCGACTACTCGTAAAAATTTGTACAATTCATACAACCTTCAACATAATCTTTAGACATTCTACAGTATATATTCACTGGTTTCTCGCCTTCAGCAAGTAAAAAACGACTGCCAGAACGTTGTTCAACTAATGTGGACGTTTCAAGAGGAATCGCCACCTTGAAATGTATTGTTGAGCTTATAAACAAAACAATGTTGATACATCAGCTGATGAGGGCTCATCCCAGTGATGCGAACTTACAGCCGGCCGGTGTGGCCGAGCGGTCCTGGGCGCCTCGGTCTGGAACCGCGCGACCGCTACGGTCGCAGGTTCGAGTCCTGCCTCGGGTATGGATGTGTGTGATGTCCTTAGGTTAGTTAGGTTTAAGTGGTTCTACCTTCTGGGGCATTGATGACCTCGGCTCAGAGCCATTTGAACCATTTTGCGAACTTACAGCCATAAAAGTACCAAACTTGCCCTACTAACTCTTTTTTCCACAGGACAATTTGTCTCTTTAATTACTGAATGAGCCTCGTAGTAACGGACTCCCTGCAGCATTCTCTCTGACGGCGTTCCCTCGGTCGGAGTCCAACAGCAGTCGCACTAGGGAAGTGTCGTCCCACGCGTAGGCTTCCGTTAACACCACAAAACAAACGACTGCGTCTGCAGTGCTGCCGTGACCGGCAGGCATGGACCGTCTGATGAATGGCGTCGCACTGTGTTCAGAGACGAATCACAGTCGAGCATCACCCTGGATGCCCATCGTCGGCTACTGTGGTGGTGACCTGAGGAGAGGTCCATTTCTTCGAACGTTTTGGAGAGACACAGCGTTGTTGCTACTGGCGTCACGGTATGGGGAGCCAACAGGCACGACTTCAGGTCGCAGCTTGTAATGGTTGAGGGAACTCTGACGAGGCGACGGCACGCCACCGACATCCTGCGTCCTCTCAAGCTGGCAGTATCGTGGTGACATTTATCAGCAGGACAACGCTCGTCCATACATGCGCGTGTCTCTACGAACTGTAGGCGTCGTGTTGAGGTACTTGTGGCGCGAGCGAGGTCCCCAGATCTGTGGCACACAGAACAGGTGTGGCACCACTTTGGACACAAACTCAGTATCCACGACATAAAGGATCAATTTCAACGACTGTTGGCCAGATTACCTCAGTAAAACGCCCGCTGGGCAGAACAGGTAATTAGCATTGTGGAAAGGGCCAAATAAGGTTGGGGTCAATTTCACCTTCTAATTGTAATTTAATAAAACATTTACAACCAAAGCGGCTAATAGCCGAACCTTTACCAGATGCTAGTCTTTCATGACTGAAGTCCTCCAAACAAGAAATCTTAAAAATCAACAAGATAAAAAAGAGCAATTAAAATAGCAAATAAAATAATTAAAAAAAAACGTATATCACAGCTAGGTGGAAAGTCTCAAGGCAAAGTAGATAGAACAAACATATGCAAGGTGCAATACAAGCGGATGAGGGCCACAATTAAATTTGAAAATTTGAAAATATATTACTATAATCTTTTAAAGGCAGAAGGCCGCAATGTTTAAGCTTGAAAGATAATTTTAAGACAAAAGTTGCAAGGCCTAAAGCCAACAATTAATTTTCCAAAATATTAAAAAAATGTAACCATAAGCCTTAAATTTTAAATAGCTGAAAACAGATAGTTAAACACCGGTGAGAAAGACAACTCAGAAGCGTCTAGGGAGGTCGGTCTGCCCTCGTTCACTTAGGTGAGACAGGTGGTGAGCCCAACTACACTTGATCCGTCGGAACCCAACCAGGGGACAGCCACGGACCGACCGACAAAACGACTTGCTTGCCTTCAATCGGTACATGAGAACTCAAACAGAAAAGGTTACGAACGTGATAATCCACTATGAAGTCTGTATTAGCTGTCAAAATGGCACACCATGTTGGACAGCGACAACAGTTGAGGAAAGGACGCTGCCTGACATTACGTTAGCGGCCGGGGCAGGTAACCGGAGCACTAGGAAGAAATTTCCGCTGATACACTCGAATTGTAGTCAACCAAAATAGTTAATTGCACCGCATGGCGGCTAAATTTCAGCGATAGAAACACTCTGTGTTGCTCACAGGAAAACCTCCTGAACAGCGAACCACCGAAACGAGCCACCACAACATGAATGGACGTGGCTTGGGTAGTTGAAATCACTACTCAACTTTGACGTCCTGAGTCGGTGAACTATGAAGCTCGTAGCGATCGGACAGCTCCACACACGCTCCGACACTGCACAGGGACCGCCAGCGGACCCAGCCGAGTCCACCGCGCGGAGATAACTTCCCTGGTCAGCAGAAACCGACCGACTCACTGCCCGTACGCCGACCACACCTAAAATAGTCGTCAGTGGAAATAACGCCAACTACACTCACAACCTGACAAACACTGCACGAAGACCTGAACAATACCCAACAGAAACTAAGCACGCACGAAGACAAATCGGGAATCGATGCAGACACACACAGCCGTCTCACGAACGATCGGCGAGCCAAACCGCGTCGTCCGGTAGGACGACCGACCGACGATCCACCAAGACCGCGGCCCGGCTTAAGTGATGCGTGGCGGCAATGGTCGGGCGAGCAACATCGACGCAGACCTCAGTGCTGCTCCAACCCGACTACACTAGAGCCGCATTGCAACTCGCCGACTGGCAGGTCCGGACTGCGCTCCAGACGCGTTCCAACTCGCTGGCAGACCCGAACTCGCTATCCGACCTGAACGCGCTCACGATAGACAACGATCGGGAAGTAATACCAGTCGAGCAAAGATACTACGAGAGGGGATATATCGATACGCGCTGCTAACGCCGCTCACGGTCAGACAAAGGAGCAACTCAGTGACAGTAGTAATTTAAATTAATGTAGTGAAGTGGAAGTACGTTAAAAACAGGGTGTAAAAGACGTGATCACGGGAACACGAGGCACGCACGGCTCACTCAGGAGCGGATACAAACGCTTAATGAATGCTTTCCCAAACGTTCAGGCCAGAGAGGGTGCATCTTTATACTGAGAAGTGGGTAAATTTGACTCAAATTTGTAATCAGTGAAATTACACCATACGCCCTCTCTTAAGTCATGAAGTTTCATTTCGACTCCTCCTGCACTTTTGGCTGTTACACTTTTTTCTGTCAGGCAGTGTAGCAAAACAGTGAACTCGTAATGCTATCCCATGTGTTACAGTTATAATCCGATCCCTAATTCGATGGGATCGATGACCTCGCTGTTTGGTCCGCTCCCTCGCATCAACCAATCAACCAAAAAATAAAATGAATACGTCACGACATTTTTATCAAATTTACATATTTATATTTGAAATTGAGGATGACATGAACACACAAGCGACCGAGCGAGGTGGCGCAGTGGTTAGACACTGGACTCGCATTCGGGAGGACGACGGTTCAATCCCGCGTCCGGCCATCCTGATTTAGGTTTTCCGTGATTTCCCTAAATCATTCCAGGCAAATGCCGGTATGGTTCCTCTGAAAGGGCACGGCCGACTTCCTTCCCTAATCCGATGAGACCGATGACCACGCTGTCTGGTCTCCTTTCCCAAACCAACCAACCAACCAACCAACCAACCACGCTGTCTGGTCTCCTTCCCCAACCAACCAACCAACCAACCAACCAACAGTTATAACGACCTTGTTCAGTTACGAAAATAGGTATCCTGAGCGGCCCAGTGTAAAGCAGAACCGCTGCCCGTTCAGTTCCGAATCTGATCTGGAATTACTCAGGGAACCGAGTAGTCTGCGGGACAAAAATTTTTTTGCAGAGCGGAGTTTACGCCGCCGCAACAGCAATAACAAAACAGTGCTTACGACACTTTATAAACGGCACGATATTATATGAAGATAGTAACTGTTATCGAAAGAACAGATACCATTGATGACCGTGCAGCTTTTCTGGAATAAATGATAATTAATTGAAACCCTCAGCTGCCGACAGGTGTTGATATACCTCAATGGGGACAGCTGAAAATATGTGCCCCAACCGGGACTCGAACCCGGGATCTCCTGCTTACATATCTATTAGGAACATTACGAATGTAGGTTGTGGAGAGTTGGGAATGTGGGTCTCACGGGGAGCCTGCAAGGGATAAGTCCCTGCTGCCGCTCTATTCTCTGTGCCCTCGGTGGCTCCGATGGATAGAGCGTCTGCCATGTAAGCAGGAGATCCCGGGTTCGAGTCCCGGTCGGGGCACACATTTTCAACTGTCCCCATTGAGGTATATCAACTACACCTGTCGACACGGTAACAGATCCTAAGAAAATGTTTTAATATACTACGATGGATACATTATGCACTGCTCGTCACTGATATTTCGTCACTATGAAGATAGCCCACGACTAACATGAAAAACGCATGGAGTTCACTGGAAGCTCGGACGTGGAATGATTAGCATTACACCTGAAGCTCTCTAACATGCAGAACACGGCAAGTGCCACACCCGAACTTTCCCAGAAACTTCACCCAGTGGAAGAGGAGTCAATATGAGCGAAGATGTGTGTCAGCTTCTTCACAGATACTCGACCGTTTCTGAGAAAACAACGTCAAAGTTTTCGATGTACCGTAGATTACTTTTAGCGGGCAATAAGCTCAGCCCGTCTGGTGGTGCACTGGCTAATGTCGCGGCTTCTCGGGTCGCTATGACGACGTGGCTAGAGACGTCCAGTTACAGAGTCCAATGAAGCAGGTTCGTGTCCTGGTACATGCTAATATTTTTCCCATCTTCGCGTTTGTAACTCACTCTGTCCTGTTCACGTAACAGAAATATGTTCTGCAACATTCCACATTATTTACGTATAAGTGCATGATCTTTCAATAATGAGTTTATTTTCGATTTTGCTACTTCAGTCTGATTAAAAAACGAAAGGTGAAGTAGCTGTGTGTGAAGCAAGAGCAATGATATTTATATGCTTTCTTGTCACAAACATTAAATGGTTTTTCTCATTTTCGTGTGTCTGGTTAGGCAAGAATCTAAGACTACAGCTTAAATCATATTTCTAGTCTTGTAGTCACAAATATTTAGCTGTAATCGAATCCTCAACAAGGCTTTCATAAATTTGATGGCCAGGACAAAGATCGTAAATTCGACTAGTAGGTTGGCATAAATAGCTATTAATATTATAAGTACATATTTTATTTCACGTTTCATTTTTAACACTAACTTTTATTACGGAGAAATATGCAATTAGCTATAACGATGAAGTGATGTCCTAGAGCAGGGCCGCTATAGATTCTCTACCTAGCAGGCAGAAGAGGCCGTTTATCAATCCACAATAAGTTTTGTCCATCTCAGGTCATCGTATCTACAATAGTTACTGCTGCTCTTTTTTACTTCATGATTTTCCTGACGTACTTATCAATTTTGTGTTTAACAAACTACTTGCCAATGTTATATTTAACACGTACGTAAAATGGTATGTATTTACTCGTCAAAAATAACTGTTGTGCAAATGTGTCACAGCTACATTGCTTACTTAATATACGTATATTTTATGTACACTATGTAATTTTATATTTGTTACTGTATTTGTTACTGTATCATGTCATCTGAAGATGGGCAGAGCTCGAAACGCGTAATGGGGAATAAAATAAACGGGTCTAAAAAAATACCCTAGTATGTGTTCTTCGCGATCATCCAGCTTTTCTTAAAATTCGTTATAGATTTTGTGATAAAGATCGGACCACACAGCGACCGAGGGACGTCACGTGACTGATTTCAGCCGAACGAAGGCACGTCGCGCGACTATATTCCACACGAAAGCCAGACGCCCACTGTGGTACTTCCGAATTTTGGTCACTCGTGTAAGGAGCACGTCAGGAGACCAACCTGTGGCGCCACCTTGTCGCACGCAACCAAGTCGTTACTGGCAGGGACAGCCGGGGTCGATCGGGAAGAGTTGAGGGGTGGGGGGCGGGGGTTGAGTGAGGGGGGAGGGGGAGTTCGATTAGCCACGCTGACCACCCGACCGTGGCGGGCTTCGTTCCGACCACTCAGCCGAAATGAGCTGACATTAACTCCCCCATACTTGTGGGCCAAGTCACACACCGCTTACTTCTCCGCACACAGAACCCTGTAAGAGGGACTCGTACGATGTTCACAACGTCACATCACATTGCGAGAAAACGTATTTTGTTTGTCATGAAATGGCATCTCCAACATATACACTGGAGAGACAAAGACGCTGGTACAACTGTCTAATATAGTGTAAGGTCCCCCGGAGCATGCACAAGCGCCGCAACACAACTCGGTACGAACTCGACTAATGTCTGAAGTAGTGCTGGAGGGAACTGACACCATGAATCCTGCAGGGATGTCCATAAATCCGTAAGAGTATGAGGAGGTGGAGATCTCCTCTGAACATCACGTTACAAGGCATCTCAGATGTGCTGAGTAATGTTGTCACTCTGTAGCAATTCTGGACGTGTCGGATGTCGCACTGTCCTGCTGGAATGGACATGAGGTGATCAGAAAGGATGCTTACGTACCTGTCCCCTGTCCCAGTCATATCTAGACGTATCAGGGGTCCCATATCACCCGATCTGCAGACGTCCCACACCATCACAGAGCCGCCACCAGCTTGAACAGGGCCCTGCTGACATGCAGGGTCCACGGGTTCATGAGGCTGTCTCCACAACCCTACTCGTCCATCCACTCGACACAATTTGAAACAAGACTCCTCCCACCAGGCAACGTGTTTCCAGTCATCAGCAGTCCATTGTCGGCATTGATGGGCTCAGGCGAGGCATAAATCTTGGTGTCATGCAATCATCAAGGACACACGAGTGGGCTTGGAAAGGCCATATCGATGATGTTTCGTTGAATGGTTTGCATGATGACAGTTGTTGATGGCCCAGCATTGATATCTGTGGCAATTTGTGGAAGAGGTGCATTTCTGTCACGTTGAACGATTCTCTTCACTCGTTGTTTTTCCTGTTCTTGCAGGATTTCGGAGATTTGATGTTTTACCAAATTCCTGATATTCACGGTACACTCGTGAAATGGTCGTATGAGTAAATCCTCACGTCATCGCTACCTCAGAGATGCTGTGCCGCTGGCCGGAGTGGCCGTGTGGTTCTGGGCACTACAGTCTGGAACCGAGCGACCCCTATAGTCGCAGGTTCGAATCCTGACTTGGGCATGGCTGTGTGTGATGTCATTAGGTTAGTTAGGTTTAATTAGTTCTACGTTCTACGCGACTGATGACCTCAGAAGTTAAGTCGCATAGTGCTTGGAGCCATTTGAACCATTTGAGATGCTGTGTCCCACCGCTCGTGCTCACACTATGACAATACGTTCAAACTTACTTAAATCTTGATAACCTGCCATTGTAGCAGCAGTAACCGATCTGACAACTGCACGACACACTTGTTGTCTTATACAGGCATTGCTGACGGCAGCATCCTATTCGCCCTTTCTGGCGCACTCCGCATTGTTGCCAGATGTATCCAAGATGATGGCGTGTAGACATGGCAACAGTGCACCATGTCATACAAGATGGGGTCTGTGACGGCATTCAAGATGGTGGATTTGGGCTACCTCCACTAACCTAAGTCATCCAACCACCACCTCATCCTTGGAACTGGCGCCAAGTTTAAATTTTGGTGGCAAAGAAAGGTCTTTCCATAATTTTCTTTGGTTAGTAGAGACTAACCTAAGAAAATGGCGGGAAAGGAAGGTCATCTCCACTAACCTAAGGCATCCAATCGCCACCTCCTCCTAGGGGATGGTGGGAAAGTGACCTATCCTCTGCTGGACTGCTGGAGAAAGGAAGGAGTGTACTTTATTTATTTTGGAACAATTTATTTAGGTTCAAATGGCTCTGAGCACTATGGGACTCAACTGCTGAGGTCATTAGTCCCCTAGAACTTAGAACTAGTTAAACCTAACTAACCTAAGGACATCACAAACATCCATGCCTGAGGCAGGATTCGAACCTGCGACCGTAGCGGTCTCGCGGTTCCAGACTGCAGCGCCAAAACCGCGCGGCCACTTCGGCCGAATTTATTTAGGGATGCAGTTCATTTATCACAGTGATACAAAACATATGCTCTGACATGCCACAGAGCCTAAGGTCTGGAAACCACTCATAAATAATGCAATACATTCATATCTAGACAGCCCAACAACTCGTAAATCATCAAAATCCATCTAAAAGACTATACAAATATGCTTGCTAATTGTCAACTGTCGAAATCATCCACTAGTCTTTATTTTAAAAAATTGAGGCGCTACCACCATCCAGTATGTTTGCAATGAGGTCCAGAGTCCAACTGATCTAGTACACAGTACCACCACCAGGGGGTGCTGTTGTCTGTTCCATGTTGTAATCAAAGATGGTGGTCTGGAGGGGAAAATTGGTGCGAAAATGTCTCTGCCTGCACTGGGTTGCTGGAGAGAGTGAGGAAGAAGTGTACTTTATTTATTTTGGAACAATTTATTTAGAGATGAATTTTGAAAGATAGTATATTTATCACACTGATAGAAAACACACGCTCTTACATGGTTGGGGGCATGCCACACAGCCCACAGATCTGTAAAATACTCCTAAACAACGCCTGCAGGCACTGCCTGCCACCCCACCTGTCCACTGGACCACACATGAGGCTAGCGCACACGCTCCCAGAAGTCGGGATGCAGCAGCACCCCCTGTGAAATGTCGCCCAGGGGCCCAGGAGCATGGGGCGGCGGCACCCCTTTCATACTTGACACCTGAGAAATTCCTCTGAAAATACGTGATCATCTGGGAACCCTTACTGACGTGACCGGACAGGAGTGAAACCCTTTTGCAGAGTGCAGATGCTCCAAGGCTGCACGTGCATTGCCTCCATCTAAAAGACTCCTCAAACATGCTTACTAATCGTCAACTTTCGAAATCATGCACTGCACACCTGTTCACCAAATAATGCAACAAACACTAAAACACCTAATAAATCCTCAAATAATGCATGTCTAACGCACACAGTGGTTAAACCGCCAGAAATAATGCATTGCACAAACACTCATCGCACATAAAAACGCTTTCGAACTATCGTCAATATATCAGAGGCTCCAACGCGCTTTGAAGAACCAGCCAGTCGCTAGCCACCACAGGAAGCAAGCCAGCGTGAGCCATCACTCTCACGCCACTGCCAGCGGCATGTGAAACCCGTGTCTACAGTTAGACTTCTTCGAGTGCTATACTGACATCACATGTCTATCAGAATAAACGCCAAGTCATCCTCTGGGCTGCACGCATGTGTGTTTACTGTTGCTCACACGATACCTATGGATACTGACGTCACAACTCTACGTAAATAAGCGCCATGTGTTCACCTCTCTCTACCTGTGTCCAGCGCTGAAAGAGTTGTCACAACGCTTTCCAGAATAGCACAGGCTGCTTTGTCTTCCTCGTGACCCTAACGAGACATTCGAGCTGTGCCTAGCCCACAGGTGCGGAACCCTCTGTATACCGATGTCACAGGTCTAACATCGACTGCTTTCTCCCAAACAATCCTAATGGGACATCATGTGTTCCCTTCCTGCTTTCAACATACATACAAACGTTCTCACAGCTAATAGCCTTTTTTTCATGTCCCTGCAAGCACGCAAAAACACCGTTAATCATAAAAGCGTTCTTGTTTGGAAAGGGACCACTGTCTGAGCACAGACTGGGGGAAATCAGAACAATTACGCAGAATTCGAAGCACTATGCTATGGAAGAGAAAAATGGCGTGAATTTTCGATAACCTACAGCTACTGGTCTGGAGATGTCCTAATGGCACACTGGTGGATTAGTGACGACATCCCCACCAGAGATTGAGGGTCTGCTTCAACATGTCTTTGAACACCTGCTTTATCAGGACTTTCTGTACATAAGTAGCCTCCATCTCGTTCGAATCAGTTTGTAAACGCTCCTATATCACAGCACAAAGGATGTCTTGTGAATGAATCGAGCATGACGATTGGCTGTTATCGAATTTCCCCTCCGAATTACTGATGCCACCGGTGTGGAAGCACTGTTCACCTTTTTTTTTTCTTTCTGCAGACAAGACAAAAAATCTATTTTACACAGATCGCGACATTGCACTGACAATTTAACCTTGCAAAATGCCCTACATATCATCAAATTCGGAAAGACTCTTACTCAATTACACTGATCTCCCACTGAGAACAGGAACTTGTATATTAGAGCGTGAAACCGACCTCCAACCCATCAATATATAACTGCGTACCATGTCGAAGTAGTAATTATCCTGCGCCATGCAGAATCACCCCTTTTAAATCGTTCTTACATATACGGCGAAGACAGAGAGCACTGTATATAATCCTCGCATCACTAGATATTTCCCTGCGAGGTTTGCGGTTATCCACTCCCAAGGTGTCACCAGAGCACCCTCAGCGGACCGAAATCACTCTCAGAGCTGTTCAATAAATTCGTGCTCGTTTCCCCTCGGCACAAACGCGTCACTGTTTCTGGTCCAGACCTGCTTCCTTGCTTGCTTTTCTACATGCATCTCCAGACTCCGGGATTAAAGAACACATGTATTTTCGAGTGGTTTGCCAGAATATCACACCATTTTCGCTGTACTTCTCGATATCAAGCACTCAGCAGTATCCTACCGATCACTCGCACAACATAATTCCAAAGACATAGATTGGAAATTATTTCTCTACAAACGCGAACGTTCGGTAATATGGGGTGTGCTGTAGACCACTGATTAACTAGAAACTTATCCAGTCTGCGAAGACCTTTATGTGAGAAATCGAAACAATTATCGAAACTGATAAACTGATATTTCCACTCACAAATACATACTATGATGTAACAGATTCCAAATCATGCCTGTAATTCACAAAGTCAACTAATGTGTTTCTCATATCTAGAGAATCAGCAAACATGTCTTCCACCTGCTAGATGCACACACGACTCAAAGGCGCGGAATGTGCAGAAACAGCTAACCGACCAATTTCCGGGAGGGAATAAGTGTCCAGCACAAACACACATCCATATTCACTCCTCTCGGATTTCCACGTGATCACCAAAGCTGTTCAACACTTACTAACTATTAGTTCGCTATTCGACTGTCTAAACGCAGTTAAGACGTCTACGTTCCTACAATCCAACAGGTTTCTCCATTCAGACAGGTCCTAGATCCTAGCGTTAACAGGAAATGCGAATCATCCCCACACGGGTCACCAGCACTGCACACCAAGCACGCACAGGTAGAATCATCATCCTAAGAAATCGGTCACATATATATTTTATCTCTGAATTTAAAACTAAATGTTACGATCGTGGTCTCAGCTGAACAACATTCGACAATGAGCGAAGTATTGGAAATGCATCCTGTTGCCAGCTGTGGCTCTGGAAATGGAAATATCAGTACCATTCTTACGACTAGACATACTCTTCCCTTTGCTATCACAGTACTCGACGTCAAATCAGTCATTTCCTTTGCACATGTCGGAACACAAACATATACCCTATAAGCCTGATGCTCAAGGCGAAGCTATCATACACCCCCTACTACTGAGTATAATACTTCGTTAATAAGTGATCGCTGGCGATACGAATTAATACTGACCGAAAATCAACGATGGGTGGGCATGTCTCATAAGTTTTTCTTGCGAGTGCTACCACCGTGTCTTAGAGAAAGAGGTTTAATCGTCTTACAAACCGCCAGATGTTAAAAACCCTGGTCCCAGTAACTACTGTATGTCACTATCACAAGTGGTCTTGGTTCTACAGGTGCACACAAGTATCCATGTTAAAAGGGATACCGGCTTTATAAATCCATGTACAGCATCACCTACAAATCACGGGGTTTTTCCAGACGAATACCGAGACTGTGGTCTTAGGAGCGTATATTATCAGACCGGCAGTTCGGTTACACATAACCCACGATGCAGCCTCGTCATAAAGTCGTTCAGTTTTGAAAGTGGTTCGGCTAAGGAACTGGTAAGAAACCGCTATTTGCAACCCCCTCATGCCGCCGCCACTAGATGTTTCTCCAGTATTTGTAACGTATTCTGTCTCGATACCATGTCAGAGGTTCTGAGTTATAGGCGATGACTGATTGAGAAGCATATGGTGTGCTGATTGATGTCGTAAGAAATGTACACTGGCTTTTCAGATCCCTAGTGTCACGCTATCTGCTAGAAATGATGTCTATGATTTGGAATCAAGTCTTTCCATTCAACCACGTACCTGCGTTGGATCCTCTGGAGAAGTCCTCTAATGATTAAAGTCACTACTGTGTCATATTTCTGGCACTCTCATGAAACGAGTCACCTCTCTCGAACCTATCTGCTACAATAAAATTCCAGCCTCGTTTAGGTACTCCCTATGCATCCTGCAACAGCACTCTCAGACTCTGCACTTCCATCCCAGCATCTTTGCACATGTGATCACTCCAATGTAAGTCGGAATTGAGTAGAACTCGAAGGAAACTATATCTACCACCTTCTGCATACAGAGCAGAAACGGGCTAAGCTGCGAAAGGACTATGTTTTGACCATTCGATGGAAACAGGGACTGAGAGAAGGACGTGGATTTTCGCGACTGTGCTTTGGTTCACCCTCTAACTACATACAAGTACTACAGATCCACGTCCATTCACATCTATCTCTCCAACATGCCACCTTCGTTATTCTATACTATCCATCAGAGAAAAATTACGAACTATAAAAGCTCAACTAACTTGATGTGATAGAAAATTAGATAAGATTCTTACCGTATCTCTCACCTCCGACACATCGAAAACAAATACCATCTGCGTGTCGGCTTCGCGCACATGTGACGATTCTATTAAATATACAGTTATCGATCCACTGCACAAAGTTTCATCACCCGTACTGTACCGTAGCCAACAAACTGTACTAAGTGTCTTTTTCCAAAGTTGTTTCACAGAGGAAGACTGCACTGTAGTTCCTTCTCTAGATTGTCGCACAGATGACAAAATGGTAGATATCGAAATAGACGACAGAGGGATAGGGAAACAATTAAAATCGCTCAAAAGAGGAAAGGCCTCTGGACCTGATGGGATACCAGTTCAATTTTACACAGAGTACGCGAAGGAACTTGCCCCCCTTCTTGCAGCGGTGTACCGTAGGTCTCTAGAAGAGCGTAGCGTTCCAAAGGATTGGAAAAGGGCACAGGTCATCCCCGTTTTCAAGAAGGGACGTCGAACAGATGTGCAGAACTATAGACCTATATCTCTAACGTCGATCAGTTGTAGAATTTTGGAACACGTATTATGTTCGAGTATAATGACTTTTCTGGAGACTAGAAATCTACTCTGTAGGAATCAGCATGGGTTTCGAAAAAGACGATCGTGTGAAACCCAGCTCGCGCTATTCGACCACGAGACTCAGGGGGCCATAGACACGGGTTCGCAGGTAGATGCCGTGTTTCTCGACTTCCGCAAGGCGTTCGATACAGTTCCCCACAGTCGTTCAATGAACAAAGTAAGAGCATATGGACTATCAGACCAATTGTGTGATTGGATTGAAGAGTTCCTAGATAACAGAACGCAGCATGTCATTCTCAATCGAGAGAAGTCTTCCGAAGTAAGAGTGATTTCAGGTGTGCCGCATGGGAGTGTCATAGGACCGTTGCTATTCACAATATACATAAATGACCTGGTGGATGACATCGGAAGTTCACTGAGGCTTTTTGCAGATGATGCTGTGGTGTATCGAGAGGTTGTAACAATGGAAAATTGTACTGAAATGCAGGAGGATCTGCAGCGAATTGACGCATGGTGCAGGGAATGGCAATTGAATCTCAATGTAGACAAGTGTAATGTGCTGCGAATACACAGAAAGATAGATCCTTTATCATTTAGCTACAAAATAGCAGGTCAGCAACTGGAAGCAGTTAATACCATAAATTATCTGGGAGTACGCATTAGGAGTGATTTAAAATGGAATGATCATATAATGTTGATCGTCGGTAAAGCAGATGCCAGACTGAGATTCATTGGAAGAATCCTAAGGAAATGCAATCCGAAAACAAAGGAAGTAGGTTACAGTACGCTTGTTCGCCCACTGCTTGAATACTGCTCAGCAGTGTGGGATCCGTGCCAGATAGGATTGATAGAAGATATAGAGAAGATCCAACGGAGAGCAGCGCGTTTCGTTACAGGACCATTTAGTAATCGCGAAAGCGTTACGGAGATGATAGATAAACTCCAGTGGAAGACTCTGCAGGAGAGACGCTCAGTAGCTCGGTACGGGCTTTTGTCAAAGTTTCGAGAACATACCTTCACCGATAGATGGGTAGATCACATAACTAATGAGGAAGTATTGAATAGGATTGGGGAGAAGAGAAGTTTGTGGCACAACTTGACCAGAAGAAGGGATCGGTTGGTAGGAGATGTTCTGAGGCATCAAGGGATCACCAATTTAGTATTGGAAGGCAGTGTGGAGGGTAAAAATCGTAGAGGGAGACCAAGAGATGAATACACTAAGCAGATTCAGAAGGATGTAGGTTGCAGTAGGTACTGGGAGATGAAGAAGCTTGCACAGGATAGAGTAGTCTCAGGACTGAAGACCACAACAACAACAACAACCTTCACCGAAGAGTCAAGCAGTATATTGCTCCCTCCTACGTATGTCTCGCGAAGAGACCATGAGGATAAAATCAGAGAGATTAGAGCCCACACAGAGGCATACCGACAATCCTTCTTTCCACGAACAATACGAGACTGGAATAGAAGGGAGAAGCGATAGAGGTACTGAAGGTACCCTCCGCCACACATCGTCAGGTGGCTTGCGGAGTATGGATGTAGATGTAGAAGTCGAAGAACCTGTGTCGTTGTTTTAAACATTGTTCTCTTCTGATGTAAGACGCTTTGTACACTGTCGTATATATTGTTTTTCCGCCATGACTTAGAGATCTGTGCCATGTTCTAAACTGACATTAACACGTCCTGTTACAACATAAGAAAACTGGAAGAGTTTGGTTGCATTGTGGAAAGTTTCCAAACTGCTGTCCGACAGTGATAGACGATCTCTACATTTAAACTCATCTGTCACAGTGATGGAATAGCTGATGGCTCTGCGTTCCATTTCGACTGATTCCTCGTATTGCAGTCATGTACGCGATCACAGTTTCGGTGCTATCCATCCCCAGAAGCTCTTGTCCCTCGACCAAAACTCTTTCTCCAACTCAAGCAAGCGATGTCAGTCAATCATTATGTGGTAACCAACAGTGTACCAGTGGACGGAAGGGCTGCAAAACACACTGTCGATGTACTGTGATAATAAGCGTCATAGTTGATAGCGCAAACAATTTTAGCAATTTTACAGCAATTTCAACACCGAGCAATGATGGGAGAGCGTGTTTCCCAATTTAGGTATCATAGCTACACCGCCCCTTCTCTATTTTGCGAGTATCATCGCGAATGTTGATAGATGACTGCGCAGTATGTCCACTCAGTGTTAACTCTCGAACACATACATCATCAAAGTATACCAGCCAGCACTCTATATATTTCTAACACCTCGAGCATAGTGCATAATTTAAGATCTACACTCCTGGAAATTGAAATAAGAACACCGTAAATTCATTGTCCCAGGAAGGGGAAACTTTATTGACACATTCCTGGGGTCAGATACATCACATGATCACACTGACAGAACCACAGGCACATAGACACAGGCAACAGAGCAGGCACAATGTCGGCACTAGTACAGTGTATATCCACCTTTCGCAGCAATGCAGGCTGCTATTCTCCCATGGAGACGATCGTAGAGATGCTGGATGTAGTCCTGTGGAACGGCTTGTCATGCCATTTCCACCTGGCGCCTCAGTTGGACCAGCGTTCGTGCTGGACGTGCAGACCGCGTGAGACGACGCTTCATCCAGTCCCAAACATGCTCAATGGGGGACAGATCCGGAGATCTTGCTGGCCAGGGTAGTTGACTTACACCTTCTAGAGCACGTTGGGTGGCACGGGATACATGCGGACGTGCATTGTCCTGTTGGAACAGCAAGTTCCCTTGCCGGTCTAGGAATGGTAGAACGATGGGTTCGATGACGGTTTGGATGTACCGTGCACTATTCAGTGTCCCCTCGACGATCACCAGTGGTGTACGGCCAGTGTAGGAGATCGCTCCCCACACCATGATGCCGGGTGTTGGCCCTGTGTGCCTCGGTCGTATGCAGTCCTGATTGTGGCGCTCACCTGCACGGCGCCAAACACGCATACGACAATCATTGGCACCGAGGCAGAAGCGACTCTCATCGCTGAAGACGACACGTCTCCATTCGTCCCTCCATTCACGCCTGTCGCGACACCACTGGAGGCGGGCTGCACGATGTTGGGGCGTGAGCGGAAGACGGCCTAACGGTGTGCGGGACCGTAGCCCAGCTTCATGGAGACGGTTGCGAATGGTCCTCGCCGATACCCCAGGAGCAACAGTGTCCCTAATTTGCTGGGAAGTGGCGGTGCGGTCCCCTACGGCACTGCGTAGGATCCTACGGTCTTGGCGTGCATCCGTGCGTCGCTGCGGTCCGGTCCCAGGTCGACGGGCACGTGCACCTTCCGCCGACCACTGGCGACAACATCGATGTACTGTGGAGACCTCACGCCCCACGTGTTGAGCAATTCGGCGGTACGTCCACCCGGCCTCCCGCATGCCCACTATACGCCCTCGCTCAAAGTCCGTCAACTACACATACGGTTCACGTCCACGCTGTCGCGGCATGCTACCAGTGTTAAAGACTGCGATGGAGCTCCGTATGCCACGGCAAACTGGCTGACACTGACGGCGGCGGTGCACAAATGCTGCGCAGCTAGCGCCATTCGACGGCCAACACCGCGGTTCCTGGTGTGTCCGCTGTGCCGTGCGTGTGATCATTGCTTGTACAGCCCCCTCGCAGTGTCCGGAGCAAGTATGGTGAGTCTGACACACCGGTGTCAATGTGTTCTTTTTTCCATTTCCAGGAGTGTATCTCTATGCGGATGGGAGTGATAGAGCATTCTCAGGGTAAAATGAGAGTGAAAGTCCCTCATCACACTGTCATTGACCAACCCGCCCTGCAGCACCGTTATGGATTTAATCTGCAGCGGACCAGAAATAGACCGCTACATTTCACGTCTCGTGAATGAATGGAGCATTCCGCGTCCTCACCCATCCAAGTACACGACATTTCTCGAGATGCATCCATCTCGAGGAGCTTAGCACTCCTTATCGATGTATAGTAACAGATTTCAAAGTGCCGTGATGTAATAGCAGACGGTTAAGAAGAACAAGAAACGAATGATTTTTATGCACGATGGAGCTCCAGACGGATGGAGTTCGACGCATTTCTACGTAAATCAACTACGCTATCAACCCTAAAGTATTGTTCTAGAGTCTAGGATCAGTACCTGGAAACTATTGGTAAGAGAGAACATAAACACACGCGCTCCTGAGGCTACAACGTTCCTCACTTAAAACAGGCTATAATGTTAGATCGGTTGAGTTTCGGACCTATCAGTCATTTGGAATGTAGCGCTGTTAATATTCCAATGTAAGAAATATATTTCAAGCGCAGGACATACATCCTTCTTCCTGGTTTCTCTGCGATAAACTATGCTATCAAACAGTAAAACCAAAAAACTACTTCCTTAAAACACTGGCTCTGTGTGATACGAGTACAAACAGCTTTCCAGAGATGTAGAGTGCTCACTGTTCACATCCGATCACCGTTCGGAAATTATCCCACGCCTGCGTCAGTCCTATGATCGTTAGTAACGGCGAATACCTCTTACAAGGAAACAGATAAACGCATAGCAGCAGCGTCCGACACGTGAAAATTACAAGTCATTCCGTCACTCTGTAAACAGCACCCCTGTCAGGCAAATGTGTACACGTGGCATTGCAGTGCCTCACGAGCACCTATGGCTACCTTAGTTATGACGCTGAAGTCTCGATTTTACACCCAGGATGCGACAGGGACGATCGCACAACTTAGGAGTGTGTCAAGTTTCTTCACACACGAGATGGAAGTCCTCTGATGACCGACAGGTACACCGTTAACGATCGCAAGCAGACAGTGCTTTAAACCACACACAGAACACCTGGCTGTATACGAGTAGAACGCAGGCTATGTCACGCGACTGACGAATCCTGACAGAACAGTGGAAAAATTGACCTGCTGCAACTTCTCCTTCTCTAGAATGCATCATCAGTCAACCATTAAGTCGTACCTCGTCACAGCTCCATCTCAATCGATCACCGCGTCCACTCTCTGTCATCCTTTAACGCTGATGCAAGTAAGGCTAGAGGCGGATGGTTCTCCGTCTTCCTGAAAAGCATCAGACACAGTAGTCAACTCGCGTGCGTCACTGGTACCTTAATAGACATACAGTATAATGCTGCCTTTGAGAGGGCACGGCCGACTTCCTTCCCGGTCCTTCCCTAATCCGATGGGATCGATGACCTCGCTGTTTGGTCCGCTCCCCCGCACCGACCAAAAAATTATAATTGAATACCAGTCACGACATTTTTATCAAATTTACATATTTATACACTCCTGGAAATGGAAAAAAGAACACATTGACACCGGTGTGTCAGACCCACCATACTTGCTCCGGACACTGCGAGAGGACTGTAGAAGCAATGATCACACGCACGGCACAGCGGACACACCAGGAACCGCGGTGTTGGCCGTCGAATGACGCTAGCTGCGCAGCATTTGTGCACCGCCGCCGTCAGTGTCAGCCAGTTTGCCGTGGCATACGGAGCTCCATCGCAGTCTTTAACACTGGTAGCATGCCGCGACAGCGTGGACGTGAACCGTATGTGCAGTTGACGGACTTTGAGCGAGGGCGTATAGTGGGCATGCGGGAGGCCGGGTGGACGTACCGCCGAATTGCTCAACACGTGGGGCGTGAGGTCTCCACAGTACATCGATGTTGTCGCCAGTGGTCGGCGGAAGGTGCACGTGCCCGTCGACCTGGGACCGGACCGCAGCGACGCACGGATGCACGCCAAGACCGTAGGATCCTACGCAGTGCAGTAGGGGACCGCACCGCCACTTCCCAGCAAATTAGGGACACTGTTGCTCCTGGGGTATCGGCGAGGACCATTTGCAACCGTCTCCATGAAGCTGGGCTACGGCCCCGCACACCGTTATGCCGTCTTCCGCTCACGCCCCAACATCGTGCTGCCCGCCTCCAGTGGTGTCGCGACAGGCGTGAATGGAGGGACGAATGGAGACGTGTCGTCTTCAGCGATGAGAGTCGCTTCTGCCTTGGTGCCAATGATGGTCGTATGCGTGTTTGGCGCCGTGCAGGTGAGCGCCACAATCAGGACTGCATACGACCGAGGCACACAGGGCCAACACCCGGCATCATGGCGTGGGGAGCGATCTCCTACACTGGCCGTACACCACTGGTGATCGTCGAGGGGACACTGAATAGTGCACGGTACATCCAAACCGTCATCGAACCCATCGTTCTACCATTCCTAGACCGGCAAGGAAACTTGCTGTTCCAACAGGACAATGCACGTCCGCATGTATCCCGTGCCACCCAACGAGCTCTAGAAGGTGTAAGTCAACTACCCTGGCCAGCAAGATCTCCGGATCTGTCCCCCATTGAGCATGTTTGGGACTGGATGAAGCGTCGTCTCACGCGGTCTGCACGTCCAGCACGAACGCTGGTCCAACTGAGGCGCCAGATGGAAATGGCATGGCAAGCCGTTCCACAGGACTACATCCAGCATCTCTACGATCGTCTCCATGGGAGAATAGCAGCCTGCATTGCTGCGAAAGGTGGATATACACTGTACTAGTGCCGACATTGTGCCTGCTCTGTTGCCTGTGTCTATGTGCCTGTGGTTCTGTCAGTGTGATCATGTGATGTATCTGACCCCAGGAATGTGTCAATAAAGTTTCCCCTTCCTGGGACAATGAATTCACGGTGTTCTTATTTCAATTTCCAGGAGTGTATTTGAAATTGAGGATGACATGAACACACAAGGCGACCGAGCGAGGTGGCGCAGTGGTTAGCACACTGGACTCGCATTTGGGAGGACGACGGTTCAATCCCGTCTCCGGCCATCCTGATTTAGGTTTTCCGTGATTTCCCTAAATCGTTTCAGGCAAATGCCGCGATGGTTCCTTTGAAAGGGCACGGCCGATTTCCTTCCCAATCCTTCCCTAACCCGAGCTTGCACTCCGTCTCTAATGACCTCGTTGTCGATGGGACGTTAAACACTAACCTCCACCACCAAACAAGCGACCTTCAGCGGCTCTGAATGTCGACTGTTGTATAGTGACTTCGCTGTTTGTCCGTTTAACGGCGCTCTTACACCAGTGATGCCCCTACTGCGTGTTCTGTAACGTGGGACAGATGTGATTGGCGAGACATTATGTAAATACTGTTCAAATGTGTGTGAAATCTTATGGGACTTAACTGCTAAGGCCATCAGTCCCGAAGCTTACACACTACTTAACCTAAATTATCCTAAGGAACAAACACACACACACCCATGCCCGAGGGAGGACTCGAACCTCCGCCGGGATCAGCCGCACAGTATATAAATACTAGTTTCAACTTCGAACATATTGTACATACTGGCTTTAAGTTTGACATGCCAATGCATTTATGTCACTTTTACAGCTAATTAAAGCATGGAGTAATTTAAAGCGCAAATTGGCAACATGTATAAATCTGATCAGAAGTATATGTAAAAATAATTCAATCTATGTGCTATATTAATGACATGTACACTAGTTTTCGTCCGCAGCTCGTGGTCGTGCGGTAGCGTTCTCGCTTCCCGCGCCCGGGTTCCCGGGTTCGATTCCCGGAGGGGTCAGGGATTTTCTCTGCCTCGTGATGACTGGGTGTTGTGTGCTGTCCTTAGGTTAGTTAGGTTTAAGTAGTTCTAAGTTCTAGGGGACTGATGAGTCCCATAGTGCTCAGAGCCGTTTGAACCATTTGAACTCGTTTTCGTAATATAATATGTTTTACACCTTACGTACACTGTTCACAGATCAGACGATGGTAACCCTGCTTCCTGTAATCGCTGATCGTAAATAAAGGTTTCACAAATGTGATATTTGCTAACAAGGTGTCTTTCTTCAAGTCGAATACTTATAGCACTTAGTATGAGCAAGTTAACAACCAGTTTCTTTACACTCGTGTTGTTTCTAATTCCACTACATGATGAATATGAAGACCCTGGAACCAACGTCTCCTCCCAAAAAGTACGTTTTACCCTCGTTACATCCGCCACCGTTACAGATATTAATGTCTCTTTCCCTCCCCCCTCCACCTCTCTCTCTCTCTCTCTCTCTCTCTCTCTCTCTCTCTCTCTCTCTCTCTCTCTCCCATGCCCTGCTTCATCAGTCTCCCTCTCTTGTACCCCTAGCATTGCCCCATCGCACCCTGCTTCCTCCTCCTCCTGGAGTTATAACTAATTGTCGTTGTTATCCGCTTCCTATCCGTGCGGTCTCAGACGCATAATTTGTCTCTCGTAATTAAAGGCGACGGCACCGCACAGTGCCGAAGAAGCAGTCCTTCGTATCGACACGGAGGTCCCCAGCACGTCTGAGCGTTCGCTATTCCATCCTGGCCGGCCGGGGTGGTCGAGCGGTTCTAGGCGCTACCGTCTGGAACCGCGCGACCGCTACGGTCGCAGATTCGAATCCTGCCTCGGGCATGGCTGTGTGTGGTGTCCTTAGGTTGGTTAGGTTTAAGTAGTTCTAAGTTCTACGGGACTGATGACCTCAGAAGTTAAGTCCCATAGTGGTCAGAGCCAAATCATTTTATTCCTCCTGCTTTTCAAGTTGTGAGCGTCCACAGCGAAACACTACATAGATACAACTTACGTACCCGTCTAGACCGCAAATAAACGTAAACCGATTCCAAGACTTTTGAGACTGTTGTAAATTAAAGTTTGAAGGCGGATAACAGAGCGACAAAAGAAATATTTTTATCGTGTGGAATAATTACAAATTGACACTTCTCTGAATTTTTTTCTGAACTTGTGCTGTGAAGCCTTGCTAGTTGCCAAATTTCACGATTCTATGTCAACGGGAAGTACCCTATTGGTGTTGACGAGGTGTGCGTACCAAACAAAATATGTGACATAAATGACAATGTCTCTTAGCTGCATTATCTTAGAAGCTTCAGTTTACATCTCCAAGAAACTGTGCACTTAAGTGACATAAATTTTACGTCGATACTTCTCCCTCTTGCTGAGAAGGATGGTTTTGATAGTCAGAAGGACGCAGACATGCAGAAATATAAATAACAAAGGGTTTCGTCATTATCGATTGAGGCATGGAACTCTTAAAAAGGATCAGATTTCAGACTACGTCAACGGCCAACATGAAAATCTCATAAATGAAAATTTCTACGTAATCTAACTAAAGAGAGCGTCACTCCAAAACTTAAACGTCGCGAAAGTCTCACATACAAGCAAAAGCTAATCGAAACCCATAATTTGCGATCTCGAGAGTAAGATTCTGTCTAAGATATTATGGTCCTATGTTAAATCAGTAGCACATCGAAGCCGCCTGTTCATTCACTCTGTAATCATGGGGGTATCGAGGCGGGGTTTGATGGAAGCCGGAATTTTCCAAAGCTCTTGCACTCATGATAATGGAGCTGTGTTTCCTCCTTTATACCAGTGCTCGAACGTCTAAATGGTGGTAATCGAAATAAACAACTACGGGGTAGAAAAGCAACTGCAAGAATCGCTCACCAGAGGAAAGGAAAGTGTTCCTAATCATTGGAAAAAAGCACTGGTCATTCCCGTTTTCAAGAAGAGTCCTCGAACGGACGCACAAAACTATAGGGAAATATTTCATGCTTTAGTTTTTATGACATTTTTGGAGACCGAAAATCTCCTCTGATGGAACCAGTGATCGTGTGGAACTCAGCTCGTTCTCTTCGTCCACGAGACGCAGAAAGCAGTAAACACAGGCACCCAAGTGTATGCCGTCTTTATCGACTTCCAGAAGGCATTCGATACAGTTCTGCTTAATGCCGCCTAATGGACGAGACGGCGAGCTTACGGAATCTCAGGCCAGGCGTGTCCCTGGGCCGAAGCGCCCGTAGCAAACAGGACACTGCGTGTCATTGTCAACAGGGAGCAATCTTGAGGTGTAAAAGTAACTGCAGGCGTGCCCGATGGGAGTGCTATGGGACGGAGACACACTGTGGGCTGCAATTATCCTATGGCAGCGAAGCTTGGTAGATACGCTAATGCGTGAATGCGGAAGCCATCTACGTTGGAAAAAATTAGTTCCAATTTCGGCCACCAGGCGCTGTTCAGTATCTCGCTTATATCTGCATCTTCCTCATACTCTGCCAGCCACTTAAGGGCGTGTGGCAGAGGGTACTTGTGGTACCAATAACCGATCCCCCGCTACCATGCCCCATCGCGAATGACGCTTGGGAAGAAAATGATTCTCGGTACGTTTCTCTATTGGCACTAATTTCTCAAATTTTTTTGTCGTGGTAATTTCGTGAGATGTACTTGTATGTGAGAGGAAGTAGTACGTTGTCCGACTCTTTCTGCAAAAAGCTCTTTCGAAATTTCAACACTAAACTTATCCGTGGTGGGGTCATGTTACACGCATGGGAGAAGCAAGGTTACCGAAGAGACTCATGGATTCAGCAGTAGAGGGTAGGAGGAGTCGGGGCAGACCGAGGAGAAGGTACCTGGATTCGGTTAAGAATGATTTTGAAGTAATAGGTTTAACATCAGAAGAGGCACCAATGTTAGCACTGAATAGGGGATCATGGAGGAACTGTATAAGGGGGGCTATGCTCCAGACTGAACGCTGAAAGGCATAATCAGTCTTAAATGATGATGATGATGAACTTATGCGTCAACACCCCTCTCGTAACGTGTGCCAATGCAGTTTATCGAACATCTCTGTAACAATTCCGTGATGGAGCTCGCAGCTCTACGTTGGATCTTCTCTCTCTTCTATCAGTCCTAACTTTTAACGATACCAGATACATGAACAATCTACATCTACGTGATTACTCTGCTATTCACAATAAAGTGCCTGGCAGAGGGTTCAATGAACCACCTTCATGCTGTCTGTCTACCGTTCCACTCCCGAACTGCGCGCGGGAAAAACGAGCACTTAAATTTTTCCGTGCGTGCCCTGATTTCTCTTATTTTATCGTGATGATCATTTCTCTCTGTGTAGGTGGGTGCCAACAGAATGTTTTCGCAATCGGAGGAGAAAACTGGTGATTGAAATTTCGTGAGAAGATCCCGTCGCAACGAAAAATGTTTTGATTGCCACTCCAATTCACGTATCATGTCTGTGACACTATCTCCCCTATTTCGCGATAATAGAAAACGAGCTGCCGTATTTTGTACTTTTTCGATGTCATCCGTCAGTCCCACCTGATGCGGATCCCACACCGCACAGCAGTACTCCAGAATAGGGCGGACAAGCGTAGTGTAAGGAGTCTCTTTCGTAGACCTGTTGCACCTTGTAAGTGTTCTGCCAATGAATCGCAGTCTTTGCTTTGCTCTACCCACAATATTATTTATGTGATCGTTCCAATTTAGGTTATTTGTAATTGTAATCCCTGAGTATTTAGTTGAATTTACAGCCCTCAGATTTGTGTGACTTATCGCGTAATCTTAATTTAGCTGATTTCTTTTAGTATTCATGTGAAGAACTTCGCACTTTTCTTTATTCAGGGTCAATTGCTACTTTTCGCACCAATCAGATATCTTATCTACATCATTTTGCAAGTCGTTTTGATCATCGGATGACTTTACAAGACGGTAAATGACAGAATCATCTGCAAACAATCTAAGACGGCTACTCAGATTGTCTACTATGTCGTTAATATACATCAGGAACAATAGAGGGCCTATAACACTTTATTGGGGAACGCCGGATATTACTTCTGTTTTACTCGATGACTTTCCGCCTATTACTGCGAACTGTGACCTTTCTGACAGGAAATCACGAATGCAGTCGCACAACTGAGGCGAACAAGCGCCTTATAACCCACTTCCTTCGTGGATGAGCTATGGTCCCCTAAAATTCTTCCTATGAATCTCAGTCTCGCATCTGCTTTTCATACTATTTGTCTTCATTCAGCTAAGGTCGATGTGGGCAGTAAATCCTCGATATTTTACGATAGCTACCGTTTCCAGCATTTCCTCATCACGTAGTTTGTACGATAGTGGCTTCCTTTTCCTTGGCGCACTGAAGTGACTTAAGTTGTGGGACAGCGATGTGCACATACACAGATGGCGGTAGTATCACGTACACAAGGCATAAAAGGGCAGTGTCTCGGCGGAGCTGTCGTTTCTGCTCAGGTGAGTCATGTGAAAAGATTTCCGAAGTGATTATGGCTGCAAGGCGGCAATTGAGAGCCTTTGAGCGCGGAATGGTAGTTGGAGCTGGACGCATGGGGACATTCCATTTCGGAAGTGGTTAGGGAATTCAATATTCCAAGGTCCACAGTGTCAAGAGCGTGCCGAGAATACCAAATTTCAGGCATTACCTCTCAAGACGGACAACGCAGTGGACGACCACCTTCACTTACTTGAATACCACTCGTCGGACATGGGTCTGTATCAGATACGACTGATGGAGGGAATGCAAAAGGGTTCCAAAGGAGAGCAATTAATTTTGTTACAGGTTCACTTAGCAAGCGAGAGAAGCACGGAGACGCAGAGCCAACTCTACTAACAGCCGGTGCGAATGATGTGTTTAGCATACGCTCGTAGAAGAATGAAGCAACATGTTGCCTCTTCTTACCTGCATCTCCAGAAAAGAATGTGAACGTAAAATGAGGAAGATTCGGATCCACATGGAGGGTTACCAGCATCTGTTCTTCCCGTGAACCAGTCGCGACTGAAACAGGAAAGGCGGGTGGAGGGAGGGAGGTGGTAGGGGGGGGGAGGGAGTGACAGTGGTATCTTAAGTACCCTCTGCCACACACACCGTAACATAGCCTGTAGGGTACACGTAGAGATACGAATACGACCATGTGGTTTTCTCTCGTTGTACTTGGGAGTGAAATATTAATTCCTATGATCTGAAGGCGGCTGATGACAGCGAAACTCGCAATGTCTTATTCAAATTATACGCGACAATATTAGAGCCCCCTGCTTCGCTTATGTAGAGTGTACGGTCTCCACAGACTTCTATTTTGTTTATTTATTTATTTATTTACATGTCCAGTTCCGTAGGACCAAATTGAGGAGCAAATCTCCAAGGTCATTGAACGTGTCAGTACATGAACTTACAACATAAAAGTAATAACAGATAAAAATAAATGTTCATGAACCTGAAAAAAAGTCAGTCCCTAAGTTTAAGCAAACGCTATCAGCAATACAATGAGAATCAGCTTAATTTTTCAAGGAACTCCTCGACAGAATAGAAGGAGTGACCCATGAGGAAACTCTTCACTTTCGATTTGAAAGCGCGTGGATTACTGCTAAGATTTTTGAATTCGAGTGGCAGCTTATTGAAAATGGATGCAGCAGTATACTGCACACCTTTTTGCACAAGAGTTAAGGAAGTCCGATCCAAATGGAGGTTTGATTTCTGCCGAGTATTAACCGAGTGAAAGCTGCTTATTCTTGGAAATAAACTAATATTGGTAACAAGAAACGACAATAAGGAATATACATATTGAGATTCCAATGTCAAAATACCCAGACTCGTGAACAGAGGTCGACAAGAGGTTCGTGAACTCACACCACTTATTGCCCGAACCGCCCGTTTCTGAGCCAAAAATATCCTTCTAGAATGGGAAGAGTTACCCCAAAACATAATACCACACGACATAAGAGAATGAAAATAAGCAAAGTAGACTAATTTACATGTCGAAGTATCACTCACTTTCGATACCGTTCGAATAGTGAAAATGGCAGTATCAAGTCTTTGAACAAGATCCTGAACGTGGGCTTTCCACGACAGCTTACTATCTATCTGAACACCTAGGAATTTGAACTGTTCAGTTTCACTAATCAAATGCCCGTTCTGTGAGATTAAAACGTCAGGCTTTGTTGAATTGTGTGTTAGAAACTGTAAAAACTTAGTCTTACTGTGATTTAACGTTAGTTTATTTTCTTCAAGCCATGAAGTGAGGTCATGTACTGCAATACTTGAAACAGAGTCAATGTTGCACACAACATCCTTTACTACCAAGCTAGTGTCGTCAGCAAGCAGAAATATTTTAGAGTTACCGATAGTACTAGAGGGCATATCATTTATATAAATAAGGAACAGGAGCGGCCCCAACACTGATCCCTGGGGCACCCCTCACTTGACAGTACCCCACTCAGATCCCACATCACAGCCGTTATCAACATTGTGAATAATGACCTTTTGCTGCCTGTTGCTAAAGTAAGAGGTGAACCAATTGTGAGCTACTCCCCTTATTCCGTAATGGTCCAACTTCTGGAGCAATATTGTAAGATCAACACAGTCAAATGCCTTTGTTAAATCAAAAAATACGCCAAGCGTTCGAAACTTTTTGTTTAGCCCAGCCAGTACCTCACAGAGAAAAGAGAATACAGCATTTTCAGTTGTCAAACGACTTCTAAAGACGAACTGTACATTTGATAGCAAATCGTGTGATATGAAATGATCAATTAACCTTACATACACTGCCTTTTCGATAACTTTTGCAAACACTGATGGCATAAAAATAGGTCTAAAATTATCTACATTATCCCTTTCTCCCTTTTTATAAAGCAGCTTTACTACTGAGTACTTTAATCGCTCAGGAAACTGACCATTCCTAAAGGAAAAATTACAAATATGGTTAAATACAGGGCTAACATGTGCAGCACAGTACTTTAATATTCCACTAGACACTCCATCATAACCATGAGAGCCCTTAGTCTTCAGTGATTTAATTATTGACTCAATTGTTTTCCTATGATCGTATTTTTATGCTGTTCACAAACTGCAACACTTTCTAAACCTTTTATGCTAATTTGAGGCCGTACATACATAGTCTTTTCCGAGTGTACTTCTAACCAGTCATTCTGGTAGCTGGCCAACGCTATTGCCAATCGTACCTTTTGCGTTCTTTGGCTGTTATTGCCATAGAAATTTTCATCCCACAATACATACTACTTTATATCCAACCGAGGACTGAGATATCAGTTTTCAAACAATGAGGTTTAAAATTTTTTTAATATAACGAAATATTGTCTTAAAAATTTTGACCGCCCTACTTCACCTCCTTGGGAGATGAATTTCCAAAACCACTGGAACACGTATCTAAGCGAGATTTCAGACCCCAGTATTCATAGGTGTAGCATTAAAAATACTTCAGTAGTTGTTTCATAATCATTTATTTAAAAAAAAAAGTTTAAGCCACGATGTTACCCCCATAAATGCTAGATCCCCAAAAATGCTGAAACACATATTTCTTTATCTGTGACCGAGAAACTAAATACCAATTTTCGTAGGTCTGGCTTCAACATTGGCTTAATAGCGACATATTTTCAAAAACATTTCATCCCCTATTTAATTACCTTAGAGGTGGAATTTCGAAAAAATCCGCCGGCCGAAGTGGTCGAGCGGTTCTAGGCGCTTCAGTCCGGAACCGCGGGACTGCTACGCTCGCAGGTTCTAATCCTGCCTCGGGCATCGATGTGTGTGATGTCCTTAGGTTAGTTAGGTTTAAGTAGTTCTAAGTCTAGGGGACTGATGACCTCAGATGTTAAGTCCCATAATGCTTAGAGCCACTTGAACCACTTTTTTCGAAAAATCCCTCATTAAACGACCCCAACAGAATAAAATCTTCACCCTCCGCAAATTTCAAGTTTCTGGTCTTAGTGGTTTTGGGTTGGGAGATGATGAGTCATTGAGTGAGCCAGTGAGTCGGGATATTGCCTTTTATTTATAGAGATTCTGCCGAACACTAGAGCAAGGTTAAAAAATATTTTAAAAATCAGTCACGTCGCCATCATGTATGAAATGTCATTATTTCCAGAGAAGAATATGTTCTTAGCTACAGGTTGTCGTCAAACGGAAAAACAACGCTAGAAAGTGGATCTGCAGAAATAAAGGAAGGTTTCTGCAACTGCGCATTGCGGGACACCTCTGCATATCTACAGCGCTGGTGCTGTGTTCGAAACAGAGCGGTCCCCTGTTACTCAGATAACCGCCGTATTATGTGAGAGAGAAACTTAAAATTGTTACTGTTTCATTTTCAGATGTAGGACGTGCGTGTCAAAAATATCAACAGCATGTTGCAAACAAACATGGATCTCTTCGTTATTCGGCTACATTCTTAAATCAGGAACTGCTGCATCTGAAAACACGAGATATTTTTTGCAGCACAGTTATCCTTCCTGCCAGTAAGGCAGGTTTTTGGCTGAAATTTTCCACTGCTGCCCGGCACAAAAACTATCAAAATACTAGTCCGTGCGCTTGCTGCAGGGATTCTGTCAGCGGTACCGCAGACGTCTTTTGAATACATTAGCATAGCGTTCCGGCAAGGATGAGAAAAAGCCAGCCAGGCTCGTCCCCACCTGCTGAATCGATTCTCGCTACCGGCAGAGAATATTTCCGGCTTACGAAACGCCCGCGTCATTCCGCTCATCAATTTAGGAGAGAGACGAACCGATACCTAGTCAGCTGTCATTACATCAACTGTCGGGTAATTGGGGGAGAGAGAGAGAGGGGGGGGGGAGAGGGAGGGGAGAGAGAGAGGGGAGAGAGAGAAAGAGAGAGAGAGAGAGAGAGAGAGAGAGAGAGAGAGAGAGAGAGAGAGAGAGAGATAATTTCTTCAGCATTCGTCATAAAATCGGTTCGATTGTAGGCTGGGAACGTGAGCACACTGGAGAAAAAACTTTTCATTCGTAGCACGTCCCGTTACCGTCTCTAGTCCAGATAAGGACCTAAATTTGGCGAGGAAGGGATCTCCACAAGTTCCTTCAGGTATCGCACACTCACATGAAGCCACTGAGCGATCGCTATTCGCTAATACCTGCACAGCTAACAGACTGGGTGCATGTCGAGTGCCACAGAAGTAGTATCGATATGGCTGCATAGGTTCCATAAGAGTCAGTTACAGTTAACTTGTGTAAGTCAACAGCCAAATTCAAATTTACAGTTTCTTTTATTTAAATTTAACAGTGATTCACCTGATGGCATGTATCTATACCACACACTTAAGTTTTGTGCACAGAGAGAGAGAGAGTTGACACAAATGTTGGAAGAGGAAATTTTAACACCAGCAGACGCCGAATCAGTACTGCGGATCGCTGGCTTGGATCGTCGCATCCCAGGAGTAAGTGGTTCTACATCTTCTGCGGTTCCACATTCAAAAAGCGGCGGTGCAATAGCATGAGCGCGGTATAGATGATGCCGGAAGCACGTGCTACAGTACATAAAAACTTTCTATTTACGTAGTATGTATATTCAGTTAAGCTTCATGTCTCTTATGCAGAGCTGTCCATAAATCCTTAAGAGCAGGAGGGCTGGAGGCATCTTCTGAAGAGCACGTTCCATGGCATCCAAGATATACTCAATAAATTTCATGTCTGGGGAATTTGGCGCCCAGTGCAAGCGTTTAAACTCAGAAGAGTCTTCCTGAAGCCACTCTGTTGCAAATTTGGTCGTGTGGGGTGTCGCATTGTCCTGCTGGAATTTCCCCAAGTCCGTCGGAATGCACAATGGACATGAATGGATGCAGGTGATCAGACAGGATGCTTACGTACGTGTCACCTATCAGAGACGTATCTAGACGTATCAGGGGTCCCATATCACTCCAACTGCACACACCCCACACCAGCAGCTCGAACAGTCCCCTGCTGACAGACAGGGTGCTTGGAATCATGAGGTTGTGTCCATACCCGTACATGTCCGTCCGCTCGATACAATTTGATACGAGCTTCGTCCGACCAGGCAACATGTTTCCAGTCATCAACAGTCCAGTGTCGGTATTGACGGGACCAGGCGAGGCGTAAAGCTTTGTTTCGTGCAGTCATCAAGAGTAAACGAGTTGGCCTTCGGCTCCGAAAGCCCATATCGATGATGTTTGGTTGGATGCTTCGCTCGCTGACACTTGTTGATGGCCCATTGGTCGCGCGGAGTGGCCGCACGGTTTGTGGAGTCATGTGACGGACTGCGCGGCCCCTCCCGCCAGAGGTTCGAGTCCTCCCTCGGGAATGGGTGTGTTTGTTGTTCTTAGCATAAATTAATTAAAGTCAGTTTGTAAGTCTAGGGGCTGATGAGCTTAGCAGTTTGGTCCCTTAGGAATTACATTTGAACATTTGATGGCCCATCGTTGAAATCTGCAGCAGTTTTAGTAAGCGATGAACCTCTGTCGCGATGAACGACTCTCTTCAGTCGTCGTTGATCCCGTTGTTGCAGGATCTATTTCCGGCCGGAGCGATGTCGGAGATTTGATGTTTTACCGAAGGAGTCGTACGCGAAAGTCACAACTTCGTCGCTACCTCAGAGATGCCGTGTCCCATCGCTCGCGCGCCGACTATGACACCACGTTCGGACTCACTCACATCTTGATAGCCTGCCGTTGTAGCAGCAGTAACCGATCTAACAATTCCGCCAGACACTTGTGTTATATAGGTGTTGTCGACCGCAGCGACGGATGCTGCCTGTTTACATACCTCTGTATTTCAATATGCGTGCCTATACCAGTTTCTCTGGCGATTCATTGTTTATATAAATTGCGTATATGTACATTGTGTTTAACTTGAGACAGGTAGACATTTCGAAAGCGACGCATCGTAAGAATAAACGTCCTAGGTGGGAAGTTAAAATCAGTAAAGGGGACATAATCTGTGCTACAAGTGCCCACTTTCTAACCACCTCTCCTGCGTGCGTGAGGTCAAGTTTGTGTTTCCAAACCGGACCCCCGCCCCCCCCCCCCCCCCTCCCGGCCACCCATTTTTATTGCATGTTCGGACTCAACGACAAAATATACGTACCGTTTATTCAAACCATTGTTTTCCATTCATGGTAGATGGCGCTGTATTCGTCAAATACCAAGTATGTGTGTTTTCAGAATTAAGAACGACGAGTACAGGGCCTGCAGCAATCTGCGACTGTTTGCTGACGATACTGTGGTGTATGGGAGGGTGTTGAAGTGGAGTTATTGTAGGAGGATGCAAGATGACTCGGACAAAATTTCTAGTTGGTGTGATGAATGGTTACGAGTTCCAAATGCCGAAAAATGTAGCTTAATGCAGATGAGTGAGAAAAACAAACCTGTAATGTTTGGGCACAGTATTACTACTGTCCAGCTTGGCACAGTCACGCCGTTTAAAAATTTGCGTGTAACGTTGCAAAGTGATATGAAGTGGAACGAGCATGAGAGGATTGTGATAAGGAAGGCGAATGGTCGACTTCGTTTTATTGGGAGAATTTTGGGAAAGTATAGCTCATCTGTAAGGAGTCCGCAAATAAGACTCTACTGCGATCTGTTCTCGAGTACTGCTCAAGCGTTTGGGATCCGCACCAGCTCGGATTAAAGGAACACATCGAAGGAGTCGAGAAGCGGGTTGCTAGATTTGTTACCGGTAGGTTCGAACAACACGTAAGAGTTACGGAGATGCTTAGGGAACTCAAATGGGAGTCCCTGGAGGGAACACGACGCTCTTTTCGAGGAACACGGTTCAGAAAATTTAGAGGATCGCCGACTTTTGAAGCTGCGAAGACTATGATTCTACTGCCACCAACGTTGTTGTTGTTGTGGTCTTCAGTCCTGAGACTGATTTGATGCAGCTCTCCATGCTACTCTATCCTGTGCAAGCTTCTTCATCTCCCAGTACCTACTGCAACCTACATCCTTCTGAATCTGCTTAGTGTATTCATCTCTTGGTCTCCCCCTACGATTTTTACCCTCCACGCTGCCCACCAATACTAAATTGGTGATCCCTTGATGCCTCAGAACATGTCCTACCGACCGATCCCTTCTTCTGGTCAAGTTGTGCCACCAACTTCTCTTCTCCCCAATCCTGTTCAATACTTCCTCATTAGTTATGTGATCTATCCATCTAATCTTCAGCATTCTTCTGTAGCACCACATTTCGAAAGCTTCTATTCTCTTCTTGTCCAAACTATTTACCGTCCATGTTTCACTTCCATACATGGCTACACTCCATACAAATACTTTCAGAAATGACTTCCTGACACTTAAATCTATACTCGATGTTAACAAATTTCTTCAGAAACGCTTTCCTTGCCATTGCCAGTCTACATTTTATATCCTCTCTACTTCGACCATCATCAGTTATTTTGCTCCCCGAATAGCAAAACTCCTTTACTACTTTAAGTGCCTCATTTCCTAATCTAATTCCCTCAGCATCACCCGACTTAATTCGACTACATTCCATTATCCTTGTTTTGCTTTTGTTGATGTTCATCTTATATCCTCCTTTCAAGACACTGTCCATTCCGTTCAACTGCTCTTCCAAGTCCTTTACTGTCTCTGACAGAATTACAATGTCATCGGCGAACCTCAAGGTTTTTATTTCTTCTCCATGGATTTTAATACCTACTCCGAATTTTTCTTTTGTTTCCTTTACTGCTTGCTCAATATACAGATTGAATAACATCGGGGAGAGGCTACAACCCTGTCTTACTCCCTTCCCAACCACTGCTTCCCTTTCATGTCCCTCGACTCTTATAACTGCCATCTGGTTTCTGTACAAATTGTAACTGGCCTTTCGCTCCCTGTATTTTACCCCTGACACCTTCAGAATTTGAAAGAGAGTATTCCAGTCAACATTGTCAAAAGCTTTCTCTAAGTCTACAAATGCTAGAAACGTAGGTTTGCCTTTCCGTAATCTTTCTTCTAAGATAAGTCGTAAGGTCAGTATTGCCTCACGTGTTCCAGTATTTCTACGGAATCCAAACTGATCTTCCCCGAGATCGACTTCTACTAGTTTTTCCATTCGTCTGTAAAGAATTCGCGTTAGTATTTTGCAACTGTGGCTTATTAAACTGATTGTTCGGTAATTTTCACATCTGTCAACACCTGCTTTCTTTGGGATTGGAATTATTATATTCTTCTTGAAGTCTGAGGGTATTTTGCCTGTTTCATACATCTTGCTCACCAGATGGTAGAGTTTTGTCAGGACTGGCTCTCCCAAGGCCGTCAGTAGTTCCAATGGAATGTTGTCTACTCCGGGGGCCTTGTTTCGACTTAGGTCTTTCAGTGCTCTGTCAAACGTACTGGTCGACAAAGGAAAGAAAAATTGGGGCTCACACAGAGCCATGTAGGTAACTGTTTTTGCCTCACTCTGTTTGCGAGTGGAACGGGGAGGTAAATGTACAGTAGTGGTACAGGTTACCGTACAGTCGACTGCAGAGTACCTACGTAGATGTAACTGCTGGCAGTGCAAGATTTTATACACTGACAAGGTTAATTAAATGATGGAAAATATTGGAAATTTTTGGTAAGGCCTTATGAGACTTAACATCGGAGGTCATCAGTCCCCTAGAACTTAGAGCTACTTAAACCTAACTAACCTAAGGACATCACACACATCCATGCCCGAGGCAGGATTCGAACCTGCGACGAGGGGAGCCGCGCGAACCGCCGCAAGGCCCTCAGACCGCTTGGCTACCCCGCGCAGCCGGCCGCGGTGGCCGAGTGGTTCTAGGCGCTTCAGTCCGGAACCGCGCGATTACTGCGGTCGCAGGTTCGAATCCTGCATCGGGCATGCATGTGTGTGATGTCCTTAGGTTAGTTAGGTTTAAGTAGCTCTAAGTTCTAGGGGACTGATGACCACAGATGTTAAGTCCCATAGTGCTCAGAGCCATTTGAACCATTTTGCCATAATCTTTGAACTGTAAAGGAAAACATCAAGTGTATAGCACATGTGTGAAGCTCAGCGCTAAGACTAAAAATATTATGAAATGTGCCACCGTAATTTGTTTACTGCATCTGTGCAGTTTGCAGTTCTAGAACACATACATCGGTCAGCAAAACCATGTAGAGTACAACGAAACAGATCGTCGTCTACTGCATCTGATGTAGTTGAACACTAGTTCGCATTATATCTAAATAAGTGCAAGCATTTCAGAGGTTTTTTTTAAAATGAAGGAACGTATAAAATGACACCAAATATTCAAATATTTTTTGCAGTGCAGGAGCAGAAGACATGCTGTTGCTCAAAACATCTAGCTATCTATAAATACTAGTCACCTGGACATGGTAGTCCGAAACTAAACGACACTAAAATGCAACATTGTAAGAGTATTTGCGACTGGTTGCGTGATTCAACAAGTACAGAAATCAGTTAAAGACATGTTCATCTTTTGGAGTCCTATCGTCCTCAATTGAGTATAATACGACGGTATGTTGAGAATTTTAAAGTTCTGCTTACAGATGTCGTGGATGTTCGTCCACATGTAAGACAACAAGTGAACAAACATCCACGAAACTTGAAAGTAAAACTTCGCTTCTTAGAAAAGTAAAAACTGCCGGAACCGTTTATAATGCACCGGGTGATCAAAAAGTCAGTATAAATTTGAAAACTGAATAAATCACGGAATAATGTAGATAGAGAGGTACAAATTGACACTTATGCTTGGAATGACATGGGGTTTTATTAGAACAAAATAAAGTTCACAAAATGTCCGACAGATGGCGCTGGACAGCAAAACGCCAGCAGACGCAGCATGTTGACGTTACAAGGCACTTTTAGTGAAGCTGTATTATCAGAATGGAGAATGTGCTAGTTCAGCGTTACGATCCTATTGCCATAGGAAGGGGATTCGAACGGGTAAAGGTCCGTTGACAAATGCAGCTGTGGCGAGAATGATTTCGAAGTTCGAAGCCACGGGTTGTTTGGACGATAGAACCCGTAGTGGCCGACCGAGCACAAGGCGTAATGCTGCTGAGACAGTTCAGGAAGAAATGGAGACTGTAGCGGGTTCGTCTGTGCACGGGGAAGTCAGCGCTCATACAGTCATACGTCGCACCGGCATTCCATACACCACTGTTTGGTTGGCACTTAGGCGTACCCTCCGATGCTATCCGTACAAAATCCATCGGCATCATGAACTGTTACCTGGCGATTTAGTGAAGCGGAGGGCATTTGCGGTGTGGGCGTTTCAAAAGATGGCGGAAGATGATGGTTGGTTGAGTAACGTGTTGTGGACCGACGAAGCTCATTTCACGCTCCGAGGGTCTGTCAACGCCCACAACTGCAGAATTTGGGCTACCGAAAATCCTGGAACTGTCGTGGAAACTCCATTGCACGACGAGAAAGTCCCGGTATGGGTTGGATTTACCACATCTACCACTATCGGGCCTTTTTTCTTAGAGGAAACGCGCGATTCTGGTTTTGTAACTGCTACCGTGACAGGTGAGAGGTACGCCGATATGTTACAGAAACGCATCATCCCCAGCCTGGCTAATAAACATCTGCTGGAACGTACGATGTTTATGCAGGATGGCGCTCCACCCCTTATTGCTAGACGCGTGAAAGATCTCTTACGCGCGTCGTTTGGTGATGATCGTATGCTCAGCCGCCACTTTCGTCATGCTTGCCCTCCCAGGTCTCCAGATCTTAGTCCGTGCGATTATTGGCTTTGGGGTTACCTGAAGTCGCAAGCGTATCGTGATCGACCGACATCTCTAGGGATGCTCAAAGACAACATCCGACGCCAATGCCTCTCCATAACCCCGGACATGCTTTACAGTGCTGTTCACAACATTATTCCTCGACTACAGCTATTGTTGAGGAATAATGGTGGACATACTGAGCATTTCCTGTAAAGAACATCATCTTTACTTTGTCTTACTTTGTTACGCTAATTGCCGGCCTTTGTGGCCGTGCGGTTCTAGGCGCTTCAGTCTGGAAACGCGTGACCGCTACGGTCGCAGGTTCGAATCCTGCTTCGGGCATGGATGGGTGTGATGTCCTTAGGTTAGTGAGGTTTAAGTTGTTCTAAGTTCTAGGGGACTGATGACGACAGATGTTAAGTCCCATAGTGCTCAGAGCCATTAGAACCATTTTTTTTGTTACGCTAATTATTGCTATTCTGATCAGATGAAGCGCCATCTGCCAGACATTTTTTGAACTTTTGTATTTTTTTTTGTTCTAATAAAACCCCATGTCATTCCAAGCATGTGTGTCAATTTGTACCTCTCTATCTACATTATTCCGTGATTTATTCAGTTTTCAAATTTATACTGACTTTTTGATCACCCGGTATATATACAACGTCCTAAATACAAACTAAATTATATAAACAATAAAATTTACCTACACCAGATCACTGAAAATGTTCGCAGAGAACAAAGGCAGGACCAAAATTAAAATTATCAACATACCGTAACAGTTAAAAACACACTAAGAAATAGTAATGATTAGGAACTTAAGATAGAAATTTCTGCGTTAGATGGCCGTGTGGTAAAAACCTGAAAGCGAATAAAAATAGCCCCTGGGATTTCCTATGGGCTAATGAGCGGGTGATAATACGGGCCAGCTGAGATACGATGTGGCGAGTAGTGGTCAAACGTGGAACATGTTGCGCGGAGACGGCTAATGTCGTCCTGGAAGACGGCGCTGGCCGTAACTTTCTAATCAACAAGATGTACAAGAGTAGACAACGCGTGTTTGCCGACAATGTTGACATAACGACGCCGGTCGGTGTCAACGGTTATCTGATCTAGTGATTCCGAAACGCAGTTTGCTGTTATGCATATCTCTGGCGATAAAAATATAGCGTCAAGTGTTTAGGACACCCCTTGGGCTAGGCACCATTTGTACAACCAACAAAGGGTTCGTGTTAGTATCGCTATCCTACAGTCAGGGTCAAAGTATGAGCATTTCTTCCAGCCTAGGCAAAAGGAGCAAATCGGTTCGTTCTTTATGCATTGATGTGATCTACGATGAGCCATAAGGGGCCTATACACGCACCATTAGTTCATGGGCGCTTCTTTAGGAACACCCAAAAAAGGGCTTTCTTAATAATTTTTGCGTACCAAAACTGAGACACGGATTCCGAGACAGCTCTGCACAGCAAATGGCTGTAATTTTTGCTTTGTATTCCTAACACCCAGATCTTGAGCAGCCTTCAAAATTTTCTTCATATGATTATCCGTTTCTCAGATACAGATGTTAAAATTTACCAACTTTTACATGTAACACACACACGTTAAATCAGGTGTGAGGCCAAAAGGTAATGTATAGATTGACTTAACGAGGAGAAATATCCTGTAAAGTGACTTCCGTTATCATCGGAAGGGTTCTGCGAACCGGATGTTGCAATACTGAAGCACATCCAAAGTTTTTCTTTTTGCAAGTAAAATCCGGTCTCGGGTGCCAAATTTGTTTTTGCATTATTTAGAGTTCGCGTAAGTAAACTGGCAAAATTTTATTGACCCATAAAGTCCTTTTCATATGAGTGAGATGGCCTGCTGTGGCAGGGAAAAAGAGGGGAACCAGCGAAAAAATGCTTCTGTCGGAACACAAAAATGTGTCCGTGTCTGGAAAGTGGGATACCAGCTGCCTTATTCTACTTACCTCAGCGCTTTAAAAATTGTCCCTAGAAATTGTAATACGCGAACATATCCGCAATTTTTTATGCCGAGAGAGAAGAAGACGGTGATAGTGGAAGAGAGAGAGAAAACCGTTTCACCAACTGCGACACAATCGCGTGTACAAACAGTGATCCAATACCGTAAAATGCATTTTTATTCCAGTCTCTGATCACAAATGAATTCTTTAGACGATGACCGGTTTCAGTCTGTTATGACCATTCTCAGATCTTTTTAGCACCATGTCCTAAAGTGATATTATGGCCGTATCGTCTAAAGAATTCATTTGTGATCAGAGACTGGAATAAAAAAGCATTTTACAGTTATCTTATAGAAACAGCGAAGGAGACAATGGCAGTGTGAGAAAAAGAGAGGGACAGAGTGGCAGTGGAACACAGTTGACAGTGACGGAACAGTGGTAGGGAAAGAGTGGAGGAGACAGTGAGAGAAAGGGGGGAATAAAGAGAAAGAGAAAGTGGAAATGGATGAGAGCCAGGGAAAATGAGAGAGAGAGAGAGAGAGTGTATTATAACGAAAAAGAGGAAAAGAGACAGTGATAGTGAGAAGAGACAGCAGCAGTAGGAAGGATGGAGTGAGACAGTAGCAGTAGGAGAGGGCAAGAGGGAGGCAGTGACAGGGAGAGGCGATTGTGGTAGTAGGAGAGAACGAAGGCCACTGTGGCTGTACACAAGAGACAGAGACAGGGAGAGGGAAAGAGGTAATGACAATGATGTGGACTGAATGTGTGTGAGAGAGGGAAGAGGAAGCTAGGAGTGGATCGGTACAATCGAGTTACAGCGGTGGGCTGATGGGTGGGAGCGTTTAGGGCAGCTTGTGGGTGTGGAAGATGAGTCGCATATTAGAAAGAGCAGATATATGTTCGCGTGCCAAACTTTTTGCGAAAATTCAAAAGGCGCTAAGAGAGGCAGAATGAGGTAACTGGTACCCCAGTAAGATATTCGACCTTTTTGTGTTCCAAGAAGAGCATTTTTCTGCTGGTATTCATAGACACGGATAATTCATTTGTGTGTGGTCGCATAACCTCATTACGCTACATGAAGTACTTGTTTCTTCATTAACTTGCTGTCAACAGGTGGCTGGGGTCACAGTTGATAAGCACCACCTCAGTTTTATTAAGGTACTTTATTATGTCACTACCGTTTTCCTTCAATGAACGTCAACAAATGACCAGAATTTGAACAAAAAAAAAAAAAAAAGATTATGACAAACTGCCTATTGGCTTCTGTCTCGGGTTCTTCGGACGACGTTCATCTAATGATTTTTCTGACGTTTCGCCAGTACGAGTGGCTGGCATTGTCAAAGCCTCACCCTCCATTGCCGGTGGTGAACTGGAGGCGAGCTCGCGGCCGCAGACTATATGTACCTGGCGCGCCAACGTCCGAGGGCTTCTCCGCGGTCATTTCCGTTGCGGTTCCCCTCTTGCTACCTGCGACGGTCGTTCACTGCAGTACGGGAAGCCAGGATCAGTTTACCTTAAGGCTTTCCTCTTTCTTGTTGAAACTGTTCGCGTGTTTTTGGATTTCTACAGCTTCTCTGAACAAGCGCGTGTGATAGTGCTTGTCTACAGCCAGAACTTCCGTGTCGGCGAACTTTATTACGTGGTCGGTCTCATTCAGTGCGTGCTCTGCCACGGCCGATTTCTCCACCTGCCCCAACCTGCAATGTCGCTTATGCTCTTTGATCCTGGTGTTAATTGATCGTCCAGTCATTCCGACATAAACTTTTCCGCATGTGCATGGTATACGGTATATTCCCGACATTGCAAGCGGGTCTCTTTTCTCCTTCGCCGATCTAAGACACTCTTTGATCTTCCTTGTCGGTTTGAAAATCGTCTTTACGCCGTGTTTGCGCAATATACGGCCGATTCTGTCCGTCACTCTGGGAATGTATGGCAGAAAGGCCTACCCGCGTCAGAAAAATAATTAGATGAACGTCGGCCGAAGAACCCGAGACAGAAGCCAATAGGCAGTTTGTCAACAAGTGGCCACGAAAGCCTTAACTATTTTGAAAAAAAAATTATGCTGAAATCTGCAGTAACATTTTAAAAAAAAAATTAGAAACAGGAAATACGTCAGAAATTGGTGAACGGTTGTATACCGCTAAAAATCAGACGGTCTGATAGACGCTGGTGTCGATACTGCGCGCTTCGTTGACTCAGTGCAGCTAAAGAGCGACGTTAGCGTTCATTTTTGGTTAGTATGCTATGAAAATATTCAGTGTTCCGCGTGTGTTTACAAACGAAAGAGATCTTTAGGGTTAAAGTATGAAAACTACATAAAACATTATTATTCTGTTTCATATGAGTTGTGATTACAGAAAGAAATTAGGGAGAATACCTCGCAAAAGTTTCAGAGTACTCTAAGTAATGTGATTAGTGTATTCTCGCATAATAAGCAGAGACAGTACTGAGTGAATTTCTGGAGCACGGGAAAAGCGGCTCCTGCCCGTTAACACACTGACATAACGACTGCTTTTTTTTTCTTTGCAAGACCGCGAGAGCTAATGAATCCATATTGAAAGTAACGCCCGCTGCAGGTTTCCGCACAATGTTAATACAGGCAAGGCTCCTGGCTTTCTAGCGGCGCCATACCAGTCGCCGTTATTACGTGATATTACCCACGTGCAAGTCCGATGGAGTTTAAAGAGAAATGATGGGACATTAAAGTTCACGAAAGAAAAGAAATTTAATTTTCTGGCAGCATTCAGGGGTATTCCGGAGAGTTCTAGCCACCACGAAGAGCTTTCCACCGTGGGGAGACCTCCTATCACGGTGTCGGACCCCTTTTCGCCTTGGGTAGAGCAGCAACTTGACGTGCCATGGACTCAGTAACTCGTTGGAAGTCACCTACGGAAATAATTATCTATGCTGCCTCTATAGGCAGGTGCAGGGCTTTGTGCACGAACTGACCCCTCCATTACACCCCATAAATCTTCCAAGGGTGGCCGAATCATTCGTTCGAATTTTCCAGAATGTTCTTCAAACCAATCACGAATCACTTAGCTCGAATTCTCCAGAATGATCTTCAAACCAATCACGAACAATTGTGGCCCGGTGACATGGCGAAATTTCATCCATAATTGTGCGGATACATGAAGACCACGAATGGCAGGGAATGGTCTCCAAGTATCCGGAAATAGCCATCTCAAGCCAACGATTGTTTCAGCTGGACCAGAGGACGCAGTCCATTCCACGTAGACACAGCCCACACCACTGTGCAGCCACCGCCAGCTTGCGCGGTGCCTTGTTGATAACTTGGATCAATGGCTTCGTGGGTCTCTACCACACTCTAACCCTACCATCATCTCTTGTTGTTGTTGTGGTGGTGGTCTTCAGTCCTGAGACTGGTTTGATGCAGCTCTCCATGCTACTCTATCCTGTGGAAGCTTCTTCATCTCCCAGTACCTACTGCAACCTACATCCTTCTGAATCTGCTTAGTGTACTCATCTCTTGGTCTCCCTCTACGATTTTTAACCTCCACGCTGCCCTCCAATGCTAAATTTGTGATCCCTTGATGCCTCAGAACATGTCCTACCAACCGATCGCTTCTTCTTGTCAAGTTGTGCCACAAACTCCTCTTCTCCCCAATTCTATTCAATACCTCCTCATTAGTTATGTGATCTATCCATCTAATCTTCAGCATTCTTCTGTAGCACCACATTTCGAAAGCTTCTATTCTCTTCTTGTCCAAACTATTTACCGTCCATGTTTCACTTCCATACATGGCTACACTCCATACAAATACTTTCAGAAATGACTTCCTGACACTTAAATCTATACTCGATGTTAACAAATTTCTCTTCTTCAGAAACGCTTTCCTTGCCATTGCCAGTCTACATTTTATATCCTCTCTACTTAGACCATCATCAGTTATTTTGCTCCCCAAATAACAAAACTCCTTTACTACTTTAAGTGTCTCATTTCCTAATCTAATTCCCTTAGCATCACCCGACGTAATTTGAGTACATTCCATTATCCTCGTTTTGCTTTTGTTGATGTTCATCTTATATGCTCAAGACACTGTCCATTCCGTTCAACTGCTCTTCCATGTCCTTTGCTGTCTCTGACAGAATTACAATGTCATCGGCGGACCTCAAAGTTTTTCTTTCTTCTCCATGGATTTTAATACCTACTGCAAATTTTTCTTTTGTTTCCTTTACTGCTTGCTCAATATACAGATTGAATAACATCGGGGAGAGGCTACAACTCTGTCTCACTCCCCCTTCCCAACCACTGCTTGACTTTCATACCCCTAGACTCTTATAACTGCCATGTGGTTTCTGTACAAATTGTAACTAGCCTTTCGCTCCCTGTAATTTACCCCTGCCACCTTTAGAATTTGAAAGAGAGTATTCCAGTCAACATTGTCAAAAGCTTTCTTTAAGTCTACAAATGCTAGAAATGTAGGTTTGCCTTTCCGTAATCTATCTTCTAAGATAAGTCGTAGGGTCAGTATTGCGTCACGTGTTGCATCATTTCTACAGAATCCAAACTGATCTTCCCCGAGGTCGGCTTCTACCAGTTTTTCGATTCGTCTCTAAAGATTCCGTGTTAATATTTTGCAGCCGTGACTTGCTAAACTGATAGTTCGGTAATTTTTACATCTGTCAACACCTGCTTTCTTTGGGGTTGGAAATATTATATTCTTCTTGAAGTCTGAGGTTATTTCGCCATACAGTAAAGCTGCAGGCCCTCGGGAAAAATAACGGCTGTAGTTTCCCCTTGATTTTAGCAGTAGCAGCACAGTGAGGTCGTTTTGGTTAGTGTTACCATGCCAGATCAGTCAATCATCGATTGCCCCTGCAAGTACTGAAAAGGCTGCTGCCCCTCTTCAGGAACCACACGTTTGTCTGGCCTCTCAACAGATACCCCTCCGTTGTGGTTGCACCTACGGTACGGCTATCTGTATCGCTGGGGCGCGCAAGCCTCCCGACCAACGGCAAGGTCCAACAGAAATCAGGACCCATCTGACCAGGTGGGGGTTTCCCAGTGGTCTGGGGTCCAGCCGATAGGGTCACGAGCCCAGGAGAGTCGCTGCAGGCGATGTCGGCGCCGTTTTTGCAGAGGCAGTCGCGTCGGTCGTCTGCTGGCGCAGGCCATTAACGCCACGTTGCTCCGCATTGTCCTAACGGATCCGTCCGACATTGATTTTTGTGGTTATTTCACTTAGTGTTGCTCGTCTGTTAGCACTGACAACTCTACGCGAACGCAGCTCCTCTCTATCGTTAAGTGCGTTGTACGTGGTAATACCTGAAATTTGGTATTATCGGCATTGAATACCCGAACGATTTCCGAAATGGAATGTCGCATGCGTCTAGCTCCAACTACTGTTCCCGTCGTGCAGACATATTCACGTCGCAGACCTTTCCATATTCATCACCTGAGTTCAAATGACAGTTCCGCCAGTGCACCGCCACTTTATATCTCGTGTATGCTGAGTCGAAACAAGGCCCCCGCAGTAGACAACATTCCATTGGAACTACTGACGGGAGAGCCAGTCCTGACAAAACTCTACCATCTGATGAGCAAGATGTATGAAACAGGCGAAATACCCTCAGACTTCAAGAAGAATATAATAATTGCAATCCCAAAGAAAGCAGGTGTTGACAGATGTGAAAATTACCGAACAATCAGTTTAATAAGCCACAGCTGCAAAATACTAACACGAATTCTTTACAGACGAATGGAAAAGCTAGTGGAAGCCGACCTCGGGGAAGATCAGTTTGGACTCCGTAGAAATACTGGAACACGTGAGGCAATACTGACCTTACGACTTATCTTAGAAGAAAGCTTAAGGAAAGGCAAACCTACGTTTCTAGCATTTGTAGTCTTAGAGAAAGCTTTTGACAATGTTGACTGGAATACTCTCTTTCAAATTCTAAAGCTAGCAGGGGTAAAATACAGGGAGCGAAAGGCTATTTACAATTTGTATAGAAACAAGATGGCAGTTATAAGAGTCGAGGGACATGAAAGGGAAGCAGTGGTTGGGAAGGGAGTGAGACAGGGTTGCAGCCTCTCCCCGATGCTATTCAATCTGTATATTGAGCAAGCAGTAAAGCAAACGAAAGAAAAGTTAGGAGTAGGTATTAAAATCCATGGAGAAGAAATAAAAACTTTGAGGTTCGCCGATGACATTGTAATTCTGTCGGAGACAGCAAAGGACTTGGAAGAGCAGTTGAACGGAATGGATGGTGTCTTGAAGGGAGGATATAAGATGAAAATCAACAAAAGAAAGACGAGGGTAATGGAATGTAGTCGAATTAAGTCGGGTGATGCTGAGGGAATTAGATTAGGAAATGAGACACTTAAAGTAGTAAAGGAGTTTTGCTATTTGCGGAGCAAAATAACTGATGATGGTCGAAGTAGAGAGGATATAAAATGTAGACTGGCAATGGAAAGGGAAGCGTTTCTGAAGAAGAGAAATTTGTTAACATCGAGTATAGATTTAAGTGTCAGGAAGTCGTTTCTGAAAGTATTTGTATGGAGTGTAGCCTTGTATGGAAGTGAAACATGGACGGTAAATAGTTTGGACAAGAAGAGAATAGAAGCTTTCGAAATGTGGTGCTACAGAAGAATGCTGAAGATTAGATGGGTAGATCACATAACTAATGAGGAGGTACTGAATAGGATTGGGGAGAAGAGGAGTTTGTGGCACAACTTGACCAGAAGAAGGGATCGGTTGGTAGGACATGTTCTGAGGCATCAAGGGATCACCAATTTAGTATTGGAGGGCAGCGCGGAGGGTAAAAATCGTAGGGGGAGACCAAGAGATGAATACACTAAGCAGATTCAGAAGGATGTAGGTTGCAGTAAGTACTGGGAGATGAAGAAGCTTGCACAGGATAGAATAGCATGGAGAGCTGCATCAAACCAGTCTCAGGACTGAAGACCACAACAACAACATGCGACGTTGTCGCCATCTGTGGACGTGCGTGTCGCTATTCCGTGACTTTTTGTCGCCTCACTGTATGCTGGTCTACTCCCACAGGAACGCGCACTGTGGGAACCTTAAGAGTAGACCACAGCGTGCTCCAGAACGCCTCTCTTGCAGCGTGTGCCACTAGAGTTGGCAGAGAATCTCCGTGACGCTTTGTCGCTCATTCAGTGAACCTGTTACGCGCCTTCCATTAAATATTTTTGGTACCCATGCTAGAAATTTAAGATCTCATTTTCATGGAACTGAGATTCTCAATTTCGTAATACCTGCAGTTATCCACCTGTTTCTGTGAGACAAGCGTCTTGTTTAAAGTTAAGCTTAAATAATGATCAGGGTTCACAGAACTTCACAGTTTACATTAGTTTCTCTATACTCTTTATCTCAACTGAGGGTTGATATTTCTCTCGAAGAATATTGTATTTTGATTTCCGGTAAATGTCTTTGTAGGCCTGCAGTTGAGGGACTTTTTTTCCACACCGGATTTTATTGTTAGGGATAGACGGATAAACGAAGACAGATTTCGCCTTCAATCATAATTTACTAACAAAATTAATGTCATTGCTCTCCTACAGATCTCCGCCCCCAATAGCTGTTTCTTTTCCTCTCATGTAGTTTCCCTGGCCGCCTAAGCGGAATGCTGGGATGGCTCCTTCGAAGAGAATAAGGCCAGTTTCCTTCGCTCATCGCCGGCCGCTGTGGCCGAACGGTTCTAGGCGCTTGAGGCCGGAACCGCGCTGCTGCTACGGTCGCAGGTTCGAATCCTGCCTCGGGCATGGATGTGTGTGATGTCCTTAGGTTAATTAGGTTTACGTAGTTCTAAGTTCTAGGGGACTGATGACCTCAGATGTTAAGTACCATAGTGCTTAGAGCCATTCGAACCATTTTGAACTTCTAAAAAACTAGAAACCCGCCTCGACTGCGAAAAATTCACCTAGCCTTTACCTAGGTTCCGGCGTAGATAACTACACTTTCTTCAGAACAATAAAACCCACAAGTGCCTAAGAAGACCTTTGTCAATGATTAAAAGAACACCATGTCTCTACATTTATAAACGAAAAAGGTCTTCTTAGGCACTTGTGGGTTTTATTGTTCTGAAGAAGGTGTAGGTATCTACGCCGAAACCTAGGTAAACACTGGGTGCTTTTTTTCGCAATCGAGGCCGGTTTCTAGTTTTTTAATATATTAACCAACGATTGCTGACGCGCTGCAATGTTGAAGGTTCTTAAATTTTGAACTTCCCTCATCGCTATTTTTTTTTTAAATATTCGTATTGCGTCTGACCAGGACTTTTACGCTCGAAAGGCCTGTGCATCACAATTTATCTATGTAATGGAAATACGATACGAAAAAAAGGGCAAGGCTGATCCAATACAAGATTTGCATTTAGGTAGCCTATTTTCTGTAGACTAACATTCCTGACAAAGAAGTAATAGTAGTAACAGGAATGAAAGAAATCCTACTGCTACTAATACTGATCCGTTTTGTTTGATACAGTGTTTTCCAGTCGTGGACAAGATCTGTGCGATGGACACCGGTCTGTCGTAGTAGGGGAGTTCGTACAGCGACGGCTGTGGCCGGCGGTGCAAGGTTTCACGGTTGAGGATCCGTGGCGATAGAGATGGCCCCACAGATTTTCGATTAGGTTTGAATTCGGGGAGTTTCGCGGCCACGGCAGTACGGTAAATTCATCCTGGTGCTCTCCGAACCACTCACGCACACTGCGAGCTGTGCGGCGCGTTGCATTGTCCTGCTGGTAGATGCCGTGGTGCTGAGGAGAAAGAAACCGCGTGTAGGGGTGAACGTGGTTCGTGAGGATAGAAGCGTACTTCTGTCGATCCACTGCTCGCCATCAGCTGGCTCGTGAACAACACCGACCATTCCTGCCCTATATGGTTACTGGTGACGAGAAATGGTGTCTTTACGCTAACGGAAGGTAAAGAAAGGAATGTGTGGTGTCACCGCCAGACACCACACTTGCTAGGTGGTAGCTTTAAATCGGCCGCGGTCCATTAGTACAAGTCGGACCCGCGTGTCGCCACCGTCAGTAATTGCAGACCGAGCGCCACCACACGGCAGGTCTAGAGAGACGTACTAGCACTCGCCCCAGTTGTACGACGACTTTGCTAGCGACTACACTGACGAAGCCTTTCTCTCATTTGCCGAGAGACAGTTAGAATAGCCTTCAGCTAAGTCCATGGCTACGACCTAGCAAGGCGCCATTAACCATATCTGAGAGTCTCAATTGTATCATCAAGAATGCTATACAAATGATGGAGTGAAGTTAAGTATTCCTGGAACTACGTACTTTTCTTTATAGCGTTCATTACGTATCCTGTTCCAGACTTCACGCCAGTCGGCGTGAGTTGACGCGTGCCCTTTCAGTTTCCTCACCTTGTGTCTAGACTGTCTTGTCTAGACACAACAGAATGCTTGAGCCCAAACGCAGTTGCAACTCCTCATACAAAGATCTGTGTGCATTCAGAAAAGATAACGTTGTGCGTCAGGTGGAACAGCAGCGGTGTGGTGTGCTACGGATTCCTTCCCCGACGTGTAACCATCACTGCTGACATTTTGTGACAACAGCTGAGACGTCTTGCAGACCCAATCCAAGAACAACGACCAGGAAGACTGCAATACTACGATAACGTCCACCCGCATTCTGCTACACTGATGGAAAACATTATGCAGGATTTTTCGTCGGGATGTGATTGCGCTCACCTTTTCTGGTCTCTATCGAACAGTCTTCGAGGAACTTCATTTCCGGATGAAAATGCTCTCCGAATATGGCTCGACGAGTTCTTCGCCTCAAAACCACGTGATTTCTGCAGTCGCGGAATATAAAATCTTACCCCAGCGTTGGCAGAGTGTTGTAAATGGTGAAGGACAATGTGCTATTGATGGCTATAGTCTCCGTTAGGTACGAGGGCAGTTCAATAAGTAATGCAACACATTTTTTTTCTCGGCCAATTTTGGTTGAAAAAACAGGAAATTTCTTGTGGAATATTTTAAAACATTCCCGCTTCGTCTCGTATAGTTTCATTGACTTCAGACAGGTGGCAGCGCTGTACGGAGCTGTCAAAATGGCGTCTCTAACGGATCTGCGTTGCAAACAACGGGCAGTGATCGAGTTTCTTTTGGCGGAAAACCAGGGCATCTCAGATATTCATAGGCGCTTGCAGAATGTCTACGGTGATCTGGCAGTGGACAAAAGCACGGTGAGTCGTTGGGCAAAGCGTGTGTCATCATCGCCGCAAGGTCAAGCAAGACTGTCTGATCTCCCGCGTGCGGGCCGGCCGTGCACAGCTGTGACTCCTGCAATGGCGGAGCGTGCGAACACACTCGTTCGAGATGATCGACGGATCACCATCAAACAACTCGGTGCTCAACTTGACATCTCTGTTGGTAGTGCTGTCACAATTGTTCACAAAAATCTGAACGAACTTCTCCTTCTTCATGACAACGCAAGACCTCACACAAGTCTTCGCACCCGAGAGGAGCTCACAAAACTTCAGTGGACTGTTCTTCCTCATGCACCCTACAGCCCCGATCTCGCACCGTCGGATTTCCATATGTTCGGCCCAATGAAGGACGCAATCCGTGGGAGGCACTACGCGGATGATGAAGTAGTTATTGATGCAGTACGACGTTGGCTCCGACATCGACCAGTGGAATGGTACCGTGCAGGCATACAGGCCCTCATTTCAAGGTGGCGTAAGGCCGTAGCATTGAATGGAGATTACGTTGAAAAATAGTGTTGTGTAGCTAAAAGATTGGGGAATAGCCTGGTGTATTTCAATGCTGAATAAAGCAACCCCTGTTTCAGAAAAAAAATGTGTTGCATTACTTATTGAACTGCCCTCGTATATCTGCTGAACTTACGGAAAACCACTACGAACTTATGCACAAACCTGGTACATTAACATAGATGGCTCATTCTTCGCTCGACCCGTGACGCAAGTACTACCTTTTGTAAAGGCCTGGTCGTCTGGGGCTTCCACTTCTATCACTTTCATTTCTGGCCGAGCCCTGCTTACATCAGAAATTTGTACGAAATCGGTGATGGCGATTAGGCACGGTCTGCTTTTAAGCGGCCTAAACACTCTTCCATGCAGACATATTAGGGTCTGAAATAAAACTGTGATAAGTATTGAACAAACGTTTGTAACAGAATGGCGGAAAACGCGAGAGAATTAAACGAACTAAAAAAGCAAAATTTTGTACATGGCTGCACGTTCAGAGACCGTGAATAGTTACAATTGAAAGAAAACAGCCTCGGTCACTATTTTTAACGAATTAACCGGGTTTCAATACTGCTAGGAGTATCTTCCTCAGAATTTGAATCAAAGAATGGTCTATAACATGGTCACAGAATTATGACTAAAAACGTATGATACAGTATAAGTACGGAATCCTCGTGAAAGACTGGCAGTACTTACATGTCATTTATAAAATAATAAATATGCCAAAAGGGCATCAGTCACGAAGATATTTAAGATAAAGAAAACTGTGACGGAGAGCCACTAAGGGCTGCTCGTTACTTGCGTGGTGCAGGTTGCAAAACGGACTCCGTTTGTGACTAATACCCTTTTGGCATATTTATTATATTATAAATGACAGGCCGGCCGGTGTGGCCGTGCGGTTCTAAGCGCGTCAGTTTGGAACCGCGTGACCGCTACGGTCGCAGGTTCGAATCCTGCCTCGGACATGGCTGTGTGTGATGTCCTTAGGTTAGCTAGGTTTAAGTAGTTCTAAGTTCTAGGGGACTGATGACCTCAGTAGTTGAGTCCCATAGTGCTCAGAGCCATTTGAACCATTTATAAATGACATATAAGTACTGCTAGTCTTTCACAATGACTCCGTACTTATACTCTGTCATACGTTTTTAGTCGTAATTCTGTGACCTTGTTATAGACCATTCTTTGATCCAAATTCTAAGGAAGACACTCCTATCAGGGTTGAAAACCTGTTAATTCGTTAAAAATAGTGACCGAGGGCTGTTTTCTTTCAATTGGAACTACAAAATTTTAGCGTCACTACAGGGAAGACAGGAAGATGAAACGTCTTTGAAAGAACGATTCTTTCAAGTAACTGATCTACGCGGTCGGCCGTTGCGTAGCAGATAAAATAGAGGCGCGTCAGTGTTTACGGCTCGCTCCGAAGGTGGCTCAGCGCTTTAGAGCTGAAACATCAGCAGAAAAGAAGATTGCTTGTGGCTGGATTCCTGCAGTTTTGAGGAACACGTAACGCGCCTAGAAAACGCGGCGACTGACATAACTTAGCCGTGCACCGGCTACGGGGTGGAGTAGCGGCGAGGTGGCGCTGCAGGTCGTTACAGGACGACAAATCCGCCCCCACCGGCCAGCTGTCACGCGCCTCCCACATCACACACGGCGACGGCAGTTCCGTCCCCACTCACCTTACTTTGCCCTTCGTTGTGGCCGAGAGGTTCTAGGCGCTTCAGTACGGAACCGCGCTGCTGCTGCGGTCGCAGGTTCGAATCCTGCCTCGGCGTGGATGTGTGTGATGTCCTTAGGTTAGTTAGGTTTAAGTAGTTCTAAGTTCTAGGGGACTGATGACCTCAGTTGTTAAGTCCCATAGTGCTTAGAGCCATTTGAACCCTCACCTTACCTCACCTGATTCACGCCCTCTGCTACGACAAGAAAACGTGCTGCTAAAATGCACCGCCTGACGAAAGCAGTGAAACACCAAGAAGAGAAAGAGGAAAAGAAATATTAGGTTTGTGCATAGCTTCGCAGCGTTTCTGTTTTGCATATTGGTATTCCGGTTGTTTTATCGATTGTCAGTTCTTTCGAGTTTACATACCGTTATTTGGAGACAGTAATTGGAGCTGTGGACGCTAGAAAATGGTGTGCCAAGTGGAGAAATCTTCCGAGACATCCTTCCGTTTGTGTTCAGTAGAGGGGTGGCAGCAGCGGAGGCACGCGGCAACATTTATCCCGTGTACGGGATAATGCCACTGGACAGAGCATGACAAGAAAATGGTTTCGTCGATTTAAGGAGGCTGGTTTTGACATTAGTGGCTGTCGACGTTGTTGAGGACCTTCGGGATTTGATGAAGATCGTTTAAACGCATCAAATCAGAATACGTAATTGATGAAGAGTTTGACAGAGCACTGAAAGACCTGAGTCGAAACAAGGCACCCGGAGTAGACAACATTCCAGTAGAGCTACTGACGGCCTTGGGAGAGCCAGTCCTGACGAAACTCTACCATCTGGTGAGCAAGATGTATGAAACAGGCGAAATACCCTCAGACTTCAAGAAGAATATAATCATTCCAATCCCAAAGAAAGCAGGTGTTGACAGATGTGAAAATTACCGAACAATCAGTTTAATAAGCCACAGCTGCAAAATACTAACACGAATTCTTTACAGACGAATGGAAAAACTAGTAGAAGCCGACCTCGGGGAAGATCAGTTTGGATTCCGTAGAAATACTGGAACACGTGAGGCAATACTGACCTTACGACTTATCTTAGAAGAAAGATTAAGGAAAGGCAAACCTACGTTCCTAGCATTTGTAGACTTAGAGAAAGCTTTTGACAATGTTGACTGGAGTACTCTCAAATTCTAAAGGTGGCACGGGTAAAATACAGGGAGCGAAAAGCTATTTACAATTTGTACAGAAACCAGATGGCAGTTATAAGAGTCGAGGGGCATGAGAGGGAAGCAGCGGTTGGGAAGGGAGTGAGACAGGGTTGTAGCCTCTCCCCAGTGTTATTCAATCTGTATATTGAGCAAGCAGTAAAGAAAACAAAAGAAAAATTTGGAGTAGGTATTAAAATCCATGGAGAAGAAAGAAAAACATTGAGGTTCGCCGATGACATTGTAATTCTGTCAGAGACAGCAAAGGACTTGGAAGAGCAGTTGAACGGAATGGATGGTGTCTTGAAGGGAGGATATAAGATGAACATCAACAAAAGCAAAACGAGGATAATGGAATGTAGTCGAATTAAGTCGGGTGATGCTGAGGGTATTAGATTAGGAAATGAGACACTTACGTAGTAAAGGAGTTTTGCTATTTGGGGAGCAAAATAACTGATGATGGTCGAAGTAGAGAGGATATAAAATGTAGACTGGGAATGGCAAGGAAAGCGTTTCTGAGGAAGAGATATTTATTAACATCGAGTATAGATTTAAGTGTCAGGAAGTCGTTTCTGAAAGTATTTGTATGGAGTGTAGCCATGTATGGAAGTGAAACATGGATGATAAATAGTTTGGACAAGAAGAGAATAGAAGCTTTTGAAATGTGGTGCTACAGAAGAATGCTGAAGATCAGATGGGTAGATGAGGAAGTATTGAATAGAATTGGGGAGAAGAGAAGTTTGTGGCACAACTTGACCAGAAGAAGGGATCGGTTGGTAGGACATGTTCTGAGGCATCAAGGGATCACCAATTTAGTATTGGAAGGCAGCGTGGAGGGTAAAAATCGTAGGGGGAGACCAAGAGATGAATACACTAAGCAGATTCAGAAGGATGTAGGTTGCAGTAGGTACTGGGAGATGAAGAAGCTTGCACAGGATAGAGTAGCATGGAGAGCTGCATCAAACCAGTCTCAGGACTGAAGACAACAACAACAATTGATGACTAAAGTTTCCGTCACATGTATCTGTTGTGTCTATTTAGCTTAGGGGAAAGCGCTACGAGCTCCTGCACCAACTTAATAGAACTTTCTGGTTTGAGAGCGTATCGGTACGAGATGTTGTTTCAGTGAGTACAAAATCGAGTGAAACTCACAAAGAACTTGGCAGTGTCAGGCCACTTACCAGCACGACACTGCACTCCCTCTTGGCGGGATGCTTGCACTGATTCGGTCGCGGAGGCCGTCACAAAGCCGCTGCAGTCTCTCCTGAAGAAGTTCGCCTCAACTGTGGCAACTCCCCCCTGATAGCCTGCCCACCGTCACTTGTCTGCAGTTGAGACGTGTGAGCTGGTCCCACACGTGTTCTATCCGGGACACAACTGGGGGATCTCGCTGCCCACAAGAGTACCTCAGCATTACGTGGACACTTCGTAGAGAAACCTGCGTCGCGTGGACGAGCGTTGTCCTCGTGAAAATTGACACAACAATCACGTCGCGTGAGAGGTGAGACATGAGGACGGAGCACGTCGGTGACGCACCGTTCAGCAGCAACAGCTGCCTCCGTCACTAGCAGCCGTCACGCCTGTCTCTCCAAGGCACTGAAAGGCTGGGACCTCTCTCATACTCGATGATGGTCATCTGGGGTAACACAAAACCTCGATTCATCGTTGAAATATTGATTTCACAAACAACAGTGTGAATGTATGGATTTCTGCTCGCCGAAGGAAGAACAGTACTTCATAAGCCCAAAACCCATACATCCAGCATACATAAACAGCTATCCTATTGTGTACCGTGGTTGTATGGCGCAAAAAGCAACAGTGAGCAATATGTATGTGAACATAGTCTGTTGCACAAGCTGCTATATGCTGCTAAATATTTTAGCGATCACAAACCTTTTATGATGTGCTACACTACTGGCCATAAAAATTGCTACACCACGAAGATGACGTGCTACAGACGCGAAATTTAACCGACAGGAAGAAGATGCTGTGGTATGCAAACGATTAGATTTTCAGAGCATTCGCACAAGGTTGGTGCCGGTGGCGACACCTACAACGTGCTGACATGAGGAACGTTTCCAACCCGATTTCTCATACACAAACAGCAGTTGACGAGCGTTGCCTGGTCAAACGTTGTTGTGATGCCTCGTGTAAGGAGGAGAAATGCGTACCATCACGTTTCCAACTTTCATAAAGGTCGGATTGTAGTCTATCGCGATTGCGGTTTACCGTATCGCGACATTGCTGCTCGCCTTGGTCGAGATCCAATGACTGTTAGCAGAATATGGAATCGGTGGGTTCAGGAGGGTAATACGGAACGCCGTGCTGGATCCCAACGGCCTCGTATCACTAGCAGTCGAGATGACAGGCAACTTATCCGCATAGCTGTAACGGATCGCGCAGCCACGTCTCAATGCCTTAGACAACAGATGGGGACGTTTGAAAGACAACAACCATCTGCACGAACAGTTCGACAACGTTTGCAGCAGCATGGACTATCAGCTCGGAGACCATGGCTGCGGTTACCCTTGACGCTGCATCACAGACAGGAGCGCCTGCATTGGTGTACTCAACGACGAACCTGCGTGCACGAATGGCAAAACATCATTTTTTCAGATGAATCCAGGTTCTGTTTACAGCATAGTGATGGTCGCATACGTGTTTGGCGACATCGCGGTGAACGCACATTGGAAGCGTGTACTCGTCATCGCCATACAGGCGTATCACCCGGTGTGATGGTATGGGGTGACATTGGTTACAAGTCTCGGTCACTTCTTGTTCGCACTTATGGCACTTTGAACAGTGGAGGTTACATTTCAGATGTGTAGACCCGTGGCTCTACCATTCATTCGATCCCTGCGAAACCTTACATTTCAGCAGGATCATGTACGACCTAATGTTTCAGGTCCTGTACGGGTTTTTCTGGATACAAAAGATGTTCGACTGCTGCCCTGGCCAGTACATTCTCCAGATCTCTCACCAATTGAAAACGTCTGGTGGCCGAGCAACTGGCTCGTCACAATACGCCAGTCACTACTCTTGATGAACTGTGGTATCGTGTTGAAGGTGCGTGGGCAGCTGTACCTGTACACGCCATCCAAGCTCTGTTTGACTCAATGCCCAGGCGTATGAAGGCCGTTATTACGGCCAGAGGTGGTTGTTCTGGGTATTCTCAGGATCTATGCACCCAAATTGCGTTAAAATGTAATCACATGTCAGTTCTAGTACAATATATTTGTCCAATGAATACTCGTTTATCATTTGCATTTCTCCTTGGTGTAGCAATTTAAATGGCCAGTAGTGTACGAGGTGCATTCAAGTTCTAAGGCCTCCGATTTTTTTTTCTAATTAACTACTCACCCGAAATCGATGAAACTAGCGTTACTTCTCGACGTAATCGCCCTGCAGACGTACACATTTTTCACAACGCTGACGCCATGATTCCATGGCAGCGGCGAAGACTTCTTTAGGAGTCTGTTTTGACCACTGGAAAATCGCTGAGGCAATAGCAGCACGGCTGGTGAATGTGCGGCCACGGAGAGTGTCTTTCATTGTTGGAAAAAGCCATAAGTCACTAGGGGCCAGGTCAGGTGAGTAGGGAGTATGAGGAATCACTTCTAAGTTGTTATCACGAAGAAACAGTTGCGTAACGTTAGCTCGATGTGCGGGTGCGTTGGCTTAGTGAAACAGCACACGCGCAGTCCTTCCCGGACGTTTTTGTTCTTCAAAACATTTTCGTAGGATGCACCTGTTACCGTAGTGCACTTTGGAACGTAATGGGTAAGGATTACGCCCTCGCTGTCCCAGAACATGGACACCATCATTTTATCAGCACTGGCGGTTACCCGAAATTTTTTTGGTGGCGGTGAATCTGTGTGCTTCCATTGAGCTGACTGGCGCTTTGTTTCTGGATTGAAAAATGGCATCCACGTCTCATCCATTGTCACAACCGACGAAAAGAAAGTCCCATTCGTGCTGTCGTTGCGCGTCAACATTGCTTGGCAACATGCCACACGGGCAGCTGTGTGGTCGTCCGTCAACATTCGTGGCACCCACCTGGATGACACTTTTCGCGTTTTCAGGTCGTCATGCAGGATTGTGTGCACAGAATCCACAGAAATGCCAACTCTGGAGGCGATCTGTTCAACAGTCATTCGGCGATCCCCCAAAACAATTCTCTCCACTTTCTCGATCATGTCGTCAGACCGGCTTGTGCGAGCCCGAGGTTGTTTCGGTTTGTTGTCACACGATGTTCTGCCTTCATTAAACTGTCGCACCCACGAACGCACTTTCGACACATCCATAACTCCATCACCACATGTCTCCTTCAACTGTCAATGAATTTCAATTGGTTTCACACCACGCAAATTCAGAAAACGAATGACTGCACGCTGTTCAAGTAAGGAAAACGTCGCCAGTTTAAGTATTTAAAACAGTTCTCATTCTCGCCGCTGGCGGTAAAATTCCATCTGCCGTACGGTGCTGCCATCTCTGGGACGTATTGACAATGAACGCGGCCTCATTTTAAAACAATGCGCATGTTTCTATCTCTTTCCAGTCCGGAGAAAAAAGAATCGGAGGCCTTATAACTTGAATGCACCTCGTATTTTTATCCAGTTGACATCTTCTGTGTGAGGTCAGAGTAAAATCAAGATGTTTTACAACAAAAGATTTTTAAGACCCGAAGTTGACAGCATAGTCTGTTGAAACCGGTTGTCTCAAATAATGAAATATTTTATGCGATCTTGCCTGTTGAATGATTTTTCTCTGTTAAACATATCGCCCTTCAGCTCTCGAAATGAGAAAATTCAACCACCCAAAAAGACAAATACAGTGCAAGAGAGGGACCACAACACACATGTAAACATCACACAAAATGCTCTTGTAAATATTGTAATTATTTTGCGTATTTTTGTTTAGTGTCGAGGTCTCCCATTTTTAATATTCTTGTGTGTTTGTGTGTGTGTGTGTTTGTTGTAATGTGAACGTTCTTTCAACTGAAAGACTTTAAATGGTATACTTACGTAAACTCCATCGGATGAAACGTGCAGCAAAATCCATCTGAAATTATGTGACTGTATTCCAATGAACCTTTACTAAAAATAAGTGGAAAATCTAAAACTGTATATTAAAGAAGCTGTCACGTGAAATTCTGTGTTGTGGAATCCAGAGAACAGTGCTACAGTGCGTGTCTTGCAGTTTCGGCACACAAAACTAGCAGAGTAAAAAACCTGCATAAAACTGCAAACGAAACTTGGAAAGAGTAAATGCTCAAAATCCTTTTGTTAAAATGCCCACCAAATTTAAATATCAAAACTAAGTAGAATCCCGAACGTTACAGGACACACGCGCGATCTTGTAACACGGCAGTGAAAGAATAAAAAGAATGCCTGACAAAAAGAGTGACATATGAACTAAACTTTAACTGAACTGATCCTAACAGCAACCTGTAATGCTGTGTGGTGCGTCTCTGTACTTCGCCTTAGATGTCGCCAACCCGCAACGTACCTGCGCGTAGCGGGTTATCGTCAGATGGACCCCTGCGTTCAGGCTCGTTTGCTGCTGCATCCGGCACAGTCCTCAGAGGGACTACCGGTAAGCAGCGAGAGGGTGCACAAGGTACCAACAGGAGTCGCTACGAACACGCACCTCTTACTGCATCCGCCGAAACTTCGGTAGCCTATAGGAAAATTGTAACTTTCCGCTGCGCGAGTGTTTTGTCAGTGCGCAACCGGCCAGAGCCAGTTCCGCCTTCGCCATCTCACGACTGATGTACCATCACCGATCGGAGACCGCCTATGATCGGACGTCGCTTTCGCTACCCGGGCGGCTGCGCTCCCACGACCTGTGATCCCCTCAAATTACTAAGAAGAATTTCTGGAGAACATTACTGCATCAGAAACGGCAGACTGTCTGTGTTCGAAGTTTACTTGTTTGAATAAACCAAGTTTTTTTACATCCTCTTGTGATCGTGTGAATGTATTCCGAGAGAGGAACACTTCATAATGCCTGACTGTAACTAATGTTGCTGTGACCTAACAGTGATGTTAAACTGGCCCTAACAAACTTTCTTGACATACCTTGTGGCAACGGAAACTCGGCACTGCTTGAAAGTGGTAAGTGTTGGAATGCAGCGCAGCAGCAAACCAGCTGAAGAAAACCTTGCTTGCATGCAGTGCAAGGGAAAGCAACGATGCTAAACACATCATACTTTAAGCTTTAAGTAACTGTGTTCCGAAAAATGCAGTGCCGTGACAATGGAAGATGCATATCGGCGCACACTCCGCTCCAAACTAAAAATTTCGTTCTAGTAACATTATTAGTCACAAGGCAAGAACAGATAACTTACAACTGGTTTATGATGCGAGGATCTATCAGAAGGCATGAGAAACAGTTATCTCACAACAATCTTACCGTGCCAGGATTCGCTCTTGCCTTACAATAAACTATGTATAAAAAAAACAGATAATTTACGCTTGAATACTTAAGAGGCTAGAAGTAGCGTAACAAACGATTCTTTGGAATATATTGGGACTTGGAAAAACAGGAGATGGTCAGTGGAGAAGACGAGCAAATAGAGAACTATGTGCCCAGATAGGCAGGATGTCGGACTACGTCAGGAAAAACACGTGTCCTCAGAAAGCAGCAGGGAATGTTGACGCAACACAGCAGTTTCTTGGGAAATGCTGGATCCAACAAATAAAAGGGGATGTGGAAGGTATGGGACCACGGGAATGTGAGATTTACAACAGGGTGACTCACATAAAAAACCGAGGCTGCCGTAGCTTTCCAGGATAGAAGTAGGACAAAACCACCGCAGACAGAGGAGCAACGGCAATTGCAAAGCATGAGAACGGAAAAGGATAAAGATGAGGATAAATGACGCCGATCTGAATTGACGGACAGAAGAAGAAAGCACAGTTTGTTTCACATGGATTCACGACAAGATCCCGTCTGAGGGAGAGTAACGACGTTTGGTAGTCAATGCGAGATGAGAGGCGGCTGACGCGAGAAGCGAAGGAGGGTGTTGGGTGTAAAGTTTAAAGGTTGTGGCAGTGACGGAGGGGCTGAAAAGGCGTGAAAGCCGCGGGGAGCGTCTAAAGGCCGCGCGCAGAGGATTCTGTAGCCGCTGCTGCCGCTACCTGCGGCTTTTCATCGGTCAACGAGTCGCTCCACGGCCGAAAGTCTCCGGCGGTACCGGGCGTGCAGCCGCTGAAAGGTGCGGTTGTGGTCACACCACGGCGGGGCGACCTCCCCAGCTAAGCGGCGAAGCAGGCGTCTTGCGTTTACCGTGGATGTGCTAGGGCGGGCAGCTAAGGGAAGGAGAGCACACCAAAGTACATTTTAATTCCTTAAACGAGCCAACACTTCTTCCACACCAGAGCAATCACCGCCGCCAACTTGTAACCACTGAGAAAAGGGACAGCGACTAATGGGCCGACTTCACCTTACAATAAACATAAAGTTACTATGTCTACATCCATACATTCTATAAAAACGGATGTACGTATACAGGGTGTTACAAAAAGGTACGGCCAAACATTCAGGAAACATTCCTCACACACAAAGAAAGAAAATATGATATGTGGGCATGTGTGCGGAAACGGTTACTTTCCATGTTAGAGCTCATTTTATTACTTCTCTTCAAATCACATTAATCATGGAATGGAAACACACAGCAACAGAACGTACCAGCGTGACTTCAAACACTTTGTTACAGGAAATGTTCAAAAAGTCCTCCGTTAGCGAGGATACATGCATCCACCCTCTGTCGCATGGAATCCCTGATGCGCTGATGCAGCCCTGGAGAATGGCGTATTGTATCACAGCTGTCCACAATACGAGCACAAAGAGTCTCTACATTTGGTACCGGGGTTGCGTAGACAAGAGCTTTCAAATGCCCCCATAAATGAAAGTCAAGAGGGTTGAGGTCAGGAGAGCGTGGAGGCCATGGAGGCCTCTACCAATCCATCGGTCACCGAATCTGTTGTTGAGAAGCGTACGAACACTTCGACTGAAATGTGCAGGAGCTCCATCGTGTATGAACCACATGTTGTGTCGTACTTGTAAAGGCACATGTTCTAGCAGCACAGGTAGAGTATCCCGTATGAAATCATGATAACGTTCTCCATTGAGCGTAGGTGGAAGAACATGGGGCCCAATCAAGACATCACCAACAATGCCTGCCCAAACGGCCACAGAAAATCTGTGTTGATGACGTGATTGCACAACTGCGTGCGGATTCTCGTCAGCCCACACATGTTGATTGTGAAAATGTACAATTTGATCACGTTGGAATGAAGCCTCAACCGTAAAGAGAACATTTGCACTGAAATGAGGATTGACACATTGTTGGATGAACCATTCGCAGAAGTGTACCCGTGCAGGCCAATCAGCTGCTGATAGTGCCTGCACACGCTGTACATGGTACGGAAACTACTGGTTCTCCCGTAGCACTCTCCATACAGTGACGTGGTCAACAGGAGCAACTTCTCTGACGCTGACATTAGGGTTATCGTCAACTGCACGAAGAATTGCCTCGTCCATTACAGGTGTCCTCGTCCTTCTAGGTCATCCCCAGTCGCGACTCATAGGCTGGAATGTTCCGTGCTCCCTAAGACGCCGATCAATTGCTTCGAACGTCTTCCTGGCGGGACACCTTCGTTCTGGAAATCTGTCTCGATACAAACGTACCGCGCCACGGCTATTGCCCCGTGCTAATTTATACATCAAATTGGCATCTGCCAACTCCGCATTTGTAAACATTGCACTGACTGCAAAACCACGTTCGTGATGAACACTAACCTATAGATGCTACGTACTGATGTGCTTGATGCTAGTACTGTAGAGCAATGAGTCGCATGTCAACACAAGCACCGAAGTGAACATTACCTTCCTTCAATTGGGCCAAGTGGCGGTGAATCGAGGAAGTACAGTACATACTGACGAAACTAAAATGAGTTCTAACATGGAGATTAAGCGTTTCCGGACACATGTCCACATAACATCTTTTCTTTATTTGTGTGTGAGGAATGTTTCCTGAAAGTTTGGCCGTACCTTTTTGGAACACCCTGTATAAACGCGCGCGCGCGCGCGCGCTCGCTCGCGCCTGTGTGTGTGTGTTCCACATTTCCTCCTAAACCACTGGACCGATTTCAACCAAACTTGCTACATATTTCACTCAGTTGTTGACAATAAATGTCAGCAGTTATGCTTACACCTCGAAGAAGCAATTCGTAGTACACCAAAGCGCCGCTGTTCCACCAGATGCATAGCATTGTCTTTTGTGGATGCGCGCAGGTCTTTGTACGGGAAGTTCTGTTTTTTATGGGCTCAACCGTTCCTTGCTTTCCTTATGTTGGCATGGCGGCACCATTTATCGTCACCAGTAATCATAGAGGATAGTAATGGTCGGTATTGATGACGAGCCATTTGATGACGAGGAAGACGAGATGCACATAGGCCACCCGCAGATTTTTGTGATTTTGGCTTAGAGCGTGTGGTACCCATACACTGGATTTCTCAATCTTCCCCACTGCATGCAAATGTCGCACTATAATCGACTGATGACAGTTCATCTCATTTGCCAGTTCTCTAGCACACTGGCGTGGATCATTGTGAATTAATGCGTTTAAATGATCTTCCTGAAAGTGAAGGGTCACTAATGTCAAAAAGATCCTCCTTAAAAGAACTGAACTCAAACGGAAGAATATTCGGAAATGTGCCAGTTTCTCCACTCGACACTCCATTTTCTAGGGTCCACAGCTCCAGTCATTCTCTTTAGATAAGCAAATGACAATGCGTAAACTCGAACAGCAGCAGTGAACTACAGATAAAAAATGACAATGGATGATTGCATTTCATAGCAACCGGAGCACCAGCATAAAAAAGTCCTACGAACTTACGTACCAACCTAATAATTTCCTTGCCACGTCAGCTTCCCTTAATACCACACGCGGCATTCAGTGTCGCTATGAGTAACGGTCATAAAGTTTTGCCCCATCAGTGTACATCAATCAACCTGTAAGTAACTTTTATGTCATTTCCTAAAATGAAGTGTGAACTATGCAGATGCCTCTTCAACAAAGTTGGCGGACGGTTGTTCAAATACGCCACTACCGGTGCAAAAAATACTACGAGTGAAATACCCAAGTAGCCACTAAGTGTAGCCTGACACAAAAACATGCAGCGACATTTACTCCTGTAGATAAAGCAGAATATATTTTTACATTCTTTTGATCTGAGGTTAAGCCTTGTCTACCAATTTATGCACACAATTGACGCCAAGACACACATACTGCAAATGCGACGATGTGTTTTTCTAGACCGTAGGTAAAATATTCATTTCTTAATAAAATTATCGTGCTTGGAGCTTACCAAGTAGCCGGCGGGATTTGCGATTGGATACCAGATTTCCTTGCAGACAGTACTCAACACGTCGCTCTTAACGGAACAAAATCGGCAGATATAAATGTAAGTTTCAGAGCACCCCATGGCAGTGTGCTAGCACCGTTCGTGTTTACAGTGCATAGAAATGCTCTAGTAGAAAGTGTCGGATGATCTTTACGACTGTTCGCAGATCATGCGATTGTTTATAAGGAACCAGCAACGCCGGAAGACAGTATCGATGTGCAGAGGGTTGATGAATGGTGCAGGCTCTGGCAGTTGATCTTGAACGTAAACAAATGTAATATATGGCGCATACATAGGACAAGAAATGCCCTACAGTACAATTACACAACTGATGACAAATTACTGCAAACAGTAACCACCGCAAAATATCACGGGGTATCTGTGTGAAGCGATCTTACGTGGAATGACCACACAAAACAGATAGTGGGAAAAGCTAATGCCGGAATGAGATCCATAGAGGGAATCTTAACGAGATGCAACTCATTCACGAAAGAAGTGGCTTACAGTACGCTTGTTCGAGCGATAACTCAGTATTGTTGATGATTCCGGGGTCGTTACCAGCTGGGACTCATAGGAGAGAGAGAGAGAGAGAGAGAGAGAGAGAGAGAGAGGATAAAACGGGATCGGTTAGTCGGTGCGAGAGCGTTACGACAACGCTCAACAAACTGCATTGGCAGACGCCACAAGAGAGGCGTTGTCCATCACGGAGAGTATTACTACTGAAATACCCAGAGAGTACGTTCTGTGAAAAGTCGGACAACATATTATTACACACACGTCTCGCGATGTGACCACGAGGAGATAATTCGAGAAGTCAGAGTTAATGTAGAGGCTTACCGACAATCATGTTTCCCACGTACCATTTGCGAGTGGAACGGGAAAGTGGGATGAGTTTTTGTGGTAGCAGAAGTACACATTACCGCACAATGTTAGGCGGCTTACAGAGTATGATGCACATGTAGATGCGCGGACGTGTTTTCGCAACGAAGGTACATCTGTGTATGGTGTCGTAGTTGTGGATTTTGGGAGTAACACTGTTTGTATCATGCGGGATTTACTCAGTTCATATACAACAAACCAATCAAAGTCTTTCTTAAGCACCAAATTTTCAGTTACTACACTACTGGCCATTAAAATTGCTACACCACGAAGATGACGTCCTACAGAAGCGAAATTTAACCGACAGGTAGAAGATGCTGTGATATGCAAATGATTAGCTTTTCAGAGCATTCACACAAGGCGCCGGTGGCAACACCTACAACGTGCTGACATGAGGAAAGTTCCCAACCAATTTCTCATACACAGACAGCAGTTGACCGGCGTTGCCTGGTGAAACGTTGTTGTGATGCCTCGTGTAAGGAGGAGAAATGCGTACCATCACGATTCCGACTTTGACAAAGGTCGGATTGTAGCCTATCGCGATTGCGGTTTATCGTATCGCTACACTGCTGCTCGCGTTGGTCGAGATCCAATGACTGTTAGCAGAATATGGAATCGATGGGTTCAGGGGGGTAATACGGAACGCCGTGCTGGATCCCAACGGCTTCGTATCACTAGCAGTCGAGATGACAGGCATCTTATCCGCATGGCTGTAACGGATCGAGCAGCCACGTCTCGATCCCTGAGTGAAGAGATGGGGACGTTTGGAAGACAACAACCATCTGCACGAACAGTTCGACAACGTTTGCAGCAGCATGGCTATCAGCTCCGAGACCATGGCTGCGGTTACCGTTGACGCTGCATCACAGACAGGAGCGCCTGCGATGGTGTACTCAGCGACGAACCTGGGTGCACGAATGGCAAAACGTCATTTTCTCAGATTAATCCAGGTTGTGTTAACAGCATAGTGATGGTCGCATACCTGTTTGGCGACACCGCGGTGAACGCACATTGGAAGCGTGTATTCGTCATCGCCATACTGGCGTATCAGCCGGCGTGATGGTATGGGGTGCCATCGGTTACACGCCTCGGTCACCTCTTGTTCGCACTGACGGCACTATCAACAGTGGACGTTACATTTCAGATGTGTTACGAACCGTGGCTCTACCCTTCATTCGATCCCTGCGAAACCCTACATTTCAACAGGATGATGCACGACCGCATGTTGCAGGTCCTGTACGGGCCTTTCTGGATACAGAAAATGTTCGACTGCTGCCCCGGCCAACACATTCTTCAGTTCTCTAACCAACTGAAAACGTCTGGTCAATGGTGGCCGAGCAACTGCCTCGTCACCATACGTCAGTCACTACTCTTGATGAACTGTGGTATCGTGTTGAAGCTGCACGGTCAGCTGTACCTGTACACGCCATCCAAGCTCTGACTCAATGCCCAGGCGTATCAAGGCCGTTATTACGACCAGTGGTGGTTGTTCTGGGTACTGATTTCTCAGGATCTATGCACCAAAATTGCGTGAAAATGCAATCACATGTCAGTTCTAGTATAATATATTTGTCCAATGAATACCCGTTTGTCATCTGCATTTCTTCTTGGTGTAGCAATTTTAATGGCTAGTAGCGTATTTGTAGGAACAGAGCCGCAGACAAGACTACGAAATTTCGTAGTTGATATGATGAAGGAGTGACTTATTAATGCTTATCTGGGCATCTTCTATGAAGTGCTATAGTGCTGTGCTGATATGAAGGTTATCTTCCTCAGGTCCTGATCTAATGATCCTTAATTACGTACACAGCGATTGTAGCGGACGTTGCACACTACAGGAATACGCTGACACTTCGAAGTACTAGCAAGTTCCACATTCACGGGGCAGAGTTCTACATCCACGTGTTACAGACGTCTATGGTTACACAAAGTGCATATTTAACATGTTGCGCCATACAAAATATTAGAGCTCTGCAGTCAAAAGTACATAAAATTGAAAAAAAGGAGCATTATACTAATAGGACATGAAGGAATTTTTGCTATAAGCAAAATGCGTCACAAATGTTCACTCACGTCGATAAAGGGGCACAAAGCGATATCAGACTGCAGTACCATGCAGTCACTGCAAAATATGAGTAATGATATGTGGTGTCACCGCCAGACACCACACTTGCTAGGTGTTAGCTTTAAATCGGCCGCGGTCCATTAGTACATGTCGGACCCGCGTGTCGCCACAGTCAGTATTTCCAGACCGAGCGCCACCACACGGCAGGTCTAGAGAGACGGACTAGCACTCGCCCCAGTTGTACGACGACTTTGCTAGCGACTACACTGACGAAGCCTTTCTCTCATTTGCCGAGAGACAGAATAGCCTTCAGCTAAGTCCATGGCTACGACCTAGCAAGGCGCCATTAACCATATCTGGAGAGAGTCTCATTTGTATAGTCAAGAGCGATGTACCACAAGGATGAATTAAAGTTAAGTAAACAGACGCTACGTAGTTTTCTTTAGTGCATTCATACGTATCCTGTTCCAGACTTCACGCCCGTCTGCGTTAGATAGCGTGCATTTCGGCCTCCTCGATCTGCAAGGTGTTGGCACATTTGCCAACACATCATGATACACAGGAGGACACTAGCAACCAAGAATAAAAATCGGAGAGTGTAAGCCAAGAACTAAATGTCGTCTTCAGTCCTTACTATAAATCGAATCCTGCCTCGGGCATGGATGTGTGTGATGTCCTTAGGTTAGTTAGGTTTAAGTAGTTCTAGGGAAGTGATGACCTCAGGAGCTAAGTCCCATAGTACTCAGAACCATTTGAACCATATAAATCGAAGAAGCAATCACATAAATAAAAGAAAGGTTCTGTAGTTTGATTAAAATCAGAGTGAAGGAAAGTCAGTGGTAAGATTCACTGATGGAAATGCATTCGTGAACGAAAGTAACAAACTATCAGAGGCCGTGCTGAATACACAGTCTAAAAAGCAGAAAGACAAACGATCACAGCGCCTGTTGAATAAGCAGTCACACACTGTGGACTGATGGTAAATCGAAGAAATACGTTAGTAATGAGGAGTAAGTGGAAATGGGATATACGATAAAATTAACAAGAAAACTGGGACCTATGAAGTTGACGAAATGAATTAATTGTGCTATCTTGGAAGGAAAAAAAAACACATGATGGACGAAGCAGTGGGGACATGAAAAGCAGAGAAGCACAGGTAAAGAGAGAATTCCTGCCTAAGAGAATTCCACTAGTATCAAGTATTGGCAGTAATAATTTGAGATTTCCGAGAATGAACTTTTGGAGCACAGCATCGTATGACAGTTGACTGTGAGTAATCGGAAACGAAGAGAATGGAAGTGTTTGAGACATGTTCCTGTAGAAGTATGTTCAAAATTAAGTAGATTTATGGAGAAAAGAAACGAGAAGTGTATCTGCTCAATTGGCTAGGAAACCAGTATGTGGAAAGCTGTGACAAGAACAAGGAACAGGGTGGTAGGACATCTATTAAGACTTCAGGGAACAACATACAACGTACTAGACTGAACTGTAGAGGGTAAAAACTGTAGAGGAAGACAGAATACAGGCAGCAAATAATTGAGAGCAGTGACTGCACGTGCTACTCTGAGATGAAGAGGTTGGTACAGGACATGGTTTTGTGGTAGGCTGCATAAAAACCAGGTATGAGTACTAATGACTCGAAAAACTAGGGAGGTGGGGACGGGGGGTAATGGAATCTTTGATAAGCACAAAGTGTCACGAACGAAATGTTGTGCAGAAGACTATCAGCGTAGGTTGGCAGCAGTGGCGTGACATATGTCGAGCAGAGCGCACTCAACGCGCACAGCAGCGGGCCGCATGGGAGACAGCCAACAGGATTGCTGGAACGCTCGACGCGTCACCGTACAGGGAAATCCCCTTTCCTCGGGGAACGAGTGCTCTCGTATGCGTGGGCGAGACGTGCGCGGGGTTCTCAGCCAGCCAGTGAGTGCAACACGCTGCGTAGGCGCTACCAGCCTACAGAGTGGAGAGCGCTGAAGGCGTCAGAGCTCGGCGCCGGCTTTTTGCGGGATATATGACAAGATCAGACAGGAAAGACGCGAAGAAGCTAAATACGTGCTCTCAGGTGACAAAAGTCATAGGATACCTCCTGATATTGTGTAGTACCTGCTTTTACCCGGCATAGCGCAGAAACTCGACGTGGCATGGACTCAGCAAGTGGTTGAAAGTACTCTGCAGATATACTGAACCATGCTGCCCCTGCAGCCGTGCAGAATTGCGGAAGTGTTGTCAGTGCAGGATGTTGCGCCCGAACTGGCCTCTAGATTGCGTCCCGTAAAGGTTCGAGGGGAGTCGCGTCCAGCGATCTTCGTGGTCAACCATTCGATCGAATGTCGCAGTTCGTAGTAATAGACGGCAAATCGTCGAGTAAAACTGAAGTGATATCAGGCGTTCCCCTGGGACCTCTGCTGTTCCTGATCTATATAAATGACCTGGGTGACAATCTCAGCAGTTCTCTTAGGTTGTTCGCAGATGATGCTGTAATTTACCGTCTAGTAAGGTTATCCGAAGACCAGTATCAGTTGCGAAGCGATTTAGAAAAAATTGCTGTATGGTGTGGCAGGTGGCAGTTGACGCTAAATAACGAAAAGTGTGAGGTGATCCACATGAGTTCCAAAAGAAATCCGTTAGAATTCGATGGCTCGATAAATAGTACAATTCTCAAGGCTGTCAATCCAACTAAGTACCTGGGTGTTATAATTACGAACAACTTCAGTTGGAAAGACCACATAGATAGCCGGCCGGAGTGGCCGTGTGGTTCTAGGCGCTACAGTCTGGAACCGAGCGACCGCTACGGTCGCAGGTTCGAATCCTGCCTCGGCCATGGATGTGTGTGATGTCCTTAGGTTAGTTAGGTTTAATTAGTTCTAAGTTCTAGGCGACTGATCACCTCAGAAGTTAAGTCGCATAGTGCTCAGAGCGATTTGAACCATTTGAACCACATAGATAATATTGTGGGGAAGGCGTGCCAAAGGTTGCGTTTCATTGGCAGGACACTTAGAAGATGCAACAAGTCCACTAAAGAGACAGCTTACACTACATTCGTTCGTCTTCTGTTAGAATATTGCTGCGCGGTGTGGGATCCTTACCAGATGGGATTGACGGAGGACATCGAAAGGGTGCACAAAACGGCAGCTCGTTTTGTATTATCACGTAATAGGGGAGAGAGTGTGGCCGATATGATACGCGAGTTGGGATGGAAGTCATTAAAGCAAAGACGTTTTTCGTCGCTGCGAGATCTATTTACGAAATTTCAGTCACCAACTTTCTCTACCGAATGCGAAAATATTTTGTTGAGCCCAACCTACATAGGTAGGAATGATCATCAAAATAAAATGAGAGAAATCTGAGCTCGAACAGAAAGATTTAGGTGTTCGTTTTTATCGCGATCTGTTCGGGAGTGGAATGGTAGGGAGATAGTATGATTATGGTTCGATGAACCCTCTGCCAAGCACTTAAATGTGAATTGCAGAGTAATCATGTAGATGTAGATGTAGATGTATCCGAACACAACAATTTATAGGCAATGACCGGTTCAGTAAGAACAGAAGACCCAGTCCATTCCATGTGAACACAGAACACACTGTTTGGAGATGCCACCAGGTTGCACTTTGCCTTATTGATAACTTGGGACCAGAGCTTCATGGGGTCTGCCCCACTCTGGAACCCTATCAAGTGAAATCGGACTCATCTCACCATGTCAAGATTTTCCAGGTCACGTCTTGGGTCCAACTGATATGGTTACGAGTCCAGGAGAAGCTTGACCTAACCGATACGTTCGTCGTACCTCTCACACTGATTTCTGCGGTTATTTCACACAGTATCACTTGCCTGTAAGCACTGTCAACTCTACGCAAACGCTGCTGCTCTCGGTCGTTAAGTGAATGGCGTCGGCCACTGCGTTGTCGGTGGTGAGAGGCAGTCACTGAAATTTGGTGTCCTCGGCACACTCTTGGCGCTGTGAATCTCGGAATTAGGTCGGACACCTTTTCAGACGAATCACCTGAGTCTAAATGACAGCTCCGCCAATGCATTGCCCTTTTACACGGAGGGGAATCTGTTGAGAGGCCAGAAAAACGTGTGGTTCCTGAAGAGGGGCACCAGCCTTTTCAGTAGTTGCAGGGGCAACAGTCTGGATGATTGACTGATCTGACCTTGTAACACTAACCAAAACGGCCTTGCTGTGCTGGTATTGCGAACGGCTGAAAGCAACGGGAAACTACAGCCGTAATTTTTCCTGAGGGCGTGCAGCTTTACTGTATGGTTAAATGATGACGGCGTTCTTTTGGGTAAAATATTCCGGAGGTAAAATAGTCCCCCATTCAGATCGGGCGGGGACTACTCAAGAGGACGTCGTTATCGGGAGAAAGAAAACTGGCGTTCTACGGATCGGAGCGTGGAATGTCAGATCCCTTAATCGGGCAGGTAGGTTAAAAAAATTTAATAAGATGCACATCAACAAAAGCAAGACGAGGATAATGGAATGTAGTCGAGTTAACTCGGGTGATGCTGACTGAATTAGATTAGGGAATGAGATACTTAAAGTAGTAAAGGAGTTTTCCTATTTGGGGAGCAAAATAATTGATGATGATCGAAGCAGAGAGGATATAAAATGTAGACTGGCAATGGCAAGCAAAGCGTTTCTGAAGAAGAGAAATTTGTTAAGATCGAGTATAGATTTAAGTGTAGGGAGGTCGTTTCTGAGAGTATTTGTATGGAGTGTAGCCATGTATAGAAGTGAAACATGGATGATAAATAGTTTGGACTAGAAGAGAATAGAAGTTTTCGAAATGTGGTGCTACAGAAGAATGCTGAAGATTAGATGGCTAGATCACATAACTAATGAGGAAGTATTGAATAGGATTGGGGAGAAGTTTGTGGCACAATTTGAGAAGGAGAAGGGACCGGTTGGTAGGACATGTTCTGAGGCATCAAGGGATCTCCAATTTAGTATTGGAGGGCAGCGTGGAGGGTAAAAATCGTAGAGGGAGACCAAGAGATGAATACACTAAGCAGATTCAGAAGGATGTAGGCTGCTGTACGTACTGGGCGATGAAGCAGTTTGCACGGGGTAGAGTAGCATGGAGAGCTGCATCAAACCAATCTCAGGCCTGAAGACCACAACAACAACAACAAGAACGACAACAACAACCTTGTGTACACGATACTACTGCTGTATGTGTATCTGCATATCGCTATCCCATGATTTTGTGACCTCAGTGTGGTACATGCTAGGTTATAAGGCTTATGAGGTTCTGTGCGAGAGGGTGAACTGTCTGTGACAGTCCTTGGAGCTGACAGTGGTACAGGAATGACTGCCCAGAGGAAAGTTGGTCTCCGCCCTTGATTTCATCATAATGACGTCTGCAGTTCAACTACCGCGTAATTTACTGCTCAAAGACTGTTGAGAGAATTGAGAATATGGCTCTGAGCACTATGGGACTTAACGTCTGAGGTCAGCAGTCCCCTAGAACTTAGAACTACTTAAACCTAACTCACCTAAGGACATCACACACATCCATGCCGGAGGCAGGATTCGATGCAACGACCGTAGCGGTCGCGCGGTTCCAGACTGTAGCGCCTAGAACAGCTCGGCCACTCTGGCCGACAATTGAGAATACGGGACAATGGTGGCAACACTGTGTGGGAAGCATTTCCATATGAATGTAATAACAAGTCTGGAGTTGCCAGTCAAGGTAGAGGCATATTGCATAACGCTTCACGATTGTGAAATAATACACTTTGGAGCTGCACAGTATGTGGATGGTCAGCACGTTTTTCTCATGATGACACCATTGAATGCTTCGAAATAGTATGCAGATAATAAACAAGATTAAGAAGAGGTGTGTGAAGTGTGTATCATAGTGAAGGGAATAAATAGTTCCTTTGGTCCTCGATACGCGTGTGCAGTTGTCGTCCGCAGTTTCTTTCACACGATGCCACGTATTAAGATTTGCCTAAAAATATGCAAAGGGGGGACCATTGTGGCCGTGGAACAGTTCTCTCTTAAGCCAACCACTGATGTGGAACTCCGGCGTCAAGTCTGTGCTTTATACTTGTCTCCTATAGGATTGGGCGTCCGAAATAGCGGAGGAAAGTTTTGGATTCAACTTCCAGCCAAGGCCGTGGGCATATCAGATGAAGTGCAATACTTCGTTATCTCAAGAGACCACCTGTCGAACGCTGGGCTAACGGCACAACGGTTGTCGTTGCACGGATGAAGTGGCACTTTACATCTGATTCCTACACCAGTCGCCATGATGGAGCCTAAGGAAATAATGTGTTGGTGTGTATTCAGATTTTTTGTGTCATCTCTTCTTTTGCCGCAAGTCTTATTTTCTTCGTGGAACATGGAGAGTGAACAGTGGAGACCAGAAGAGAGTAGAAGCTTTTGAAAGATTAGACGGGCACACCGGAAAACCAACGAAGAGGCACTAAATCGAATCGAGATGAAGAGATTAATCTACATCTACTTCTATCCGCTGCAAACAACTGTAAAATAGTATTGTACCAGTTATTAGGGATTTTTCCCGTTCACTTCACGTATGGAGGACGTGAAGAATGACTGTTTAAGTGACTCTGTGTCTGCTGCAATTAATCTAATCTTGTCCTCACGATGGCTATGGGTGCGATACGTGGCGGGCTGTACTATATCCTTCATTCAAAGCGGGTTCGTGAAACTTCTTAACTAAACTTTGTTAGGATACTTTGCGTCTTCCAGTTCAGTTGTTTGAACGTCTCTGTGACGCTGTCATGTCGCCCTCCCCTGTAGATGTTCAGTATTCCCGATTAGTTCGATTCGATATGGGTACAAAGCATTTTATCAGTAGTCTAAAATGGGCTGCATGAGTGATCCGCAGGCTACCTTCCCCGTAGACACTGCCTTTCAGTAGTGTTCTATGAATGAACCGGAGTGTGCCACCTCCTTTACCCACGACTGAACCTGTGTGATTTTCCCATTTCACATCCCTAAAATATGTTACAACCACGTGTTTGTATGAGATGGTCATGGCACAGCTGGATGGGATGGGTAGAGAAGACTTATCGTCAGACATTGATCGGTTTAGTAATGGAAGGGCGTAAGGGTATCAAAAGTTTTAGAAGCGGACGAATGGCTACAAGAAACAGATTGATGAGAACGTAGACTGCAGTAGTTATTTGGAGGTGAAGAGGCTCACACAGGATAGAGTAGCGTGGAGAGCTGCATCAAACCAGTCTCAAGACTGAAGATCGCAACAACAACGGCAACAGCTCTTGGCTCCATCAAGATACAGCTTATTGAGGGAAATGTTTTCGTAACGGCTCTTTTTTTTAATGAAAAGTCCTCTTTGCGAGCGGCATTTATTTGAAATCTCTGCGATTTACCAATTTCTTGTGGCAAGACTGAAGCTCACAAAAAGCAATATTTATGGGTTTCCATACACTAGAGGACGGCGGAGAAGGCCCTAAAATTGCGAAGAATTCCTTTACTACAGCCGGAGACGTGATAAAATTATCCACTTGGACACCTCTGCTACACAATTTCCCTTTTCAAAGAAATTAGTGGACAAACTGGGAAACGAGAGTGAGCTGGGAATCGTTATTCCAGTATACGGCACTTGCAAGCGTTCACTAATTTCCTGTTCTTGAAAAATTCAAAAGCACAAGATCGAATGATGAACACATAGCTCTGTCGAAGCCGGTCACCCAGTAAAATGCTTTTTCAGCGATGTTGGCTTGTGAAGTTTCCTCCAGTTACAAATTCCTGGACATGAAAGAACGAGCCAACCACAAGTGGTGATTGCTGTTACGCAGTGAGCCACAGTAAATCAGTGGGCGACTCAGAAACCTTCCAGGACGAAAACAGCTAAGAATCAACATAGAAACAATGTTGGTTTGTTTAGAGGGGACGAAAGGAGTAACGTGTAAATATTTTATTCCCAGTCGTAGCGGACTCAAGGAAAAACAGTTACCTTCTTCTATTGAAACGATTGCATGAGCCAGAGCATCATGATTATCTACATCTACACTCCTGGAAATGGAAAAAAGAACACATTGACACCGGTGTGTCAGACCCACCATACTTGCTCCGGACACTGCGAGAGGGCTGTACAAGCAATGATCACACGCACGGCACAGCGGACACACCAGGAACCGCGGTGTTGGCCGTCGAATGGCGCTAGCTGCGCAGCATTTGTGCACCGCCGCCGTCAGCGTCAGCCAGTTTGCCGTGGCATACGGAGCTCCATCGCAGTCTTTAACACTGGTAGCATGCCGCGACAGCGTGGACGTGAACCGTATGTGCAGTTGACGGACTTTGAGCGAGGGCGTATAGTGGGCATGCGGGAGGCCGGGTGGACGTACCGCCGAATTGCTCAACACGTGGGGCGTGAGGTCTCCACAGTACATCGATGTTGTGCACGTGCACGTGCCCGTCGACCTGGGACCGGACCGCAGCGACGGACGGATGCACGCCAAGACCGTAGGATCCTACGCAGTGCCGTAGGGGACCGCACCGCCACTTCCCAGCAAATTAGGGACACTGTTGCTCCTGGGGTATCGGCGAGGACCATTCGCAACCGTCTCCACGAAGCTGGGCTACGGTCCCGCACAACGTTAGGCCGTCTTCCGCTCACGCCCCAACATCGTGCAGCCCGCCTCCAGTGGTGTCGCGACAGGCGTGAATGGAAGGACGAATGGAGACGTGTCGTCTTCAGCGATGAGAGTCGCTTCTGCCTTGGTGCCAATGATGGTCGTATGCGTGTTTGGCGCCGTGCATGTGAGCGCCACAATCAGGACTGCATACGACCGAGGCACACAGGGCCAACACCCGGCATCATGTTGTGGGGAGCGATCTCCTACACTGGCCGTACACCACTGGTGATCGTCGAGGGGACACTGAATAGTGCACGGTACATCCAAACCGTCATCGAACCCATCGTTCTACCATTCCTAGACCGGCAAGGGAACTTGCTGTTCCAACAGGACAATGCACGTCCGCATGTATCCCGTGCCACCCGACGTGCTCTAGAAGGTGTAAGTCAACTACCCTGGCCAGCAAGATCTCCGGATCTGTCCCCCATTGAGCATGTTTGGGACTGGATGAAGCGTCGTCTCACGCGGTCTGCAAGTCCAGCACGAACGCTGGTCCAACTGAGGCGCCAGGTGGAAATGGCATGGCAAGCCGTTCCACAGGACTACATCCAGCATCTGTACGATCGTCTCCATGGGAGAATAGCAGCCTGCATTGCTGCGAAAGGTGGATATACACTGTACTAGTGCCGACATTGTGCATGCTCTGTTGCCTGTGTCTATGTGCCTGTGGTTCTGTCAGTGTGATCATGTGATGTATCTGACCCCAGGAATGTGTCAATAAAGTTTCCCCTTCCTGGGACAATGAATTCACGGTGTTCTTATTTCAATTTCCAGGAGTGTAGATACACATTTGCAGAGCACCATACGCTGCATGGTGCAGAATACTGCGTACCTTCCTCTGAAGAGCGATAATTTGTCTTATATTGTTTTACCGGTTTTCACGTGGAATGTAAGTCACAGCAGTAGAATCGTTCTTCGGTCAGGTGGGAAAGTCCGTTCTGCAAATTTTCTCAATACTGTTTCTCAAAAAGAACGTCATTTTTCCTCCGGCAGTCCCTTTTGGAGCTCCAGGTTCAAACCTGTCGGTAACAAATCTAGCTGCGTGACTGTAAATTGCTTCCACGACCTCCCTTAACCCAAGATGGTGCGGGCGACAAACACTCCAGCACTGTTCGAGTAAGATCAAGAGAGCGTCGACTAGTGTCCTATACGCGGTCTATCACGCATGAACCAGACTTCCCTAATATTGTCCCAGTAAGGCAAATTCGAGCATTCGCCTGCCCTGCTACCGATGTTACGTGCTCGTTCTACTTCATATCGGTTTGCAGCGTTACTCTTTACATATTTAGTCGACGTCATTATGTCAAGCAGGGCACCACTAATGCTGTATTCGACCATTACAGGATTGTTTTTCCTTCTCATCCGCATTAACTTACATTTCTCTATATTTAGAGCAAGCTCCCATCATGACAACAACTACAAATTTCGTCCGAGTAATGTTGAATCCTCCTACAGTCACTCACCAACAGAAGCAGACAGCTGCCCACGCTGTCCGTCATATCGTTTGTATACAGAAAACACGCGCCTCCCCGGTGCACTCTTGACGACACCCCTGTCTGTTGTGAACACTCGCCGCCGCGGACTCCATTCTGCCACCCACACGGCTCTGAACCTGTTCCACACGACCGTCCCTTCGATAACAACGTGCAGTATGGCACCGTGTCAAACGCTTTCCGGAAATCTAGAAATACGGAATCTGCCTCTTGCCTTTCATGCATAGTTCGCAGTATACCATGCGAGAAAAGGGCAAGCTGGGTTTCGCTCGAGCGATGCTTCCTAAGTCGTTGGTGATCTGTGGACATAAGCTTTTCTGTCTAATTGTGACGGTTAGAATATCTTCCAGGATTCTGTAGCAAACAAATGTTAAGGCTCCCGCTCTGTAACTTAGCGGGTCCCTCATTTTAACCTTTTATATACAGGAGTCAAGAGAAAAATCAAGACACTTTCATAGGATTTGTCGACCTGGAAAAAGCGTTCGACAATATAAAATGGAGCAAGCTGTTCGAGATTCTGAAAAAAGTAGGGGTAACCTATAGGGAGAGATGAGTCATATACAATATGTACAACAACCAAGAGGGAATGATAAGAGTGGACGATCAAGAAGGAAGTGCTCGTATTAAGAAGGGTGTAAGACAAGGCTGTAGCCTTTCGCCCCTACTCTTCAATCTGTACATCGAGGAAGCAATGATGGAAATAAAAGAAAGGTTCAGGAGTGGAATTAAAATACAAGGTGAAAGGATATCAACGATACGATTCGCTGATGACATTGCTATCCTCAGTGAAAGTGAAGAAGAATTAAACGATCTGCTGAACGTGAAACGTCCCCTTAGAAAAATTGTACAAGACTGTGCTTAACCTGACACACAATGTTTTTAGCGCAACGCAATATGACTATCAAAGATCCCTGCAAAAGAATGGCCCTGAGTAACATTAAACTATACCTTTCAGAAATCACTTACCTCACAAAAATCTTCATTACTCGAACTACAGCAATACGGCGAGCGCCACTACTGCCAGCTAAATAAAAGATTCAAACTACTGAAGGCACTAACTACTGATAGGGATAGTTAGCAAATGAAAGATTTTAATAGTGAACAAACACTGTATTTACCTTAATATCATCAAAAGTCATAATATATGTAATTTGAAAACTCCGCCATCTCTCTCCTCACATCCACCACTGCTGGCGGCTCACCTGTAACTGCGCAACGCTACGCGCTGTTCACATCCAGCTGCCGCTGCCCAACACTACAATGGCATACAACAATGCAAACTAGCCACAGACTGCACACAGCACAGCCAGTGATTTTCATACAGAGCGCTACGTAACGTTGCCAATAAGAAAACATAAACAGCCTACTTACATAAAGAAAACATAAACAGCCTACTTACAAACGGAATGAACAGTCTAATGAGTACACAGTATGGTTTAAGAGTAAATCGGAGAAACACGAGGGTAATGAGAAGTAGTAGAAATGAGAACAGCGAGAAACTTAACATCAGGATTGATGGTCACGAAGTCAATGAAGTTAAGGAATTCTGCTACCTAGGCAGTAAAATAACCCATGACGGAGCAAGGAGGACATCAAAAGCAGACTCGCTATGGCAAAAAAGACATTTCTGGCCAAGAGAAGTCTACTAATATCAAATACCGGCCATAATTTGAGTTAGAAATTTCTGAAGATGTACGTCTGGAGTACAGCTTTGTATGGTAGTGAAACATGGACTGTGGGAAAACCGGAACAGAAGAGAATCGAAGCATTTGAGATGTGGTGCTATAGACGAATGTTGAAAATTAGGTGGACTGATAAGGTAAGGAATGAGGAGGTTCTACGCAGAATCGGAGAGGAAAGGAATATGTGGAAAGCACTGATAAGGAGAAGGGACAGGATGATAGGACATCTGCTAAGACATGAGGGAATGATTTCCATGGTACTAGATGGAGCTGTAGAGGGCAAAAACTGTAGAGGAAGACAGAGGTTGGAATACGTCAAGCAAATAATTGAGGACGAAGGTTGCAAGTGCTACTCTGAGATGAAGAGGTTAGCACAGGAAAGGAATTCGTGGCGGGCCGCATCAAACCAGTCAGTACACTGATGACAAAAAAAAAAAAAAAAAAAGAAAAAAAAATACAGGAGTCACCTGCGTTTTTTCCCAGTTGCTTAGCACTTGATGTTCGGCGAGGGATTCGTGATGTAAGCAGACTAAGAAAAGGCAAGTGATGGAGAGTTCTCTCTGTATAATCGAATTCAGTTTTCGCGACCTGCCGACTTATTTGCATCCCACTCTTTCGGTAGCTACTCATCGACAGGGATACCTATTTCTATGCTGTCCGTGTGGGAGTCTGTACGACAGTCAAATGACGGTAGCTCTGTACGATTCTGCTGTGGCGTGTCGCAAAAGCCGTCAGGCGCTGACGCCGCACTGCAACCACTGCCGTCGGGGTGGTTGCCAGCTCAGCCCCTGCGACTGCACGACGTTCCGGTTCCGCCATTGGCAGCGTGACCTGCAGGGGGCCTTCGCGTACGCCGGAAAAAGCGCAGAGGGCGTGCAAGTCAGCAAGACAGGTCGCACTTCCGCGAACCTTTTGCTGCATCCGCCAATGCAAGTGCAACCAGTGAGGAGGAAGTGTACCTAGCGCCGCGCCCGCGCCGACCACCGCAGTTACTACGCAGTCAACCAAGAGAAGCAGCCTGCTCGCGGGCTTGTTGGTACTGTGTCAGACTCATCTGGCAGCACTGTAGAAACTGCGAACTCGTACAGACCGTAACTTAAGCGTTAGTCTGCTCCAGTGTGCTCTGTTCAAGGAGAGTTAGGATTTAAACATTTGGTAGTCAAACTAGTGGAGAACGAACTGTGACTGTAGAAGCTTTCATTGTCTTGTTTCCTCAGTGAAGACCTTTTCAAGCGCTTGAGTTTAGTTGCGAACTTACATCCCTGTTAGAAATTAGTTACAAACTTTGTTACTTATTTTGCATTGAACTTTTGTGTTGTTAAATATAGAACATGGACAACATGTTCGTGCATATCTCGCGTAAGTGTTTAATGTCCAGGATACTTCATCCTGCCTGAATGGTTTTCTAAACGCATTGATACCTGCATGAGGACAACACTCCCAGTCACACAGCGCTCTCTGCTTGGAAGTTTTCGATAAACGACAAACAAAGATTTTCTAACTCATGCTATGTCCTATATGTTCCCATCATTTTTCCGTAATCTCTAGAAAGAAGAGGGACATAACAGTGGAAAGCACGAAGATGTAACACAGAGTTGTACGGTTTTAAAAACAGTTTCCATCAACGTGTATCATTGTCTAGATATCCAAGCAGGTTTGAAGTCAAATTTGCGCTAAAACACGTATTAAGCAACTACCACATAAGGAGCTGACAATCAGGGATGAGTCTGACAATACCAGACACTCGTGCTGGCGAAACGTCGGAAAAGTCGTTAAAGCAAAAGTCGCCCAAAGAATCCATGACGAAACCTAAAACGCAGTGCGTCAAATAAGCAAATAAATTAGCCGCTGATTCGATAAATTTTAGTGCGCAAAAGTCCATACCTCGACGTTTTACAGTATAGCCTCTAGCTGAGCATTCGCATACACTCCAGTAAATCGGATGTTTTCAAATTATGAGGTAAATCATGAAACTTCCTGGCAGATTAAAACTGTGTGCCGGACCGAGACTCGAACTCGGGACCTTTGCCTTTCGCAGGCAAGTGCTCTACCAACTGAGCTACCCAAGCTCGACCCACGCCCCGTGCTCACAGCTTTAATTCCGCCAGTACCTCGTCTCCTACCTTCCAAACTTTACAGAAGCTCTCCTGCGAACCTTGCAGAACTAGCGCTCCTGAAAGAAAGGATATTGCGGAGACGGCTTAGCCACAGCTTGTGGGATGTTTCCAGAATGAGATATTCACTCTGCAGCGGGGTGTGGGCTGATATGAAATTTCCTGGCAGATTAAAACTGTGTGCCGGACCGAGACTCGAACTCGGGATCTTTGCCTTTTGCAGGCAAGTGCTCTACCAACTGAGCTACCCAAGAACGACCCACGCCCCGTCCTCACAGCTTTAATTCCGCCAGTACCTCGTCTCCTACCTTCCAAACTTCTCAGAAGCTCTCCTACGAACCTTGCAGAACTAGCACTCCTGAAAGAAAGGATATTGCGGAGACGGCTTAGCCACAGCCAGGGGGATGTTTCCAGAATGAGATTTTCACTCTGCGGAGTGTGCGCTGATTTGAAGCTTCCTGGCAGATTAAAACTGTGTGCCGGACAGAGATTCGAAGTAGGGACTTTGCCTTTCGCGGGCAAGTGGTAGAGTACTTGCCCGCGAAAGGCAAACGTCCCGAGTTCGAGTCTCGGTCCGGCACACAGTTTTAATTTGCTAATAAGTTTCATATCAGCTCACACTGCGCTGTAGAGTGAAAATTTCATTCTAGGTAAATCATAGTTAATGAATCAGTACCGACGAAAATAAAGGAAATTTGTGTCCGTGTCATTTTCACAACGAGATGTTACCGTTCACAAGTAGCAAAAATACCTCGCGCACAACATGTAGTTACCACTTCACCACTGACTGCACAGCCTGCCGAATCGCAGAAGCAGCTGGCGGCTCCCTCTACTCACCTCCCCAGCAGGAGTGTCCGTAGCTCAGGCACGATCCTGCAACACAAGGCAAACGGCACAGCGTCAACATCTGCTGCATCAGCAGTCCAGCAACACAGCATCAAGTGACAAAAGCAACACCGCCCATCAAACACTGTACATGGTCAGCATGTTGCCATAGTTTTCACTGAGGAGGCCTAATGTACTCTCGCTACTGACCTGTTTCATATCACAGCGAGAGGTCACAGTTATGTTACGTGCATCATAAAAATACCGTAATTAACCAGCTAACTAAGGTTTGAGTTTTTTTACTTTACTTTTTCATTTTTTTTAAACATACTACGTAAAAATCTCATTATACGTTAAAAGAATTTCGTAAAATGTTATCCACAGAATTTGGGGTCAACAACGATGAAGCAACTCATGCGGCTATATCAGGTGCCGTAATATCCAATAAGAAATTAGAATAAGTGAAAACTTAACAATCAACTTAAATATCACATTTGTATTGACCTGTGTACATCTGCGTCTTCGAAACATTCACAATAAAAAGGAACATTGAAGTTCTGACGTGACCACTTTGTTTCAAAACACAATCTGTTAGCTGATTCATCGACTGTATGAGTTAGCAGTACAAATCTGTTAGGCTTCTAGCATACGTGCAGTCCTTAGAAGATATAGTTTACACTAAGTATATGTTTTTCCCTGATTCGCAAATTCAATGCCCATCAGAAGCACAGGAACGTGTTGAAATTGTGAAAGACACAGAAACACTACTTCGAAATTCCCTTGTTTTATATTTTTCAGTCACTGCTGTTCCTAGGGTGCAGTCACTTCTTAAGAGTATTATCTCTTCACTATGAGTGTCCCCTGCAGCGCCACTAATTGTACGTTGCGTCTGTGATAACCACAATACAATGGCACTCTTGCCTTCTCACAAACGACATGTATTTACACTACTGGCCATTAAATTTGCTAGACCACGAAGATGACGTACTACACACGCGAAATTTAACCGACAGGAAGAAGATGCCGTGATATGCAAATTATTAACTGTTCAGAGCATTCACACAAGGTTGGCGCCGGTGGCGACACCTACAACGTGCTGACATGAGGAAAGTTTCCAACCGATTTCTCATACACAAACAGCAATTGACCGGCGTTGCCTGGTGAAACGTCGTTGTGATGCCTCGTGTAAGGAGGAGAAATGCGTACCATCACGTTTCCGACTTTGATAAAGGTCGGATTGTAGCCTATCGCGATTGCGGTTTACCGTATCGCGACTTTGCTAATCGCCCTGGTCGAGATCCAATGACTGTTAGCAGAATATCGAATCGGTGGGTTCAAGAGGGTAATACGGAACGCCCTGCTGGATCCCAACGGCCTCGTATCACTAGCAGTGGAGATGACAGGCATCTTATCCGCATGGCCGTAACGGATCGTGCAGCCACGTCTCGATCCCTGGGGCAACAGATGGGGACTTCTGCAAGACAACAACCATCTGCAAGAACAGTTGGACAACGTTTGCAGCAGCATGGACTATCAGCTCGGAGACCGTGGCTGTGGTTACCTCTGACGCTGCATCACAGACAGGAGCGCCTGCGATGGTGTACTCAACGACGAACCTGGGTGCACGAATGGCAAAACGTCATATTTTCGGATGAATCCAGGTTCTGTTTACAGCATCATAATGGTCGCATCCGTGTTTGGCGACATCGCGGTGAACGCACATTGGAAGCATGTATTCGTATCGCCATACTGGCGTATCACCCGGCGTGATGGTATGGGGTGACGTTGGTTACACGTCTCGGTCACCTCTTCTTCGCATTGACGGCACTATGAACAGTGGACGTTACATTTCAGATGTGTTACGACCCGTGGCTCTACCATTCATTCGATCCCTGCAAAACCTTACATTTCAGCAGGATAATTCACGACCGCATGTTGCAGGTCCTGCACGAGCCTTTCTGGATGCCGAAAATGTTAGACTGCTGCCCTGTCCAGCACATTCTCCAGATGTCTCACCAACTGAAAACGTCTGGTCAATGGCGGCCGAGCAACTGGCTCGTCACAATACGGCAGTCACTACTCCTGATGAACTGTGGTATCGTGTTGAAGCTGCATGGGCAGCTGTACCTGTACACGCCATCCAAGCTCTGTTGGACTCAATGCCCAGGCGTATCAAGGCCGTTATTACGGCCAGAGGTGGTTGTTCTGGCTACTGATTTCTCAGGATCTATGCACCCAAATTGCGTGAAAATGTAATCACATGTCAGTGCTAGTATAATATATTTGTCCAATGAATACGCATTTATCATCTGCATTTCTTCTTGGTGTAGCAATTTTAATGGCCAGTAGTGTAGTTTCCACAAGAAACTTTGTTTCTAAACCTGGTAGAAAATTCGGAGACATTCTGTTCGTATGTGAAGTATGCTGGCGGGAAGACACAGGCAATGCCCTCTGCGCGATAGCAATGGAGATACTATCGGAGACAGTGCTCCCAAAGCAGAGTTATTACACACAACCTTCCGAATTGCCTTCACAAAAAAAGACGAAGAAAATATTCCAGAATTCGAGTGAGTAACTAAGAAGTAAATGATCTCGGAGTAGTGAAGCAACTTAAAATCAATAAAGCCAAGTCTTCCGGTCAAGATTGTATATCACTTAGGTTCCTTTCAGAGTATGCTGATGCGATAGCTCCATACAACAGCTTGCTCGACAAAGCATCAGTACCCAGAGGATGGAAAGTTGCACAGATCAAACTAATATTCTAGAAAGGTAGTAGGAGTAATCCACTAAATTACAGGCCCATACCATTAACTCGATATGCAGCAGGATTTTGAAACGTAAATTGTGTTCGAATATTATTAAGTGCCTCGAAGAAAACGGTCCCTTTATACACACGAACTGTTGAGTGATATTGACATGGGATTTCAAACTGATTCCGTGTTCTAGATTTCTAAAAGACTTCTGACACTGTAACACACAAGTGGCTTGTAGTGAAATTGCGTGTTTATGAAATATCGTCTCAGTTATGTGACTGAATTCATGATTTCCTGTCAGAGAGGTCACAGTTATTAGTAATTGACGGGAAGTGTTATATGCCCTTTGCTGTTTGTTACCTATATAAACGTTTTGGGAAACAATCTGCGCAGCCGTCTTAGATTGTTTGCAGATCACGCTGTCGTTTATCGTCTAATAAAATTATTAAAACATTAAAAGAAACTGCACAACGATTTAGAAAAGATATCAGTATGGTGTGAAATTTGACGATTGACCCTAAATAAGGGCAAGTGTGAGGTCATCCACATGAGTGCTAAAAGGAATCCGTTAAACTTCGGTTGCATGATAAATAAGCCAAACCTAAAGGCAATAAATTCAACTAAATACCTAGGAATTAAAATTACGAACAACTTAAATTGGAAGGAATACGTAGAAAATGTTGTAGGGAAGGCTAATCAGAGACTGCGATTTATTGGCAAGACACTTAGAAACTGTAACAGATCTACTAAGGAGACTGCCTACACTACGCTTGTGCGTCCTGACGGAGTACATCGAAAAAATTCAAGAAGGGCACCGCGTTTTGTATTATGTGAAAATGGGGAGAGACTGTGACGGACATGATACAGGATTTGGGATGGGCAGCACCAAAACAAAGGCGTTTTTAGTTAAGGCGGAATCTTTTCAGGAAATTCCAATCACCAACTGTCTGCGCTGAATGGGAAAATCTTTTGTTGATCCCGACCTACACAGGGAGAAACGTTCATCACGTTAAATTAGGGAAATCAGACCTCGCATGGGAAGATTTAGGGGTTCATTTTTTCTGCGAGATATAGTAGAGTGGAATAATAGAGAATTATTGTGGAGCTGGTTCGACGAACCCTGTGCCAGGCAGATAAATGGGGGGGTTGGACGTCAATAGGGGCGACTTGGAGCAGGAGAGGGCACCAGGACATTTTAATTTCCACTGTCCATACTTTCACAAACAAATTCATAAAACTTTGTCAGCATGACCAGGAATGATTCATGATTCACACTCATAGCACTGGAAGCACTAGGGTGGAGAAGACAGAGGGACAAAAGGCAAGCGCTAAAACATAGACAGAATTATGAAACCTATCCTCACATATAAAACTGAATCAGCCGATGAGGCGTTGTCAGCTAAAATTGACGGTAACAAGTCCGGCAACCGAAGATTACGTCGCAGGCCAGCCAAAGCAGGACAACGCAACCGAATATGGGCCACTGTCAACCGGTCGCCACGCAGACACTGGGGTGGGTCTTCACGGCGCAGAAGGTAGCCGTGTGTCACCCAAGCGTGGCCATTGCGGAGCCGGCAGAGAACCACAGAGTCCCTGCGAAAGGCGCGCATGGAGGATTTCCGCACCTTCGTACTCTCCTTAATGGCACGCAGTTTGCTGTGTGAACCGAGGTTATGCCATTCCGTCTCCCGAAGCCGAAAAACCTTGCGGCGTAATCCTGAACGCAGGTCAGCTTCAGAGATGCTCGTCTACGGAAGAGGTTCCCGCGCATCCTGTTTGGCCAGCCTGTCAGCAAGTTCGTTGCCTGGGACTCCAACGTGACCCGGGGTCCAGACAAACACCCCTGAACGACTGGACAGTTCCAGGGGAGAGATGGGCACCTGGATGTTCGCTACCAAAGGATGGCGAGGGTAGCACTGGTCGATAGCTTGTAGGCTGCTCAAGGAGTCAGTACGTAGGAGAAATGACTCGGCATGAGCGGATGTGCTCAAGAGAACGAGGTGTGGCCACCAGCTCTGCAGTGAAAACGCTGCAGCCATCCTGCAAGGAGCGCTGTTCATATGTCCTCTGTGAGGATAGGCAAAGCCGAGGTGACCGTCGGCCATCGAGCCTTCGGTGTAAACCACTTCAGAGCCCCGGGACGCGTCGAGAACCGAGAGGAGGAACTGAGTCGTTAAGGACACATGGAAGGCCGAAACGAAGCTGCGGCCTAGGGTGCAGGAAGGCGCGAAGGCTGGAAGGAGGGGCTAACATGTGTCTGGCGCACAGTGCAGCGATCCCTGCTATGGTGAACAGACGTGGTCGACCTGAACCTTTACTACAACAACACCCACCCACACTTTCCTATGCAGTCCAACATCGGGCCACTGAAACTTCAGAATGCGCCACAACTTTGTATATACGAGGTGCATTCAAGTTCTAAGGCCTCCGATTTTTTTAAAATTAACTACTCACCCGAAATCGATGAAACTGGCGTTACTTCTCGACGTAATCGCCCTGCAGACGTACACATTTTTCACAACGCTGACGCCATGATACCATGGCAGCGGCGAAGGCTTCTTTAGGAGTCTGTTTTGACCACTGGAAAATCGCTGAGGCAATAGCAGCACAGCTGGTGAATGTGCGGCCACGGAGAGTGTCTTTCATTGTTGGAAAAAGCCAAAAGTCACTAGGAGCCATGTCAGGTGAGTAGGGAGCATGAGGAATCACTTCAAAGTTGTTATCACGAAGAAACTGTTGCGTAACGTTAGCTCGATGCGCGGATGCGTTGTCTTGGTGAAACAGCACACACGCAGCCCTTCCCGGACGTTTTTGTTGCAGTGCAGGAAGGAATTTGTTCTTCAAAACATTTTCGTAGGATGCACCTGTTACCGTAGTGCCCTTTGGAATGCAATGGGTAAGGATTACGCTCTCGCTGTCCCAGAACATGGACACTATCATTTTTTCAGCACTGGCGGTTACCCGAAATTTTTTTGGTGGCGGTGAATCTGTGTGCTTCCATTGAGTTCACTGGCGCTTTGTTTCTGGATCGAAAAATGGCATCCACGTCTCATCCATTGTCACAACCGACGAAAAGAAAGTCCCATTCGTGCTGTCGTTGGGCGTCAACTTTGCTTGGCAACATGCCACACGGGCAGCCGTGTGGTCGTCCGTCAGCATTCGTGGCACCCACCTGGATGACACTTTTCGCATTTTCAGGTCGTCATGCAGGATTGTGTGCACAGAACCCACAGAAATGCCAACTCTGGAGGCGATCTGTTCAACAGTCATTCGGCGATCCCCCAAAACAATTCTCTCCACTTTCTCGATCATGTCGTCAGACCGGCTTGTGCGAGCCCGAGGTTGTTTCAGTCTGTTGTCACACGATGTTCTGCCTTCATTAAACTGTCGCACCCACGAACACACTTTCGACACATCCATGACTCCATCACCACATGTCTCCTTCAACTGTCAATGAATTTCAATTGGTTTCACACCACGCAAATTCAGAAAACGAATGATTGCACGCTGTTCAAGTAAGGAAAACGTCGCCATTTTAAGTATTTAAAACAGTTCTCATTCTCGCCGCTGGCGGTAAAATTCCATCTTCCGTACGGTGCTGCCATCTCTGGGACGTATTGACAATGAACGTGGCCTCATTTTAAAACAATGCGCATGTTTCTATCTCTTTCCAGTCCTGAGAAAAAAAAATCGGAGGCCTTAGAACTTGAATGCACCTCGTACCACGATTCGACCAACTGGCAAAGCGGAGACACACAGTGAGACCCTCTCCAAACTGTGTGACGTGCTGATAACGTCGACCCCGTGGCGTCTGCATGTTCCTCACAGTCATCACTCAGTCTCACGCTTTTCACGTCCCCTTGCATTAGCTACCAGGTCTGGTAACAACCTTAAACACGAATAACGCCTTTGTCAGTTAATCGAAACTCTAATCGTTCACATACGCTCCGATGGTGTGTACGTGTAAGAAGTTACTCGACATGCGGCCATATCTTCTAGGTCATCTACTTTTTATGCCGGGCAGGCTAGTATCGTACACTTCTATCAGCGGTAGTTTTCGCTATTAACTGTGCTACACCCGAATAGGAATTTGACAGAGCACTGAAAGGCCTAAGACGAAACAAGGCCTAGAGAGTAGACAACATTTCATTAGAACTACTGATAGCCTTGGGAGAGCCAGCCCTGACAAAACTCTACCATCTCGTGAGCAAGATGTATGAGACAGGCGAAATACCCTCAGACTTCAAGAAGAATATAATAATTCCAATTCCAAAGAAAGCAGATGCTCACAGGTGTTAAAACCACAGAACTATCAGTTTAATAAGCCACGGCTGTAAAATACTAACATGAATTATTTACAGACGATCGGAAAAAAAACGGTTGAAGCCGGCCTCGGGGAAGATCAGTTTGGATTCCGTAGAAATGTTGGAACACGTGAGGCAATATTGACCTTACAACTTATCTTAGAAGAAAGATTAAGGAAAGGCAAACCTACGATTCTCTCATTTGTAAACTTAGAGAAAGCTGTTGACAATGTTGACTGGAATACTCTCTTTCAAATTCTCAAGGTAGCAGGGGTAAAATACAAAGTCTGAAAGACTATTTACAATTTGTTCAGAAACCAGACGCCATTTATAAGAGTCGAGGGGCATGAAAGGGAAGTGGTGGTTGGGAAGGGAGTGAGACAGGGTTGCAGTCTCTCCCCGCTGTTATTCAATCTGTATATTGAGCAAGCAGTAAAGGAAACAAAAGAAAATTTGGAGTAGGAACTAAAATACATGGAGAAAAAAATAAAAACGCTGAGGTTTGCGGATGACATTGTAATTATGTCAGAGACAGCAAAGGACCTGGAAGAGCAGCTGAATGGAATGGAAAGCGTCTTGAAAGGAGGACATAAGATTTACATCAAAAAAATCAAAACGAGGATAATGGAATGTAGTCGAATTAAGTCGATTGATGCTGAGGGAATTAGATTAGGAAATGAGATACTTAAAGTATTAAACGAGTTTTGCTATTTGGGGAGCAAAATAACTGATGATGGTCGAAGTAGAGAGGATATAAAATGTAGACTGGCTGTGGCAAGGAACGCGTTTCTGAAGAAGAGAAATTTGTTAAGATCGAGTATTGATTTAAGTGTCAGGAAATCGTTTCTGAGAGTATTTGTATGGAGTGTAGCAATGTATGGAAGTGAAACATGGACGATAACTAGTATAGACAAGAAGAGAATAGAAGCTTTCGAAATGTGGTGCTACAGAAGAATGCTGGAGATTAGATGGATAGATCACGTAACTGATGTGGGGGCACTGAACAGAATTGGGGAGAAGAGGAATTTGCGTCACAACTTGACAAGAACGAGGGATCGGTTGGTAGGACACGTGCTGAGGCATCAAGGGATCACCAATTTAGTACTGCAGGGGTAAAAATCACAGTGGCAGAACAAGAGATGAACACACTAAACAGATTCAGAAAGATGTAGGCTGCAGTATTTATTCGGAGATGAAGAAGAATGTAGGTTCAGAACTTATTCGGAGATGAAGAGGCTCGCATAGGATAAGGTAGCAAGGAGAGCTGCATCAAAGCAGTCTGTGTACTGAAAACCACAACAACAACAGACCCTGAATAGATGAAATATAACAAAAAAAGACTGATAAAAAGTTTTTCGTACTTCAGAAAAGTTCATCGCCGCTTCGAGCGTGTCGTGAAAGTCATTTGAGCTGTATTGCGAGTGGAAGTCTCAGCATGCCAGTGATTTAGAAAGAAGAATGATCCTTTATTGTATGATTATATGATGGCGGAACAAACACTGGTAGCAGTTACTTCTGTAAAATACCTGGGAGCATGTGTGCGGGACGATTTGAAGTGGAATGACCACATAAAATTAATTGTTGGTAAGGCAGGTGCCAGGTTGAGATTCATTGGGAGAGTCCTTAGAAAATGTAGTTCAACAACAAAGGAGGTGGCTTACAAAACACTCGTTCGGCCTATACTTGGGTGTTGCTCATCAGTGTGGGATCCGTAACAGGTCGGGTTGACAGAGAAGATCCAGAGAAGAGAGGCGCGTTTCGTCACAGGGTTATTTGGTAAGACTGACAGCGTTACGGAGATGTTTCGCAAACTCAAGTGGCAGACTCTTCAAGAGAGGCGCTCTGCATAGCGGTGTAGCTTGTTGTCCGAGTTTCGAGAGGGTGCGTTTCTGGATGAGGTATCGAATATATTGCTTCCCCCTACTTATATCTCCCGAGGAGATCACGAATGTAAAATTAGAGAGATTCGAGCGCGCACGGATGCTTTTCGGCAGTCGTTCTTCCCGCGAACCATACGCGACTGGAACAGGAAAGGGAGGTAATGACAGTGGCACGTATAGTGCCCACCGCCACACACCGGTGTGTGGCTTGCAGAGTATAAATATAGATGTATAATTTAGCTGAGGGAGACCGGAGCTTTTGCGGACGCGCGAGTGGAAAGCGAGTGGGCAGAGCGAGGGCCCACCCATTTTCGTTAAGAGAAACGTACGCCGGCAGATATGAGGAACGTGTCTGTGGTGGAGGGGAGGCGACGCTGGGGAGGACTCGAGCAGGCGTGGGCGCGCTAAGTGGGTGGGTGGCGGGGGCGACACACGGCACACACGTCGCAGCCGCAAGAAGCGCTAATGGCCGCCAGAGCCGCACACAGGCGGACGCGGCGCGCCGGCTTCTTGCGGCCGGCTGATGCCCGCCGCCCCTCCTGCACCGGCCGGGACGCCGCGCCATTACGACGGCGCCACGTGCTCGCCCTCTGATCTGTGTCTCGCCGGAGCTGAGTGCTGCCCACGCACACACAAACACACAGGCGTGTCCGCTGCTTGCGTGCCGTGCCGTCCGTCACCCGGAGCTCCCCGAGTGCAGAAGTCACCCTCCGCCACTCACTCCGCCGTAATGAAATAAACGCCGCAGCGCACGAGACAAGCGCTCCCCTGGACCTTCGCTGCTCCGTTGTAGCCGCTATAACCTTTCTCCTAACCACGCCCAGTACCTGCCTGGCTATAGTGTCTGTTGTCATGCTCTTCAGTCCGACGACTGCTTTGATGCAGCTCTCCCTTATGCCCCACGACGTTTCCTATCAATCGATCCCTCCTTTTAATGAACTTGTACCATAAACGAAGATCTCGATGCAATAATTTACCAACAGTCGGATGTATCGCAGAAAGTTATTTTATTTTATGAACGTCTTATGTGCTACCAGTTTCGGCATTATATTGATGCCATCTTCAGGCCCCACTCGTCATAGTCGTAAAATCGTTAACACGGAAGGAGCCATATAGCTGGATCCCTGCATCAATCGTCATGCAACATCTCTTGGTGGCCAGGTGAAATGGGTCAACGAGGACATAAACGAAGACGTCGTATGTCCGAGGGTGGTTCAATAAGTAATGCCCTACTTTTTAAAAAAGCATTTATGTACATAGACAAACGTACTTGTTGGTGCTCCACTTTTGATGTTTGTTCTGTGCGCCGGTGAAGTTTGAAACCATTCTGGCAGATGGCAGAGCCGTAGTACGTCGTCAAAATGGCGTCTACATACGACTCTCGTTACAAGCAGCGTGCTGTTATTGAATTTAAAAATGGTGAACATCCATAAACGTTTGTGTGCCGTGTATGGCGATGCTGCATTTGATAGGAGTTCAGTTGGGCGACGGGTAAAGAACGTTTCCGCCTCAGGAAATGCAGAAACAGAGCTTCGTGATCAGCCACGCTGGGGGCGTCCTGCCACAGCCACTGCTGAACCGTGCGGACGCCATTATTCGTGCCGACCGGCGCATCACAACTCGACAGTCTCGTGGACGAATAGCGCGAGCTGGGTTTCACACGACCGTCTTTTTCGAAACCCATGCTGATTCCTACAGAGTAGATTTCTAGTCTCCAGAAAAGTCATTATACTCGAACATAATACGTGTTCCAAAATTCTACAACTGATCGACGTTAGAGATATAGGTCTATAGTTCTGCACATCTGTTCGACGTCCCATCTTGAAAACGGGGATGACCTGTGCCCTTTCCCAATCCTTTGGTACGCTACTCTTTTCTAGAGACCTACGGTACACCGCTGCAAGAAGGGGGGCAAGTTCCTTCGCGTATTCTGTGTAAAATCGAACTGGTATCCCATCAGGTCCAGCGGCCTTTCCTCTTTTGAGCGATTTTAATTGTTTCTGTATCCCTCTGTTGTCTATTTCGATATCTATCATTTTGTCATCTGTACGACAATCTAGAGAAGGAACTACAGTGCAGTTTCCTGTGTGAAACAGCTTTGGAAAAAGACATTTAGTATTTCGGCCTTTAGTCTGTCATCCTCTGTTACAGTACCATTTTGGTCACAGAGTGTCTGGACATTTTGTTTTGATCCACCTACCGCTTTTACATAAGACCAAAATTTCTTAGGATTTTCAGCCAAGTCAGTACACAGAATTTTATTTTCAGCCTCTCGCATAGCCCTCCTCGCACTACATTTCGCTTCGCGTAATTGTTGTTTGTCTGCAAGGCTTTGGCTATGTTTATGTTTGCTGTGAAGTTCCCTTTGCTTCCGTAGCAGTTTTCTAACTCGGTTGTTGTACGACGGTGGCTCTTTTCCATCTCTTACGATCTTGCTTGGCACATACTCATCTAACGCATATTGTACTATGGTTTTGAACTTTCTCCACTGATTCTCAGCACTATCTGTACTTGAGACAAAACTTCTGTGTTGAGCCGTCAGGTACTGTGTAATCTGCTTTTTGTCACTTTGGCTAAACAGAAAAATCTTTCTACCTTTTTTAATATTTCTATTTACGGCTGAAATCATCGATGCAGTAACCGCTTTATGATCGGTGATTCCCTGTTCTGCGTTAACTGTTTCAAATAGTTCGGGTCTGTTTGTCACAAGAAGGTCTAATATGTTATCTCCACGAGTCGGTTCTCTGTTTAACTGCTCAAGGTAGTTTTCAGATAAAGCACTTAAAAAATTTCACTGGATTCTTTGTCCCTGCCACCCGTTATGAACGTTTGAGTCTCCCAGTCTATATCCGGCAAATTAAAATCTCCACCCAGAACTATAACATGGTGGGAAAATCTACTCGAAACATTTTCCAAATTATCCTTCAGGTGCTCAGCCACAGCAGCTGCTGAGCCAGGAGGCCTATAGAGACATCCAATTACCATGTCTGAGCCTGCTTTAATCGTGACCTTCACCCAAATCATTTCACATTTCGGATCTCCGTCAATTTCCTTCGAAACTATTGCACTTCTTATCGCTATAAACACGCCTCCCCCTTCGCTGTCCAGCCTGTCTCTGCGGTATACATTCCAATCTGAGTTTAGGATTTCATTACTGTTTACGTCTGTTTTCAGCCAACTTTCTGTCCCTAGTACTATATGGGCGTTGTAACCGATTATTAATGAGAGCAGTTCTGGGACCTTTCTATATACGCTCCTGCAGTTTACTATTAGCACATTAATATTGTTATTCCCTGTTGTATTTTGCCTACTCCTACCTTGCCGCGTCTCAGGAGTCGTCTTGTCGGGCCTAGGGAGGGAATTCTCAAACCTAAAAAACCCCCATGTGCACTCCACACGTACTCCGCTACCCTTGTACCCGCTTCCGGCGTGTAGTGCACGCCTGACCTATTCAGGGGGACCCTGCATTTCTCCACCCGATAGCGGAGGGATTACTGAAAGTCAGATTGCGTTGCGCTAAAAAAAATATTGTATGTCAGTTTAGTGAATGTCTGAGTACGTTCAGTTTTGCTCAGCTGTTTGAAAATCAAATAACATAAGATGTTTATCAGCATAGTAATTCATTAATTTTTCTAAGGGGACGTTACAGTGTAACCCCTATGCTTGTGTGGTAGAGTAATGGTGGTGTACGCGTACGTGGAGAACTTGTTTGTGCAGCAATCGCCGACATAGTGTAACTGAGGCGGAATAAGGGGAACCAGCCCGCATTCGCCGAGGCAGATGGAAAACCGCCTAAAAGCCATCCACAGACTGGCCGGCCCACCGGACCTCGACACAAGTCCGCCGGGCGGATTCGTGCCGTGGACCAGGCGCTCCTTCCCGCTCCGGAAAGCCGTGCGTTAGACCGCACGGCCAACCGGGCGAGCTACTGTGGACATAATATGCTGTACTGAAACTTAATTCAGCGTTTCTACATCTACATCTACATGATTACTCTGCAATTCACATTTAAGTGCTTGACAGAGGGTTCATCGAACCACAATCATAGTATCCATGAACCCTCCATTCCACTCCCGAACAGCGCGCGGGAAAAACGAACACCTAAACCTTTCTGTTCGAGCTCTGATTTCTTTTATTTTATTTTGATGATCATTCCTATCTATGTAGGTTGGGCTCAACAAAATATTTTCGCATTCGGAAGAGAAAGTTGGTGACTGAAATTTCGTAAATAGATCTCGCCGCGACGAAAAACGTCTTTGCTTTAATGACTTCCATCCCAACTCGCGTATCAAGTCTGCCACACTCTCTCCCCTATTATGTGATAACACAAAAAGAGCTGCCCTTTTTTGCACCCTTTCTATGTCCTCCGTCAGTCCCACCTGGTAAGGATCCCACACCGCGCATCAATATTCTAACAGAGGACGAACGAGTGTAGTGTAAGCTGTCTCTTTAGTGGACTTGTTGCATCTTCTAAGTGTCCTGCCAATGAAACGCATCCTTTGGCTCGCTTTCCCCACAATATTATCTATGTGGTCTTTCCAACTGAAGTTGTTCGTAATTATGGCACCCAGGTACTTAGTTGAATTGACAGCCTTGAGAACTGTACTATTTATCGAGTAATCGAATCGCAACGGATTTATTTTGGAACTCATGTGGATCACGTCACGCTTTTCGTTATTTAGCGTCAACTGCCATCTGCCACACCATACAGCAATCTTTTCTAAATCGCTTTGCAACTGATACTGGTCTTCGGGTGACCTTACTAGACGGTAAATTACAGCACCATCTGCGAACAACCTAAGAGAACTGCTCAGATCACCCAGGTCATTTATATAGATCAGGAACTGCAGAGGTCCCAGGACGCTTCCCTGGGGAACACCTGATATCACTTCAGTTTTACTCGATGATTTGCCGTCTATTACTACGAACTGCGACCTTCCTGACAGGAAATCACGAATCCAGTCGCACAACTGAGACGATACCTCATAGGCCCGCAGCTTGATTTAGAAGCCGCTTGTGAGGAACGGTGTCAAAAGCTTTCCGGAAATCCAGAAATACGGAATCAACCTGAGATCTTGTTGCACAAGAACGATGTTATCTGAAACCATGCTGATTACGTATCAATAGATCGTTCCCTTCGAGGTGATTCATAATGTTTGAATACAGTATATGCTCCAAAACCCTGCTGCAAACCGACGTCAATGACATAGGCCTGTAGTTCGATGGATTACTCCTACTACCTCTCTTAAACACTGGTGAAACCTGCGCAATTTTCCAATCTGTAGGTACAAATCTATCGGTGAGCGAGCGGTTGTATATGACTGCGAAGTAGGGAGCTATTGTATCAGCGTAATCTGAAAGGGACCTAATCGGTGTACAATCTGTATCTGAAGACTTTCCCGTATCAAGCGATTTGAGTTGCTTCGCAACCCCTAAGGTATCTACTTCTAAGAAACTCAGAGAAAGATCACGGTGTGGATTATTATTCACACGTGCACCATTATACGAGAATTGCTGCGAGAAGTGACGTCCAGCACTGTGTCCGGACTCCTGTGCGCGGCGCTAAGTCAACAGCAGGGGGCCGGAGGACACGTCTGGTTACACCCCCACCTCGCGGTTTTTGTGTAGTGGACAGAGCCGTGCGTTTCTTGTCTGTCGCTAATGACGAGCGGGTACTCTGTGTGTGTGTGCGTGTGTGTGTGTGTCAGCGTCCGTGTGTGGGCGTTTCCATTACGTCTGCTCTGCCCTGCGATCTGCGAATGCAACAATGTTTGCCCCGCCACACAGCCCCCCAGCACGTGGACAGACACTGTGCAGACGGACTGAGAAGCGCTGGCGACATTTGGCGGTTTTTGTTGTAGGGTCTGTACCGCAAAAGGACTCTTTTAGATCCACGTTGGGCTTCAGAAGAGTTGTCCTGTGTTTACATTTGACTGATTGCGTGTTGGAGACAAAAATCGTGTTGTAGCCCTGCTTACCAGAACAGCTTCATTTTATTTTTGTCGTTCAAATGCGTTAGAGAGACACCAGCACAGTATTTGTCGACGAAGCATTCGACACTGTGAAATGGCGCAAAATGTACGGAAGTGTCAGAAAAAAGCTATACGTAAAGCTGGATAATATATTTTAAGATGTATTACAACCGAGAGGCAACAGTAACGATGCAACACCAAGAACTAACTCGGATTAAGAAGGGTGTGAGACACGGATCCAGTATTTTGGCTCTACTTCTCACTTTATTTAATTATTATATGGCAGGAGCAATAGCGAAACTAAAAGAAATGTTCGAGGATAGGAGTAAAAGTTTCAGTGGAGTAAGTAGTCTAATGAGCACACATTGTGGATTTAGAGTAAACCGAAGAAGACAGTAATGAGGAGTACCAGAAACGAGATAAGCGATATCATACGAAGTAGGTTCAAATGGTTCAAATGGCTCTGAGTACTATGGGACTTAACATTTGTGGTCATCAGTCCCCTAGAACTTAGAACCACTTAAACCTAACTAACCTAAGGACATCACACACATCCATGTCCGAGGCAGGATCCGAACCGCGACCATAGCGGTCACGCGGTTCCAGACTGTAGCGTCTAGAACCGCACGACCACACCGGCCGGCTACTAAGTAGGCGAAATGAAAGAATTCTGCTACCTAGGCAGCAAAATAACCCATGACGGACGGAAGTAGGAGGACATCAAAAGCAATGGCAAAAAGGACATCCCTGGCCAAGAGAAGTCTACTAGTATCGAACATAGGGCTTAATTTGTGGAAGAAATTTCTGAGAATGTACACCTGGAGCACAGCATTGTATGGTAGGCACAGATGGACTATGGGAAAACCGGAACAGGAGAGAATCGAAGCATTGTGGATGTGGTGTTACTGACGAATGTTGAAAATTAAGTGGACTGATAAGGAAGGAAGCGGTTCTCCACGATTCGGCGGGGAAAACAGAATATGGACAACACTGACAGGAAGAAGGGACGGGATGATACAACATCTGTTAAGATGGCTCAAATGGCTCTGAGCACTATTGGACTTAACATCTGAGGTCATCAGTCCCATAGAACTTAGAACTACTGAAACCTAACTAACCTAAGGACATCACACACGTCCATGTCCGAGGCAGGATTCGAACCTGCCACCGTAGCGGTGGCGCGGTTCCAGACTGAAGCGCCTAGAATCTCTCGGCCACAGCGGCCGGCCATCTGCTAAGACATCAGGAAGTTAACTTCCATGGTGCTAGAGGAAGGTGTAGAGCGCAAAAACTGTAGGGGAAGGCAGATGTTTGAATGCATCCGACAAATAATTGAGGACGAAGGATGCAAGTGCTACTCTGGGATGAAGGTGTTGGCACAGGAGAGAAATTCGTGGTGTGCCGCATCAAACCACTCAGAAGAGCGATTACGAAAGAAAATGTGCTGAAGGTGTAGCAACAAAAATTAAATTTATATAGAGTTGGGAACATGCTGCACGAAGCAAGAGTGTGTATTAGTGACTCGCACACTTTCAATTAAACAAACGCATTATTAATACGTATTTTCAATTAAATACAGGTCTTAATAAATTTGTCACAACACCTCAGAACACTTGGCGTGGATGGAAGATGAATTGGACTTTAATAAATGCAATTTGGAAAAGAAAACTGAGCGTCTGTTACATGACGATCTTGTGGCGGCACGAACGTCGCCAGATTACACTGGACATCGTCACACAAACCCAGCAGACGGAATGGTGGTATGGGGGTGTGGCATTGGCTACAGAAGACGACCACCTCTGGTTACCATTGCCAGTGATTTCAATAGCAAGTGTTATATTTATGATGTGGGGATTCCAGTTTGAAGACTGCACTTTGCCGGTGCTGTCGTGACCAACTTCAAGTACAAAGTGCGCTCTACTATTGCAGTGGCTACCACATGTTGCATATCCCTAACCCACTGTCCGTGTGGATACTTGTGTTGCTGCAAACGATGTCGACTTTAAGACGCAAGGTAGATGACATGCCCGTGCAATCCTTCACAGACAAGAAAATGTGTGTGTGTACAGTCAGGCGCTAGTAGCATGGGACCTCTGGGGTTCTCCTGAACCCACCGATTCTACCTTCTCAGGAGGCTGACGCGTGCAGGCATATCGCAGATCGTCGAACTACAGTGTAGACAGCCCGCAAGGATATCGCTGTAGAGGTACGGTACCTGCTGGCAGAAGCCGTTCCTTCTTACACGAGACATAACACGACGCTCCTACAAAAAAGTGAACAACATTCCGATGCCACCTCTGTATGAGAAATCCGCCGTGTATTCTTTCCTCACACACGAAATGTTCAGAGTGCTCCATATGATCTGACGACCACACGCACGGCGCAGCAGACGGCGGGCAGTGGGCGCCCCGTTGCTCGGCAAATCAGATGCCGCAGCACTGAATTTAAGACATCTCACCCATGTTATGCAAGGAGATGGTGGAACTGTCTGCCATTCTTTGCCATGCATTTCTGTCATCGACTCAAGAAACTATTCATCGTACAACGTACAACGATTGACTGCCAGACATCATCCTTGAGTTCCTGTAACGTGTTCGGATTGATTGTGTACACTTTATCCTTCATTACTGCGCACAAATAGATATCGCACGAGGTTAAATTGGAATTGTCGTCTTGGAAAATCGGGTCTTCTGCAGAAAAAAAATCCGGTTTTCCAAGGTGACAACGCACGCCGGGGAAGCCAGCAGACTGGGTCACATATGGTTGGTAACGACTCTGTCACGGAAGACGTCGTGAACTTCGTACAAAGGAACGCTGGCCGTATTAGCCCTTGCCGAATCCTGTTGAAAAAACGGGAAGCATCGTTCTCTTTCATCCATTTCATTAAATCTAAATTGGGCCTATTAATCTGCCATCACTAGCTGTACGTGACACGTCTGTTTCCTGAACGTGAAGGGGTTCGTCATGAAGCAGAACACGGCAATCGGCGCCCCAGTGTAGGCAGTTTTGGGAATTGTGATACCCGTGTGAAAAATTTATGAATTACTGTGCTGATAAACCTCTCACGTTATTTGATTTTCAAACAGCTGAGCAAAACTGAACATATTCAGACATTTCTCTCTTTACTTATTCTGATAATCACTAAACTGACACACAATATTTTTTTAGTGCAACGCGATCTGACTTTCGATAATCGCTATAAAAGAATGGCCCTGACTAACAATAACCTATACCTTTCATGAGTAACTTAGAAAAATCTTTGTTATTCAAACTACTGGAATACAGCGTGCGCCAATACTCCCAGCTAAATAAAAGATTCTAACTACTGAAGGTACTAACTACTGATAGGCATAGTTAGCAAATGAAAGATTTTCATAGAGAAGAAACAATGTATTTACCTTAATAGTGTTCAAAAGTCATAAAAGATATATCAGTTCATGATATCCAATATTACAAATTTACTCTTTCTGGCGGACACAAGTCCAGATCGTCCGCTCTCGAAACACCGCCATCTCTCTCCCCACATCCACCACTGCTGGCGGCTCACCTCCAACTGCGCAACGCTACGCGCTGTTCACAGCCAACTGCCCAACACTACAATAGCAAATATTCAAACAATGCAAATCAGCCACAGACTCCACACCGCAGAGTCAGTGATTTTCATACAGAGCGCTACGTGGCGTTACCAACACAAAAACGTAAACAGCCTACTTACACGTGTGAATGAAACCGAGCCCCGTTTTAAAACAGAATGAAGTACGGATCCATTTCACAATCACGCACTTGTTTGAAAAACCATTCGCAAAACCCAACCCTGTGCGCGGGATCATCACGTTTAAGTTCTTTCCTTGCAGTTACTTTACTGGGGCATAGCCCAAGGCCCTTAGCAGCTCTTTCTACAGAGGTGCAAGAAATTTGCATTTTCTGTGAAAGACGTCTGAGAGACTTACTTGTAGGCGGTGGGCAGTGTCACCGAGGTGAGCTGCTGTGACCACCGTACGCCGTCGTTTACGCTTTTCGTTACGAGCACTTCCCGTTTCGCGAAATTTATTCAGTAATTTGTGAACCGCATCAACAATCGAAAAGAAAAGTGAAATAATCGTCACAACAAGGAAGAAGAATAGGCCAAATGTGGATATAACTTGTGGAGGGGAAAAACTACAAGTGGTAGAGAACTTCAAGTACCTGGGAAGCGTGATTGAAAGTAAGGGGGGAAACGCAATGGAAATAAAGGAAAGGTGCAGAAAAGCAGGGCAGTTCTACAAATGCATTAGGGGGCTTATTTGGAGCAAGGAGATGCCACAGAAATCCAAGGGAATTATATACCGAACTTACTTTGTCCCCATATTGGCATACGGAAGTGAGACATGGGTAATGCACGAAAGCGACAAAAGTAGAATACAGGCTAGTGAAATGAAGTTCCAGAGGAGCAGGTTGGGTGTAACAAGACGAGACAGATTGCGAAAGACTAAAGGAGGAACCAGTACAGGACAGGATAGAAAAATCAAGACTGCAGTGGTATGGACACATGAAGAGAATGGATGAGGGAAGAATTCCAAAGAGGATATTTGATCTGCAACTGGAGGGGAAGAGGCCCAGAGGAAGACGAAGGGATAGATGAGTGAAGGGAGTGAAGGAATGTGTGATGAGAAGAGGAGAGAACTGGACGAAGGTGGAAGAGGGGGAATGGTGGAAAGACAGAACACGATGGAGAGGCTTGTGTTCCTGACAGACTCAGCCAGTGGCTGGAAACTGTCCAAGATGATGATGATGATCAACAATCGAAATACGAACGCCTGGAGACTGCTCTTCAAATATCGGCACAATACGAGCAGACTACTTACGCAAATACGAATCGTAGGAATAAATAAAGAGTCATTCTGGAGTGGCATAATTCGGCCTTCCCACTGTAGCGTTCACATAGTTCGCAGTTACACTAGTGTTCGAATGGCACTGGCCGAGAAGGCTGGTTGCGCGGTCCGCGTTGACAGGGAGACGCGGGACCAGTCCGCCCCCTCTGAGCGCCTACTGTCAGGCAAACGCAGCCCCGCGCGGGCCGTTCCCATGTAAACGGAACTCACTGTACGTGGCCTCACTCCGCATCTCACCCACATACTCCGCAAACCACTGTATGTTGCGTGTCGGAGGGTACCCTGCACCACTTCCTTTCCTGTCCCACTCCAAACTGAGCGGACAAAAAAATTACTATATACAGGGTGGTCCATTGATCGTGAACTGGCCAAATATTTCACGAAATAAGCGTCAAACGAAACTCGTCTAGCTTTACGGGGGGAAATCAGATGGCGCTGCCATAGGTCAAATGGTTATCAACTGCGTTTTCTTTAAATAGGAACCCGCGTTTTTTGTTACATATTCGTGTAGTATGTAAAGAAATATTAATGTTTTAGTTGGACCACTTTCTTCGCTTTGTGATACATGGCGCTGTAATAGTCACAAACATATAAGCACGTGGTATCACGCAATATTCCGCCAGTGCGGACGGTATTTGCTTCGTGATACATTACCCGTGTTAAAATGGACAGTTTACCAATTGCGGAAAAGGTCGATATCGTGTTGATGTATGGCTATTGTGTTAAAAATGCTCAACGGGCGTGTGCTATGTGTGCTGCTCGGTAACCTGGACGACATCGTCCAAGTGTCCGGACCGTTCGCCGGATAGTTACGTTATTTAAGGAAACAGGAACTGTTCAGCTACATGTGAAACGTCAACCACGACCTGCAACAAATGATGATGCCCAAGTAGGTGTTTCAGCTGCTGTCGTAGCTAATCCGCACATCATTAGCAGACAAATTGCGCCAGAATCGGGAATCTCTAAAACTTCGGTGTTGAGAATGCTACATCAATACCGATTGCACCCGTACCATATTTCTGTGCACCAGGAATTGAGTGGCGACGACTTTGAACGTCGTGTACAGTTCTGCCACTGGGCACAAGAGACATTACGGGACGATGACAGATTTTTCGCACGCGTTCTCTTTAGCGACAAAGCGTCATTCAGCAACAGCGGTAACGTAAACCGGCGTAATATGCACTATTGAGCAACGGAAAATCCACGATGGCTGCGACAAGTGGAACATCAGCGACCTTGGCAGGTTAATGTATGGTGCGGAATTATGGGAGGAAGGATAATTGGCCCACATTTTATCGATCGCAATCTAAATTTTGCAATGTTTTCTGATTTCCTTCGTTATGTTCTACCGATGTTACTACAAGATGTTTCAGTGCATGGCAGAATGGCGATGTACATCCAACATGATGGATGTCCGGCACATAGCTCGCGTGCTTTTGAAGCGGTATTGAATAGCATATTTCATGACAGGTGAATTGGACATCGAAGCACCATACCATGGCCCGCACGTTCACCGGATCTGACGTCCTCTGATTTCTTTCTGTGGGGAAAGTTGAAGGATATTTGCCATCGTGATCCACCGCCAACGCCTGACAACATGCGTCAGCGCATTGTCAATGCGTGTGCGAACATTACGGAAGACGAACTACTCGCTGTTGGGAGGAATGTCGTTACACATATTGCCGAATGCATTGAGGTTGACGGACATCATTTTGAGCATTTATTACAATAATGTGGTATTTGCAGGTAATCACGCTGTAACAGCATGCGTTCTCAGAAATGATAAGTTGACAAAGGCACATGTATCACATTGGGACAGCCGAAATAAAATGTTGAAATTCATTATTTTAAACATAGCTGCGTAACAGCAACGGTTCCACGTAATTAGATTAAAAACAGCCGACCAGTTGCAAAGGATAAAGTAATCTTTACCTAGGTTTCGATAGGTTTAAACCTATCTTCTTCAGAAGACGGCCTGAGGAAAATGAACATCGTGTTTTATATGAAAGGTATACACATAAGTCAAGATTAGAGCAAGCTGAGAGGGCTGCTCAGATTGACTCGTAAATCGTTTATATAGATAAGGAACAGTGGAGGGTCTATAATTTACTTCTCTTTTACTGAACGGCTTTCCGTCAGTTATTACGAAGTCTGACTTTCTGACAGTAAACCATATATCGAGTTACATAACAGAGATGGTACTCTATAGGTGTCAAAAGCCTTCTGGAAATGTAAAAATATGGAATCAATTTTCTTGTCGATAGCACTTGTTACTTGTTGGGAAGAAAGAGCTAGTTGTGTTTCACAACAACGAAATTTTTTGAATGGTTTTCCTCGAGATAATTCATACTGTTCGAACACAGTATATGTTCCAAAATGCTGCTGCAATTTATGGATCTGTAATTTAGTGAATCAGTCATATTGCCTTTCTTGGCTGCTGGTGTGACTCGTGCAACTTTGCCGTCCTACTCAGAAACAGAGTGAGGGAACAGGACTGTCCATATGCCTCCATACGAATCCTGCTTTCTCTTGTAACACTTTCGTGGTCCTTAGTCGAAATGTGCGTTGGCCGCAGTGGAATCGTTCTGTAGGCATCTTCAAATGCCAGCTCACTAAATTTTTTCAATAGTATTCCTCGAAAAGAACGTCGGCTCCACTCCAGGGATTCCCATCTGAGTTCCCGAAGTATTTCCGTAATACTGGCGAATTGATGGAATCTACCGGTAACAAAGCAGCCCGGCTCTGAATTGCTTCAATGTCCTGCTTCAATCTGACCTGGTACGGATCACAAACGCTCGAGTATTACTCAACAGCGGGCCACACTAGTATCGCACGTGCTGCCTTCTTTACAGATGAACCACAGTTTTTCAAAGTTTGGACATTAAACCAAAGTCGACCGTCCACTACCCTTCCTTAATCTTCAGCTGCTCGTTCCATTTTACATCGATTTCTGACGTTAGCCTCACATATTTAAACGATTACGGGTTTCTTTTCCCTGCTCATCCGAATCAACTTATATTTTTTTCCATTGGCAACTTGCTGCCATTCATCAGGCCACCTGGAAATTCTGTCCAAGTCGCCCTGTGTCTTCCTACAGTCCCTCAACTTCGATACGTCAGCGTGCACCACGGCGTCATCAACAAAGAACCGCAGACTGCTGCCCGCCCTATCAACCACATTGTTTATGTGCAGAGAAAATAATAGCGGTCACATCGTACATCTCTCGGGCACTCCTGACGATACCCTTGTCTCTTATGAATACCCGCCGTCGAGGACAACACACTGGGTTCTATTACTTAAGAAATTTTCGAGCCACTCACATATCTTCGAATCTGTTCTGTATGCTCGTGCCTTCGTTGACAGTCTGCAGTTGGGTACCGTGTGGAACGCTTATCGGAGATCTAGAAATGTGGAATATGCCTCTTCCTCTTCTACGTCAATTCGCACTGCGTGATATGAGAAAAGGGGAAGCTGAGTTTCACAGGAACGATGCTGTCTAAAACCGTGCTGAGTCGCAGAAATAAACCGTTCGAATGTTGGGCTCCATAAAGTTCCGTTTCTGTGCAGCGACCGTGGAATATAAAATTATACATAATGCAGCAACCAGTCGCGGAAACATAATTTTATTTATCTTGTTGCAAATCGATATCGACTGATTTGCACCGATGATGACTGATATCAGTCGAAATCGATTTGCAACAAGATAAATAAAATTATGTTTCCGCAACTGGTTGCTACATTCTTTATAATTTTATAAACTTTTCGGTCTCTAAGAAATTTATTATATTGGAGCTCAGAACATGTTCTTGAATTTTGCAGCAAACCGATGTTAAGGATACTGATCTGTGATTTTGCAGGCCCAATCTTTTATCCTTCTTACATACAGCTTTTTTTCAGTCTCTTGGGACTTTGCTCTGGGAAAGAGATTCGCAATAAATGATAAATGCAAGCTAAGTAAGGAACCAGTGCTGTGGAGTACACTTTGTAAAACCGAACTGCAATTCCGTCCGGACCTGGAGACTTATCTGTCTTCAACCCTTTCGGTCGTTTCCCTACACCAGAGATGGCTGTTACTGTGTCCTCCATACGGGAGTCTGTTCGATGTCTTTGTACGAGTCCCATGCGTGAACGATTTCTTAAACGCAGAGCTTAAACCTTCGGCTTTCGGTTTGATATATTGAACTGCCACACCAGACTGGTCAACGAGTGACTATATGGAAGCGTTAGACCCTGCTTAGATGCTGTTTCCCCAACATCCTCCGAATTTCGTTATTAAACCAAGTGTAAGGTTATCATATGTTTTCTATGTTTTCTGCTATAATAAATAATTCACTTTTACAGTACTGTGACGAAGATGAATGAGCGCACAGCACGAGCAGTGAATAAGGTGCTTGACTCTGTGTTTAGTTTCGTCTGTGGTTGACTTGCTAGTCAGTCAGTTGTGCACCGCTGGGGCATTCTTATGTGACGCATAGCAGCGAGCAGTTGACTTTTTCAGAGAAAAAGGTTTGTTATTTGTGACTCTGCCAGGAACTATCCTGAATGTGTTATTATGGAGGTAAAAACTCATTTATAATTTTTTATTATTCTTTGTACCGATGGACAACATTTTAGACGCATTTGAAAGATACGTCTGTAATTTTTGAAATAAGAGAATTTTGGAATTGTTAGAGTATTCTTATGTTGTGCTGTCTTCTTCCCAATAATCAAAGTTTGATTCCTCGAGAATGATTTTCTTTAGAGCCAAACCCACTTCCATGAACCGAGCGAGGTGGCGCAGTGGCTAGACACTGGACTCGCATTCGGAAGGACGACGGTTCAATCCCGCGTCCGGCCATCCTGATTTAGGTTTTCCGTGATTTCCCTAAATCACTCCAGGCAAATGCCGGGATGGTTCCTCTGAAAGGGCACGGCCGACTTCCTTCCCCATCCTTCCCTAATCCGATGAGACCGATGACCACGCTGTCTGGTCTCCTTCCCCAAACCAACCAGTGGAAGACTCTGCAGGAGAGACGCTCAGTAGCTCGGTACGGGCTTTTGTCAAAGTTTCGAGAACATACCTTCACCGAAGAGTCGAGCAGTATATTGCTCCCTCCTACGTATATCTCGCGAAGAGACCATGAGGATAAAATCAGAGACATTAGAGCCGACACAGAGGCATACCGACAATCCTTCTTTCCACGAACAATACGAGACTGGAATAGAAGGGAGAACCGATAGAGGTACTCAAGGTAGCCTCCGCCACACACCGTCAGGTGGCTTGCGGAGTATGGATGTAGATGTAGATGTAGATGTAGAACCAAGCACTTCCATGATTCATGAGAAATTGCGAAGATTTTGTGGAGTGTGCATTGCACCTTACACCACACGAAGTCACAGACTGTTTCTGAAAAAAAAAGAGTAGATTATTTATTTTTAGCTGCTGCATCTGCTGTTTTATATTTGCTTTCGAGAACGTCAGTACTCCAGTGCTGAGCAAGAGGTAAGTCACTTTCATTTCAGGGCAGGTCTTACCCAGCATTCTTGAGCAAAAAGTGTTTAGTAGGGGTTTTCAGATGTCGTGATAGCAAGCAGATTAATTGTCAGTGAGCAGTACTGGTAATTTCAGACAACAATTTTCTTCCCAAAAAAGCTGCAATTTATTTTAGGGAATATTCCAAGTCAAACACTGCGCTTCGTATCATGCAACGCTCATGATGTACGTCGGAACTGAGTTTTAATTACATAGTTGTCACTGAGCACACAATTAGTTTCTTCTGGAATTTAATTAGATTTGTTTTCTTTTTTTCAAATGTCCATTTCATAAAGTTTAAAGTTTTATTTCACGACACTCTTCACACGCACAAACACAGCGCCCACCAACAATCAGTTTTGCTCAGCTACAGTACAATGAAAATATTCAGTTTTTTCATAAACAGACCTTTTTTTTGTAGAAAGATTGCACATGGCGGGTCTTTCCAGTCCTTAATCCACTTGCTAGGCACGTACATGCTCAGAGCACGTTGTACAATTCGTTTAAACTATGCGTGTAATATTCCTGTGCATCCATCATACTAGAACTAAATGACTGTAACTCACTGTCTAAGTGACAAGCTAACAACTGTTTATATGCTCTCTCTCTTTCTCTCTAGCGGAAACACTCTCCTAGCCATCTTGTCTGATTTATTACCTCTCGCCACCACAGTCGCTATGATGACATCAATATCACTTATCTCCGTCTCTATACTGACGCCGTAGATAAGTTCCGGTGTACTTGTAGCTGCAAGGTGTTAGGTATTTCCATTGGATGTGGGCTACCGTACTAGACGCTCAAGACAGTTTTCGGAAAAAGTGTTCAAAATCACTTCTGTACGCCCTATAATGAATCCAGAGACGTCCCAGTTTTCATACATTCGATAGGTAAAAGTCGCCTCCAACTAGTATTGCATGGCCTGGGAATTTACGCGTACCGACCGTAGACTTGCCTCGAATGACTCTATAACCGTCACCACTCTCTACTTTTCGCGGTTTCGCTGTAATGTTTATATCACTTACTAATCGCAATTTTAATGGCCAGAAGTGTGTTATGTTGATTTTGACGAACAGGAAAACATCCGTCGCAGCACAGGTCGAGTCTGTAAGACGGGCTCAGGGAAAAACAAAGCGCCATATTTTTCCACGAAACTCTCCTTAACGGTATACCTCGCCGCAGTGGGAAAACATTCGGTGATTGATTCGATGGCGGTAGAAGGGCGGCGTGCTACGCTTCTCGGGGATGGGGGCGGGCGAGTGCGCGGTTATTAATCAAATGAGCACCAGCACCGTCATTCACCTGAGCGTCGGCGCTGGCCGGGGGTTGTACGACCAGCAGGGACGGAGCAAACACGGCGGGAGCAATTTACGGGCGCTCGTGTGTGTGTTTAAGCGAACCAAAGTTGCTACTGTGGCGTTACACCTCGCCTGCCCACAGCTCGGCTGAGAAACGGCGGCCAGTGAAGCACACGCCGTACCGTGTGCTCTCCGAAGCACCTGAATCGCCCCCACTTGCAGGCGAGAATGAAGCACTCAGTCTGGACAGTGCTTAATCGAAGCTACTCGTGGGGATTTAGGTCAACAGTAATGGCGGTATCAGAAGTGCAACAACGGGAACAACTGAAATAATCCATACGTACACTGAGAAGACAAAAGCCACGGTGTACCTCCTAACAACGGGTCGGACCTCCTTTTGCACGGAGTGGTCCGGCAGCTCGACGTGGCATCGACTCAACAGGTCCCTGGAAGAGCCCTGCACAAAAATGGTGCCCATATAGCCGTCCATAACTGCGGAGAAGTTGCCAGTACAGTCTTTTGTGCACGAATTGACCTTTCGATTATGTCACATAAATGTTAGAATAGATTCGTGTAGAGCCATCTGGGTTGCCAAATCATTCACTAGAATTGTCCAGAATGTTTTTCAGACTAATCACCAACATCTGTCACCTGCTGATGTGCCGCATTATCGTCCATAAAAATTCCATCGTTGTTTGGAAACAGGAAGTCCACAAATGACTGCAAATGATCTCCAAGTAGCCGAACATAACCATTTACAGTCATCATCGGTTCAGTTCGACCAGAGAACCCTGTCCATTACATGTAGACACAGCCCACACCATTATGGAGTCATCACCAGCTTGCACAGTGCCTTGTTGACAACTTGGGTCCACGGCTTCGTGGGGTCTGCGCGAGACACGATCCCTACCGTCAGCTCTTACGAACAGAAATCGGGACTCATCTGACCAGGCCACGGTTTTCCAGTCGTCTAGGGTCGAACCGATATGGCCAGGAGCCCACGAGAGGCGCTGCAGGAGATCTGTTGTTAGGAAAGGCACTGGCGCCGTAGCCCATTGATGTGAAATTTTGCCGAGCTGTCCCAACGAATACGTTCGTCGCACTGACTGTTACTGCTGTTTCATACAGTACTGCTTGTATGTTAGCAGAGACAACTCTACGCAAGCGCCGCTGCTCTCGGTCGTTACGTGATGACCGTCGGCCACTGTATTGCCCGTGGTGAGACGTAATGCCTGAAATTTGGTATTCTCTGCACATTCTTGATACTGTTGCTCTGTGAATACTGCGTACCCTTCAAAGGGTACAGTACCGCCCGACATTGAAAATAGGTACAACATACTTCATTATTCATGTCAGAACAACACATTTTTTTTTGTAAAATAATTTCAATTAATACAGCGAAGCCGGATACCAGTGTAGGAAAGAATGACAATTTATTTATTTAATTTATCATATGTGCACTCCCACAAAATAAATCCCTACATCCAGTTTGGTGAGATCTGTGAAATGAATGAATGTATGGTCGTCTGCTAACCGCAGATAGTGAATGTGAATATATGATCATCTTTGAGACGATCCTTTGGCCACCTTTGGTGGGACCAAAGAGATGAAATTTACCTGAGCTTTGAGCGCCTGAAATGTGGCTGACCAATACGGTAGCAATGTGCTCCCCCACTCCAACAGAGGTGCGAGAGGACCTCGAGAACGGCCATGTTTCAGCACTCTGCCGCTGAATCTTGTGCTGTTAAGACCTGTCTTAGTTGTGCTCCGTAAAGATAAAAGAGTGGAGACATGGTATGCGTGTCGAATATTTAAGAGTAGTTTGAAATAATAATTTCTCTATTTCAGGAACTTTTGTGGGGAGAATTAAATGTCAGGCAGGTAATATTAATGGGATCGTAGTAATCTTCGGAAGTGACCAACGGTCACAATGAAACCACGTGTAGCAATAAGTTGAAATACTTCCGTGTGCTTAAGTTAAGCTGAATTACTAGCGTGTGTACAATAAGTTGAAATATTTAAGATATAGCGTGTGTACCATAAGTTGAAATATTTAAGAAATGGCGTATGCAGAACTTGAAATTAGAGACGAGTACTTCCACGTGGTGAGTACTGTGTGAGTCTCAAACTGTGTATGAGGCAAAAAGATAAAGAGAAGTACTCGTCCATGGTACCAGTTGAGGACTCGCGTGTGTGATGAATATGTCCTTAATATTACTTTGCGTGATATGATCCCGTGTGACGTTAGATTCAAACTCTGAGAGAGAAGCAAGGTGAGTCGGCCGTCTATCCAGCAACGCCACTTGGCTTGCATTGCACAGGAAGACGTGCATATATCTCCAGAGTTCATAGTAGGAAGTTAGAATTACGGAGTGGGGCAGTGTCGTGTGAAACTGGGATAAATATTAATTGAAGTGGGAAAGCTGAAAGTGATAATGTTGTGACTATTCCCTGTGTAGTATTTCATATTGTAGTGTGGTGTATGTCATGTAATTTGGGTATGTGTGGTTTGCATGGGAGACTAGCGAGGTAGTTTCAAAAGATTACTGGGTTATGCGTGTTCCTTTTGTACTGCTCGGTCTGGAGGAAAGTTTCGTGATGATGATTGTGAGAGTCGAAGTGTGAGAAATAATAAAAGATCCACCATCCTGTCCAGAAAGTGCACTGTAGCGTTAAATAATTACGAGACCTTAATATAGAGATTCACCAATGTAAAGCCATGCCCACTGGGCGGAATTTCTCATGTGTTATTGTTGTAGGTTATAGAATTTGTGTGTTTAGGTTATAGAATTTATCGGAATAAATAAGATAGTGAAAAGAAAAAGATTGGTGGACTTTTCCTTCGAATTGTATGTTGTCATGATGTCCCGAATTTATAATGTGTGCGCCATTCATATTCAGTGCGGTGGCCACGTGTTGATAAAAGCCGTTAAATAAAAGACATAAAGAAAATGTGGTATTGCCAGTGCGTAGGGAACAGTCTGAGTTCTGCAAATCACTGATAGTCAGATGTGCGTTTCCGTTGCGTATTATTCATACAGGAGGATAATTTGTAACTTAATTGTGAGTACGAGAGTTCATGTTACTCGATAAATAAGAATGAATCCACTCGCTTGGCAGACCACTCATCTCGCAGGCCTGACTGCTTGATGCCACAGTATGAGCAAGGCATGTGGGTGCCTCTCACCCTAACGATTTCCGAAATGTCCAATGCGTCTAGCTCGAAATACCGTTCCGCGTTCAAAGCCTGTTAATTCCCAGTTTCACCTCGGAAACTTTTTCACTTGAATCACCAGAGTACAAACGACAGCTCCGCCAACGCCCTGCCCTTTTATACCTTCTGTAACGGCTGCTACCGCCACCTGTAAGTGTGCGTGTCACTATCCCATGACCTTTGTCACCTGACTGTATTATAAAAAGGTATGTATGTATGTTACACATCTCCTCCTGAACCCCTGCACCAATTTCATCCGAACTTTTTACACGTATCATTGTCTGAAGACAATCACTATGGGGATACCATCGCGTACCTATGAAAGGCAAGACGGGGGGAAGTAGTAGTGCACCTAACGAAGCGAAAATTGGCAATATTCATCCATTATTAGAGAACGACTGCAATTAGAGATTTGTTACGAACTTCACACACTATCTCAAATAATTAAGTAAATTTTTCTCGTTGACAACTCCAATGAAATTATGAAAGGAATAAAGTTTATCGCTTGTTACCTCTTCGTTGGTCATGCAATAAAACTGCCGAATCAGGCACGACGTTTTACACTACTGGCCATTAAAATAGCTACACCAAGAAGAAATGCAGATGATAAACGGGTATTCATTGGACAAATATATTATACTAGAACGTTTTCTTATTTAGAAAACAGTTTTTATGAAAACCGAATTACTTCTATGGTTAGAACTTACCGAATCTCCTCTGTTATTGCAAACAGAAATTGATACAGCAAATCTCGCTTCCTGCATCTAATTTTTGTAGGATCAATAGTCTTTTGAATCTAATAACGCCATTTTCAAAGTCAGTACAGAGACAAAGAATTACTTTACCTAAGCAGTACCGTAGAATCGTCGAACACCATCATGAGGTCACAGTATTGCGAGATGAATGGAACGTATATAATCTCAAACGTCTAGCAGTATTTTAAAGTCGAAATTTCCTCTCTTATATGTATAGGGGGAATCGTAAATGAGGAAAAATATTCCGAGGACAGCATCTTGCTATTTGAAACATGTGATGGGCCGTTTCTGATTTTGTTCTTCTCAGCAATGGTCAGCCATTTAACGAGGAAACCGAGGAAGGCGGCGATCACGACACGTTTATTCAGCCACAGGTGCATCACGTGACACGTCAGTAAACTGGTTTGTATCTGCCAACGTTTGCAAGATACGAGAAACAACAGATCCCGTCGTAGTGTATGTGGAATAGTTGCTGCACTTATGAACCACACGTTGCCGGTGGTGGCAGAGTGTACTGCCTCATGTCAGGGAATCTTTGTCTTGCAAGCGGAAAGAGCGGAGGAAAACTGTGGCGGGCGTGACGTGTTTACAACCGCAGTGCGCTGTTCGCTCTGGCCGACACTCGCCACGCTCGCAGCTGCTAAACAACGCGTCGCAGTGTCACCACTGTGGCAAAGTTGGTAAATAAGGACCATACCGACACCCACCTCACCTATGTGCTTGGCGTTGGAAGAGCTGACGCTGCGAGACATCTGTATCACGAGAAGCTTCCTAACGGCCGCCTTCCATCCGCAAAAACATTTTACCATAGGTTCAAAATGGTTCAAATGGCTCTGAGCACTATGGCACTTAACATCTTAGGTCATCAGTCCCCTAGAACTTAGAACTAAATAAACCTAACTAACCTAAGGACATCACACACATCCATGCCCGAGGCAGGATTCGAACCTGCGACCGTAGCGGCCCCGCGGTTCCGGACTGTAGCGCCTATAACCGCACGGCCACCGCGGCCGGCTTTTACCATAGGTATAGGCGCTTGGGCGAGTACGCTGCGTGGGTGGCGCCTCAAGGATTTTGTGGTCGGGGCCGACCGTCGAAGTACAGTGCGGATGGTGCAGAGAAGTTGTTACAAACTGTTGCGAAGGACCGAAGGATAAGCACCAGGTCTCTGGCCACTGCGACCAGAATATCACAATCTACTGCAGCTTATAGTCACGTGTTTCTATTTCAGTTTAAACTTGTACAACTGTATTCGTTTATATTAACTGAGACGTAACTGAGTAGTCGTACTTTGTATTCTGATTCTTTGTACTTGTTCCTTAAGACTGAATCAAGAACACAAAAAACAAATAAAAAAATAAATGCAGTTCATCTTCTCTTTCGTTCCCCTGTGCCAACTACCCACGATAAATAATACCGTCTGGCGAAAACGGAACGAGACAGACGTGGACGCTGCCATTGCTCGCATTGTCACGCAGAACGCCGCTCGACGCAGCAGACTTCGCCTTCTGATCGGCGGTGTCGACTACCTACAACATGTGTATGTTCTGCAGTGTTGCCTATCTTTCCCCTTGGCCTATGTCGGTGCGCTGGAAGACACACCAGCCTGCTTCACATTTCAAAATGGTTCAAATGGCTCTGAGCACTACTGGACTTAACAGCTGAGGTCATCAGTCCCCTAGAAGTTAGCACTACTTAAACCTAACCAACCTAAGGACATCACACACATCCATGCCCGAAGCAGAATTCGAACCTGCGACCGTAGCGGTGCTTCACATTTATCGATCTTATAACAGTCACTTGGATTGCCATTTAGCGACAGAGGAATATGAGGAAAACGAATTTATTTATGTTTTTATCCCAGTGTGTGACCCTTCGCATGAAATTTTTTTTTCTGATATATGACTCACCATCTATACACTGTGGGGAGTCAACTGAAGTAGAGATCCTCAAGAAAGGACAGAAATCCTTCAGACCCGTGGATACAAACCTAAAAACGAAAACGATGAAACATGTCGAAAGTTGACGAAGTTCATTGAAATACGCTACGATGCCAGGGAGTTCTATGAAAATATACTGATGGCGAATAGTGCAGTGGACAGAGCAAATACAAGTGAAGTGATGAAAAATGTTGATTTTAGGGGGATAGAATGAGACACTTGACAATAAACCAGTTAATTAGATTGACTTTGAATGTTTCTTTTAATGTAATGTTGCATCAATAATACTCAAAAAATTTATATGTGATGTACTTGTTTATTGTGTCTCCTTGGTCAATGGATAATAAAGGACGTCAGTACATTACGCAGGTATCAAGTTTTGAAATAATTTGGTATATTCACAAACACACACACACACACACACACACACACACACACACACACACACACACACACACACACACACACACACACAATTATATATAATGCTGATCTGATCGTTCTTTTGATTTATGGATGTATCTATTGTTGTGTAGAAATCAGTACTTTACATGTGGAGCCGGCCGCTGTGGCCGTGCGGTTCTAGGCGCATCAGTCTGGAACCGCGTGACCGCTACGGTCGCAGGTTCGAATTCTGCCTCGCACATGGATGTGTGTGATGTCCTTAGGTTAGTTAGCTTTAATTAGTTCTAAGTTCTAGGCGACTGATGACCTCAGAGGTTAAGTCGCATAGTGCTCAGAGCCATTTGAACCATTTTGATTTTTGAACATGTGAAGTTTGCAAAATTTTGAACCCTATACAAGTCCTTAAACGGAGGAGAAGGTTATTTAAAACTTGTATAGAAACCAGACCGCAGTTACGAGAGTGCGAGGTCATGAAAAGGAAGCAGTGGGTGAGAAGGGAGTGGCACAGGTTGGTAGCCTATCCCCGATGTTATTCAGTCTGTTCACTAAGGAAGCAGTAAAGGAAACCAAGGAGAAAGGGAAAGGAATTAAAGTTCAGGGAGAAGGAACAAAGGCTTCATGTGTTGCTGATGACATCATAATTCCGTCGAAGACAGTAAGACTCGAAAGAGCAGATAAACGGAACTGATAGTTGAACATTGAGAAAAGTACAACAGGAACAATGGAATATGGTCGAAAGAAGTCAGACCATGCGCGGAATTAGATTAGAAAATAAAGCACGAAAAGTAACAGACAGGTTTCCCTATCACCTATCAGGGCAATAACACAACTAACGATGGCCGAGGAAGAGAGACCGGCCGGTGTGGCCGAGCGGTTCTAAGCGCTACAGTCTGGAACCGCGCGACCGCTACGGTCGCAGGTTCGAATCCTGACTCGGGCATGGTTGTGTGTGATGTCCTTAGGTTAGTTATGTTTAAGTAGTTCTAAGTTCTAGGGGACTGATGATCTCAGAAGTTAAGTTCCATAGTGCTCAGAGCCATTTTTTGAGGAAGAGAGTACGCAAAATGCAGACTAGCAGTAGCCTGAAAATCATTCCCAAAGGGTCATATGGTAATTCATAACAGATGATTGCTTTGTCTGCCAAAAGAACGTTAATATGAAAAAACTGGTCCCAGCCCTGTTCCATGCGACACACCTGAAGCTACTTCTGCATCTTTCGATGACTCTCCAACCGAGATAACATGCTGCGTCCTCGTTACCAAGAAATCCTCAATCCCCTCACTAATGTCTCCTGATAACTCGCACAAAAGTACTTTCGATAAGGAAGGCTAGTCTGGTGCTGATATCAAGAGATATCGGTTCTATTTCTGTGCGTTGATTCATAGCTTTCGGGGAGCGACGTGCTTGTGGAGATGTACAGTGGGAACTGACGTTAATAGGTCCGGGTCCTGCTCAACACAGAGAACAGTCTGGGAAGGACGCTCGACCCACTTCCTTGAGGGGCCCAAGTGTGCTCCAGCCGCAGATCTGCCACTGACGGCGGCTCTGCCCGGACGCCATCCACTTGTTGATAGCCGGCCAGAAGCGGAACCTCCCAACCTCCCGCTTCCCCTCCTCCTCCTCCTCCTCCGCCTCCTCCTCTCAGCTGGAGGTCTGCGTCGCCAAAACTTGGCGGAGGCGTCGCCAGCGCGGAGCGGGTAGATAGCGAGAGCTCCCTACACTTACACTCTACACGGCCATCTGCAGATTACGAGGCGCCGGGAGCCACCACTCCGGGCCAGCCTGCGGAATTTACTGCCGAGTTTCTGACGTCCGCCCACCAGTGCAACAGAGCGCCGTCAAGTTGTGCAGCAGGCGGCGCGAGAGGACGGCCGGTGCCTCTCCAGTGCCTGGCTCTGCCGGCACTCAGACAAGACGTTCCGCAGGGTTCAGTTTTTGGTCCACTATTATTTCTAGTACACTTAAGGAGCTCGTTGGTGACGTAGCAGAACAAGAAGAAAACATAAGGTATCCAGTATTAGAACGGGACAGAGCTTTAGAAGAAGTGCTATCGAATAATACGGGAGGCACAAATAACATTCCTACGGAATTTCTATCACTGGGGCAAGTGGCAAGCAGCATCAGGATATATCACACTCTGTGGAAGACCTATAGTATTATGTCCGTTGGCCAGAACTAAAAAAATCTTTGTACCTGTCTGTTTACGTAACTTTGTTATTCTCGATGTGCACTCAAAAATGGTTCAAATGGCTTTAAGCACTATGGGACTTAACATCTGAGGTGATCAGTCCCCTAGAACTTAGAACTACGTAAACTTAACTAACCTAAGGACATCATACACATCCACGCCCGAAGCAGGTTTCGAACCTGCGACCGTAGCAGTCACGCGGTTCCTGACTGAAGCGCCTAGAACCGCTTAGCCACACCGACCGACAAAAAAAAAAAAAACTAACGGAATACTACACAGAGAGTAACGCACTTGCTAATGGGAATCATTCCTCGAACCACGTTGTGTAAAATATGAATCAAATAAAATCGTGACTAGTAGCATAAAAGTTATTTGTAAAAAATCCATCTTATAGTACCGGACTTGCGGAGTATTATCGTCCACACAATCCCGACGAGAGCAAGGGCATATAACTGCGACAGTTATCAGATTAACAGCCCATACGTTTAAGCTGTTGACAGAAATAGTACTGAGAAAAATCAAACAAAAAAATTTTAAGATCTGTTACATGTTGGCTTTCGTAAAAGATAAACGAACCAGTGAGGCAGTTCTGATGTTGCGGTTGATAATGGCAGGAAGACTGAAAAAAAAACAGGACGCGTTCGTAGCATTTGCCGATCTAGAAAAAGCGTTATTCGACAGTGCCAAATCATGCAACACGTTCCAAATTCTAAGAAGCATAAGGGTAAACCATAGGAAAAGACGGGTAATACACAGTATGTACAAGAACAAGAGGGAACATTAAGAGTAGATGTAGTCTTTCGCCCTACTGTTCAATCTATACATCAAAGAAGCAATGATGGAAATAAAGAAAAGTTCAGGAGTAGAACTAAAATTCTAGGTGAAACGATACCAATGATAAGATACGCTGATGACATTGCTATCCTGAGTGCAAGTGGAGAAGAATTACATGATCTGCAGAATGGAATTAACAGTCTAATGAGTACATAATATGGACTGAGAATATATCGTAGAAAGACGAAAGTAATTATAAGTAAGAGAAAAAAGAATACCGAGAAACTTAATATCAGATTTGGTGATCACGAAGTAGTTGAAGTTAAGGATTTCTGCTACCTAGGCAGCAAAATAATCTTAACGTATGGAGTAAGGAGAACGTTAAAATCAGACTACCACTGGCAAAAAAGGCATTCCTGGGCGAGTGAAGTGTATCAAACATAGGCCTTAATTTGAGGAAGAAATTTCTGAGAATGTACGTTTGAAGCACAGCATTGTATGGTAGGGAAACATATACCGTCGAAAAACCGGAAAAGAAGAGAATCGAAGCATTTGAGATGTACTCCTAAAGATGAATGTTGAAAATCAGGTGGGCTGATAAGGAAGGAATGACGACGTTCTATGGAGAATCGGAGAGGAAAGGAATGTATGGAAGACACTGACAAGAAGAGAAGACAGGATGGTAGGACCTCTGTTAAGACACCAGGGAATGGCTCCCATGGTAGTAGAGGAAGCTGTATAGGGCAAAAGCTGTAGAGGAAAACATCCAGCAAATAACTGAGTACGTACACTGTGTGATCAAAAGTATCCGGACACCCCCCACAACATACGTTTTTCATATTAGGTACATTGTACTCCCACCTAGTGCCAGGTTCTCCATATTAGCGACCTCAGTAGTCATTAGGTATTGTGAGAGAGCATAATAGGACCCTCCACGGAACTCACAGACTTCGAACGTGGTTAGGTGATGGGGTGTCACTTGTGTCATACGTCCGCACGCGAGATTTCCACACTCCGAAACATCCCTAGGTCCACTGTTTCCGATGTGATAGTGAAGTGGAAACGCGAAAGGACACGTACAGCACAAAAGCGTACAGGCCGACCTCGTCTGTTGACTGACAGAGACCACCGACAGTTGAAGAGGGTCGCAATGTGTAACAGGCAGACATCTATCCAGACCATCACATGGGAACTCCAGACTGAATCAGGATACCCTGTAAGTACTGTGACATTTAGGCGGGAGGTGAGAAAACTATGATTTCACGGTCGAGCGGCTGTTCATAAGCCACATATCACCCCGGTAAGTGACCAACGACGCCTCGCTTGGTGTAAGGAGCGTAAACAATGGACGATTGAACAGTGGAAAACCGTTGTGTGAATCACAGTACTCAATGTAGCGATCCGATGGTAAGGTGTGGGTATGGCGAATGCCCGGTGAACGTCATCTGCCAGCCTGTGTAGCGCCAACAGTAAAATTCGGATGGGGTGGTGTTATGGTGTGGTCGCGTTTTTCATGGAGGGGCTTGCACCCCTTGTTCTTTTGTGTGGCGCTATCACAGCACAGGCCTACACCGATGTTGTAAGCAACTTCTTGCTTCCCACAGTTGGGCAATTCGGGGATGGCGGTTGCATCTTTCAAAACGATCGAGTACCTGTAGATAATGCACGGCCTGTGGCGGAGTGGTTACACGACAATAACATCCCTGTAATGGACTGGCCTGCTCAGAGTCCTGACCTGAATCCTGTAGAACACCTTTGGGATGTTTCGGAACGACGACGTCGTGCCAGAGCTCACCGATCGACATCACTACCTCTCCTCAGTGGAGTACTCCGTAAAGAATTGGCTGCCATTCCCCAAGAAACGTGCCCGCATCTCGTGGTCGTGCGGTAGCGTTCTCGCTTCCCACGCCCGGGTTCCCGGGTTCGATTCCCGGCGGGGTCAGGGATTTTCTCTGCCTCGTGATGGCTGGGTGTTGTGTGATGTCCTTAGGTTAGTTAGGTTTAAGCAGTTCTAAGTTCTAGGGGACTGATGACCTAAGATGTTAAGTCCCATAGTGCTCAGAGCCTCAGAGCCCAAGAAACGTTCCAGCACCTGGTTGAAAGTATGCCTGCGAGAGTGGAAGCTGTCAGTAAGGCTAAGGGTGGGCCAACACCGTATTGAATTCCAGCATTAGCGATGGAGGGCGCCACGAACTTGTAAGTCATTTTCAGGCAGGTGTCCGTATACTTTTGATCACATAGTGTAGGTTGCAAGTGAGAGTTATGGGCGTGTGTTGGTTAGACGGTGGCCAGTTGAGGGCGTGTGACCAACGTGTCTGTGTGCTGGACAGACTGGAGTTGTAGCCTGGGGTGCTGTTTCGTATGGCAGAGGGAGCATTCTCGTGGTTATCCCACGCACCCTGACTGCAAACCTGTAGGTGGATCTGGTGATCGGACGTGTTGTCCTGGCATTACAGGAGGCGTTATCCAACAGCATAACGCTCGCCCACATACCGCTGTTGCAACGCAACATGCTGTACAGATATAAGAACGTAGGGTTCCGCGGCCGGTTTCATAGTGCTTAACATTCTTCTGGGTGTTATGCCGCCCGCGTCATTGATAAAAACTAACAACAATAATAAACTAAAACCGACGTTTCGGCCGAATTGCAACGGTCTTCCTCAGGGCACGACTGGTTTTGCATGGGGATAGGTGCTTCTATTTATTACAGACTATCGATGTCTGACGTCACTGTTGTCAAACTTTTAATTGGCCCTCTGATATGATTGGCTAGTCATGACGTAAGGGAAGATGGAAGGAAAGAGGCTATTCGTGGTGTCCATGTCGTCAACGATTGGTGGTAGCTGTCCACCAATCAGCGTTCGGCTTCTATGTCGGCAAGCTTTTCTGCAGGTGTGCGCGGAAGTGGAATGACAGTTGCGAGCGGTTGCGGGGCAGAAGCTACACGGGACACGGACGTATCTGCACAAACACCTGTAGAGACACTGTCAGTCGACTTCCGCGCACACCAGGAGGAAAACTTGCCGACCAGAAGCAGAACGCTGATTGGTGGACAGCTATCACCAATCGTTGACGACATGGACATCCACGAATAGCCTCTTTCCTTCCATCTTCCCTTACGTCATGACTAGCCAATCATATCAGAGGGCCAATTAAAAGTTTTACAGCAGTGACGTGAGACATCGATAGTCTGTAATAAGTAGAAGCACCTATCCCCATGCAAAACCAGTCGTGCCCTGAGGAAGACCGTTGCAATTTGGCCGAAACGTCGCTTTTAGTTTATTATTGTTGTTAGTTTTTAGCAATGGTTCAAATGTCTCTGAGCACTATGGGACTTAACTTCTGAGGTCATCAGTCCCCTAGAACTTAGAACTACTTAAACCTAACTAATCTAAGGACATCACACACATCCATGCCCGAGGCAAGATTCGAACCTGCGACCGTAGCGATCACGCGGTTCCAGACTGAAGCGCCTAAAACCGCACGGCCACACCGGCCGGCCTTTTTGGCAATGACGCGGCATAAAACCCAGAAGAATTTTAACCCCTATGCTGTACAGAATGTGGACATGTTGTCTTGGCCTGCTCGGCCACCAGATCTGTCTCCAATCCAGCACATATGGGAGATCATCGGACGACAACTGCAGCCTCATCCACAAATAGCAGTAACCGTCACTGTATTGACCGACCAAGTGCAACAGGCGTGGAACTCCATTCCACAAAGTGGCATGCGTAACATGTACAAGACAATTTTCTAGCCACTCTTCGTATATTCATAAATTGTACGAGACAAAATAATGTAAAACGCACCCAATATAGGTTTCAGCTGAAAATGACAAGTACAATACTGTGTTTCCCAAGATCTACTTGTGACGTAGAGAGCGTTTTTGTCTCTTAGTGGTTCAACCTTTTGCAGCACGTCGCTCAGTCAGTATCCACGTCAGCTAGGACGTCCCGTGCGAGGACGGCTTGAGGATAGCAATTACTGACGCAGTATGTAACAGAGCGACTCGGGAAAAGAGAGGCGCAAAATGTGTATGACATCTGCGGGACTGTGACGCACCCTGTGGGTGAGCGCTGCCGCTAATTGCGTTTAACTCGGAGCGCCACACATGAGCCAGGCGAGGCGCGGGTGTCAATCATTGCGCGCGGTTTTATCTCGCGCCGCGCGTTTTGTTGCGCTAAAAAGAGCCCGGCCGGCCGGCCGAGCAGAGCAGCACTTGAAGCGCCCGCTCGCCGCTATTAGCTGGCCGGCCCTCAAACAAACGCGTGCGACCCGCCGCCGCCGCCATTATCTGCGGGCGAGGGCAATAAAAATGTAACGCGCTCGCGTCACAGCCGGACGGCGCGCGCAAATATTTTGTTTTGGCGCCCAGGGGATAAATTCTGTTATCGCCGCTGCGTCGATGTGATGTTTTTCTGCGGGGGTGCTCCAGGTAGGGCACCGGGCATTTGCAACGAGGTGTAAATTTTCGCGACGCCACTTCGATGGTCCTTCAGTTTGCGGTCAACAGCTGGTTTAACCGAAAGCAGCAGGTACGAAGCAAATTCCGTAATTAGGCAAGTAACAGGGGCGTTCAATAAGTACTGCAACACTTATTTTTCTGAAAGCGGGTTCGTTTTACACTACTGGTCATTAAAATTGCTACACCAAGAAGAAATGCAGACGATAAACGGGTGCTCATTGGACAAATATATTATACTAGAACTGACATGTGATTACATTTTCACGCAATTTGGGTGCATAGATACTGAGCAATCAGTACCCAGAACAACCACCTCTGGCCATAATAACGGCCTTGATACGCCTGGGCATTGAGTCAAACAGCGCTCGGATGGCGTGTACAGGTACAGCTGCCCATGCAGCTTCAGCCCGATACCACAGTTCGTCAAGAGTAGTGACTGGCGTATTGTGACGAGCCAGTCGCTCGGCCACCATTGGCCAGACGTTTTCAGTTGGTGAGACATCTGGAGAATGTGTGGCCAGGCCAACAGTCGAACATTTTCTGTATCCAGAAAGGCCCGTACAGGACCTGCAACATGCCCTCGTGCATTATCCTGCTGAAATGTAGGGTTCCGCAGGGATCGAATAAAGCGTAGAGCCACGGGTGGTAACACATCTGAAATGTAACGTCCACTGTTCAAAGTGCCGTCAATGCGAACAAGAGGTGACCGAGACATGTAACCGATGGCACCCCATACCATAACGCCGGGTGATACGCCAGTATGGCGATGACGAATACCCGCTTCCAATGTGCGTTCACCGCGATGTCGCTAAACACGGAAAAAATGATGTTTTGCGATTCGTGCACCCATGTTACTCTTTGAGTACACCATCGCAAGCGCTCCTGTCTGTCATGCAGCGTCAAGTGTAACCGCAGCAATGGAGCTGATAGTCCATGCTGCTGCAGACGTCGTCGAACTGCTCGTGCCGATGGTTGTTTTCTTGCAAACGTCCCTATCTGTTGACTCAGGGATCGAGATGTGGTTCAACGATCCGTTAAAGCTATGGGGATAAGATGCCTGTCATCTCGACTGCCAGTGATGCGAGGCCGTTGGGATCCAGCACGGCGTTCCGTATTACCCTCCTGAAACCACCGATTCCATATTCTGCTAACAGTCATTGGATCTCGACCAACGCGAGCAGCAATGCCGCGATACGATAAACCGCAATCGCCATAGGCTACAATCCGACCTTTATCAAAGTCGGAAACGTGATGGTACGCATTTCTCCTCCTTACACGAGGCATCACAACAACGGTTCACCAGGCAACGCCGGTCAACTTCTGTTTGTGTATGAGAAATCGGTTGGAAACTTTCCTCATGTCAGCACGTTGTAGGTTTCGCCACCGGCGCTAACCTTGTGTGAATGCTCTGAAAAGCTAATCATTTGCATACCACAGCATCTTATTCCTGTCGGTTAAATTTCGCGTCTGTAGCAAATCATCTTCATGGTGTAGGATTTTTAATGGCCCGTAGTGTATTTAGGACTTCAAAACACCATTTTATTCCTCCATTCTTTTGGATACAATGACCTGTTCCCCGACATAATCTCCCTTCAATGCGACGGTCTTACGCAACCTTAGTGGCACGGCCTCTATGCTAGTACGGTACCGTTTCTGCTGGCCCACGGCGGAGCCAATGTCTATCTGCATCAGTAATCTCTCCATCATCCACGGAGTGCATCCTTCATTGGGCCAAACAGAGGGGAGTCGAAAGGAGCCAGATCGGGGCTGTAGAGTGGATGAGGGAGAGCAGTCCAGTGAAGTTTTGTGAGATTTGCTTGCGTGTACAGATGTGTGCGAGGCTTTGACCTGTCATGCAGAAGACTGCACTGTAGTTCCTTCTCAAGATTGTAGCACATATGACAAAATGGTAGATATCGAAACAGATGACAGAGGGATAGAAAAACAAAATCGCTCAAAAGAGGAAAGGCTGCTGGACCTGATGGGATACCAGTTCGATTTTACACAGAGTAAGCAGAAGAACTTGCCCCCCTTCTTGCAGCGGTGTACCGTAGGTCTCTAGAAGAGCGTAACGTTCCAAAAGATTGGAAAAGGGCACAGGCCATCCCCGTTTTCAAGAAGGGACGTCGAACAGATGTGCAGAACTATAGACCTATGTCTGTAACGTCGATCAGTTGTAGAATTTTGGAACACGTATTATGTTCGAATATAATGACTTTTCTGGAGACTACAAATCTACTCTGTAGGAATCAGCATGGGTTTCGAAAAAGACGGTCGTGTGAAACCCAGCTCGCGCTATTCGTCCACGAGACTCAGAGGGCCATAGACACGGGTTCACAGGTAGATGCCGTGTTTATTGACTTCCGCAAGCCGTTCGATACAGTTCCCCACAGTCGTCTGATGAACAAAGTAAGAGCATATGGGCTATCAGACCAATTGTGTGCTTGGATTGAAGAGTTCCTAGATAACAGAACGCAGCACGTCATTCTCAATGCAGAGAAGTCTTCCGAAGATTTCAGGTGTGCCGCAGGGGAGTGTCGTAGGATCGTTGCTATTCACAATATACATAAATGACCTTCTGGATAACATCGGAAGTTCACTGAGGCTTTTTGCGGATTATGCTGTGGTATATCGAGAGGTTGTAACAATGGAAAATTGTACTGAAATGCAGGAGGATCTGCACCGAATTGACGCATGGTGCAAGGAATGGCAATTGAATCTCAATGTAGAAAAGTGTAATGTGCTGCGAATACATAGAATGAAAGATCCTTTATCATTTAGCTACAATATAGCAGGTCAGCAACTGGAAGCAGTTAATTGGTTGGTTGGTTGTTTTGGGGAAGGAGACCAGACAGCGTGGTCATCGGTCTCATCGAATTAGGGAAGGATGGGGAAGGAAGTCAGCCGTGCCCTTTCAGAGGAACCATCCCGGCATTTGCCTGGAGTGATTTAGGGAAATCACGGAAAACCTAAATCAGGATGGCCGGACGCGGGATTGAACCGTCGTCCTCCCGAATGCGAGTCCAGTGTCGAACCACTGCGCCACCTCGCTCGGTGAAGCAGTTAATTGCATAAACTATTTGGGAGTAGGCATTAGGAGTGATTTAAAATGGAATGGCCATATAAAATTAATCGTCGGTAAAGCAGATGCCAGATTGAGATTCATTGGAAGAATCCTAAGGAAATGCAGTCCGGAAACAAAGGAAGTAGTTTACAGTACACTTGTTCGCCCACTGCTTGAATACTGCTCACCGGTCTGGGATCCGTACCAGATAGGGTTGATAGAAGAGATAGAGAAGATCCAACGGAGAGCAGCGCGTTTCGTTACAGGATCATTTAGTAATCGCGAAAGCGTTACGGAGATGATAGATAAACTCCAGTGGAAGACTCTGCAGGAGAGACGCTCAGTAGCTCGGTACGGGCTTTTGTTGAAGTTTCGAGAACATACCTTCACCGAGGAGTCAAGCAGTATATTGCTCCCTCCTACGTATATCTCGCGAAGAGACCATGAGGATAAAATCAGAGAGATTAGAGCCCACACAGAGGCATACCGACAATCCTTCTTTCCGCGAACAATACGAGACTGGAATAGAAGGGAGAACCGATAGAGGTACTCAAGGTACCCTCCGCCACACATCTTCAGGTGGCTTCCGGAGTATGAATCTAGATGTAGAATGAGAAATTTTCCATTTTTCCATTTTCGTGGCGATAAAAACGCCGAAGTCGTTTCTTTGATTTTCTGAGGGTAGGGCAATAGACTTGAGAGTTGATCGTTGCATCACGAGGGAGGACATCAAGGAGAATAGCCCCTTCAGAGTCCTCGAAGACCGTCGCCATGACTTTAGCGGCGGAGGTCACGTATTTGAACTTTTTTTTTTGTACGAGAGTTGCTGTGGTGCCTCTCCATGGATTGACGTTTTATTTCCGGGTGGAAGTGACGGATCCATGTTTTACCGCCTGTAACGATGGTCGGCAAAAAAATGTCATTATCAGTCTCGTAACGGGGAAGCAGTTCGGTAAATACGGTCCTCCGTCGCTGTTTGTCATCTTCTGTCAGGCTGCGAGGAGGTCAGAGGGCGCACACCTCTGAGTACCTCGACTTGGGTACGACTGTGTCGGCATTACCGACGGATACGGTCGGTTGTTCACCGACGAGTCTGATTGTGACTCGTCAGTCACTTGCACTGAGAGCCTCCGCACATTCCAACACTGCAGGCTGGCGCGCGCGAGGTCGAGTTGCTTTGCGCGACCTTGTTACGACTACAGACGCCTCAGACAACGACTCGCCGTGCTTTTGTTCACTGCCAGGTCTCCGTAGACATTCCGGAAGCGCCTATGAATATGGCGATGTTCTCGTTTACGGCGAAAATAAACTCTGCTCTCTGCTTGGAACACACCTCCTTTAGAGACGCTACTTTGAAATATAGCGCCGCCACCTAATGGAAATTCACGAAACCACAGGAACTGAAGCGGGTATATCCCATAACAAAATCCCTCATTTCTTCAATCGAAATTGGTTGAGAAAAAAATGTGTTGCATTTATTACTGAGCCTTGCGTGCCTCGAGTTCCCGCCATCATGTACACTCCTGGAAATTGAAATAAGAACACCGTGAATTCATTGTCCCAGGAAGGGGAAACTTTATTGACACATTCCTGGGGTCAGATACATCACATGATCACACTGACAGAACCACAGGCACATAGACACAGACAACAGAGCATGCACAATGTCGGCACTAGTACAGTGTAAATCCACCTTTCGCAGCAATGCAGGCTGCTATTCTCCCATGGAGACGATCGTAGAGGTGCTGGATGTAGTCCTGTGGAACGGCTAGCCATGCCATTTCCACCTGGCGCCTCAGTTGGACCAGCGTTCGTGCTGGACGTGCAGACCGCGTGAGACGACGCTTCATCCAGTCCCAAACATGCTCAATGGGGGACAGATCCGGAGATCTTGCTGGCCAGGGTAGTTGACTTACACCTTCTAGAGCACGTTGGGTGGCACGGGATACATGCGGACGTGCATTGTCCTGTTGGAACAGCAAGTTCCCTTGCCGGTCTAGGAATGATAGAACGATGGGTTCGATGACGGTTTGGATGTACCGTGCACTATTCAGTGCCCCTCGACGATCACCAGTGGTGTACGGCCAGTGTAGGAGATCGCTCCCCACACCATGATGCCGGGTGTTGGCCCTGTGTGCCTCGGTCGTATGCAGTCCTGATTGTGGCGCTCACCTGCACGGCGCCAAACACGCATACGACCATCATTGGCACCAAGGCAGAAGCGACTCTCATCGCTGAAGACGACACGTCTCCATTCGTCCCTCCACTCACGCCTGTCGCGACACCACTGGAGGCGGGCTGCACGATGTTGGGGCGTGAGCGGAAGACGGCCTAACGGTGTGCGGGACCGTAGCCCAGCTTCATGGAGACGGTTGCGAATGGTCCTCGCCGATACCCCAGGAGCAACAGTGTCCCTAATTTGCTGGGAAGTGGCGGTGCGGTCCCCTACGGCACTGCGTAGGATCCTACGGTCTTGGCGTGCATCCGTGCGTCGCTGCGGTCCGGTCCCAGGTCGACGGGCACGTGCACCTTCCGCCGACCACTGGCGACAACATCGATGTACTGTGGAGACCTCACGCCCCACGTGTTGAGCAATTCGGCGGTACGTCCACCCGGCCTCCCGCATGCCCACTATACGCCCTCGCTCAAAGTCCGTCAACTGCACATACGGTTCACGTCCACGCTGTCGCGGCATGCTACCAGTGTTAAAGACTGCGATGGAGCTCCGTATGCGACGGCAAACTGGCTGACACTGACGGCGGCGGTGCACAAATGCTGCACAGCTAGCGCCATTCGACGGCCAACACCGCGGTTCCTGGTGTGTCCGCTGTGCCGTGCGTGTGATCATTGCTTGTACAGCCCTCTCGCAGTGGCCGGATCAAGTATGGTGGGTCTGACACACCGGTGTCAATGTGTTCTTTTTTCCATTTCCAGGAGTGTATTTTACATCCTGTTTTTAACGTACTTTCACGTCACTACGTTAATTTAAATTACTACTGTCACTGAGTTGCTGCTTTCCCTTGTAAGTAGGCTGTTTAGGTTTTTATATTGGTAACGCCACGTAGCGCTCTGTATGAAAATCACTGGCTGTGCTGTGTGCAGTCTGTGGCTGGTTTGCATTGTTGTCTGCCATTGTAGTGTTGGGCAGTTGGCTGTTAACAGCGCGTAGCGTTGCGCAGTTGGAGGTAAGCTGCCAGCAGTGGTGGATGTGAGGAGTGAGATGGCGGAGTTTTGAGAGAGGATGATCTGGACAGAGACAGTAAATTTGTAGGACTGGATGTCAAAATGGCTCTGAGCACTATGGGACTTAACATCTATGGTCATCAGTCCCCTAGAACTTAGAACTAAATAAACCTAACTAACCTAAGGACATCACACAACACCCAGCCATCACGAGGCAGAGAAAATCCCTGACCCCGCCGGGAATCGAACCCGGGAGCCCGGGCGCGGGAAGCGAGAACGCTACCGCACGACCACGAGATGCGGGCGACTGGATGTCATGAACTGCAATATATATTATGACTTTTGAACACTATTAAGGTAAATACATTGTTTGTTCTCTATCAAAATCTTTCATTTGCTAACTATGCCTATCAGTAGTTAGTGCCTTCAGTAGTTTGAATCTTTTTTTAGCGTGCATTAGTGGCGCTCGCTGTATTGCAGTAGTTCGAGTAAGGAAGATTTTTGGTGAGGTAAGTGATTTGTGAAAGGTATAGGTTAATGTTAGTCAGGGCCATTGTTTTGTAGGGATTTTTGAAAGTCAGATTGCGTTGCGCTAAAAAATATTGTGTGTCAATTTAAGGACAGTCATGTATAATTTTTCTAAGGGGACGTTTCACCCCGACCGTGAGCGGCGCTAGCAGCACGTATCGATATATCCCGTCTCGTAGTATCTTTGCTAGACTGCTATTAACTTCCCGATCGTTGTCTATCGTGAGCGCGTTCAGGTCGGATAGCGAGTTCGGGTCTGCCAGTGAGTTGGAACGCGTCTGGAGCGCGGTCCGGACTTGCCAGTCGGGGAGTTGCAAATGCGGCACTAGCGCAGTCGGGTTGGAGCAGCAGTGAGGTCTGCGTCGACGTGGCTCGCCCGACCATTGCCGCCATCATCACTTGAGCCGGGCCACGGTCTTGGTGGATCGTCGGTCGGTCGTCCTACCGGACGACGCGGTTTGGCTCGCCGATCGTTCGTGAGTCGGCTGTGTGTGTCTGCATCGATTCCCGATTTGTCTTCGTGCGTGCTTAGTTACTGTTGGGTATCGTTCAGGTCTTCCTCCAAGTTTTTGTCAGGTTGTGCGTGTAGTTGACGTTATTTCCACTGACGACTATTTTAGATGTTGTCCGAATTCTGAGAGGAGTCGTTCGGTTCCTGCTGACCAGCGAAGATATGTCCGCGCGGTGCAGTCGGCTGGGTCTGCTGGCAGCCCCTGTGCAGTGTCGGAGTGTGTGTGGAGCTGTCCGATCGCTGCGAGCTTCGTGGTTCACCTACCCAGGACGTCAAAGTTGAGTAGTGGTTTCAAGTACCCAAGCCACGTCCATCCATGTTGTGGTGGTTCGTTTCGGTGGTTCGCTGTTCAGGAGGTTTTCCTGTGAGCAACACAGAGTGTTTCTATTGCTGAAATTCAGCCGCCATGCGGTACAATTAACTATTGGTTGAGTACACACTAGCACCAGCAGTATTTTCTGCCTTGTAGCCATTAGTGTTCTGGTTACCTGCCCCGGCCACTGACGTAAATTCAGGCAGTGTTCTGTTTAGGTGAAGTTAACTATATTAACGTATTTCAAATTCAAGTGTACCAGCTGAATTTTCTACCCTGTGGACGTTAGTTACCTGTCCCGGCCACTAACGTAGTTTCAGGCAGCGTCCTTCCCTCACCTCTTCTCGCTGTCCAACATGGTGTGTAACTTTGACAGCTAATACAGACTTCATTGTGAATTATCACGTTCGTAGACTTTCTTATTTGAGTTCTCATGTACTGATTGATGGTAAGCAAGTCGTTGTGCCTGTCGGTCCGTGGCTGTCCCTTGTTGGGTTCCGGCGGATCAAGTGTAGCTGGGCTCACCACCTGTCTCACCTAAGTGAACGAGGGCAGACCGACCTCCCTGGAGGCTTGTGAGTGCCGTTGTCTTTATTGTCTTTCCGACCGGTGTTTAATTATCTGTTTTCAGGCACATAAAATTTAAGGTGTATGGTTATATGTTTTTAAAAAGTTTGGAAAATTGATTGTGGGCTTTCAGTCTTGCAAACTTATTCTTAAAATTAGGCTATCTTTTAAGCTTAAACATTGCGACCTTCTGCCTTTAAAACATTATGGTAACATATTTTAAAATTTTGAAACTTAATTGTGGCCCTCAGCCATTTGTATTGCACCTTGCATATGTTTGTTGTATCTACTTTGCCTTGAGGCTTTCCACCTAGCTGTGATATATGTTTTTTTTATTTATTTTATTTGCTATTTTAATTGCATTTTTATCTTGTTGATTTTTAAGATTTCATGTTTGGAGGCCTTCAGCCGCGAAACAGTTGCATTTGATAAAAGTTCGGGTATGTGCCGCTTTGGTTGTAAATGTGTTATTAAATTACAATAAATTACAATTAGAAGGTGAAACTGACGCCAACCATATTTGGCCCTTTCCACAATCATAAGTACCTGTTCTGCCCAACGGGTTTAGCAGGCGTCTCAATTACTGAACGCAGCTCGACTTCTAGATCTACATTTACATTTACATCTGTATCCAACAATCCAACTTCCATTGTATGGTGGAGGGTACTTTGTATCTCACTGCGACTTTTTCCATTTTCGTGTTCCAGTTGTGAATAGTCAGCGGCAAACGATTTTTGGTAGGCCTTAGCATTAGCTAGAATCTTTCTACTTTTACTTACCTGCTCTTTTTCTCACAAATACGTAATAGGAAGCTTTTCTATTATCCTAGGTTCGCATGCTCCCAGAACTTTAACAGAAACCACACCGTAATGCAGAACGCCTCTTTCGTAGGACCTGCCAGAGGGGGTTTGCAGAGCGTCTCTGTGACGCTTACGTGCTGGCTAAAAGAACCTGTGGCATAACGTGTTGCTCTTCTTTGGATCTCTTCTATTTCCTCAAATGGTTCAAATGGCTCTGAGCACTATGGGACTTAACTCTACGGTCATCAATCCCCTAGAACTTAGAACTACTTAAACCTAACTAACCTAAGGACATCACACAACACCCAGTCATCACAAGGCAGAGAAAATCCCTGACCCCGCCGGGAATCGAACCCGGGAACCCGGGCGCGGGAAGCGAGAACGCTACCGCACGACCACGAGCTGCGGACTCTATTTCCCCTGTCAACCCCATCTGGTATGCATCCCAGACTGACGAACAATATTCAGTTATTGCTGGAATGAGCGTTTTCTGAGCTGCATCCGTCGTGGATGGACTCTACTTCTGGACGATTCTTCCAGTCAGTCTCGCATCTGCCCTACCTGTGACTAGTTTTGTGTGATCGTTTCATTTCAAATCACTGCGTACGCTTACTCTGTGATATTTTATGCAAATAACTGCTTCCACAGACATGATAGCTACGATCTTGCAGTGCCTGCGTTGTTAAGAAGTATGGTGCATTGTTCTTCCTTCGGACATACATGCATATCCGGAGGAACATCACATCCTTCTTAACGACACAGGCACTGGAATGTCGTATTTATCCGGCGGCAGTGTCAACTGAAATGTCTCTCCGCCCACCAATGCGCGAATTACATCCCCTGAGGTGTCAAAGTCATGGGACGCTTCCTAATATGGAATCGGACCACCTCTTGTCCAGCGTAGTGCAGCAGTTCGACGTGGTGTGGACTCCACAGGTCGCTGGAAGTATTCTGCAGGAACGCTGAGCGTTGCTGTCACTGTGCAGTGTCGCGGAATAGTAAAGAGGTGGAGATGTGAAATATTGCCAGAGTTTCGTTGCCTATGCCGAGAGCCAAAGGCAGTAGGTTAGCAAAGAGGTAAGGGGATTGCACATACACTCCTGGAAATGGAAAAAAGAACACATTGACACCGGTGTGTCAGACCCACCATACATGCTCCGGACACTGCGAGAGGGCTGTACAAGCAATGATCACACGCACGGCACAGCGGACACACCAGGAACCGCGGTGTTGGCCGTCGAATGGCGCTAGCTGCGCAGCATTTGTGCACCGCCGCCGTCAGTGTCAGCCAGTTTGCCGTGGCATACGGAGCTCCATCGCAGTCTTTAACACTGGTAGCATGCCGCGACAGCGTGGACGTGAACCGTATGTGCAGTTGACGGACTTTGAGCGAGGGCGTATAGTGGGCATGCGGGAGGCCGGGCGGACGTACCGCCGAATTGCTCAACACGTGGGGCGTGAGGTCTCCACAGTACATCGATGTTGTCGCCAGCGGTCGGCGGGAGGTGCACGTGCCCGTCGACCTGGGACCGGACCGCAGCGACGCATGGATGCACGCCGAGACCGTAGGATCCTACGCAGTGCCGTAGGGGACCGCACCGCCACTTCCCAGCAAATTAGGGACACTGTTGCTCCTGGGGTATCGGCGAGGACCATTCGCAACCGTCTCCATGAAGCTGGGCTACGGTCCCGCACACCGTTAGGCCGTCTTCCGCTCACGCCCCAACATCGTGCAGCCCGCCTCCAGTGGTGTCGCGACAGGCGTGAATGGAGGGACGAATGGAGACGTGTCGTCTTCAGCGATGAGAGTCGCTTCTGCCTTGGTGCCAATGATGGTCGTATGCGTGTTTGGCGCCGTGCAGGTGAGCGCCACAATCAGGACTGCATACGACCGAGGCACACAGGGCCAACACCCGGCATCATGGTGTGGGGAGCGATCTCCTACACTGGCCGTACACCACTGGTGATCGTCGAGGGGACACTGAATAGTGCACGGTACATCCAAACCGTCATCGAACCCATCGTTCTACCATTCCTAGACCGGCAAGGGAACTTGCTGTTCCAACAGGACAATGCACGTCCGCATGTATCCCGTGCCACCCAACGTGCTCTAGAAGGTGTAAGTCAACTACCCTGGCCAGCAAGATCTCCGTATCTGTCCCCCATTGAGCATGTTTGGGACTGGATGAAGCGTCGTCTCACGCGGTCTGCACGTCCAGCACGAACGCTGGTCCAACTGAGGCGCCAGGTGGAAATGGCATGGCAAGCCGTTCCACAGGACTACATCCAGGATCTCTACGATCGTCTCCATGGGAGAATAGTAGCCTGCATTGCTGCGAAAGGTGGATATACACTGTACTAGTGCCGACATTGTGCATGCTCTGTTGCCTGTGTCTATGTGCCTGTGGTTCTGTCAGTGTGATCATGTGATGTATCTGACCCCAGGAATGTGTCAATAAAGTTTCCCCTTCCTGGGACAATGAATTCACGGTGTTCTTATTTCAATTTCCAGGAGTGTATATCGGCATGTGTCGTCACGCAGGGGCAATGGCCTGGTAACACACAACAGGCGAGAGAGAATTGCTTAGCATGCGGGTTTGTGATGGACGGAGACTTTCATAGAGTGCAAGACAGAGGTATAGAATCAGCTGTACTGCATTTCACAATTTCGCGTTAAGTCTGCCGTAACAACACGTCGTAAGAACACCCAAGGGGCGAGTATGACAGATGAATCAGGAGTATAAAGTGGAACGAATGCATTCATTACAAACGTGCATGACGTCAGGACGTCGCTCGTGCTTCCTTTAAATACGCCAGCTTTGATAGCAGCAAGGCACTCGCAGTTAGCCTTGCAGTTAGATGTGTACTGGGACGCTGTGTGGCGCTCAGCTCTGTGATCGACATGTTAATCTTTATTAAGGAGATGTTGCAGTAAGGGCGGCCCATCCAGCAGCAGACGTGGGACAGTACCAGCTCCGGTCCTCTCTGCTGCCGCTGTCAATCATCGACCCAGGACTAGCAGACATCGCGGCAGACTCGCTCGCCGCTAATGCTGACCACATCAGTGAGCCGTCGTCGAGATCGTGCGGGGCCTAGGCCCTGTGCATCCGCCATCACAACCGGATGAGCCGACGACCCTGGGGGAATGCAGCCTGTTCCGCCCGTCTACCACAGACGAGCCACCAGGAGGAGCAGGGAAGAGGACGGGGTGGGATAGGGTACACTCCGCACTACGAGAACGCGTCTCGTGCCGACGGCGCCGGGACTCCAACCCGGAGCCTCCTACACGCAGACGGCCGGCCAGCTGGGCGCCACCAGCCACGCGCAGCCGAAGTACGAAGTAAGGACATTCCTTCGCTACATCACGGCAGGCGGCGCTGCGCCAGCAAGACCTCGCTACGAGTCAGCGAGGACTCGGGAAGGTCACGTTGTACTCGGCAGGAATAAAGGTGTTATGAATTAATAATGTTTCTTTGGCGTTTCTGACGCGTCCACAGTCATTTCCTAGCATCCTGACAACTGGAGAGGTCACCGCTCGGCCTCCAGTCCACTGTAGGCGACCGGGACCGCCGTCCATAATTGCGGAAGCGTCGCTGGTGGAGGGTTTTCTGTACGAACCTCTGCATTATGTCCCATAAATAGTCGATGAGTGGCCAGATCATTCTCTCCGACTGTCCAGAATGCTCTTCAAACCAATTGCGAACAACTGTTAGCAAGAGATGTGATGCGTTGTCACCCATAAAAATTCCATCATTTTTCGGAAACGTGAAGTCCGCGAATGGCTGCAGATGTTCTCCAAGTAGCCGAACATAAGCATTTCCAGTCAATGATCGGTTCAATTCTACCAGAGGACCCGGTCCATTCCAGGTAAACGCAGCCCACACCATCATGCAGCTAGCTCAGTGGCTCGACAACTCGAGTCCACGGTTTCGTGGGGCCGGTGCCACACTCTAACTCTACCGTGAGCTCTTACCTACTGAAATTGGGACTCATCTGAGCAGGCCACGGCTTTGCAGTCATCTAGGGTTCAACCGATGTGGTCACAAGGCCACGAGAGGCGCTGCAGGCGATGTCGTATTGCTAGCAAAGGCACCCGCGTCGGTCGTCTGCTGCCACAGCCCTTTAAGGGGCTCCGGAACGCCCCATACTTGCAATGTTAAAATAACGCTTATAAATTACATCTTTCCTCACAAAGTATTTGAGGTAGGAAGTTGAACTTTTTACAGATTATTTATTGGAATATGGGCTACAACTTAACACAGGGATTTTACAAAATTTTAGTTCAGTTATTAAAGATGATTTTTTTTTCAATTGCAATGAAAATTCAAAACCCTTTTTTCCAATTTTTTATTTATATATTAAAAAATATACAGTTTTTTGGAAAAAGGCTGTGTTAAATTATGCAGAAGGTACTGTGTAACATTTACTGAAAGTTTGAAACAAATATGTTTGGAAGATCCTTAGAAAACATGTAATTAGTATGAGAAAATAAAAGTTTTGGGAATCGAGCGACAAAGATTGGATTAACTTTTTAGTGCATTCCAGGTCCATAGGATGGATTATCTTCATCCTCTGCAAACTCCCCCTCCAGCTTCCTCTTGTTCCTCCTCCTGTTTACTCTTGCTTGTATTTCTAGACTCTTTACAGCCCTGTCTGCAGCCCGAAGGCGTTCCTTGTCTAAAGCAAGCATCGCTCGTACCATGTTAGTACCCATCTTCATTCCCATATTTCTAAATACCTTGCACCTTACAATGTTGCCATCATTGAAAGTCGCAACAGCATCATACACACCAAAGTGAAGTGTTTCTATTGCAACAAATGCAGTCTTGGGGATTCTCGACCATATAACACTATTTACACTTTCATTGGGGTTTTGAGTTTTTCCGTGAATACACTTTTTCAACAGTTCAGGTGCTGCTAAGTCTCTGAAAATAGGTTAGCCACAACACATACTTTATCTCACATCACTAAAATGTACCTGATGAACACGGACGTTAATAATAACACCATTTGACAGCAGTTTAACAGCGCCACAGTGGGACACGCCCATGTAGAACACATTTCAAAAAAAAATTTAAAAATAGTTGTAGTCTTCGGAATTGAATAAATTATACACTCCTGGAAATTGAAATAAGAACACCGTGAATTCATTGTCCCAGGAAGGGGAAACTTTATTGACACATTCCTGGGGTCAGATAAATCACATGATCACACTGACAGAACCACAGGCACATAGACACAGGCAACAGAGCATGCACAATGTCGGCACTAGTACAGTGTATATCCACCTTTCGCAGCAATGCAGGCTGCTATTCTCCCATGGAGACGATCGTAGAGATGCTGGATGTAGTCCTGTGGAACGGCTTGCCATGCCATTTCCACCTGGCGCCTCAGTTGGACCAGCGTTCGTGCTGGACGTGCAGACCGCGTGAGACGACGCTTCATCCAGTCCCAAACATGCTCAATGGGGGACAGATCCGGAGATCTTGCTGGCCAGGGTAGTTGACTTACACCTTCTAGAGCACGTTGGGTGGCACGGGATACATGCGGATGTGCATTGTCCTGTTGGAACAGCAAGTTCCCTTGCCGGTCTAGGAATGGTAGAACGATGGGTTCGATGACGGTTTGGATGTACCGTGCACTATTCAGTGTCCCCTCGACGATCACCAGTGGTGTACGGCCAGTGTAGGAGATCGCTCCCCACACCATGATGCCGGGTGTTGGCCCTGTGTGCCTCGGTCGTATGCAGTCCTGATTGTGGCGCTCACCTGCACGGCGCCAAACACGCATACGACCATCATTGGCACCAAGGCAGAAGCGACTCTCAGCGCTGAAGACGACACGTCTCCATTCGTCCCTCCATTCACGCCTATCGCGACACCACTAGAGGCGGGCTGCACGATGTTGGGGCGTGAGCGGAAGACGGCCTAACGGTGTGCGGGACCGTAGCCCAGCTTCATGGACACGTTTGCGAATGGTCCTCGCCGATACCCCAGAAGCAACAGTGTCCCTAATTTGCTGGGAAGTGGCGGTGCGGTCCCCTACGGCACTGCGTAGGATCCTACGGTCTTGGCGTGCATCCGTGCGTCGCTGCGGTCCGGTCCCAGGTCGACGGGCACGTGCACCTTCCGCCGACCACTGGCGACAACATCGATGTACTGTGGAGACCTCACGCCCCACGTGTTGAGCAATTCGGCGGTACGTCCACCCGGCCTCCCACATGCGCACTATACGCCCTCGCTCAAAGTCCGTCAAATGCACATACGGTTCACGTCCACGCTGTCGCGGCATGCTACCAGTGTTAAAGACTGCGATGGAGCTCCGTATGCCACGGCAAACTGGCTGACACTGACGGCGGCGGTGCACAAATGCTGCGCAGCTAGCGCCATTCGACGGCCAACACCGCGGTTCCTGGTGTGTCCGCTGTGCCGTGCGTGTGATCATTGCTTGTACAGCCCTCTCGCAGTGTCCGGAGCAAGTATGGTGGGTGTGACACACCGGTGTCAATGTGTTCTTTTTTCCTATTAAAAGTAAAAAGTAAAAATTGAACTTTTCATGATTTTGAGCCTTTCCGGAGCCCCTTTAACGCCAAATCTTGCCGCACTGTCCTAACGGATACGTTTGTTGTGCGTCACACGTTGACTTCTGCGGTTGTTTCACGCAGTGTTGCTTGTCTGTCAGCACTGACAGCTCTGCTCAAACGGCGCTGCTCTCTGTCAGTGAGTGAAGGCCGTCAGCCGCTGCGTCGTCCGCGGTGGGCGGCGGTGGCCGAAATTTGGTGTCCTCGACACACTCTTGACACTGTGGGTTTCGGAATACTGAACTCCCTGGCGATTTCCGAAATGGAATGTCCTATGCATCGAGCCCCAAATACTGTTCCGCGTTCAAAGTCTGTTAATTCCTGACGAGAGGCCGTGATAACGTCGGGTACGTTTTCAGATCACCTGAGTAAAAACGATATATCCGCCAATGCGGTGCCCTTGTGTTCCATGTGTACACGATACTAGAGCCGTCTGCATATCTTCCTACCGTGACTTTCATTGCCTCAGTGTAATGTGCGTTCGAGTGTAGGTTGTGGCACACTGATAAAGACACAGGGAAGATCTGCTCCGGCCGTGAGTAGTGCGCTGATAGGAAAAGCGGTTAATGCGACCGCTTTGCGTAAAGCCGGGAATCCGAGTTCGAGCCCCGATCCGGCACAGGTGTGCACTGTCGTCGCAGCTCACGGCTGTTCGTATTCGTAACTGCGACGCATTTCATGCTTCCAGTGATTGTTCTGCAATGCTGTAGTCATACTGAAACGCCGGGGCTAGCACGACAGGGCGGATTACGCTGTGGAAAGGGGCCAAAACGAGTTCCTGTCAGTTCTCCTAAACATACAAACTTTATTTATCAACACACAATATTGCAAAACTTTAATCGACCTCCTTTGATTAACTTTAAATCGGCTGAAGGCCACATTCAAAATCCAAGACACAAGGCCTAAGCAAATTTCAAATACAAGATTCTTCTGGAGGTTTCACCCAAGGATATTTTCTAAATCTTCAATCTAATTGCCTGAAGGCCTTAGCAATTTAATTTTGATGCAACTAGGCTGGGGGTCATACTAAGAAGTAAGAGGAGTTTCAATCAAAAGGCAGAAGGCTTTATCTTAAAACATTTCATTTCATGCAAATTGGGCTGAAGGCCATCAGAGCAATAGAAGAAGATAATTTAACAGATATTAAAACTCGGCTAATGGCCGCTCACCAAAAAATAATTTAACGGCTTAAGCCCTAGAAAGAAGAGTTTCAATTTTAAAGGGCAGAATGCTGTATCTTAAAACATTTCATATAAAAGAAAGAATAACAATCTCATGCCTTAACGGCAAGAAAAGTGTATTAATGTAAGAGATATTAATACTCGGCTGAAGGCCACATATCAACAAAATATGTTTAACGGCTTAATGCTTAGAAGGAGTTTCAATCTAAAAGGCAGAAGGCCTTATCTTAAAACAAAAGCATAACAATGTTACACCTTAAGGGCAAGACAAGGACATTAATTTAGGAGACACTAAAACTCGGCTCAGGCAACGGCCTTGCCGCAGTGGATACACCGGTTCTCGTGAGATCACCGACGTTAAGCGCTGTCGGGCGTGGCCGGCGCTTGGATGGGTGACCATCCAGCCGCAATGCGCTGTTGCCGGTTTTCAGGGTGCACTCAGCCTCGTGATGCCAATTGAGGAGCTACTCGACCGAATAGTAGCGGCTCCGGTCAAAGAAAACCATCATAACGACCGGGAGAGCGGTGTGCTGACCCCACGCCCCTCCTGTCAGCATCCTCGGCTAAGGATGACACGGCGGTCGGATGGTCCCGATGGGCCACTTGTGGCTTGAAGACGGAGTGCTTAAAACTCGGCTGAACGCTTCACATCAAGCAAATGACTAAAATCCAAACAGGGAAATTACTACATAACACACAAGGAACGGCTCTCAGAAGTTTCCAAGGGTCAGCCTCGGATTGTAACACTAACGCCCATTTGGGTCAGACAGGGAGCCTGTCCAACGACTTTTTAATCTGAAGGTAACCCAACCGACAGACAGCCGACCGAACCATCAACAAAATCAGTTCCGCTCCATGCAACCAGCAAAACGACCACGAGATTTCAATACAGCGACACACAGAATATTGGCGCCCGCTGTCGAACTACACGCCACGCTCGACAGCAACAACAACAAAATGGTTCAAATGGCTCTGAGAACTACGGGACTTAACTTCTGAGGTCATCAGTCTCCTAGAACTTAGAACTACTTAAACCTAACTAACCTAAGGACATCACACATATCCATGCCTGAGGCAGGATTCGAACCTGCGACCGTAGCGGTCGCGCGGTTCCAGACTGTAGCGCCTATAACCGCTCGGCCACCCCGGCCCGCGGCAACAACACGACGAGGAAAATACACTGCCTGAAATTACGTCAACAGGTAACCGGAACGTCAAAAGCCACAAGGCAGAAGATACGTTCGGTGAACTTCCATAACAGGGAATAAATTGAGTTAAATTTCACAGGAAGACAGCTGGAATCTTAGCCGACTTAAATACACACACGCTGTCGCTCGCGGGAATGTCCCAAAAGCGCACAACCGGGATCAAACGAAGAAATGTAAACAGTTGAGGCTCGATAGTGAGGACTCAACTTTCATGTCCAAGATCGGTCGGCGACGAACTTCGTATCACTCGCATGCAGCAGCTCACACTCCAACAGCGCGTGCACGCCGCCAGCGGCTCCAGCCCAGGTCTGCGCGACGGGGACTTACTTGCTGCTCCACGCCAACCGACCGACTGGACCGCTGACCCGTCCGCGACTGCTGCTCCGTCGGCACTGCACTGCTGGTGCGCCTGCCACTCGCTGATTTACTTCGGACGGACGACATCCCAGAGACACTGGCTCGGACGCAACCACGCAGAGGGAACACAACCGACATCTCTGCACAGCAAGGAACCGACCCAGATACACCTCGTCGATGCGGCGACCGACCGAACGACCAACCGACGGTCGTCCCCACTGCCACTGGCTGTGCGGACCTCACCGGGGCTCCGTGCCCGACTGCACTGCTGCTGCGTCACGAACGCCCTCCTAGTCCGTCTCCGACTGACCTCCAGACACACGCTGACCCGGAAATACTACCGGTCGCCCAGAGATACTACGACAGTGTACTTATCAATATGTGCTGGTGCTGCCGCTCACGGGCAGCCAAGACAGCAATTCAGTGACACCAGTAATTGAACTTAAAATGACAAAGCGGCCGTACGGTAAAGACAAGATCTTAAGTAAAGATGGCACAAACATGAGCCACGCACGGCTCACCTACACTAAAGGTCCTTCCTGCCTGCGTATTCGGAGTGCGTTACGCTTGTTCATATTGGTAGCCAATTGCCGTTCCCTACATGAAGTGTCGATCCTGTGCAGGTCTTCCTACATCTCACTACAATTTTCTGGCGTCTCGACTGTATACAACAGCTGAATCCGCAAAGGTCCTCAGTAACTTCTGAACCCATCCGTTTGGATTATTTTTGTAAATTGTGTACAGTGATGCTCCTGCAACACTCCTTTGCCGAACGCCCGAGGCTAGTTTTTCGACTGAAGATTCCTCTCCGTTGAGAATGACACGGTGTGTTCTGTTTGCTAGGAACTCTTCAGTCCAACCCCACAGGTGGTCTGATATCCCGCACACTCCTATTTTGTTCATTAGATGGTAGTGGGACACTACAGCAGTATGGACAACTGTGCGCCAAAAACTCACCGCATACCATTTGCGACTGGAACAGGAATGCGTGGAAGCGATAGCGGAGTACAAAGAGTCCTCTGCCACACACCATAAAGGACGTGCTGAGGTACGGAAGAACGTGTTTTTTTTCTGCTGAAATATCTCTGGAATGACAAAAATTATCTTCGTAACAGAGCAATGCTGTCGGCATCAGACGTATGGCAATTTATCTTAAAATATGGGTAACTGCGAATAGGACTCGCACACCAAGTGTTTCGTACTAACTTAGTGATGTACATATATAGTTCACTCGTTCCTGGAATCGAGGATCTCAACATTTTTGCCTGTTATCGATATCGATGCTTGCAAGATAACAAAATATGTTACATAAATGGCGCAAAGGGGCCTTAAGCATTAGTATTTGACACAAATTTCACCATGGTACGTCTACCCGCACCTGACATAAACGCTTCGTAACTGTCAGTCAGTCAGTCAGACAGACAGGCGGACAATAAAGCGAACCTACAAGGATTCCATGTTTATCGATCGAGGTGGGGAACCTTAAAAACGGATAAATACGGGTAATTATAAAATTAAAAATTGTGGCTACCAGAGATTTTCGGGAGAAAGTTAGATCAAGACGAAACAGACAAAAGTGAACTCAGAGAAGAAAAATTTTTGTTGACAAATCGTGTGCCTAAAACGCACACGGCAACAACCGCACAGGGGAAGGGAAAATTGCACAGGGCAACAACCACTTGAAAAACAGCAGGTTAAATGGGTGCTGGATGCCACAGTTCTGCAGAGAGGAAGACGCCTGCACAGCCTGTATTAACATGGACAGCTGCATCAAACCAATGTTCAGACTGACATCAGAAGCAACAAAGGAACTGACGTTATCACGCCGGTCGTTGTGGCCGAGCGGTTGTAGGCGCTTAGTCCCGAATCGCGCTGCTGCTTCAATCGCAGGTTCGAATCCTGCCTTGGTCATGGATATGTGTGATGTCCTTAGGTTAGTTAGATTTAAGTAGTTCTAAGTCTAGGGGACTGATGACCTCAGAAGTCACATAGAGCTTACAGCCAACTGAACCTTTTGAAATTACCACGAAAAATATTATTATTGGCAGAATATATTAGGTAATAATAAGTAATAATAATAATAATATATGAAGACGTAATAAAAGGACAATATAAGATGAACATCAAGAAAACCAAACGAGGATAACAGAATGTAGTCAAATTAAATCAGGTGATGCTCAGGGAATTATATTAGGAACTGAGACAAAGTTTGGGGAGCAAATTAACTGATGATGCTCGAAGTGGAGAGGATATAAAATGTAGACTGGTAATGGCAAAGAAAACGTTTCTGAAGAAGAGAAATTTGTTAACGTCGAGTGTACATTTAAGTGTCAGGGAGCCTTTTCGGAAAGTATTTGTATGGAGTGTAGCCATGTACTGAAGTGATAAATAGTTTAGACAAGAAGAGAATAGAAGCTTTCGAAATGTGGTGCTACAAAAGAATGCTGAAGATTACGTGGGTTGATCACGTAACTAATGAGGAGGTACTGAATAGCATTGGGGAGAAGAATTTGTGGCACAACTAGAAGAAGGGATCTGTAGGTAGGACACATTCCGAGGCATCAATGGATCACCAATTTACTATTGGAGGGCAGCTTGAAAGGTAAAAATCGTAGAGGGAGACCAAGAGATCAATCCAGTAAGCAGATTCAGAAGGATGTAGGTTACAATAGGTACTTGGAGATGAAGAAGCTTGCACAGGATAGAGTAGCATGGAGAGCTGCATCAAACCAGACTCTGGACTGAAGACCACAACAACAACAACAATATTAAGTAATAAACAATAGTGAAAGCATTTTCCTGGAAGATTGGCACTGAGGGTTACAAAGATGTAGAATAAACTACAGATGAAACCATGAAAAGAAGAGTAATATTCCATGGCCACGTCCAAACCATGCAGTGTAGCAGATGGATGAAAATATGGTAAGTACAATTTTTAGAAGGTGCGCTGAAATGGTTTGAAATTTACTTGAGAAAAACAGCAATTTCTTCGGCATGGTGTGGGAAACGAAACTCTCATAGGAAGGCTGTGATAACTACATGACGCTTTGAGACAATTCTCGGACAGTGGCATCCCAGAGCAGCATCTTTGTCCCAGACCAACATCTGCATCACAGAGTAACATCTTCGTCCAAGACCAACATCTACATCACAGAGCAGCATCTTTGTCCCAGACCAACATCTACATCCCACAGTAGCACCTTCGTCCCAGACCAACATCTACACCACAGAGTGGCATCTCCATCTGGCAAAGAACCCCTTGAGGGCGAGGTTGTAAGTTCAGTTTTTAGTAAGGCTCATTTGAAAATGTTGTGTTAACAATTATGACAGGAAAAATATTAGCTGCCAATGACTCAATATGTGCATCAGAAGGGCGACAGACCAACATCTACATCCCACAGTAGCATCTTCATCCCAGACCAACAACTACATCCCAGAGTAACATCTTCATCCCAGACCAACATCCCACAGTAGCACCTTCGTCCCAGACCAACATCTACACCACAGAGTGGCATCTCCATCTGGCAAGGAACCCCTTGAGGGCGAGGTTGTAAGTTCAGTTTTTAGTAAGGCTCATTTGAAAATGTTGTGTTAACAATTATGACAGGAAAAATATTAGCTGCCAATGACTCAATATGTGCATCAGAAGGGCGACAGAAAATGAGTGTCTGGGAGGTACAGAGGATCAACCCTCTATGCGAAGGATGCATTACACTTCATAAAATGGACATAGTCAACATTCAAAAAATGTTCAAACCAAACAATTAAATTACACCAAGAACACCGAAAGAAAAACGGCACACCACAGTCTGATCACAAAGGTTCACACCATCAAGATCAAAGACGAACTCATTGGGTGTCCATACCCTTCAGGTAGGTATCCACTCTCCAAGAATGGAAACAGAGTGGTACTGGTGTGACGGGGTGATGAGAACTGATTGAGTGTAACGGCATGCGACCGTATGTGAAACAGTCTGTCGTGGAGCTTACCGTGAAACTGGCAATCCTTTAAGGCGCACCTGCAGATAGTGCTGTAATATGTTTTATAGGCACAGAAGAAAGAAACATCCAGAGGCTGAAGTTGTCTGGTGGTCCAGGTGTTATGCACTGGAATGCCCCTTTCCAGGAGGGATAGTTTGCTCTAAAGGGGGTATGATTTTGATACCCAGCAATTTATTGTGACCAGTTATGCCAAAAGCAGTGATCGTACCGAATTTCTAGTTCCCTTGCTACTATTATGTGACGTAAATATTCCCTACCAGCCTTGCAAAATCACCTACACGAAAAAAAAGCGTAGGGAGAAAAACACCTCCAACATCTCGCAGCATAGTAAATAACTTTGAAGACAATTTACCATAAGTATTATCAGTCAGCATAACTGTATACGAATGCGAAAAGAGATTGATGGTAGTTGATATTGATACATCTCTCTGTAATTTCTAGGGCTCCTTTCATACGGCATTTCCTGTTCATCGTAAAGCTATTGTTTGAACTTCCGTTACCTTACGTCCTCCATTTCTGTAGCATTGTTTGAAGTTATGCAACCATCCACTCTTCCCTTGAAATCACTGTAACAAATGTCGCTCGCAATTTGATGTGGCTAACGTAGCAGGTCACTGCCTTGTGCAGCCTGTAAATTGTATCGAGTATCCCCAAAACACGCAAACACGTAATCACCAGTTTTTGTAACAAGTGAGCGTTTTCCTTCCTTGAATATCCAAGATCTCATTTTTCTTATGTGCTACACGGTCATACTGCCGCGAATTGTTCATTTTTTTTTACTGTGCTGCGAATGATTTTCCATGTACGTAATTATGTTTAGTACCCGTCCCTTTGACAACGATTTTCCTTTACTGTGTTTCACTGGAGACGGGATTTGTGACTCCCTGTGCTACAAGGACGTTGAACCATATGGCCCGACGCCTGTTTGAATATCACTTTTACTTGTTAACCATGCATCGTTTGTCATCACTGAAGTCATGACGTACATTGTCCGCACCTGCCTCGTGATGACTGGGTGTTGTGTGATGTCTTTAGGTTACCAGAATGAGATTTTCACTCTGCAGCGGAGTGTGCGTTGATATGAAACTTCCTGGCAGATTAAAACTGTGTGCCCGACCGAGACTCGAACTCGGGACCTTTGCCTTTCGCGGGCAAGTGCTCTACCATCTGAGCTACCCAAGCACGACTCGCGTCCGGTCCTCCACAGCTTTACGTCTGCCAGTATCTCGTCTCCTACCTTCCAAACTTTACAGAAGCTCTCCTGCGAACCTTGCAGAACTAGCACTCCTGAAAGAAAGGATACTGCGGAGACATGGCTTAGCCACAGCCTGGGGGATGTTTCCAGAATGAGATTTTCACTCTGCAGCGGAGTGTGCGCTGATATGAAACCTCCTGGCGGATTAAAACTGTGTGCCCGACCGAGACTCGAACTCGGGACCATTGCCTTTCGCGGGCAAGTGCACTACCATCTGAGCTACCGAAGCACGACTCACGCCCGGTCCTCACAGCTTTACGTCTGCCAGTTTGGAAGGTAGGAGACGAGATACTCTTTAGGTTAGTTAGGTTTAAGTAGTTCTAAGTTCTAGGGGACTGATGACCTCAGAAGTTAAGTCCGATAGTGCTCAGAGCCATTTGAGCCATTTTGAGCCATTGTCCGAACAGTCGAGCGTATACGACGCCACACGTTCAACTGACTCGCCTTGTAGGGACGCCAATATTTCAGCTTGCATTTGTTTCTCACTCTGCGAAATTACTTGGGTTCCTTTCTGACAGAATGTCAATTTCGCAACTGTCGCTGTAGATTGAACGCAATGTTCGCTTCGTTCACCGTCGCCATTGCTCTCCTTTGTATCAACACCACTAGCGCTGTAGCACTGTTGTGTGTCACTCGTCAGCTGAGCAGTTCAACAACGCTCCGTAGCTCATGCTGCGCTCACCCCCTGCTGCCATTAGCAGCGAATGTCGTGGTTGCATCGTGGACAATACGTGGGGCGTCGAACGCCGTAAACGTCATCAGCCTTTTGCAACCTCGCACTCAAGTGGTTTTTTGTCAGTGTAGCATCTTCTTCTGGAAGTGATATCTTCATGTCAAAGCGGGATCTACGTGCCAGAGTAGTATTTTGATGCCATGGAAGTTATCCCAACACACGTTCTATCGTGGAGTCCCTTCTTCTTGTGAATGTTTTCGTATGTTCCTTACGTCGCCGATTCTGCTGAGAACTTTCTCATCTCTTATCAGTCCCTCTGACTCCCAGCTCCCTTCTATTACACCACATCCCAAACGCTTCAGCTCTTTTCCGTTAATTCCACAGCCAGTGTCTCAGTTCCATACAACGCTGTGCTCCAAACGTAGCTTCTCGCTCAAATGAAGGCTAGTATTTGCTGTTACTACCGCTGCACTTCTCTTAGCGAATTCCGCACCCTCCTAGCGTCATCTGTCGTGTATTATTTTACTTCCAAGGAGAAGAATTTCTTCACTTCGTCTGCTCATTCAAAATGTCCTGTAATTCTTCTTCTCTTTCACCGAGGATAACAATGTCACCAGCGAATCTTATCATGATATCCTTCACTCCTGATGCCTGCTTCTACGAGGGCAGTTCAATAAGTAATGCAACACATTTTTTTCTCGGCCAATTTTGGTTGAAAAAACCGGAAATTTCTTGTGCAATATTTTCAAACATTCCTGCTTCGTCTCGTATAGTTTCATTGACTTCCGACAGGTGGCAGCGCTGTACGGAGCTGTTAAAATGGCGTCTGTAACGGATGTGCGTTGCAAACAACGGGCAGTGATCGAGTTTCTTTTGGCGGAAAACCAGGGCATCTCAGATATTCATAGGCGCTTGCAGAATGTCTACGGTGATCTGGCAGTGGACAAAAGCACGGTGAGTCGTTGGGCAAAGCGTGTGTCATCATCGCCGCAAGGTCAAGCAAGACTGTCTGATCTCCCGCGTGCGGGCCGGCCGTGCACAGCTGTGACTCCTGCAATGGCGGAGCGTGCGAACACACTCGTTCGAGATGATCGACGGATCACCATCAAACAACTCAGTGCTCAACTTGACATCTCTGTTGGTAGTGCTGTCACAATTGTTCACCAGTTGGGATATTCAAAGGTTTGTTCCCGCTGGGTCCCTCGTTGTCTAACCGAACACCATAAAGAGCAAAGGAGAACCATCTGTGCGGAATTGCTTGCTCGTCATGTGGCTGAGGGTGACAATTTCTTGTCAAAGATTATTACAGGCGATGAAACATGGGTTCATCACTTCGAACCTGAAACAAAACGGCAATCAATGGAGTGGCGCCACACCCACTCCCCTACCAAGAAAAAGTTTAAAGCCATACCCTCAGCCGGTAAAGTCACGGTTACAGTCTTCTGGGACGCTGAAGGGGTTATTCTGTTCGATGTCCTTCCCCATGGTCAAACGATCAACTCTGAAGTGTATTGTGCTACTCTTCAGAAATTGAAGAAACGACTTCAGCGTGTTTGTAGGCACAAAAATCTGTACGAACTTCTCCTTCTTCATGACAACGCAAGACCTCACACAAGTCTTCGCACCCGAGAGGAGCTCACAAAACTTCAGTGGACTGTTCTTCCTCATGCACCCTACAGCCCCGATCTTGCACCGTCGGATTTCCTTATGTTTGACCCAATGAAGGACGCAATCCGTGGGAGGCACTACGCGGATGATGAAGAAGTTATTGATGCAGTACGACGTTGGCTCAGACATCGACCAGTGGAATGGTACCGTGCAGGCATACAGGCCCTCATTTCAAGGTGGCGTAAGGCCGTAGCATTGAATGGAGATTACGTTGAAAAATAGTGTTGTGTAGCTAAAAGATTGGGGAATAACCTGGTGTATTTCAATGCTGAATAAAACAACCCCTGTTTCAGAAAAAAAATGTGTTGCATTACTTATCGAACTGCCCTCGTATTTGCGTCACTGCTTCTTCGACATGCGGAATGAACAGTACCGATGAATGGCTGCACATACTCGTGTGTCCTAGACGCTTTCTCATCCGAATACTCTGTTGTTCATGCTCTATTCTTATCATCCCCTCTTGGTTCTTGTACATATTGTATACTAGCTTTCCTCCCTTATAGGTTAAACCTACTTTTCTGATAACGTCGAATATCTTGCGCCACGTTACGTTACCAGCGCTTCTTCTACGCGAATAAATCCTATGAGGGTGTCTGTTCTTACCGAAAACGAAAGAGATGAGCTGTCAACGGTAGACTAGAGGAGTTGCGAACGGTCTGGAAAGCTGTATGAGAAAATGCTCACGAGACTGATGTCTCAGGGGCATTTTCACAAAATTGTGCTCAAACTCAGACTGAAACAGTATCAGGGTAAGTACTTTCAACAGTATCGATACTGTATCTGCACTTGTGGCTTTGGTCATGTATTAGATTAGATTAGATTAGATTTACTTTCATTCCAATTGATCCGTAGTGAGGAGGTCCTCCAGGATGTGGAACATGTCAGAAAAACAACAATACATGACAAATATTTACAACTAAAACAAATAAGCTAATGTACCATTCCACAGGTCCCAAGTGGAATGATCGTCATTTTTTAATGAACACTAAGAGTCATTTTACAAATACTAATGCACTGAATTTAAAATAAAAAAGTTTTTTATTTATTTATTAGGTAATAAACATGTAATACAACTACTGTAATACTTATTTACAATGAACACATTACTGCACTGAAATGGTGCAGAAGTTAGATTATACTTACACACAACCACACACACACACACACACACACACACACACACACACACACACACACAAATTTTCAGTGAACACATTACTGCACTGAAATTGTGCAGAAGTTATGTTGTACTTATATACAAATCAGTTGGTTTTACTAAGAAATTCATCAATGGAGTAGAAGGAGTTGGCTACCAATAAATCCTTTAGGCTTCTCTTAAACTGAATTTCATTGGTTGTTAAGCTTTTTATGGCTGCTGGCAAGTTATTGAAAATGTGTGTTCCTGAATAATGCACACGTTTTTGTACAAGACTAAGTGACTTTAAATCCTTGTGAAGATTATTCTTATTTCTAGTATTGATTCCATGAATTGAGCTGTTGGTTTGAAAAAGTGATATATTTTTAATGACAAATTTCATTAAGGAATAAATATATTGGGAAGCTGTAGTTAGTATCCCTAGTTCCCTAAACAGGCTTCTGCAGATATGTGCTTAAAAATGTATCTTGAGCGTCGTTACACGTGAATGTACGTTACACGTGAATTAGTAGTTGGTTTTCTTGTGCGACACAGTTTCACAATTCGTGCATGTGGTCTCTGACTGTGCGAAAAGAGTGTTCCTTTTTTTTGCCATCCACAGTGGATTTAAACAGGCAGCGTGCATTACATTCTATTTCCAGTGGCCGGAAAACCTGTTTAAATAACCACGGAGCTGTTACAGCGCAATCAGTCCGTGAAAAGCGCAACTATTCTCGCGTTTTAACATTGTTAAAATTCGCATTCGTTTTATTGCCACGTGTCCGTTGTTACACGAAGAGCCACACGTGCATCACAGTAGAATATTCTGTCCTCATCGTTTATAGTGAGACACAATTGAAATTGGAATTCTTCATAAAATAACTACGATTAACGATAGCTGTGACTTGCTTAATTCTGCTTGGTTAAGGTGAAGTGTGAAATCAACAAATTCGTCGTGAAATAAATGACATTTGAATAAAAATACTTACTTATTTATGTCAGTCTCATATTGTACACACGGAACGCTAACTTCACTGGAAAAATTCCGCAGGTTGTTCAGAGATATTTTATGGGTGTACATTTTAAGCGACCCAAGTAATTCAACGCATTGCAGACGCGTGGTTGTTCTGAAGAAGTCGGTTGACGACGGACGTGGGCGGTAGATACTGACATTACAGCCAATAAACTACGATGGGAGAAGGTTTATTGTAAAGAGGATGTGAGGGAATTTAAATAATTCACATTCCTGAAGCTGAAATCATTGGAAGCCTGTCCAAGTGAAAATATTAAATCTATTTAATGCAAATATATTCACAGATTCTGTCTGACATCGATATATAGTCACTGAATGACCGTCATCTCTGAATCCACAACTGCGAATTTTTGTTCCAGAAACAAAAATAATTTATCCTGAGTATTTATGAGAAAAACATTTCAGAGCTATAAGAACGGATGATATTATTACGAAAGGGCCATATTTGTGGTCTTCCACCAAGTTACCGAGACGTCTGATGCCGGAAAACTAATAACTTCAGAGTATAACACGGCGACACAGGCGTATATTCTTCTTCTATATGTCTTTCGTAAGTATCATCTAAATTTGTACAAGTGAAAGTAATTGCTAAAATATGTGTCTCGCCGTAACTTCGAAATTTCACGTGTCAGTTAAACAAAATATGTTTTTTGTAATTGGTTTAAGATTAATGAAAGATGTATACGTGGAAGAGACCTGGAAGGTTTCAGGTTGATCATTATATAACGGCACGGCAGAGATTTCGGAAATATTTTAATTGTAAGACTTTCCAAGGGAAGATAGTGGCTGACCAAAACTTATTGTTTGTAAACTGTAGATTAAAGATGAAGAAACTGCAAAAATGTAGGAAATCAAGTAGATGGGACGTGGATAAATAGAAAGAGGCAGAGGTTGTTGAAAGCTGCAGAAGCAGCATTAGGCAACAGATGACTAGAACCGGGGAAATGGACACAGCAGAAAACGGAGGGGTAGTTTCAAGGGACGAAATAGTGAAGGCAGCAGAGAATCAGATAGGTAAAAAGGCTAGGCCTAGTAGAAATCCTTGTATAACACAGGAGATATTGAACTTAACTGATGAAAGAGAAAATTTAGAAAAGCAGGAAATGAAGCAGGTGAAAGGAATACAAAAGTTTAAGAAATGAGATTGACAGTAAATGCGAAATGGCTAAGCAGGAATGGCTAGAGGGCAAATGTAAAGCTTTAGAAGTATATTTCACTTGGAGAAAGATAGATACCGCCTGCAGGAAAATTGGAGAAGCCTTTGGAGAAAAGACAGGCAACTGAAGTTTTCACGCTGCAGTGGAGTGAGCGCTGATATGGCAGATTAAAACTGTGTGGAGGACCGATACTCTAACTCGGGACCTTTGTCTTTAGCGGGAAAGTGCTCTACCAGCTAAGCTATCCAACCACGTCTCGCTACCGCTTCTCACAGCCTCACTTCCGCCAGTTCCTCGTCTCCTACCTTACAAACTCCACAGGACCTCTCCTACGAACCTTGCAGAACTAGCGGTCCTGGAAGAAAGGATACTGTGGAGACATGGCATAGCCACAGCCTAGGGGATGTTTCCAGAATGAGATTTTCACTCTGCAGCGGAGTGTGCGCTGACTTGAAACGGTGTGCCGAACCGAGACTCGAAAGAGACGAGGTACTGGAGGACGTAAAGGTGCCGTGAGTCGTGGTTGTGTAGGTCAGATGATAGAGCGCTTGCCCGCGAAAGGCAAAGGTCCCGAGTTCGAGTCTCGGTCCGGCACACAGTTTTAATCTGTCGGGATGTTTCAGAGTAGCAGCTGTATGAATATCAAGAGCTCAGACGGAAAACCATCCTATCTTAAGAAGGGAAACCAGAAAGGTGGAAACAGTCCATAAGAGGGTCTATACAAGGGAGATGAACTTCAAAGCAGTATTACAGAAATGGAAGACGCAAATAGAGATGGAAGATATGATGCTGCGAGAAGAATTTGACAGAGCACTTGAAGAACCAAGTCGAAACAAGGCCACGGGGGTAGACGACATTCCGTCTGAATTACTGATAGGCTTGGGAGTCCCAACCGTGACAAAAGTCTTCCATCTGGTGAGCAAGAAGAGCGAGACCGGCGAAATACGCTCAAACTTGAAGAATTTAACAACTGCAATTCCAAAGAAAGCAGATGCTGACAGGAGCGAAAATTACCGAACTATCACTGTAATAAATACTGGTTGCAAAATCCTATGACGAATTCTTTACAGGAGGATGGAAAAATTGGTAAAAGCCGACCTCGGGGTAGATGAGTTTAGATTCTGGAGCAACACGCGAAGCAACACGCGAGCAACACGCGAAGCGATACTAAACCTATGACTTACTTTGGATGAGAGGTCACAGAAAGGTAAATCTGCGTTTATAGACGGAGAAAAGTTTTAGTGTTGGCTGGAATACTCTCTTTGAATTTCTGAAGGTGGCAGAGGTAAAAAACGGGGAGCGATAGGCTATTTAGGACTTGCATAGAAACCAGACGGCAGTCTTAAGTAGAGGGGAATGAAAGGGAAGCAGTCGTTGAGAAGGGAGCGAGACAGGGTAGTAGCCTATCCCCGATTATTCAATCTATACATTGATCAAGCGGTAAAAGAAACAAAAGGAAATGAGGAACTGAAGGGAATAGAATTCTGTCGCATAACAAGAAGAAGGGATCATTGCTAAAACAGACATAATGTCTGCAGGGATACCGTAATCATTTCTATAGAATGTTACTTAAATCCGTCTTGATTGCAAAATGTTTATTCACATGACCGGTTTCGGGTTCCTCTAGAACCATCTTCAGATGAGCAATTTCGGTTACAGGAGTAACCCGTCCACACTCAGCAACCTTCACATGCTGCGTCACATTTAATGTGATCTGAAGATGGTTCCAGAGGAACCGAAACCGGTCATGTGAATAAACATTTTGCATTTAAGACGGATTATAAGCAAGAAGGGATCAGTTGACAGGAAACATTCTGAGAGGTTAGGGGATCACCAGTTGAATATTGGAGGGAGGAGTGGGCATAAAAATTGTTGAGGGAGACCAAGATAGAAATACAGTAAACAGATTCTGAAGGATGTGGGTTGCAGTAGGTATTCGGAGATGAACAGGTTCGCACAGGGTAGAGTAGCTTAGAGAGCTGCATCCAGCCGGTCTTCGGACTGTATTTACGACAAGTATTTTGTTCAAATGATTCAAATGGCTCTGAGCACTATGGGACTTAACATCGGAGGTCGTCAGTCCCCTTGGCTTAGAACTACTTAGGCATAACTAACCTAGGGAAATCAGACTCATCCATACCGGAGGCAGGATTCGAAACTGCGACCACAGCAGCAGCGCGGTTCCGGACTGAAGCGCCTAGAACAGCTCGGCCACAGAGACCGGCATGTATTTTTTTTAAAACGATCTTTAACAACCTTTGTAAATTTATGCAAACATTGTGTTGTGCCGGCAGGGAAATGTTAGAGAAAGTCAATTTTTTTTGTATGTGTGAGAGAGTAAAGTGTGATGGTAACAACGTGTCCGGGTGTATCTTTGTCACGTCAAAGTGCGGGTGCTGGGCGCTTCAGTAGCAGCTACACACAGTACGGAGAGCGTGTTCGTGAAGCTGGTCAGTGTGCGATACCGAGCCGTATTGCACCTGATACAGTGGGATGGCAGACAGACGAGGTGTGGCTGTGAAATAATGCAACGAATGCTGTCACAGAGTTAAGTACGCAGTGCGCCGAATATGAACGACCAGTAGTTGTGAAGCGTGAAGCCTTCTCAGTCGGATGCGGCATCTCCGGTGCCTGTATACAAATCAGTGAGGGCCGTGGCTTTCGCCTGTGTAAGAGGGAAAGCGGTAAGTGTGAAAACAGAGCAACGAATTGTCGTCAAGTTTCATGCGGAGATTGGAAAAAAACTGCTACTGGAACCAATCTGTTGCTGAAAGAAGTGTATGGCGACTGTTTATGACGTACAGGATTTTCTGAGTGGTTCAAGAGTTTCCAAAATGGCCGAGAAGACACTGAAGACGACTCACGCCTAGGATACCTTTCAAAATTGGTTCAAATGGCTCTGAGCACTATGCGACTTAACTTCTAAGGTCATCAGTCGCCTAGAACTTAGAAGTAATTAAACCTAACTAACCTAAGGACATCACGCACATCCATGCCCGAGGCAGGATTCGAACCTGCGACCGTAGCGGTCGCTCGGTTCCAGACTGTAACGCCTAGAACCACACGGCCCCCTTTCAAAATTAGTAACGGATGAAAATATTGGAAAAGTAGATAGCCTGATTCGATTCCTCTGACGGCTGAAACCGCAGGAAATAACAATGAACGCATAAGGCAAATTTTAGATAACCAAGTTAACATGAGAAAAGTGTGTGCGAAACTCGTGTCGAAAATTGTTACGATCGAACAAAAGCAAGCTCTTGAAAATGTTTGTTCTGACACTTTGAATATTCTAATTTCTTGGAAAGAGTGATATGTGATGAATCTTCGTTATTTACTTATGATCCAGAAACAAAGCGAAAATCCGTGCACTGGAAGGTCACAACTTAAAAAAAAAAAAAAGTTCAAATGTGTGTGAAATCTTACGGGACTTAACTGCTAAGGTCATCAGTCCCTAAGCTTACACACTACTTAACCTAAATTATCCAAAGGACAAACACACACACCCATGCCCGAGGGAGGACTCGAACCTCCGCCGTGACCAGCCGCACAGTCCATGACTGCAGCGCCCCAGACCGCTCGGCGACACAACTTCACCGAGAGTGTAAAAAGCTCGAATGAGTAAAACAAGAGTCAAATCGATGAGGATTGTTTTTTTTCTATATTCATGGAATTGTATGACTTTCTGAAAGTCAAACTATTAATGAACATTATTACTTTGAGATTCTTTGCGCAACGCTGCGAGAAAATAAGAAAGAAACGACCCGAACTATGGAAGGGAGTATCCTGGGTTGTGCATCAAGCAAACGCGCCGACTCATACCGCAGTACCTGTAAAAGGGGTTACTATCGAAGTACAGAACCTCACAGTTAGACCACCCACTTTACTCGCCTGACCTAGCAGCATGTGCCTTTTATCATTTCCTAAAGGTCAAATCTGCATCCCAGCTGTCCTTTCTCACTCACTCACTCACTCACTCACTCATTCCGCCCAACTCATTGTCGTGATCTCTCTGTGGCCTCTGTCAGTCACTGCCACAGTGCCCTACTGTAACACTCTCCTCTCACTGTCTCCCTCTGGCTCTCTCTTACTGCTACTATCGAATTCCTTCCTTCCTACTGCTGCTGTCTCTTCTCACTATATCTCTCTTTTCCTCGTTGTCATTGCCATACTTGTCTCTCATTATCAATGGCTCTCACCTTCTTCCACTTTCTCTTTATACCTCTCTCACTGCCACTATCTCCTTCATTCTTTTCCTAGAATTTCTGTCACTGTCTGACACATTCCTGTGCCAGTGAATCCCTCTCCTTCTCTCACACTGCCTTTTTATGCCCCGCTCTTTCTATAACACAATCGCTCCTATATTGCAAGTTTATTACCTTTCCGTCTCTTTACACTTCCACTGTCTTCTTCCTCTCAGCATAAAAAAGCACGAAAACATTCGTATGCCAAAACTTTTGGAAATTTTTTAGAGATGCTGGGAAAAGTAGAACGAGGCGGCTGGTAACCCACTTTTCAGACAGAGTCTTTTAAATAAACAGGAACATTCTCGCATTTTTTGATCTGATAGGAGCATCTTTTCCACTGGTTTCCGTCTTTTCTGTGCTACAGCATGGCATGTAACTCATATCAAATGTACTGGTCCATAAAATTAGATAGTTTACTTACGTGAGATTCAAATAACGCGGAACTAATTTTACATCTTACATCGGGTTTTACGTGCACAAAAGTTTTGCGTGTGCTTCACTAATACAGTGTGCTGTTTACACAACCCCTCTGACGATGACGGAGACACTGTACAGCATACAGGGGATAGGCAAAATAATGTGACACCTCCGCAGTAAAGTCTCAACAATAATCTCATAAATAATACAGAGGATGGGCAAAATACTTACCTGGGAATGAGTTATTAAAAATAAGGGGTTGGACCCCCATTTCCCGTAATACAGTTGCGATTCTTCTTGGAATACTGGCATATAATGAGTGTATAGTCTCCAGTGGCATGTTGTGCCAGTCTTCGATCAGAACCTCTTCAAAGTCCTGTAGTGCTACAGAGTCTGCGCTCCAGTACCGCCCACAACGGTTCCATAATGTCCGCGGACCGTGCTGTACTGGGAAGACGCTGCAGTTCAGTTGCATGCTCCTCATAACACGCTTGTACTATTCTGGCTGGGTGAATGGGTGCGTTATCGTCCTGAAATATCGCGTCATTCTTCGGGAACAACATTTGAATCATGGGTTCATAGGATTACCTGAAATGTTCACATAATCGTTGGCTGTAACACGGCCTTCGAGAGTAATGATGGGACCAGCAGAATAGCATAATATGGCTGCCCACACCATCACACTTCCACCTCCGTGCTTAACAGTTGGAATAAAGCAATCCGGATTGTTGGCTACTTTTGGGGTTCTCCAGACGTAAATCCGGGCCCGATGTTGGAAATAACGAAAATGTTGACTCGTCGGACCACATGACGTGTTTCCACTGATCAGACGCCCAGGATTTATGCTCCTGACACCATGTTTTACGCTTCTTTGCGTTGCTTGTAGTCACTAATGGTTTCTGTGTAGGAGCTCGCCAACGAATATTCGCTTTATGGAGCCCTCGGCGGACAGGGGGTCTCGAAGATGGCTGTTGAGCTCTGCAGTCACTTTAGCCGCCGTAGTTTTGTGTTGTTTCGACACAATTCGTGGCAGCGTACGACGATCTCTGTCATTTAGTTCTGATTTGCGCTCACTGTTACGTTTACACGATTATGTCTCTCCATGTTTTGTGTAGGCTGTCATGGCTGTTGAATCAGTTGCTCTTGAAACATTCGATATGTTGGCCGTCTTGGTTTCTGATGCTCCAGCTAATTGGACCCCCACAATCTGCCCTCTTTGTAACTCTGTCAGGTCTTCCGTTGCACGTCGACCTCGGCCTCTGAATGCAGATACGATGAGCGCACTACTCGTAAACAACCTGCACTGATTCCAGCGCGACACGTTCCGTAGCTGCGCTGTTGACCGTGGAACACAACCACCCCATTACTACCACTGTTCACATTATTTTGGCTATCACCTGTATTTCTCCGTGATACATCACTTTATAAAATACGTTTTCGAAGGATAACTTTGATCCTTTTGTATTCGGAAACGGATAAACGTATCGAGAAACATTTCAAGGTCCTTCGAGATCGTAAAAGTTTCAGACATTTTCTGCGCGCAGCCGTCTTGGAATACGTGGTTGCGATTTGCTGCGAGAAAACGTTAAAATAGCGCTTTTTGGATTCCTTTCTGTGCGCGGCGTTTTGGAACATATATTACACAATCACAGCAATGTTGTAGCGTTATCAAAAACATGTCCTACGCATAAGAAAAAAAGGGACTTTTCCTGACATAAATTTTGGTTAGGTTCAAAGAGTTTGTTGTTAGATGCAGCGGTCAGCTTAGGTTCTCAAGTCGTCAACAGATAAGGAAATTACTGGTAAAGCGTGACCTCTGGGTCTTTAAAGAAGAACGGAACTCCCATGTGCGAAAGAGCTACGAACATTTGAGTGCTCTAGAAATGAGTTAATGTGCTGAGTGTTCGATGTTAAGTATCTAAGCGAAAAAACTTTCGTAAAGGTTTGCAATTATTTGCGAAGTTTCTTACAAGTCTCTGAGTGCTCTCATTGTCAAACACTGGGTGAATATAGTCGTCTGCGTAGTTTGCGCTGCACGAATTAAACTCAAATGGCTCAAATGGCTCTGAGCACTATGGGACTTAACTGCTGAGGTCGTCAGTCCCCTAGAACTTAGAACTACGTAAACCTAACTAACCTAAGGACATCACACACTTCCATGCCCGAGGCAGGATTCGAACCTGCGACCGTAGCGGTCGCTCGGTTCCAGACTGAAGCGCCTAGAACAGCTCGGCCACTCCGGCCGGCAGCCTACCTTACAGTCTTGGCAACAACAGTACCAGTACATGTACACTATTCCACTGTCAAAGGCAGCAGAACGGTTTTCGCCTGCAGCTTTCGACTGGATCGTTGCCGGCATAGGCACCCTTACGTGAAATTGAGACACTAATCCTTCTCCATCATCCTAGAAAGTTTCTAACATCAAACGACCACCCGGTATGTACATACAGTCATGCTCGCTGGCGTCTTTAACTTTCGACATCTATAGTGCCGTTGGATGACGTTTCCGGACGCGGATTGCTATGTAAACCTGTATGTACCAAATTCCCGCCACAAGTTCTACAAGTATGTATCATGAATTGTGAAACACCCTGTATTTATTCATCAGTAAATTATGAGAGCAGCTTAAATTTTTGAATTCGTTCAGTAATTGTACGAAATACTGAAAATCAAATTTCTGTTGAAGCTGGAACCCATCAGATAAGTGACACGCGACGGAAAAGTCCTCCGGGATCAATTGTTCGCGGTCTGCTGACTGTATCGGAAGATGGAGAAGGCGCACGGCGCCCACGCACGCCGCTCCATTCACGGGAGGCGACTTGTCCGACGTTCCACGTGACGTCACCGTGCGCGACCTGGGTAACCCGGTCACGTGAACGGAAGCGGCAACAAATTCGTCGCCGGGCCGGATATAGCGAGAGAGCACGCCAGAAATGTCAGCCGGCCGCGTCACCAGGGGTCGCCTAGGGGCGTGGCCGTGCGGTGGTCGTGTGGCGAGCACGACCTCCCCTGTTACAACCGAGCACTCGACTCCCCGCAGGATTCTGCTGCGCCGGGGCTACGGAACTTCCGCTATAGGAGCCTGTCATCATCAGTGAAATACGATCTAAAAAAAAGCGGGGCACCGCCAAGGAGTTATGCGAATGCGACGGAAATCGGCCCATGTCATGTACATGTACAAGGAAACGAATGACCGGTAATTCAGAAAAAACTAAGCGATTTATTGAAGAGTTGAACAAGTCAGTAACGCGATGGTCCACCTCTGTTCCTTATGCAAGTCGGTATTCGGCTTGGATGTCCTCCTAAGGCATATCGTGCCAAACTCTGTCCAACTGGCGCGTCACATCGTCAGAATGGAGAGCTGGTTGGCGGACGCTGTCCATAAAGCTCCAAACGTTCACAGATGGGGAGGGGTCCGGTGACATCGCCGGCCAAGGTTTATGTAAAACTGGAAGTATTGCAAAGTACGTAGAATTTTTCTACACTACTGGCTATTAAAATTGCTACACCAAGAAGAAATGCAGATGATAAACGGGCATTCATTGGACAAATATATTATACTATAACTGACATGTGATTACATTTCGCAATTTGGGTGCATAGATACTGCGAAATCAGTACCCAGAACAACCACCTCTGGCCGTAATTACGGCCTTGATACGCATGGCCATTGAGTCAAACAGAGCTTGGATGGCGTGTACACAGGTACAGCTGCCCATGCAGCTTCAACACGATACCACAGTACATCAAGAGAAGTGACTGGCGTATTGTGACGAGCCAGTTGCTCGCCCACCATTGGCCAGACATTTTCAGTTGGTGAGAGATCTGGAGAATGTGCTGGCCAGGGCAGCAGTCTAACATTTTCAGTATCCAGAAAGGCCCGTACAGGACCTGCAACATGCGGTCGTGCATTATCCTGCTGATATGTAGGGTTTCGCAGGGATCGAATGAAGGGTAGAACCACGGGTCGTAACGCATCTGAAATGTAACGTCCACTGTTCAAAGTGCCGTCAATGCGAACAAGAGGTGATCGAGATGAGTAACCTATGACACCCCATACCATCACGCCAGGTGATACGCCAGTATGGCGATGACGAATACACGCTTCCAATGTGCGTTCACCGCGATGTCGCCAAACACGGATGCGACCATCGTGATACTGTAAACAGAAGCTGGATTCATCCGAAAAAATGACGTTTCGCCATTCGTGCACCCAGGTTCGTCGTCGAGTACACCATCGCAAGCGCTCCTGTCTGTCATGCAGCGTCAAGGGTAACCACAGCAATGGAGCTGACAGTCCATGATGCTGCAGACGTCGTCGAACTGTTCGTGCACATGGTTGTTGTCTTGCAAACGTCCCCATCTGTTGACTCAGGGATCGAGACGTGGCTGCACAATCCGTTATAGCCATGCGGATAAGATACCTGTCATCTCAACTGCTAGTGATACGAGGCCGTTGGGATCCAGCACGGCGTTCCGTATTACCCTCCTGAGCCCACCGATTCCATATTCTGCTAACAGTCATTGGATCTCGACCAACGCGAGCAGCAATGTCGCGATACGATAAACCGCAATCGCGATAGGCTACAATCCGACCTTTACCACAGTCGGAAACGTGATGGTAAGCATCTCTCCTCCGTACACAAGGCATCACAACGTTTCACCAGGCACCGCCGGTCAATTGCTGTTTGTGAATGAGAAATCGGTTGGAAACTTTCCTCATGTCAGCACGTTGTAGGTGTCGCCACCGGCGCCAACCTTGTGTTAATGCTCTGAAAAGCTAATCATTTGCATATCACAGCATCTTCTTCCTGTTGGTTAAATTTCGCGTTTGTAGAACGTCATCTTCGTGGTGTAGCAATTTTAATGGCCAGTAGTGTAATAACATTTGTATTCTGTTAAGATAAATATCATAATCAGGCCGTTTTCAATGAAGTGACGTGGATGAGCAAACTATGTAAAGAAAATGTGAAGCAAACAATGTTATGTTAACTTTATACACTCATGTTCAGAAATAAACAGAACACCTTGCACGACTAAAGATAGGACGTGTGTTCAAAAGTGGTTCAAATGGCTCTGAGCACTATGGGACTTAACAGCTGTGGTCATCAGTCCCCTAGAACTTAGAACTACTTAAACCTAACTAACCTAAGGACATCACACACATCCATGCCCGAGGCAAGATTCGAACCTGCGACCGTAGCAATCGCGCGCTTCCGGACGTCGCGCCTTAGGACGTGTGTCCTGCTGCCTGTAGGCACAGTGTCCGATGACGTGTCCCATGTGTCGTGGTATCAACACGTACAAGGCGCGAATGGCGTCCTGTGGTATAGCCATCCATGCTTCTTTCATGTGATTCAGAGTGCGCCTGTGGTGGTTGGCATCGGAACACAGACGCTGCATCATATCCCACACATTTCCGACTGGAGGCAGATCTGGTGATCTGCCGAGGGCAAAAGGCTGACATCTTGTGACACGAAGAAGGCACGTGTACACGCAGCAGCGTGTGGTCGTGCATTGTCTTGCTGAAAAATGGTGTGTCGGGTATTGCGCAGAAAGGGTGTGGCTGCGTCTCGCAAGATGTCATTGACGTAGCTCACAGTGGCTGGGCACAGTGTCTGTGATTTGTGGCCGTAGCCAGTAGCACGCCACACCATAAGACCTCGAGCTGGCGCTGTATGCCCTGTGCGAATGCAGTCGCTGTGATGCCGCTCCCCCTGTCTGTGGCGAACCAAAATGCGGCCTTCATATCCAAACAAGCAGATCCTGGATTCGTCCGAAAACACTGTCTCGTGCCATTCCTGTTCCCAGTGATGTCGTTCCTTACACCATTGCCGTCTAGCATGGAGGACCGGATTGGCCGAGCGGTTCTAGGCGCTACAGTCTGGAACCGCGAGACCGCTACGGTCGCAGGTTCGAATCCTGCCTCGGACATCGATGTGTGTGATGTGCTTAGGTTAGTTAGGTTTAAGTAGGTCTAATTTCCAGGGGACTGACGACCTCAGCAGTTAAGTCCCATAGTGCTCAGAGCCAGTCGTCTAGCATGTTCCAGCACATTCGTCAAAGGTAGGAGGAGAAGTGGACGATGCGCACGTAACCCGTGCCGTAATAAACGGCGACGGACTGTTGCACATGGTAGTGTACAATGCGTTCCACTGTTGCGCCAGAGCCGAGCAGGACGCAGATCTGTCCTGAAATGCCATTCGCAAGAGGTGTAGATCTCATTGGGAGTGGGGTAACACCTGACCCATCTCGTCGTGTTGTACGGCCTTCCCTGAACCATTCTGCACACACCCCTTGCACTGCCGAAACACTTTGTTCCATACGAGCAGCAGTTTCCTGGATAGATGCATCACATTCTCTCGCGACAATAATGCATCGAGTTCGATTCTCAGTCCGGCACACAGTTTTAATCTGCCAGGAAGTTTCATAGTGCACCTTCTTTGAAACTCACTGATTTGACGGTACGGTTCGCGCATGCGTTTGTGAGGCATCCTGCGCGTCTCTTCAAGTCACAGTGATCCGTTACCTTCGGTTTGTCGCGACAACGCGAGCCGCAGTCAACTTTTCCGGTAGGTGGTGTTGCGCCGCAACATCGATGTCGACCTTGAAACAGTTCTCCGGCGTGGTTAAAATGCTAATCTTTTCTCCGGAACATATTACTGTACATCTCTTCTGAATGTGAACTACCTATCTATAGTGGTTCAAGGTATTCTGTTTCTTTTTTTCTGAACACGAGTGTATTTATTTGTTATGTCGGTAAGCAGTCTGAGACGTAAAAATCGTCGAGGGTGGCCAAAAGATGGATGCAGTACGCAGATAAAGAAGTATATAGGCAGAAGTAGTTACTCGGAGATGAAGAGGCCTGCACGAGATAGAGCAGGACGGGGACCTGCGTCACTGCAGTGCAGTGGTTTCCATTGCTCTCTGCATCCGCACGCCACTGATCACCGCCCCTTTCTGGGCAAAAGCGTGCCTGGAACCTCCGTCCGCGCCTTCGCCCTCTTTGACAAGGCCGTTGGTAGAAAGAGGCTGAATTCTTATGCCGGAAGTCTTCGGCCGCCATAACTGATGGTTTTATGCAAAATTTTAGCAGTGCCGAAGTTACATCCCAGAACTCAGGACGTTTTGATTACTGGTCAAATACGTTACCCCTAGGGCCCGGCTGCTGGCTTCTAAAAGATACAAATCAATAAAATCGACCAAATGGTTCAGATGACTCTGAGCACTATGGGACTTAACATCTGAGATCATCAGGCCCCTAGGCTTACAAGGGAACCTCCCCATCGCACCCCCCTCAGATTTAGTTATAAGTTGGCACAGTGGATAGGCCTTGAAAAACTGAACACAGATTAATCGAGAAAGCAGGAAGAAGTAGTGTGGAACTATGAAAAAAATAAGCAAAATATACAAACTCAGTAGTCAATGCGCAAGATAAGCAACATGAAGGACAATGCGAGCTGAGGAGTGCCGTGGTCCCGTGGTTAGCGTGAGCAAGTGCCGAACGAGACGTCCTTGGTTTAACTCTTCCCTCGAGTGAAAAGTTTAACTTTTTATTTTCAGACAATTACTACCTGTCCGTCACTTTTTTGGGAATGATTATCACATCCACAAGAACACCTAAATCGAGCAAGGTAGAAGAATCTTTTTACCCATTCGCCAAGTGTACAAGTTAGGGGGGTCGACAATATATTCCTGTCATGTGACGCACATGCCGTCACCAATGTCGTGTAGAATATATCAGACATGTGGAGGAATCGGTTGACCTATGACCTTGCGATCAAATGTTTTCGGTTCCCTTTGGAGAGGCACGTCCTTTCGTCTACTATCGCACAGTTTTGTGGTGCGGTCGCAAAACAGAGACACTAAACTTATTACACTGAACAGAGACGTCAATGAACGAACGGACAGATCATAACTTTGCGAAAATAAAAATCTTTTCACACGAAGGAAGACTTGAACCAAGGACCTCTCGTTCCGCAGCTGCTCACGCTAACCACGGGACCACGGCGCCTGTGGGCCCAGACTGTCCTTGATGTTGCCTATGTTGCGCATGGGCTATTGAGTTTGTATATTTTGCTAATTGTTTTCGTAGTTCCACACAACTTCTTCCTGTTTTCTCGATTGATCTGTGTTCAGTTTTTCAAGGCCTATCCACTGTGCCAACTTATAACTAAATCTGAGGGGGGTGCGATGGGGAGGTTCCCTTGTTAGAACCACTTAAACCTAACTAAGCTAAGGACATCACATACATCCATGCCCGAGGCAGGATTCGACCGTAGCACTGGGATCCTTACCAGGCAGGACTGATGGAACAGATGGAGAAGATCCAACGAACAGCGGCGCGTTTCGTCACGAGATCGCTGATTCGACGTGGGATCGTTTTGTACGTGCTCAACAAACTCCGGTGGCAAACACTGCAAGACAGGCGTTGTGCGCCACGGAGAGGTTCACTGCAGAAATTTGGGGAAGTGTCTGGCAACACAGTACTTCCTCCCACACACGTCTCGCAAAATGATCGCGATGAGAAAAACCGAGAAATCGAATACGGAGGCTTAAGGAAAGGCGTTGTTCTCACGCGCCATTGGTGGATGGAACGGAGAGTACTACCACAAGTGTCTTCCACCAACACTACTCACATGGCTTGCGTACATAGGTGTAACTGTAGCTGTAGCATTTGGCCGGAAAGGGAAGGAGAGGTGGTGGCGTAATGCTGGCCATCACTGAATTACAAACCTCTCCGCAGTGACTCGTGGAGTGGGGCATGTGACACTGCGGATGGTGATCCGTCCCCCGGGGCGTTAAGCCCGGACTGACGACTCGTCTTACGATCTGACTCCGTGGATTTGTGACGCCCGGTGCGAACAGTGACCTGTTTCTCGACACATTCTGGAGGCCCCAGTATGCTCTAGAACACGTGTTATCGCGATACAGCCGATAAACAGCAGCAGTGGTGTTGGTGGACGGGGTTTCGCAGGTGACGCCGCGCTGTTATTGCAGGTAGTTCGTCAGCTGTCAGCGGCGTAATCCGCCGTGATGGAGGAGTCTTCCATCACGATAGTGGGGCAGTCCGCGCGCACTTGATACGGAGGGATTTACGGCTCACCTGTCAGCGCCAGCTCCCAGATACAGCTGCCTGGTGACTCAAGGCGCCATAAAACTCATCATCTTACGTAAAATCAGTAATCGGTTCTAAATTATCCATCCATTCACTCAGTGACCATACTGTTGTGGTCTTCAGTCCAGAGACTCCTTTGATGCAGCTGTCCCCGCTACTCTATCCTGTGCCAGCCTCTTCACCTCTGAGTAACTACTGCAACTTACATCCTTCTGAACCTGCCTCTCGCCCCCCCCCCCCCCTTGTTATTCCGACGGTTAAAACATGGTATCCACTTCAAGTTTTAGTTTATGACACACCTAGATGAGAAGCCTGTTTGACGACTGCGAGGAATCGATCGCGCGTTGCCTGTTTTATGGTTGCACTTTATTGGGGGATCCAGTTCAGTGATATGGCTCTTCACATTAAAATCGACAGCAAACCAATAGGTCAGATATACATACCGACGTCGCAAGCTGAAGATGAAGAGATAGAAAAAGTATATGAAGATAGTGAACGGGTAATTCAATAATAAAGGGAGACGAAAATCTGCCATGGGGGACTGGAATGTGATTGTAGGGAAATAAGAAGAAGATAAGGTTACAAGAGAACGTGAGCTTAGTGTCAGGAATGAGAAAGGAAAAATAACCGAGTTCTGCAATAAACATTAGCTAGTAATATCGAATACTCTGTTCAGGTATACTTTGAAAAGGCCAGGAGATACGGAAAGATATCAGTTAGATTACATTATACTCAGCAAGAGATCCCAAAATCAGATACTGGATTGCAAGGCGTACCTAGGAACAGATACAAACTTAGATCACAATGTAGCAGTGATGAAAAGTAGGCTGAGGTTTCAGACATTAATCAGGGAGGATCAATACACAATGAAGTTGGGTTCGGAATGAAGAATTAGGCTTGAAGTTCTCATAGGCTATAGATTCTGCGATAAGGAATAGCTCAGTAGGCAGTTCAGTTGAAAAGGAATGATCAACTCTAAAAAGCGGTCACAGAACTTGGAAAGAAAAACTTAGGTACAAAGAAGGTAACTGCGAAGAAACAATGGGTAATAGAAGACATACCTCACTGATCGATGAAAGAAGGAAGTACAAAAACGTTCAGGGAAGTTCAGTAATACAGAAATAAAAGATGCTGAGAAATGAAATACAGGGAAGTTAAGACGAAATGGTTGCAGGAAAAATGTGAATACATCAATAAAGAAATGATTGTCAGAAGGACTGACTCAGCATACAGGAAAGTCAAAACAATCTTTGGTGACATTAAAAGCAAGGGTGATGAAATTAAGAGTGCAACGGGAATTCCACTGTTAAATGCAGAGAAGAGAGGAAATAGGTGGAAAGAATGCACTGAAAGCCTCTACGAGGGGGAAGATTTGTCTGATGTGATAGAAGAAGAAACAGTAGTCGATTTAGAGGAGATAGGGGACCCGCTATTACAATCGGAATTTAAAAGAGCTTCGGAAGAGTTAAGTTCAAATAAGGCAGAAGGGATAGATAACATTCCATGAGAATTTCTAAAATGATTGGGGGAAGTGGCAACAAAACGACTATTCACGTTGGTGTGTAGAATGTATGAGTCTGGTGACATAGCATCTCACTTTCGGAAAAATATCGTTCACACAATCCCGAAGACTGCAAGAGCTGACAAGTGTGAGAATTATCTCACAGTCAGCTTAAGAGCTCATTTATCCAAGTTGCAGACAAGAATAATGCGCAAAGCCGACCGAAGTGGCCGTGCGGTTCTAGGCGCTGCAGTCTGGAACCGCGAGACCGCTACGGTCGCAGGTTCGAATCCTGCCTCGGGCATGGATGTGTGTGCTGTCCTTAAGTTAGTTAGGTTTAACTAGTTCTAAGTTCTAGGGGACTAATGCCCTCAGATGCTGAGTCCCATAGTGCTCAGAGCCATTTGAACCATTTGAATAATGCGCAAAATAATGTAAAAGGAAATTGAACATGCGTTAAATGTTTGGCTTTAGGAAAGCTAAAGGCACCAGTGAGGTAGTTCTGACGTAGAGGTTGATAATGGAAGCACGACTAAAGGAAACTCAAGACACGTTCATAGGATTTGTCGATCTGGAAAAAGCGTTCGACAGTGTAAAATGGTGCAAGATGTTCAAAATACTGAGAAAAATGGGGGTAAGCTCTACGGAGAGACGGATAATATACAACACGTAAAAGAGCCAAGAGGTACTAATAGGAGTGGAAGATCAAGACCGATGTGGTCGGATTAAAAAGGGCGTAAGACAGGGATGTAGTTTAGCGCCTCTACTGTTCAATCTGTAACTTGAGGAAACGATGACGGATGTAAAAGCAAGGTTCAAGAGTGGAATTAAAATTCATGTTGAAAGGATATCAATGATAGGATTCGCTGATGGCATCACTATCCTGAGTGAAAGTGGAGAAGAGTTATATGATCTCCTGAATGGAACGAACAGTCCAGTGAGTACAGACAGTGAGAGTAAATCGAAGAAAGACTAAAGTATTGAGAGACAGCAGAAATGAGAATAGTGAGAAACTTAATACCAGGATCGGTGGTCACGAAGTAATGAAGTTAAGGAATTCTGCTGCATAGGCAGTAAAATAACCCATGATGGACGGAGCAAGGAGGACATCAAAAGCAGACTAGCACTGACAAAAAGGACATTCTGGGCCAAGAGAAGTCTGCTAATATCAAATACCGGCCTATTGAGGAAGAAATTTCTGAGGATGTACGTCTGGAGTACAGCATTGTATGGTAGTGAAACATGGACTGTGGGAAAACCGGAACAGAAGAGAATCGAAGCATTTGAGATGTGGTGCAATAGACGAATGTTGAAAAGTAGGTGGACTGATAAGGTAAGGAATGAGGAGGTTCTGCGCAGAATCGGAGAGGAAAGGAATATGTGGAAAACACTGAGAAGAAGAACGGAGGTAAATGGTAAAACATCTGTTAAGACATTAGGGGATGACTTCCATGGTACTAGAGGGAGTTATAGAGGGTAAAAACTGAACAGGAAGATAGAGATTGTAATACAGCCAGCAAATAATTGACAAAGTAGGTTGCAAGTACTACTCTGAGATGAAGAAGTTGGCTCAGTTGGGGAATTCGCAGCGGGCCGCGTCAAACCAGTCACAAAATTATCGACTCAAGAAACCCGTGGTAAGTACCTTCGTTATAGACTGTACACCAGTCTGCAAGGTACACATGAAGATGTTGAATTATGATGCTGGGGTGAGATGGAAGTAGAATGGAAACCAGTTAGAGGATTTGTTGTTGTTGTTGTTTTTTCAGCCGTGGAGAGCGTCTACTGTGAACAGCTAACCCGGGACATGGTCCCATTTACAAGGTGCCTATCTAACGGCTCCCAGAGGCAAGAAAACTTTCGTTTTCAATACTTCATGCACTTACTGACCGAACTTAACAATTTAAGGTGCTTTCATAATCTACTTACTTACATTAAACGTTTAACAGTTAAGCCAACTGAAGATAGCGAGAGGAAAAGTTTATCGATTAGTACATTTTCAATATTCGTACTGTAAAACTTCAGCATCAGGTATGGCTTTTTGATCTTTTATTTCTTTACTACTAATTGTATTAGCAACACGTTTTGCAGACAATGTACGCACGTAACACTTGATGTACCTGCAATATTAGATGATTGTGTGGCACACGGTTCAGAAGATGTGATGCGTAAAAACGTAGCTTGTCGTTAAAATTATGCAGGCTACGCTCATCCAGAGTTTGAGAATGTCAGCACTTGGTGACTTTCTACAGACTTTAAACATATTTCCTAACCTTTCTCTTACATGCTTACCTTCAAACATTTAACGCATTAACTAGATTGTGAAGTGATCGGAAGTTTCAAACTGTTTCATACATGCGAATCAGATTCTGTGAAGAATCACTGGTTGTGTGTAGGTATGGGAAAAACCTACCAGTTAAAACCGATACCCGTAGTTTACTTGTGAATAACCAGTATTTTTGTTTTGTTTTGTTTTATTCGGTGCCCGCATCTCGTGGTCGTGCGGTAGCGTTCTCGCTTCCCACGCCCGGGTTCCCGGGTTCGATTCCCGGCAGGGTCAGGGATTTTCTCTGCGTCGTGATGGCTGGGTGTTGTGTGATGTCCTTAGGTTAGTTAGGTTTAAGTAGTTCTAAGTTCTAGGGGACTGATGACCATAGACGTTAAGTCCCATAGTGCTCAGAGCCATTTGAACCATTTTTTTATTCGGTTATAACAGGTTTTTCTAATATTTACTAATAACTGGGTGTAAACCCGGTAAATCAATTTCCGAAACAAAGGATAGTTTTTATTTCCTTTGCTTTGAAATATTGGGGTATTATAGAAAATTGGAAAATCAATCAGTGTTATTAAAATAACAACACCGACAGTCAGAAACAAATAATTAATACGTTGCTACGACCGCAATGTACCTATCGCAGTGTGGTGTAGACCATTATACAAAGTTCGGGCACGTGCAGTGTTCAACACATGCCTGCACTTGGTATATACAGAAGTTTCTCGCTGACATTGCCGGACATCGGTCATATCGCAGAATGGCACAATCCATAGGCTGGGAGTATTCTCCGAAGTTGGGCAGCAATGAAGTACAATGCTCCACACGCTTCAAAAGACTGGACGATAGATTCTGGTCAGTGGAGTAATTCATTATTGAAATTTTAACTATTGTCATGGAACTTTTGCCAAAGTTGAATTATTTGAAAGAGCAATTTAATTTAAAAACAGCGACATTCAAATTCCTGTTAAAACGCAGATAAATATATAGGACTACTAGACGAGATTTTTTACTAGAAATAACAAGAAAAAAAGAACGCTACAAATATTACACAAACGCTTTTTATTTGTCTGCCATTTCGGTGACGTAATAGAAGAGAAAGGAAATTATGTCAACAATAATAAACTGAAAACTTAATAACTGATTCATACTTTCCAATGAAAACAGAAAGCAGCTGATGTGCTAACTATCTACACACTGTGCCTTTATCTGTTTGTGGCCCTTGGAACTGGACACTTCAAGCAGAAAAATATCTTCCAACCTCATTTTTCACTCTTTAGCACTGACTATTCTTAATTCCTAAACAGTGCTATGATCCTTGGTTGCAACACGGTTTTTGACCAAAGTTCAAAAGAAGTTGAATAAATAGGACAATATTGGCTAGTTTTTGTAGTATTCAACCTCTGATGAGTTTGCGAGAAAAGCAAAGACGACGGGTAAAGTTTTCTTGTATGTGCTTGTTTTATTCGACATTTTGATTCTGTTGTTGTGGTGGTCTTCTGTCCACAGACTGGTTTGACTGTGCAAGCTTTTTCATCTCCAAGTAACTACTGCAACCTTTGTCCTTCTGAATCTGCTTAGTGTACTCATCTCTTGGTATCCCTCTACGATTTTTACCCTCCAAACTGCCATCCAGTACTAAATTGGTGATCCCTTGATGCCTCAGAACATGTCCTAAAAAAATGGCTCTGAGCACTATGGGACTCAACATCTTGGGTCATAAGTCCCCTAGAACTTAGAACTACTTAAACCTAACTAACCTAAGGACATCACACACACCCATGTCCGAGGCAGGATTCGAACCTGCGACCGTAGCAGTCCCGCGGTTCCGGACTGCAGCGCCAGAACCGCTAGACCACCGCGGCCGGCGAACATGTCCTATCAACCGTTCCGTTCTTCTAGTCAAGTTGTGTCAGAAATTGCTCTTCTACCCAGTTCTATTCAGTACCTCCTTATTACTTATGTAATCTACCCATCTAATCTTTATAATTGCTCTGTAGCACCACATTTCGAAATCTTCTAATCTCTTCCTGTCTAAACTATTTATCACCTATGTTTCACTTCCAAACAGGGCTACACTCCATACAAATACTTTCAGAAAAGTCTTCAAGACTCTGAAATCTACAGTGGATGTTAACAGATTTGTGTTCTTCAGAAACGCTTTCCTTAGCATTGCCATTCTACATTTTATATCCTCTCTACTTCGACCATCATCAGTTATTTTGCTCCCCAAATACCAAAACTCATCAACTAATTTAAGTGTCTCATTTCCTAATCTAATTCCCACAGCATCACCAGATTTAACTCATTTTGCTTTTCTTGATGTTCATTTTGTATCCTTCTTTCAAGATACTCTCAATTCCGTTCAACTGCCCTTCCTGGTCCTTTGCTGTCTCTGACAGAATTACAATGCCATCGGCAAACCTCAAAGTTTTTATTTCTTCTCCATGGATTTTAATTCTTACTCCAAATTATTCTTTTGTTTCCTTTACTGCTTGGTCAGTTCGCATTATACGTTTCAAGAAAGGTAGAATTTTGATTTTACGTTTCTTAAAACACATAGCACGACTGGTCTTAGAATTTTTCAATCTTTGTTCGGTGTCTACGTGTATTACTTGAAGTATGAGTAGAAAAACCCGAAAACCGGTTAATTTAGAGATCGGTTATTGTGAGCGGTTTTAACAGTCACGTTAAGTGGGAGACGAAAACGGTTGTTTCAGCGCTGACCGCCGTCCCTAGCCAGGTGGTTACTGGTTAACAGCTGGACGGAATCACATTACCGACTGGCGGTTGAGCAGCTGGCGGAATGTGCTGTGGTAGCTACCTGGCCGCCACTCGCATGATGCGAGGTGCTTTTTCAAAAATGTATTTCTTCTTTTTTTGCGTGCAGAGCTGGATGCACATTCTGAGTGCGAGGACGCTACAGCGCTGCTAATGCGCTCCACGTGCTTCAGTTTCAGTTTCAGTTTCAGTTTGGCGGAGCTCTCGGGCGCGCATTAGCAGACGCGCCGTGAAAACCGATAATGGCCGGCGGCCAATTAGTCTGCCGACAGATCGGCGAGACGGCGCTCCGCTGGAAGCGGACTCACCAGGGGGCGGGCGGTCTGGCCGTGTCGCAGCATCCCACCCCACACGTCCCCAACATGTGTGCAGCGCACGCGGTGACTGGGGCTGGGCAGAAACACGCTAACGACACGACTGCCACATTCTGCTGCCATCTCCAGTTTCACCTGAAACCCCCACAGCAACTATACAATTTATGAGTCAGGGAAATATTGGACTGTGTAAGTCAGGTCACTGATGATGTACGATGTAGCATTTGCGCTGAAATGAAGAAGAACGCTAGCAAAAAAAACAAAGAAGTAGATCTGCATCAAAGCATATTGGTACGGAAAGGAAATTGGCAGACCATATACACTGAAGAGCCAAAGAAATTAGTATACCTGTCTAAAATCGTGTAGGGCCCCCCATGATCACACACAAGTGGCGCAACACGACGTGGCATGGACTCCACTAATGTCTGATGTAGTGCTACAGGGAACTGACAACATGAATCCTGCAGAGCTGTCCATAAATCCGTAAGGGTACAATGGGATGGAGATCTCTTCTATGCGGCACGTTGTTAGGCATCCCAAATATGCTCAATGTTGTTATGCCCGTGCAGTTTGGTAGCCAGCGGAAGTGTTTAAACTCAGAAGAATGTTCCTGGAGCCATTCTGTAGCAACTCTAGATGTGAAGCGAGTCGCATAGTCCTGCTGAAATTGCCCAAGTCCATCGGTATGCACAACGGACATGAATGGATGGACGTGATCAGACGGGATGCTTAATTACCTGTCAGAGTGAGAGAGGTATCAGGTGTCCCACATCACGCCAGCTGCACACTCCCCACACCATCACAGAGCCTCCACAAGTTTGAACAGTCCCCCGCTGACAGTCAGGGTCCACGGATTCTTGAGGTTCTCTCGTAGCAAGTGCTACGAAAGCAGGACCCATCGCCCGCACTCACAGCTTTACTTCCTACCTTCCAAACTTGATAGAAGCTTAAACTTCCTGGCAGATTAAAACTGTGTGCCGGACCGAGACTCGAACTCGGGACCTTTGCCTTTCGCGGGTAACTATTCTACAACTTGGCCACGAAAGGCAAAGGTCCCGAGTTCGAGTCTCGGTCCGGCACACAGTTTTAATCTGCCAGGAAGTTTCATATCAGCGCACACTCCGCCGCAGAGTAAAAACCTCATTCTGGAAACATCCCCCAGGCTGTGGCTAAGCCATGTCCCCGCAATATCCTTTCTTTCAGGAGTGCTAGTTCTGCAAGTTTCGCAGGAGAGCTTCTGTGAAGTTTGGAAGGTATGAGACGAGGTACTGGCGAAATTAAAGCTGTGAGGACGGGGCTTGAGTCGTGCTTGGGTAGCTCAGTTGGTCGAGCACTTGCCCATGAAAGGCAAAGGTGCCGAGTTCGAGTCTCGGTCCGGCACACAGTTTTAATCTGCCAGGATGTTTCAAATCAGCGCACACTCCGCTGCAGAGTGAAAATCTCATTCTTAATAGAAGCTCTCCTGCGAAAGTTGTGAGACTAGCAATTCGAGAACAAAATATAGTGCGAAGGAGTATGTCATCCACAGCCGGGGACGTTTACAGAATGAAATTTTCCCTCTGCAGCGTCGCGATGAGTTTATTTCAATCAAGAGTTCGGACACGTTTCATAAGTTAAGCACACATTTATATTTATTGAATAAGGTTTCCTCTTCTTGGGAATGGAACAGTTTCCACCTTGGTGCGGAAGAGGGTACGAAAAATCTCCAGGTGACGTACGATACGGCGGAAAGAGGGGAGAAGCTAATACGATATTCCAATAGACTTTTAACAGTATATGAGGAACACAAACAATTGATTTCGCGATGTGTGCAACACATTGAAAAACAAAAAAGACACTGAAAAGAAAACTGTGCTGTAACTCGTACTGATTTATCTGCATTCGCGTATTTTATATCTTCAAAAAAATGGTTCAAATGGCTCTGAGCACTATGGGACTTAACAGCTGTGGTCATCAGTCCCCTAGAACTTAAACTACTTAAACCTAACTAACCTAAGGACATCACACACATCCTTGCCCGAGGCAGGATTCGAACCTGCGACCGTAGCAGTCGCGCGGTTTCGGACTGCGCGGCAAGAACCGCGAGACTACTGCGGCCGGCTTTTATATGTTGTGTTACACAGTAGTACTTAGATTCCGCTCATTTAAATGTATTTAAGCATATTTGAAAAGATGTGCACACAGAGTGAACCACCTGAAACTAGTACACAAATATTGCGGAAATGGAAAGTGCTATTGGTGTGGGGCTTTCACACAGTGGATTGATAGTCAGAGGCTCGTATTGTTAGCCGATCAAGTCATCGTAATAATACGAGGGCAGTTCAATAAGTAATGCAACACATTTTTTTTCTCGGCCAATTTTGGTTGAAGAAACCGGAAATTTCTTGTGGAATATTTTCAAACATTCCCGCTTCGTCTCGTATAGTTTCATTGACTTCCGACAGGTGGCAGCGCTGTACGGAGCTGTTAAAATGGCGTCTGTAACGGATGTGCGTTGCAAACAACGGGCAGTGATCGAGTTTCTTTTGGCGGAAAACCAGGGCATCTCAGATATTCATAGGTGCTTGCAGAATGTCTACGGTGATCTGGCAGTGGACAAAAGCACGGTGAGTCGTTGGGCAAAGCGTGTGTCATAATCGCCACAAGGTCAAGCAAGACTGTCTGATCTCCCGCGTGCGGGCCGGCCGTGCACAGCTGTGACTCCTGCAATGGCGGAGCGTGCGAACACACTCGTTCGAGATGATCGACGGATCACCATCAAACAACTCAGTGCTCAACTTGACATCTCTGTTGGTAGTGCTGTCACAATTGTTCACCAGTCGGGATATTCAAAGGTTTGTTCCCGCTGGGTCCCTCGTTGTCTAACCGAACACCATAAAGAGCAAAGGAGAACCATCTGTGCGGAATTGCTTGCTCGTCATGTGGCTGAGGGTGACAATTTCTTGTCAAAGATTGTTACAGGCGATGAAACATGTTTGGCCCAATGAAGGACGCAATCCGTGGGAGGCACTACGCGGATGATGAAGAAGTTATTGATGCAGTACGACGTTGGCTCCGACATCGACCAGTGGAATGGTACCGTGCAGGCATACAGGCCCTCAATTCAAGGTGGCGTAAGGCCGTAGCATTGAATGGAGATTACGTTGAAAAATAGTGTTGTGTAGCTAAAAGATTGGGGAATAACCTGGTGTATTTCAATGCTGAATAAAACAACCCCTGTTTCAGAAGAAAAATGTGTTGCATTACTTATTGAACTGCCCTCGTAGTTGGAAAGTGTATTTTTTGTGAAAACATCTGATTTTTTGACTTAAACAGACTAAAAGTAGAGTAAATTAGAAAGTCATTGGTGTTCGTTGCGGGACTCTAGTGCGACTCGTTTACGAGATATCGTATTTTGAAAAGTTGCCACATCGGCAGTTCTAACAAAGCCTAAAGTATCACACACCAAAGAACAAATGCATACACTACTTATGTGGATTCTGACCAACAACGAGACAACTGACCCTGACAGGTTGTGTTCGAAATGACCACCGGCTGCACGCCTGCTAGCATTTGAGCAGAGATGTCAGAGGAGGCTGCGTTGCAGGTCATCGGGTGCAGTTGATATGTCCTTGTAGACAGCGTATTTCGGCTATCCACACAGAAAAAATCTACGGGTGTCAAATCCTTCGCTTCCAATCCGACGATTTCCAAACTATTCGTGAAGACATGCTGTGGTACGTTGCCAACTATAGGCTGCCCAGGCATCACGTTGTCACAACAGGTTCCCCCTAGTCTGCAGAGGGGCGTCTTCTTCCATCCGTGGAAGATGGTCTCTTAGGAGGCAGCGATACTTGGGCACGTTCAGTGAGCCGCCTATGAGAAACGGGCCTATCAGCTGATGGTTGACTATCCCACACCACGCGTTTACGCTCTATGGGTGCGGACATTCCACCTGATGGAGCCGGCAGGGATTGTCAACAGATCAACAGTGCATGTTTCGGCGGATTAACTAGCCACGATCTGTAAATGTGGCTTCATCGTTACACAAGATGCTTCGCACATCTGGAGTATCTTAATACCCATACACAGAAGTTAACACGATTCTCATAATCGTTGCCATGCAGCCCTTGATGGAGACAGCCGCTTGCCCGACTCACGCCACTTCCTAGTGCGACTGTGCGGGAGCGGACGTGCGGACCCATTGCAAGATCCTCCTCTTCTGTCGTCACTTGTGAGCCGTGCACGGCTCGCGTTTATCCCATTTGCTGTTTGTCATCTTCTATTACGGTACTGCTGCCACGTTTTCTCATCCTATTTACTGGCGTCACTAACTTCCCGCCTTACTTGCATGTGAGCGGCAGCTGCAGCGCGTATCGATAAGTGCTCTGTCGTACCATCTCTGGAGCGTCTGACAGTAATTTCCGGGTCGTCGTCTGTCTGGCAGTCAGTTGGAAACGGACCAGCAGCGCAGTCGGGGCGCAGCAGCCGTGAAGTCGAGGGACGGAGCGCCGCTGAGGCGCCGGCAGCCAGTGCTCGCCGACCGCTGGCGACACGCATCAACTGTCCGACAGAGGGAGACTGGAGCGGGACGACCGTTGGTCGGTCGTTCGGTTGCTCGTCTCATCGGCCGATGTATACTTGATCCTTTCACAGTTTCCGGGACTGGCCAGTTGGTCGGTTGGCGTGGAGCAGCGGGGAATTCTCCGCGGCGCGTGGTTTGGCCGGGCCCACTGGTGGCGTCTATGCAGTGTCAGAGCGTGTGGTGCTGCTCCCATTGCTACGAGGTTCGTGGGTCACCGATCTCTGACATGAAAGTTGAGCTTTTACTTAATCTACGAGCAAGTCACGACTGTTCGCATTGTGTCGTTTGGAGTTCACTGTCGGCTGTTGGGATATTCCCGCGAGCAACAACGTTGGCAAATTTTAGCCACCCTCCGATGGAGTTTAGCTGTACTTGGTTATTTGAATTGAAGTGCCTTGTGGCCGTTAACGTTCCGGTTACCTGCCCTCGCCGTTGACGTAAATTCAGGCAGTTTATTTTCCTCGTCGTGTTGTCGCTGTCCAGCACAGTGTGTACTTAGACAGCTCAATGTATAATTGGTTGTCGGCGCCAATACCTTCTAAGTTGTTCCATTGACCTCCCTGTTGTGTGCTCGGGTGAAGCGGAGGTTATCTTGTCCGTTGACTGTCTGTCAGTCGGGTTGTCGTCGGATCGAGAATGGTTGGGCCATGTGCCTGTCTCACCTAAGCGAGCGTCAGTGTTTGAAATCCAGGCCTACCCTCGGAACTTCTGAGCGCCGTTGGGTGTACTGCCTTTTCTTGTTTGTTCTTGTTGTTTGTACTTGTATGGCTTCCAGCCGATTTTTACATTAAGGTTGTTTTGCCCTTAAGGCATCAGATGGTTTGGGCCATCAGCCTAATTAAGGAACTGTTTTAAGATGAGGCTTTGCCTTTTAAATTTCTGATTTTGGTTGAGCTTTAAGTTATTGGCTTTCAGCCATTTTTAAATTATAGTGGACTTGTCCTTAAGGCATGAGATTGTACGGCGCATTCACCGCTAATTAAGTTCCAAAACTAAAGCCCTTTTTTTAGTTTCTTCGCCTTTGTAATGTCTGATCATATAAAAGGTTGTATGTTAGAGTGTAACTGACAGCCGCTTATTTTGGCCCCTTTCCAGAACCTGCTGTCCTGTCCTGCGGATTTAGCATGGCGCATCACCATGTTTCCTTCTCTGACGGCGTACAGGTGTCACACCACCACCCTCACGAGGTTGGTAAATAACTGCCGAGGTGGTTAACGTCTATTGGGATATCTTGCTTCACAGACCGTACAAGAAAGAGCTGCGTTGTTCCTATACCTTCCGTACACAATGAGCGTCTCGGCTTTTTCTACATTGGCAAATGGCACACCACCTACTGCTTGGACTCGGAAACGAATTGCACTAGAATCCTGCAACAAACACCTCTGACAAACACCTCTGACATTGTAATTTACGCTTCTTTTAGTTTGCTTCGTCAATTGGCATTCTTCACCTCAGGAAAGTGTGTGTTTGTGCAAAAAAGTAGACTTTTTAAAATATTATTACAAACTGTTGATTGGCTAACAATGCGAGACGCTGATTACAAAGCCATTCTCTGAAAACTACACATCAATAGCACTTTATTTTTTCGCAATACCTGAGGTGCAAGTTTTAGGTGATTCAACCTTCATACATTGAGTACTATTGTTTATTCGAATAGGAAATACATACACGTCTTTCAATATGTAAGTCTTATTTAAGTATTTAAGTCCGTTGTGGGGGACGTTAATATTGATTAATTGTAATGAAATTTGGCGCATTATGTTAACATCGAGTATTGATTTAAGTGTCAGGAAGTCGTTTCTGAAAGTATTTGTATGGAGTGTAGCCATGTATGGAAGTGAAATATGGACGATAAATAGTTTAGACAAGAAGAGAATAGAAGCTTTCGAAATGTGGTGCTACAGAAGAATGGAGAAAATTATATGGGTAGATCACATAACTAATGAGGAGGTATTCAATACAATTGGGGAGAAGAGGAGTTTGTGGCACAACTTGACTAGAAGAAGGGATCGGTTGGTGGGACATGTTCTGAGGCATCAAGGGATCACCAATTTAGTACTGGAGGGCAGCGTTGAGGGTAAAAATCGTAGAGGGAGACCAAGGGACGAATACACTAAGCAGATTCAGAAGGATGTAGGCTGCAGGAGGTACTGGGAGATGATGAAGCTTGCACAGGATAGGGTAGCATGGAGAGCTGCATCGAACCAGTCTCAGGACTGAAGACCACAACAACAAAAAATGGGTTGTGGGAGAGCTCTTGAAATCACTTAAATTTTCCTGCTACGCCAACACACGGACGGCCCTAATGCTAGCAGTCAAGGAGCAAGTTCTCGGCCATTGCGGCACAGCTTCTTTGTCTTCAGTTTCAACAAATGTCCTAAAATCGCTCTTAAAACAGAAGGAAGAAAACTGGGAGCCGTCCGTGAAGAAATACGAAATTCCGTGAAATTAGGACCACCTTAATGTTTCAGGGGGTGAGAACAGTTGTCGTAGAAAGACCCTAATCGACAGTTAACGCAAACAAGCGCTACCCATCGTCAGAGGTGGGATTTATGCTGTCAGTCAATGAAGGCACATCTCAACCAGTTTCTGAGCGAACGCTGCAAGTCGAAATGCAGGCGGTAGACGTCTGGAACCAGGTAAGCGCCCAGGGCGGCACATACAGAGCTGCACGTCTTCGACAGGCCGAACAAGGCAGAAGCCGTGCAGCGGCTGCCTGGGGGGGCTGCCACCGCTTCGACTCTTCCCAAACGACGCCACAGGCCGGGCACCCCGATGCGTTTAACTGGCAGCGTGTGGACGGCGCAGTTAAGGTTGCAGCCGGTTCATCGCTGTTTTGCGGGTGTTTTCCATACCGCGACCTAGCCGCATTCGGTCAGGTCACAGTGAACGCAAACCGAGATGTATATTTCAAGGCTCTCGGTGACAGTCGTTGCCCGCCGTTTTCCATTTTCATAACGCGTACGCTGTGGACGCTCCCGTTTAAAAGATGTCAAGGGCTGTGATGATAGGGCTGGCCACACACGCACGCACACACACATACACACACACTACACACACACACACACACACACACACACACACACACTAAACATCCCACTGCACCTCAAATGGTCTGCTCAATCACCTGGGCTTTATGCCAAACAAATTGTCTGGGCCTAGAATGAAGGCTGTCACAGTAGGTGTTGTCATCATTTAACACTTCCGGGCTGAGATGCCGTGCTCCATACATCAGACTCACCCCTGACGTTTCGTCTTCGACTGCGTAAGGCATCCTCCGAGGACAATCGGCGAACTGCAATGACAGCACGAGTGAGCGCCGTATATAAAGGGGGGGGGGGGTCAAAAAGTCAGTATCAATTAGAAAACTTAATAAACCATGGAATAATGTAGATAGAGAGGTAAAAATTGACACACATGTTTGGAATGACACTGGGTTTTCTTAGAACCAAAAAAAAAACAAAGTTCACAAAATGTCCGACAGATGGCACTGGACAGCAAAACTGCTACCGTGACGGGTGAGAGGTACGCCGATATGTTACAGAATCGCATCATCCCCAGCCTGGTTTATAAACACCTGCTGGAACCTACGATGTTTATGCAGGATTGTGCACCACCCCCATATTGCTAGACGCGTGAAAGACCTCTTGCGCGCGTCGTTTGGTGGTGATCGTGTGCTCAGCCGCCACTTTCGTCATGCTTGGCCTCCCAGGTCCCCAGACCTCAGTCCGTGCGATTATTGGCTTTGGGGTCAGCTGAAGTCGCAAGTGTATCGTGATCGACCGACATCTCTAGGGATGCTGAAAGGCAACAGCCGACGCCAATGCCTCACCATAAATCCGGACATGCTTTACAGTGCTGTTCACAACATTATCCCTCGACTACAGCTACTGTTGAGAAATGATGGTGGACATATTGACCATTTCCTGTCAAGAACATCATCTTTGCTTTATCTTACTTTGTTACGCTAATTATTGCTATTCTGGTCAGATGAAGCGCCATCTGGCGAAATTTTTTTGAACTTTTGTCTTTTTTTGGTTCTAATAAACCCCATGTCATTCCGAGCATGTGTGTCAATTTGTACCTCTCCATCTACATTATTCCGTGATTTATTCAGTTTTCAAATCTATACTTACTTTTTGATCACCCGGTATAAGCCATCCAGAGGGCGTCACTGTCAATCACGTGACGTCGGCTGTGCTATGATCTCTGATATTGCCAACTTTCTCAATTGAAATTAATCGATTGTCAAGCCGCGCGGGATTAGCCGAGCGGTCTAGGGCGCTGCAGTCATGGACATTGCGGCTGGTCCCGGCGGAGGTTCGAATCCCCCCTCGGGCATGGGTATGTGTGTTTGTCCTAAGGATAATTTAGGTTAAGTAGAGTGTAAGCTTAGGGACTGATGACATTCGCAGTTAAGTCCCATAAGATTCAACACACATTTGAACATTTTTTTTTTCGATTGTCAAGCTGTTGCTGCAATGTTGACATCGATATCTTATCCAGCTTAATGCCTTGATCTTTTCTATTAAAATTATTGCAGTGTTTGGCAAGATCCGCAAAATATAAACGACATCCTCTAGCTAAACCAGGTGTCTATAAAATTCCGTGCAGTTGTGGAAAAGTCTATATAGGCACGAAAGAAAAGAAGCCTGAACACCCGTCTGGGTGAACATAAAAGGAACTGCCGCCTCGGACATATTGATAAATCGGCTGTTCAAATGGTTCAAATGGCTCTGAGCACTATGGGACTTACATCTTAGGTCATCAGTCCCCTAGAACAGAACTACTTAAACATAACTAAGGACATCACACACATCCATGCCCAAGGCAGGATTCGAACCTGCGACCGTAGCGGTCGCGGGGTTCCGGACGGCAGCGCCTAGAACCGCACGGCCACCGCGGCCGGCTTATCGGCTGTAACGGAACGTGTGTTTCAGGAAGGTGCTCATGAAATAAATTTTAATGAGACGATCGTCATAGCAAAGACGTTACATTATTATGCGCGAATGTACAGAGAGGCCATTGAGATTCCCAAACACTGCAATAATTTTCATAGAAAAGATGAAGGCATTAATCTGGATAAGATATGGATGTCAACATTGCAGCAACAGCGTGACAATCGATTAATTTCAATTGAGAAAGTTGGCAATGTCAGAGATCATAGCACAGCGGACGTCACGTGATTGGCAGCGGCGCCCTCTGGATGGCTTATATATTAGGCGCTCTCTCGTTCTCTCGTTGCAGTTCGTCGATTGTCCTTGGAGGATGCCTTCCGCAGTCGAAGTCTAAACGTCAGGGTAGAGTCTGATGCATGGACCACGGCATATCAGCCCGGAAGTGTTAAGTGATGTCTGGGCCTGTTTGGACAGTGGGTTGAACGTAGCAGACCAATGCCTCCGCAGTTCCGTAGCTCTATGTCATATCGTTAATGAGAGGCTTCAAAGAACAAACTTGTAGACTTCCTTCCCCACCAATTTCTGGCCGTTATTGGGCTAGACGTGCTGCCACACTGTACCCGCGTCACGTTTAATGAGCGGTGATTAATTTTTCGTCTGGTGTCCTCTGTGTTCAGCACACGTGACGTACGTAGTAGCTGAGGCTCGGCAGAAACATGGTAATGAGTCACAATTCAAGAATTCAAGACAACAGGAAGAGAGAGAGAGAGAGAGAGAGAGAGAGAGAGAGAGAGAGAGAGAGAGAGATTGGGCGGTGGGAGGGAGTACGAAGAGAGACACAAAGACAGATATAGACAGTGAGACGGGGAGGGGGGGGATGGGGTCAGAAAGGGAGAGGCGCATCATGAAGGAATTATCTAAATTGGACTGAAATCGCTAGGTATGATATACCTCTACGGAGAAACAAACGATAACAATTTCAGCAAATTGGATGATTTATTCATGAGAAACTGCTTCAGTTCATAATTCCTGTGAGCCAATAGCGTGTTGTCCACCTCTGGCCCTGACGGAAGCAGTTGTCCAGCTGCACCGTGATTCGTAGACCTGTTGGATGTTCTCCTGACGGATGTCGTGTCAAATTCTGTTCGATTGGCGCGTCAGATCGTAAAAATCCCCAGCTGGGTGGAGGGTCCTGCCCACTATGTTCCAAAACGTCTTGACTTGGGAGAGATCTGTCGACCTTGCTGGCCAAGGCAGAGTTTGTGAAGCAGTAGAAACTCTCGCCGCGTGCGGACGTGTGTTATCTTGCTGAAATATAAGCCCAGAACGGGTTGATATAAAGAGCAATAAAATGAGGCATGAAATATGGTGGACGTGTCGCTGCGCTGTAAATGTTGCCGCGGATGACAACCAAAGGAGTCATGCTATGAATGTAAATGGCGTTCCAGACCATCTCGCCTGGTTGTCGAGCCGCACGCCGGGCGACACTCAGGTTGGTGTCCCACCGCTGTCGAGGGCGCTCGGCGTGTACTCTGACTGGAGTAGAATTCAGAATGAGATTTCCACTCTGCAGCGGAGTGTGCGCTGATATGAAACTACCTGCCAGATTAAAACTGTGTGCCGAACCGAGACTGGAACTCGGGACCGGGATAGGCAAAGGTCCCGAGTTTGTGTCTCGGTCCGACGCACAGTTTTTGTTGTGGATTGTCAAGACAGCCAACCCACTATGACAGGAAGCCGAAAGGGACGCGTTAAGCTCACGCAGGCTGGCGTGAGGTCTGGAACAGGTCTAGGAAGTTAGACTTTAGCAAAAAAGGTCGTAGCTGTTGAAATACTTAACTTTAATCCATAATTGGTGAACATAGCTCTTGACGGTACATGTTTTACAGCATCAATAGTAACTGGTAATGCCGCCTTGCTAGGTCGTAGCAAATGACGTAGCTGAAGGCTATGCTAACTATCGTCTCGGCAAATGAGAGCGTATTTTGTCAGTGAACCATCGCTAGCAATGTCGGCTGTACAACTGGGGCGAGTGCTAGGAAGTGTCTCTAGACCTGCCGTGTGGCGGCGCTCGGTCTGCAATCACTGATAGTGGCGACACGCGGGTCCGACGTATACTAACGGACCGCGGCCGATTTAAAGGCTACCACCTAGCAAGTGTGGTGTCTGGCGGTGACACCACAGTTTTAATCTGCCAGGAAGTTTCATATCATCGCACACTCCGCTGCAGAGTGGAAATCTCATTCTGGAAACGTCCCCTAGGCTGTGGCTAAGCCGTGTCTCCGCGATATCCTTTCTTCCAGGAGTGCTAGTCCTGCAAGGTTCGGGGAAGAGCTTCTGTGAAGTTTGGGAGGTAGGAGACGAGGTACTGGCGGAATTAAAGCTGTGAGGACGGGTCGTGGAGTCGAATTCTCTTCAGCGGTGAGTCCCGCTTCCAGCTGAGCCCGGCGAGCACGGAAATAATTATTTTATTGGCTTCAAGCCCACAGATAAACACAAGAACCGTACTTCACTTACGCGTTTCCTTGCATTTGCTATTACAGGGGAGACGCATGTGGATCATCATCAATCTTCTGACGGCAGGACGGTAATCTGCGGCTCTGTTGTGTTTATAATATTTGATCAAGTCCCATAGATGTTGTGTCATTGAAGTTCTCTAACAAGCTTCTTCAGTTGCCACAGGAAATAAATAGAGAGTTCTATTGAAAGAAACAGAAGTCGGTGTCGTAATCCGGTGACTACAAACAAAAATTACTTGCGAAAGTCAGAAAATTCTCCATATTGTCCGCTATAATTTGTCGAAAACCGCACCTCGACGTACTTATTCATTGTCTGTATATATATGGGGTGGACGTTTGCTGCTAATTAGTTGGCGCAGAGCACTACTGGACGTGATCCCGGGACCCTGTGGACGGGCGTTCCCCACCGTCCCATACTGCAGCTCGCGGGCCTGGCAGCTGCGAAGGGGGCGTGCGTGGCGGGCTCTCCCAGGCGCGCTGTTCGCCGTGTTTACCTGACTCTTAATTAAAACTGCTCGTCACCTCTCCTCCACCCCCCCTCTCCTTCTACACTTGGCCGTACACAGAGAGTACCTATCTGACGGGTTTCTCCCACCAGCAGGGACAACTAGCGGGAAATGTCTCCGGCATTATATATATATATATATAGGGTGTTACAAAAAGGTACGGCCAAACTTTCAGGAAATATTCCTCACTCACAAAGAAAGAAAATATGTTATGTGGACATGTGTCCGGAAACGCTTACTTTCTATGTTAGAAAATGGTTCAAATGGCTCTGAGCACTATGGGACTCAACATCTTAGGTCATAAGTCCCCTAGAACTTAGAACTACTTAAACCTAACTAACCTAAGGACATCACACACACCCATGCCCGAGGCAGGATTCGAACCTGCGACCGTAGCAGTCCCGCGGTTCCGGACTGCAGCGCCAGAACCGCTAGACCACCGCGGCCGGCTTTTCTTTCCATGTTAGAGCTCGTTTTATTACTTCTCTTCAAATCACATTAATCATGGAATGGAAACACATAGCAACAGAACGTATCAGCGTGGCTTCAAACACTTTGTTACAGGAAATGTTAAAAATGTCCTCCGTTAGCGAGGATACATGCATCTACCCTCCGTCGCATGGAATCCCTGATGTGCCGATGCAGCCCTGGAGAATGGCGTATTGCATCACAGCCGTCCACAATACGAGCACGAAGAGTCTCTACATTTGGTACCGGGGTTCCGTAGACAAGAGCTCTCAAATGCCCCCGTAAATGAAAGTCGAGAGGGTTGAGATCAGGAGAGCGTGGAGGCCATGGAATTGGTCCGCCTCTACCAATCCATCGGTGACCGAATCTGTTGTTGAGAAGCGTACGAACACTTCGACTGAAATGTGCAGGAGCTCCATCGCGCATGAACCACATGTCGTGTCGTACTTGTAAAGTACATGTTCTAGCAGCACAGGTAGAGTATCCCGTATGAAATCATGATAACGTGCTCCATTGAGCGTAGGTGGAAGAACGAAACTAAAATGAGTTCTAACATGGAAATTAAGCGTTTCCGGACACATGTCCATATAACCTCATTTCTTTGTTTGTGTGTGAGGAATGTTTCCTGGAAGTTTGGCCGTGCCTTTTTGTAACACCCTGTATACAGGGTGGTCCATTGATAGTGACCGGGCCAAATATCTCACGAGATAAGCATCAAACGAAAAAAACTACAAAGATCGAAACTCGTCTAGCTTGAAGGGGAAAACCAGATAGCGCTATGGTTGGCCCGCTAGATGGCGCTGTCATAGGTCAAACGGATAGCAACTGCGTTTTTTTTTAAATAGCAACCCCTATTTTTTATTACATATTCGTGTAGCACGCAAAGAAATATGAATGTTTTGGTTGGACCATTTTTTTAGCTTTGTGATAGATGGCGCTGTTATAGTCACAAACGTATAAGTACGTGGTATCACCTAACATTCCGCCAGTCCGGACGGTATTTGCTTCGTGATACATTACCCGTATTAAATTTGATCGTTTACCAATTGTGGAAAAGGTCGAAATCGTGTTGACGTATGGCTATTGTGATCAAAATGCCCAACGGGCGTGTGCAATGTATGCTGCTCAGTATCCTGGACGACATCATCCAAGTGTCCGGACCGTTCGCCGGATAGTTACGTCATTTAAGGAAACAGGAACTGTTCAGCAACATGTGAAACGTCAACCACGACCTGCAACAAATGATGATGCCCAAGTAGGTGTTTTAGCTGCTGTCGCGACTAAACCGTACATCAGCAGCAGACAAATTGCGCTAGAAATGGGAATTTCAAAACCGTCGCTCTTGAGAATGCTACATCAACATCAATTGCACTCGTACCATATTTCTATGCACCAGGAATTGCATGGCGACGATTTGAACGTCATGTGCAGTTCTGTCACTGCGGACAAGAGAAACTACGGGACGATGGCAGATTTTTTCCAACCGTTCTATTTAGCGACGAAGCGTCATTCACCAACAGCGGTAACGTAAACCGGCATAGTATGCACTATTGGGCAAGGGAAAATCCACGATGGCTGCGACAAGTGGAACATCAGCGACTTTGGCGGGTTAATGTATGGTGCGGCATTATGGGAGAAAGGATAATTGGACCCCATTTTATCGATGGCAATCTAAATGGTGCAATGTATGCTGATTTCCTACGCAATGTTCTACCGATGTTACTACAAGATGCATAACAGAATGGCGATGTACTTCCAACATGATGGATGTCCGACACATAGCTCGCGTGCGGTTGAAGCGGTACTGAATAGCATATTTCTGACAGGTGGATTGATCGTCGAAGCACATACCGCGGCCCGCACGTTCACCCGATCTGACGTCCCCGGATTTCTTTCTGTGTGGAAAGTTGAAGGATATTTGCTACCGTGATCCACCGACAACGCCTGACAACATGCGTCAGCGCAGTGTCAATGCATGTGCGAACATTACGGAAGGCGAACTACTCACTGTTGAGAGGAATGTCGTTACACGTATTGCCAAATGCATTGAGGTTGACGGACATCATTTTGAGCATTTATTGCATTAATGTGGTATTTACAGGTATTCACGCTGTAACAGCATGCGTTCACAGAAATGATAAGTTCACAAAGGCACATGTATCCCATTGGAACAACCGAAATAAAATGTTCAAACGTACCTACGTAATGTATTTTAATTTAAAAAACTTACCTGTTATCAACTGTTCGTCTAAAATTGTGAGCCATATGTTTGTGACTATTACAAAGCGAAAAAAGTGGTCCAACTAAAACATTCAAATTTCTTTACGTACTACACGAATATGTTATAAAAATGGGGGTTCCTATTTTAAAAACGCAGTTGATATCCGTTTGACCTATGGCAACGCCATCTATCGGGCCAGCCATAGCGCCATCTGGTGTCCGCCTTCAAGCTAGACGAGTTTCATTCTTCGTAGTTTTTTCGTTTGACGCTTATTTCGTGAGATATTTGGCCCGGTCACGATCAATGGACCACCCTGTATACACGAGGTGTCATCAAAAAGTAACTGGAATTTTTCTTCAGAGTATTTATTTACTCATCAAAATGAACTTTGTACCGTCGAAAGTAGTCCCTGTCAGATAATACACTCGTGCCAGCGCTCTTTCCAATCTGGCAAGCACTCCTAGAACTCACTTTTCCTTACGATGTTCAGCTTCTTCAGCGATTCGGTTTTTATTTGATCAATGGCGGCGAAACGACGTGCTTTCATTGTTCTTTTCAGCCCCTCCGGAATAGAAAGAAATCGCACGGGGTCATGTCCGGGGAATACGGTGGCTGAGGCAACATACCGGTTTTGTGTTTTGCCAAAAAATCACGAATGAGCATTGAGCGAGCGGTTTTGCCACACTTCTGGTAGTCTTCATCGGATTGCTTCAAGCAAACGGCGCCTAACTTTCAGACAGTATTTCTTATTGACCATAAAGCGCGATCTCATAGCACACTGTCCCACTGTAATCGAAGAAAACTGTGAGAAGAACCTCCACACGTAGTCGAACTCTCTGTTGGTCCATCAAGGCCAGGGGATATCGGCTGGTTAAGTAATTGTCAAGGTCAATAAAATTCACCAACAGCCATCTGCTTTAAGATATTATTTTATTTTATTCTAAAGGCAACCAGTTTCGGCATTTCATTATGCCAGCTTCGGGCCCCATGCGCTTCTATCCAAATAAACGAACTTTACCGTGTAGTGCCAGAAATCACTGTATATCGTGAATTCAATCGTTATACAAGAGTTTGACAGAGCACTGAAAGACCTGAGTCGAAACAAGGCCCCCGGAGTAGACAACATTCCATTGGAACTACTGACGGCCTTGGGAGAGCCAGTCCTGACAAAACTCTACCATCTGGTGAGCAAGATGTATGAAACAGGCGAAATACCCTCAGACTTCAAGAAGAATGTAATAATTCCAATCCCAAAGAAAGCAGGTGTTGACAGATGTGAAAATTACCGAACAATCAGTTTAATAACCCACAGCTGCAAAATACTAACACGAATTCTTTACAGACGAATGGAAAAACTAGTAGAAGCCGACCTCGGGGAAGATCAGTTTGGATTCCGTAGACATACTGGAACACGTGAGGCAATACTGACCTTACGACTTATCTTAGAAGAAAGATTAAGGAAAGGCAAACCTACGTTTCTAGCATTTGTAGACTTAGAGAAAGCTTTTGACAATGTTGACTGGAATACACTCTTTCAAATTCTAAAGGTGGCAGGGGTAAAATACAGGGAGCGAAAGGCTATTTACAATTTGTACAGAAACCAGATGGCAGTTATAAGAGTCGAGGGGCATGAGAGGGAAGCAGCGGTTAGGAAGGGAGTGAGACAGGGTTGTAGCCTCTCCCCAATGTTATTCAATCTGTATATTGAGCAAGCAGTAAAGGAAACAAAACAAAAATTTGGAGTAGGTATTAAAATCCATGGAGAAGAAATAAAAACTTTGAGGTCCGCCGATGACATTGTAATTCTGTCAGAGACAGCAAAGGACTTGGAAGAGCAGTTGAACGGAATGGATGGTGTCTTGAAGAGAGGATATAAGATGAACATCAACAAAAGCAAAACGAGGATAATGGAATGTAGTCGAATTAAGTCGGATGATGTTGAGGGTATTAGATTAGGAAATGAGACACTTAAAGTAGTAAACCAGTTTTGCTATTTGGGGAGCAAAATAACTGATGATGGTCGAAGTAGAGAGGATATAAAATGTAGACTGGCAATGGCAAGGAAAGCGTTTCTGAAGAAGAGAAATTTGTTAACATCGAGTATAGATTTAAGTGTCAGGAAGTCATTTCTGAAAGTATTTGTATGGAGTGTAGCCATGTATGGAAGTGAAACATGGACGGTAAATAGTTTGGACAAGAAGAGAATAGAAGCTTTTGAAATGTGGTGCTACAGAAGAATGCTGAAGATTAGATGGGTAGATCACATAACTAATGAGGAAGTATTGAATAGGATTGGGGAGAAGAGGAGTTTGTGGCACAACTTGACCAGAAGAAGGGATCGGTTGGTAGGACATGTTCTGAGGCATCAAGGGATCACCAATTTAGTATTGGAAGGCAGCGTGGAGGGTAAAAATCGCAGGGGGAGACCAAGAGATGAATATACTAAGCAGATTCAGAAGGATGTAGGTTGCAGTAGGTACTGGGAGATGAAGAAGCTTGCACAGGATAGAGTAGCATGGAGAACTGCATCAAACCAGTCTCAGGACTGAAGACAACAACAACAAACAAACAATTGCTTCATTCGAAGACGTGCAGGTGCCTAAAGATTGCATAATGAAATGGCGAAACTGGTTTTCTTCAGAATAAAAAAAAAGAAATCTTTAAGTACACCGCTGTTGGTCTATTTTATTGACGCTGAAAATGTACTCGAACTTGAACTTTTTTCACTCTCGGCTCTTCAGGAAGTTTCCATTGGGGGGATTGCGATTGGCCCCTGGTTTCGACGTCATACCCGTTTACCCACGTTTCGTCACCTGTTACAACCTTCTAAAGTGGTAGTTGTCGACTTCATTCAGCAGTTCCTGTGCGATGTCCTTTTTGGTTGAAATTCAACAATTTTGGAACAAACTTCGCTGGTACCCGTTTTGTGCGCAAAACATCCGAAAAAATTGCTTGGAATGAGCCAAAGGATCTAGTCACGCCGGCTGGAGTGGCCGAGCGTTTCTAGGCGCTACAGTCTGGAACCGTGCGACCGCTACGGTCGCAGGTTCGAATCCTGCCTCGGGCATGAATGTGTGTGATGTCCTTAGGTTAGCTAGGTTTAAGTAGTTCTGATGACCTCAGAAGTTCCCATAGCGCTCAGAGCCATTTTTGATCTAGCGACACCATCAGCGATGATTATTCGGCGATTTTCCAGAACCATTTTCTGTACTTCTTCCACATGTCAGTAACTGATGTGTTGTCTTCAACGTCTTCTCGACTGCTCTTTGTAACGTTTATACCACTCGTAAACTGTTCTCTTACTCACAGTAGATTCGCCAAAAGCCACAGTCAATATTTGGAATTCGGTGCTGCACTTTATTCCAGCACTCAAGCAAAATTGAGTGCAAAATCTTTGATGCATTTTTTTTTTTCGAAACTAAAAATTCACGGAGCACTCTTTACAGCTGAAAATGCAAACATACACCAGGAAACTGTGAACATGTGTACCAACAAGATAAAAGAAGTTGAAAGTCGAATGCATAAAGCAGGAAAAATTAAAATGTCCCTCTTACTTTTTGATCACAACTCGGATATACATACTGTAATTGGAGATGAATTCCACTTGATGCAGGACACTGTCTGTTTCGTTTTATTCAAACACGTTTCAGCAGTTTCTGCGGTACCTGAGCTACGTCTTTACTTATCTTCTTTCCGATAATTATTACCAATGTCAACATACTATGATGGATACATATATTTTTGCCTTAAAGTTATTTACATATGCAGGGACCGTTTACTAAGCGTCAAATTTTACGTTAGTTGTAGCACGAATCCCAAGGGAGCAACATCTCTAAATCAACTGCTCGTGACATTCTTCAAAAAGAAAAAAAAAACCGAAAACGAGAAAAGCGTGTGCAGAGTTTGTCCCGCACACTTTCACATTCGAAGTAAAAAATGCGGAGAATTACTTTCCGAAGAAGTCGTCAATGAGGCTGAACATTGCTGATGTCAACGAAAAGCAATAGCCGAATATAACCATTTCCAGTCAACGGTCGGTTCACCTGGACCAGAGAACACAGTGAATTCAATGGAGGCACCACCAGTTTACACAATCCCTTGACAACTTTGGTCCGTGGCTTCGTGGGGCCTGCAACACATTCGAACTTTACCATCATTTATTACCAAATAAAATCCGGACTCACGTGACCAGGCCACGGTCTTCCAGCCGCCTGGGGTCCAGCTCATACGGTCGCGAGCCCAGGAGCGGCTGTTAGCAGAGGCACTCGAGGCGGTCGTCCGCTGCCACAGCCCATTAACACTAAATTTCTCCGCACTACCCTGACGCATACGTTCGTCGTATGCCTCACATTGCTTTCTGCGGTCATTTCACGCAGTGTTCCCCGTCAGCACTGACAACTCTACACAAGCGCCGCTGCTCTCGGTCGTTACGTGGAGGCGTCGGCCACTGTGTTGTCCGTGGTATCCTCGGCCCACTCTTGGTACTGAGTTCCCTAACGATTTCCGAAATGGAGTGGCCCATGCGACTAACATCAACTACCATTTCTGCGTTCAGAGTCTATTAATTCCCACAGTGGGGCCATAATCAAGTCGGAAACCTTTTCGTATGGATTACCTGAGTGTAAATGACGGTCCACCAGTGCACTGCTACTTTGTGTACGCTATACTACCGCCATCTCTACACCTGCATATCGCCATCCAGTGACTTCTCATCTCAGTGCACTTGCAGTATGAGTATAGTTTCGTTCATAATTGATGCAAGAAGTTACATAAGCAACCCGTCGTGTCCATACAGCAACAGTAACTATACATTAGAACAGGTATCCTTTCTACAGGGTTATTACAAATGATTGAAGCGATTTCACAGCTCTACAATAGCTTTATTATTTGAGATATTTTCACAATGCTTTGACACACATACAAAAACTCAAAAAGTTTTTTTAGCCATTCAAAAATGTTCGATATGTGCCCCTTTAGTGATTCGGCAGACATCAAGCCAATAATCAAGTTCCTCCCACACTCGGTGCAGCATGTCCCCATCAATGAGTTCCAAAGCATCGTTGATGCGAGCTCGCAGTTCTGGCACGGTTCTTGGTAGAGGAGGTTTAAACACTGAATCTTTCACATAACCCCACAGAAAGAAATCGCATGGGGTTAAGTCGGCAGAGCGTGGAGGCCATGGCATGAATTGCTGATCATGATCTCCACCACGACCGATCCATCGGTTTTCCAATCTCCTGTTTAAGAAATGCCGAACATCATGATGGAAGTGCGGTGGAGCACCATCCTGTTGAAAGATGAAGTCGGCGCTGTCGGTCTCCAGTTGTGTCATGAGCCAATTTTCCGCGGGCTCCGCGTGAAACTTGCCCGCACGCGTTCAACCGTTTCTTCGCTCACTGCAGGCCGACCCGTTGATTTCCCCTTACAGAGGCATCCAGAAGCTTTAAACTGCGCATACCATCGCCGAATGGAGTTAGCAGTTGGTGGATCTTTGTTGAACTTCGTCCTGAAGTGTCGTTGCACTGTTATGACCGACTGATGTGAGTGCATTTCAAGCACGACATACGCTTTCTCGGCTCCTGTCGCCATTTTGTCTCACTGCGCTCTCGAGCGCTCTGGCGGCAGAAACCTGAAGTGTGGCTTCAGCCGAACAAAACTTTATGAGTTTTTCTACGTATCTGTAGTGAATTTATGAAATCGCTTTTATGAAATCATTTGTAATAGCCCTGTATATGTGCTCGTTACGAGGAATGGTGAGAACCTGGGTAGCAGCGTGTAAGAGAAAAACACACACACACGGACCGATACCTACACGAAGTGCGAAATCATGATCCGACCGAAAAGAAGAGGTGTGATTAATACGCTGGTAACGGGAGCGTGGCAACTATGCGAGCCGCAGCACTTCGGACGCGAGATGTAGCACCTAGAAAGTCTTCCGAGCAGTAGTTGTGTCCAAAATGTCATAGCGACACGGCAACACGGCCAGCTGACGCTTTGGGAGAAGAGATATGGGGCCCCCATGGTAACGCAAACGTAGATACCACTCGCGGATAATGCATTAGGCCTGTGCCGACTAATACGAGCAGCGGTCGTGTGGTCAGTAGTACGCCAATCCGTCCAGAGGTTGTCATCAGTGGATGAGTCCTGAAGATGGCGCTGCTTCTTCACTCAGACATCTGCACTTTTGGCCTAACGAGGTTGAGGGACTCAGAGCCCTTCCCCCCTCAGGAAAGTCCGAACACGTGCCGGGAATCGAATACGGGTTCTTCCGCACCAAAAGCGGCGACGCTATCCATACGCCTGTCCCCCTGATGACGGACAGAATCGGTCTCTACACGGTGTAAAGATTATTTTCAGAGCGACCAAGAATGTCGGCAAGATGACAAAAGTAACGATTTCGTAGTGTCAGGAATACAGTGCATATTCTGTACACGTGGAAAAGTGTGTACTGAGGTGGCAGAAGTCATGGGGTAGCCATATGCACATACAGGGTGTTTCAAAAATGACCGATATATTTGAAACGGCAATAAAAACTAAACGAGCAGCGATAGAAATACACCGTTTGTTGCAATATGCTTGGGACAACAGTACATTTTCAGGCGGACAAACTTTCGAAATTACAGTAGTTACAATTTTCAACAACAGATGGCGCTGCGAGTGATGTGAAAGATATAGAAGACAACGCAGTCTGTGGGTGCGCCATTCTGTACGTCGTCTTTCTGCTGTAAGCGTGTGCTGTTCACAACGTGCAAGTGTGCTGTAGACAACATGGTTTATTCCTTAGAACAGAGGATTTTTCTGGTGTTGGAATTCCACCGCCTAGAACACAGTGTTGTTGCAACAAGACGAAGTTTTCAATGGAGGTTTAATGTAACCAAAGGACCGAAAAGCGATACAATAAAGGATCTGTTTGAAAAATTTCGACGGACTGGGAACGTCACGGATGAACGTGCTGGAAAGGTAGGGCGACCGCGTACGGCAACCACAGAGGGCAACACGCAGCTAGTGCAGCAGGTGATCCGACAGCGGGCTCGGGTTTCCTTTCGCCGTGTTGCAGCTGCGGTCCAAATGACGCCAACGTCCACGTATCGTCTCATGCGCCAGAGTTTACACCTCTATCCGTACAAAATTCAAACGCGGCAACCCCTCAGCGCCGCTACCATTGCTGCACGAGAGACATTCGCTAACGATATAGTGCACAGGATTGATGACGGCGATATGCATGTGGGCAGCATTTGGTTTACTGACGAAGCTTATGTTTACCTGGACGGCTTCGTCAATAAACAGAACTGGCGCAAAAGGGGAACCGAAAAGCCCCATGTTGCAGTCCTATCGTCCCTGCATCCTCAAAAAGTACTGGTCTGGGCCGCCATTTCTTCCAAAGGAATCATTGGCCCATTTTTCAGATCCGAAACGATTACTGCATCACGCTATCTGGACATTCTTCGTGAATTTGTGGCGGTACAAACTGCCTTAGACGACACTGCGAACACCTCGTGGTTTATGCAAGATGGTGCCCGGCCACATCGCACGGCCGACGTCTTTAATTTCCTGAATGAATATTTCGATGATCGTGTGATTGCTTTGGGCTATCCGAAACATACAGGAGGCGGCGTGGATTGGCCTCCCTATTCGCCAGACATGAACCCCTGTGACTTCTTTCTGTGGGGACACTTGAAAGACCAGGTGTACCGCCAGAATCCAGAAACAATTGAACAGCTGAAGCAGTACATCTCATCTGCATGTGAAGCCATTCCGCCAGACACGTTGTCAAAGGTTTCGGGTAATTTCATTCAGAGACTACGCCATATTATTGCTACGCATGGTGGATATGTGGAAAATATCGTACTATAGAGTTTCCAAGACCGCAGTGCCATCTGTTGTTGAAAATTGTAACTACTGTAATTTCGAAAGTTTGTCTGCCTGAAAATGTACTGTTGTCCCAAGCATATTGCAACAAACGGTGTATTTCTATCGCTGCTCGTTTAGTTTTTAGTGCAGTTTCAAATATACCGGTCATTTTTGAGACACCCTGTATAAAGACGACGGTAGTGTCGCGTGCCTAAGGTATAGATGGACAGTGCATTGGCGGAGCTCTCATTTGTACTCTAGTGATTCATGTGAAAAGGTTTCCGACGTGATACTGGCATTACGACGACAATAAACAGACTTGGAATGAGGAATGGTAGCTGGAGCTAGAAGTATGGAACATCCCATTTCGGAAATCGTTAGTGAATTCAGTAGCAGTGTCAAGAGTATGCCGAGAGTACGTAATTTCAGACACTACCTCTCACCACAGATGACGCAGTGGCTGACGGCTTTCACTTAACGACCGAGAGCAGCGGTTTTTCCGTAGACTTGTCATTGCTAACAGACAAGCAACACTGCGTGAAACACCCGCAGAAAGCAATATCGGACGTACGATGAAGGCATCCGTTAGGACAGTACGACGAATTTCGCGTTAATGGAGTACGGCAGCAGACGACCAACACTATCGCCTTTGCTAACAGCACGACATCTCACGAGCACCTCTCCTCGTCTCGTGAACATATCGGCTGGGCCCTAGGCGGCTGGAAAACCGTGCCATCTGATGGGAGGGTCTGAGTGGCGCAGAGACCACGAAGCCATGGAACGAAGTTGTCCACAAGCAGTGTGAAAGCTGGTAGTGGTTCCATAATGGTGGCGGCTGTCTTTACCTGAAATGGACTGGGTGACTCGTCCCAAGCATCGATGAAATTTTTATGGATGACAATGCGTCACGTGACTGGGTCACAGTTGTTTCCGATTGGTTTTAAGAACATTCTGGACAGTTCAAGGGAATGATTTGATCATGCAGACAGCTTGACATGAATCCCATCGAACATTTGTGGGACATAATCGAGATGTCAGTTCGTGTACAAAATCCTGCACTGGCAACACATTCGCAATTATGGACGGTTACAGAGGCAACATGGCTCAACATTTCTGTAGGGGACTGCCAACGACTTCTCGAGTCCATGCCACTTCGAGTTGCTGCGCTATGCTGGGGAAGCGGAGGTCCGACACGATTATAGGAGGTATTTCACGATTTCTTTCACCTCTGTGCTGCAGTGAATGGACGAAACATCACTATAGCAGGATCATCAGACATAAACAGATGGCACAGATGGAGAACATAGTGTGTGAGATGGACCTCTGCATTAAAAATTAACCGAGCGAGGTGGCGCAGTGGTTAGCACACTGGACTCTGATTCGAGAGGACGATGGTTCAATCCCGCGTCCGGCCATCCTGATTTAGGTTTTCCATTATTTTCCTAAATCGCTCCAGGCAAATGCCGGGATGGTTCCTTTGAAAGGGCACGGCCGACTTCATTCCCCATCCTTCCCTAATCTGATGAAACCGATGACCTCGCTGTTTGGTCTCTTCCCCCAAAAACAACAACAGCATTAAAATTCAGCGAATCGCTGGTGTTTTCTGCGGAGAAGAGATACCACACTCATTTATTCAGTGAAGCCACTGGAATTCACAGAATCGGCGGTAGTTTTAACAATAAAGAAGAAGAATAGGCAGATCTCGGATCCCCATGCTGCAACGAATGACCACAGCTGGTAGCAAGGAAACATTTACAGCCATGATGAGCAGGGATGCATATGGTCACTAGCTCCTGAGTCCATATGAACACTCGTTCCTTCATCCATATGGGTACTCTTTCCTTAATCCATAAGAGCACCCATTCCTCAATCCATAAGAGCACCCATTCCTCAATCCATAAGAGCACCCATTCCTCAATCCATAAGAGCACCCATTCCTCAATCCATAAGAGCACCCATTCCTCAATCCATAAGAGCACCCATTCCTCAATCCATAAGAGCACCCATTCCTCAATCCATAAGAGCACTCATTCCACAAGCCATTTCAGCAGAGCACTCGTTCCTCGATCTGTATTAATCACTCGTTCCTCAATATGTATTGATCACTCGTTCCTCAATATGTATTGATCACTCGTTCCTCAATATGTATTGATCACTCGTTCCTCAATATGTATTGATCACTCGTTCCTCAATATGTATTGATCACTCGTTCCTCAATATGTATTGATCACTCGTTCCTCAATATGTATTGATCACTCGTTCCTCAATATGTATTGATCACTCATTCCTCAATATGTATTGATCACTCATTCCTCAATCTGTATTGATCACTCGTTCCTCAATCCATGTCGAACTCTAGTTCCTCAATCCATGTCGAACTCTAGTTCCTCAATCCATGTCGAGCTCTAGTTCCTCAATCCATGTCGAACTCTAGTTCCTCAATCCATGTCGAACTCTAGTTCCTCAATCCATGTCGAACTCTAGTTCCTCAATCCATGTCGAACTCTAGTTCCTCAATCCACGTCGAACTCTAGTTCCTCAATCCACGTCAAACTCTAGTTCCTCAATCCACGTCGAACTCTAGTTCCTCAATCCACGTCGAACTCTAGTTCCTCAATCCACGTCGAACTCTAGTTCCTCAATCCACGTCGAACTCTAGTTCCTCAATCCACGTCGAACTCTAGTTCCTCAATCCACGTCGAACTCTAGTTCCTCAATCCACGTCGAACTCTAGTTCCTCAATCCACGTCGAACTCTAGTTCCTCAATCCACGTCGAACTCTAGTTCCTCAATCCACGTCGAACTCTAGTTCCTCAATCCACGTCGAACTCTAGTTCCTCAATCCACGTCGAACTCTAGTTCCTCAATCCACGTCGAACTCTAGTTCCTCAATCCACGTCGAACTCTAGTTCCTCAATCCACGTCGAACTCTAGTTCCTCAATCCACGTCGAACTCTAGTTCCTCAATCCACGTCGAACTCTAGTTCCTCAATCCACGTCGAACTCTAGTTCCTCAATCCACGTCGAACTCTAGTTCCTCAATCCACGTCGAACTCTAGTTCCTCAATCCACGTCGAACTCTAGTTCCTCAATCCACGTCGAACTCTAGTTCCTCAATCCACGTCGAACTCTAGTTCCTCAATCCACGTCGAACTCTAGTTCCTCAATCCACGTCGAACTCTAGTTCCTCAATCCACGTCGAACTCTAGTTCCTCAATCCACGTCGAACTCTAGTTCCTCAATCCACGTCGAACTCTAGTTCCTCAATCCATGTCGAACTCTAGTTCCTCATTCCATGTCGAGCACTCGTTCCTGAATCCATGTCGAGCACTCGTTCCTGAATCCATGTCGAGCACTCGTTCCTCAGTCCATATTGAGCACTCGTTCCTCAATCCATATCGAGCACTCGTTCCTCAATCCATATCGAGCACTCGTTCCTCAATCCATATCGAGCACTTGTTCCTCAATCCATATTGAGCAATCATTCCTCAATCCATATTGAGCAATCATTCCTCAATCCATATTGAGCAATTGTTCCTCAGACCGTATTAAGCAATTGTTCCTCAATCCATATCAAGCAATCGTTCCTCAATCTGTATCAAGCAATCATTCCTCAATCCATATCGAGCAATTGTTCCTCCAATTTTATGGTAAGGGATCCAAAGTATCCTGAAACCCGTTTGTAATGTTGAATTGGGCACTGTATGTTACTAGAGACTGACCTGCCAGTATACAAGGAGGTGGGGAGTATAGATTTGTCAGTGGAGCAGCAGTGACAGCAGAATGGGTCGGTCAGGAGATATCACTAACTTGTAATGTGGTCCAGTCATTAGATGTCATTCGAGTAACAAATATACAGACGACATTTTAACACTTCTAATTTTGTACAAACCGACTGTTGGTTTTGTAGATGTGAAATAGATCAACCATAGCTGAACCAATAGAAGGCATACGTCATGTACTGAAGGACGGAGGCCGTAGAGCCTTCCGGAGGGTGTTTCTATGAAAAGGGCCAAAAATTAACTGGAGGAACCACTGTTGATTTAGAACGTGATTCCAGCAGTCCACAGTCCAGCTAGCACAATGACTTGCACAAGGCAGGGGTTTGCAACCTTTTCCTCCGACAGAACACTGTGTTTATTGGCAAGGTTAATAAAATTTTTAAAAATGAGAAAAACTTGAAGTTTGGTAGTACCTGGCGTAGGGAGTTACAAAAGAATCGGGTGCAGTGGTACAGGAGCTCGTGATGATCCACCCGCCTCTGTAGTCTTTGCTAAGCGATGCTTTTGTAAAGAGCGACAGTGAATGACTGGAAGAAAGTGATTTGGAGTGATGAATGTCACTACACGTTGTGGCAGTTCGTTGGAAGGGTTTGGGTTTGGCGATTGTCTGGAGAATGTTACTTGTCATTATGTGTAATGCCAACAGTGAAATACGGAGGAGATGGTGTCACAGTATGGGTGTGTTTTTGTGTTTAGGGCGTGGTCCCCTTATTGTGCTTAAGAAATGGCTAAATGAGGAAGGATATGAACACATTTTTCGGCACTGTGCTCTTTGTATAGAAGGGACAGTTCAGAGACGATGAGTGCTCCTATCAGTGTGACAGTCCAACCTGTGATAAAGCAGCATCTGTGGACAATAACATTCCTGTAATGATGGACTGGCCTAATCATGGCCCTGACTTGATCTCAGTCGAACTCCTTTAGGATGAGTTACAAAGTCGGGTTTAGTCCAGAGCTCGACATCCAACACCACTACCTTCTCTGCTGTCGACTGTTGAGGAAGAATGGAGTGCCATTCCTCTGCAGACGTTCAGACTGGTCACTGGAAGTGTCCCCAGCAGAGTTCAAGCCACGATCGAGGTGAAGAGTGGATACGCTCATGTTAATATGGGAACCTTTGATCAGATACTGTACGTGGGAGCAAGTATTTAGTTCTGCTGGTTGTGAAAGGTCACAGCGATTATATCGGGCAGCGACGTAGTGCGGACATTTCGCTGTCTACAAAACGGAAGCTAATCCTCTCGCTTTAGACGCGGCGATACCTCTTTCATTCCCCTCAGTGCCGGGATTGGGCTCACTCGTTCGGGCCTTAAGCCGCGGTGCGATCGTAAAGTCACGAAGCAACTTCCGCCCGTCACAGCAGAGCAGAGGGAAAGCTGAGGCGAGCACACACTCACTTGCTGGGCGACACGCTCGCGTCCACTCACCTAGAAGGTGGACGGGGGCGAGAGCAGGCGACTTGGCCGCACATAATATGGTCGCCCTTAACGAGGCCGTCAAATGGCTTTTATGGGCGGCGTGTCCAAATAACGGGTCGTTAAACTCGCGGGTTTCCCCCCTCCTCCCCCCCCCCCCCCCCGGGCAGGTTGACCACTTCCGGCGCCCGCCTGACAAGTCTCAGGCACCTCGAGATGGCCACCCGGCTCCCAGCCCGCCACTCCTCGCCTCCACCACCAGTAATAAACGGCAGCTCAGCCCCACCCTCTCTGCAACCCCGTCCTCCCCTCCCCCAGCCCACACACGGTCCCCTCTCCAGTCGACTCGTGTCTCTGGCCACCAATCGTGTCTTACGACTGCTATAGGTGAAGCAATCTTTTCGACATTTTACCGCCACCACCCTCTTGCCACTTCTTTGCTTGGTGGTGCATATCTCACCATCTGCCACGGGAGTCTCGTTCACAAACATGATCCATGAAACTAATCTGCATTAGTAACAAGTTGAAACTCTAAAATAAGTACCTGCAACACTATCCACTCATCACCACAATTATCAACTTTGAACGTAATTAGCGTTGTAAAACTATCGTCTGCTCCAATAGACTATTGTAAGTTAACTTAGAGTACGGTAGTTTTCTTAGTAGAGTCGATCATTTACGATCGAAACAGCATTACCTGGACATTAGATGTGTTGCATACCTGTCACGCATTACCTCGTTTCCATCGCTTCGTCTGCGTATGCAATCAGTATCTCACTAAATTCCACTAGAAACTGATTGAGAATATATAAAGGGCTGTGTAACCTTAGGAACACATTTGTTCTACATAGTTATCATCCTGTGTTTTATTTAAAAAAACAATATGTATAACAAAATAGAAATTGTCAGCGCTTAAATCAGGTTTTATTCGCAATTTGTTGACTTGTAACATGAGACAGAGGGATGTTGTAATAATAATAAGTATTATTATTATTATTATTATTATCTTTTTTTTTCCTCAGACTTAAGTCTGGTTAAAAATGGAACGTGACGCGGACCTCGGTCAAGCGTGACTTCCTTGTAACTGTATGGTATATGTTATATTGCATTTAGGAACTTTCGGGTCATTGAACATGTATCAATAATTACAGATTTTTGTAGTTGTATATATATGTTTGGATGTAGCTGTATTGCATTGATGTAGTGGTGGATATTGTGAGGTATGACTCCTGTAGTTGATAATATAATTGGTATAATGTTGACTTTATCCTGATGCCACATGTCCTTGACTTCCTCAGCCAGTTGGATGTATTTTTCAATTTTTTCTCCTGTTTTCTTCTGTATATTTGTTGTGTTGGGTATGGATATTTCAATTAGTTGTGTTAATTTCTTCTTTTTATTGGTGAGTATGATGTCAGGTTTGTTATGTGGTGTTGTTTTATCTGTTATAATCGTTCTGTTCCAGTATAATTTGTATTCATCATTCTCCAGTACATTTTGTGGTGTGTACTTGTATGTGGGAACGTGTTGTTTTATTAGTTTATGTTTTATGGCAAGTTGTTGATGTATTATTTTTGCTACATTGTCATGTCTTCTGGGGTATTCTGTATTTGCTAGTATTGTACATCCGCTTGTGATGTGATCTACTGTTTCTATTTGTTGTTTGCAAAGTCTGCATTTATCTGTTGTGGTATTGGGATCTTTAATAATATGCTTGCTGTAATATCTGGTGTTTATTGTTTGATCCTGTATTGCAATCATGAATCCTTCCGTCTCACTGTATATATTGCCTTTTCTTAGCCATGTGTTGGATGCGTCTTGATCTATGTGTGGCTGTGTTAGATGATATGGGTGCTTGCCATGTAGTGTTTTCTTTTTCCAATTTACTTTCTTTGTATCTGTTGATGTTATGTGATCTAAAGGGTTGTAGAAGTGGTTATGAAATTGCAATGTTGTAGCTGATGTATTTATATGAGTGATTGCTTTGTGTATTTTGTTAGTTTCTGCTCGTTCTAGAAAGAATTTTCTTAAATTGTCTACCTGTCCATAATGTAGGTTTTTTATATCTATAAATCCCCTTCCACCTTCCTTTCTGCTTAATGTGAATCTTTCTGTTGCTGAATGTATGTGATGTATTCTATATTTGTGGCATTGTGATCGTGTAAGTGTATTGAGTGCTTCTAGGTCTGTGTCACTCCATTTCACTACTCCAAATGAGTAGGTCAATACTGGTATAGCATAAGTATTTATAGCTTTTGTCTTGTTTCTTGCTGTCAATTCTGTTTTCAGTATTTTTGTTAGTCTTTGTCTATATTTTTCTTTTAGTTCTTCTTTAATATTTGTATTATCTATTCCTATTGTTTGTCTGTATCCTAGATATTTATAGGTATCTGTTTTTTCCATCGCTTCTATGCAGTCGCTGTGGTTATCCAATATGTAATCTTCTTGTTTTGTGTGTTTTCCCTTGACTATGCTATTTTTCTTACATTTGTCTGTTCCAAAAGCCATATTTATATCATTGCTGAATACTTCTGTTATCTTTAGTAATTGGTTGAGTTGTTGATTTGTTGCTGCCAGTAGTTTTAGATCATCCATGTATAGCAAATGTGTGATTTTGTGTGGGTATGTTCCAGTAATATTGTATCCATAATTTGTATTATTTAGCATGTTGGATAGTGGGTTCAGAGCAAGAAAGAACCAGAAAGGACTTAATGAGTCTCCTTGGTATATTCCACGCTTAATCTGTATTGGCTGTGATGTGATGTTATCTGAATTTGTTTGGATATTAAGTGTGGTTTTCCAGTTTTTCATTACTATGTTTAGAAACTGTATCAATTTAGGATCTACTTTGTATATTTCCAATATCTGTAGTAACCATGAGTGGGGTACACTATCAAAGGCTTTTTGGTAATCAATGTATGTGTAGTGTAGGGACCTTTGTTTAGTTTTAGCTTGATATGTCACCTCTGTATCTATTATCAGTTGCTCTTTACATCCTCGTGCTCCTTTGCAGCAGCCTTTTTGTTCTTCATTTATAATTTTGTTCTGTGTTGTATGTGTCATTAATTTCTGTGTGATGACTGAAGTTAATATTTTGTATATTGTTGGTAGGCATGTTATGGGGCGATATTTAGCTGGGTTTGCTGTGTCTGCTTGATCTTTAGGTTTCAGATAAGTTATTCCTTGTGTAAGCGTATCAGGGACTGTGTATGGGTCTGCAATGTAACTGTTAAATAATTTAGTTAGATGTGAATGCGTTGAGGTGAACTTCTTTAGCCAGTAATTTGCTATTTTATCATTTCCAGGGGCTTTCCAATTGTGTGTAGAATTAATTGCTCGGGTGACTTCATGTTGCAAAATTATCACTTCAGGCATTTGTGGTATCATCTTGTATGTGTCTGTTTCTGCTTGTATCCACCGTGCATGCCTATTATGTTGTACCGGGTTTGACCATATGTTGCTCCAGAAGTGTTCCATGTCTGTTATGTTTGGTGGATTGTCTATTTTAATGTGTGTGTTATCTATTGTCTGGTAAAATCTCTTTTGGTTTGTGTTGAATGTCTGGTTTTGTTTCCTTCTATTTTCACTTTTTTTGTATCTTCTAAGTCGTTTGGCCAATGCTTGCAATTTCTGCTTTTTTTCATCTAATTGCTCTATTGCTTCTTGTTGTGAGATTTTACCTAACCTTTTTCGTTTTTTGTCTGATATTTCATTTCTTATAAATTGTGTTAGCTGTCCGATGTCTTTTCTCAGTTTTTCTATTCTGATCTGTAGCCTGTGTTGCCATGCTGGTTTTGTGGGTTTCTTATGTGTGTTGGTTTGTTCTGATCTCTGCCTAGTGTGTATATTTAGTGTAGTGAGTGCTCCTATATAAACCAGTAGTTGTAACTCTTCCATAGTTGTGTATGATTGTGTTGATAGTCTTTATTGTTGTTTCGACTTGTGGGTTATTTGGCGGTCTATGCAAGAATGGTCTAATGTCTGTACTTGTGTCTTTGTATTCTATATATGTCAGCTGAAATTTATCTTCTACATCTAACATGTGTGTCACTTCGTGTTCTATTTGTGCTTGTTCTGGTGGCTGTCTTAAGATTTCATTTTCCTCTGATTGTTTAATTGATACGTGTTGGTCTTTGTTTGTTTGCTCTGGGATGTTTGAGTCCATTACTGTACTTTCTTCTTCTACTGATTGCACATTATTTTGTTATTATTATTATTATTATTATTATTATTATAACGGTATGGTTAAATGATGATGGCGTCATCTTGGGTAAAATATTCCGGAGGTAAAACAGTCCACCATTCGGATCTCCGGGAGGAGACTACTCAAGAGGACGTCGTTATCAGGAGTAGGAAGATCACATAACTAAGGAGGAGGTATTGAACAGAATTCGGGAGGAGAGGAGTTTGTGGCACAACTTGACTAGAAGAAGGGATCGGTTGGTAGGACATGTTCTGTGGCATCAAGGGATCACCAATTTAGTATTAGAGGGCAGCGTGGAGGGTAAAAATCGTAAAGGGAGGCCAAGAGATGAATAAACTAAGCAGATTCAGAAGAATGTAGGCTGCAGTACGTACTGGAAGACGAAGCGGCTTGCACAGGATAGAATAGCATGGAGAGCTGCATCAAACCAGTCTCAGGACTGAAGACCACAACAACAACAACAACAATAATGCAGACTGCTCATTCAGCACTAGGAGACACCGCTTCAATGTTATCTTGAGTTTGTGTAAGGCAAGTTTCTCTTATTTATAAATAACTTTCGCTCTTATCAGTAACAAGTAAAACTTCCTTTTGATCATAATGAAGAACGTTCTATTCAGTACAAAAGAACAAGAATAACTATATAGATTTTTTTTATATTTGTGCATTTACGCTGCACTTGCATCAAAAGTAATTGCTTTCGTTACATAAATGCTCGGAATTACACGATTAACTAATTTATATTAGTTATAAAACGCAATGTACACTTTGAAAGTCTTTAAAATACACAATGTACAAATGATGTGCGGTTCTAGGTATGAGCAAAACAAAAAACAAAGGGACGCCATCGGCTCCCAGTTTCTCTCCCACACATTCATTTACGTTTCTTTCCCCACTATTTCCACAGATATTACTGATAATCTTACCATTCACTGTCTACTCATTTATGCACTGCACCAATACTACCGAACCGTACTTCTGGCAGAGCGGAGCTGTACACATAATGCAACGTTTCACTCCTAATTTGACTGCTGTGTACTGTGGTAACTCAATCACGTCGAAACAGTACCTCAGTGTATTTCTGATTATATTTGTTAAATAAGAGTCGCTTAATCACGGGAGAAGTTGTAGGAAATATGGTTCACAAATGGAAATATATAATACAAATTACTAGACTGTTACTCAAAATTTTCAAAAACCGCATAGAATGTGACTGGAGCGGTACTCGGACAACAAAAGCACAGAAAACTAACACGAAAAACTGAATTTAATAATGTGGGACATTTATCGACATCGTTACGAAGACGGAAAGAAGAACAAAATCAAAGTTCCTCGTCTGCAAACTCGCATTTCTAAATAAACAGTAGAAACAGCCGAGTGAATTCCACATCTAGGTTGCACAAAAGAAACTTTTCAATGCAAGCTCCACAGGGTGCCAACACCTCGTAGTATTGGCAAAAAGCGACACTTTCTGACGTCACAATCAGTACGGGACGAAAGCCAGGAAACGAATCAACAGACTTCAATGTTCTCTGCCCACAGATCAAACCTTGTTGGATGGGCGACAGACAGCATGCAAGTAGTCAACGTGAGAAACGCGGAAGTGCCTCTGAGTATGAAGATAGGGGGGACCGCCCCAGAATTTTAACTAACGAGCCGTACAAATACAAACAATCTACCAGGTAGCCGGCTTTAGTGTCCGAGCGGTTCTAGGCGCTTCAGTCCGGAACCGCGCTGCTGCTGCGGTCGCAGGTTCGAATCCTGCATGTGTGTGATGTCCTTAGGTTAGTTAGGTTTAAGTAGCTCTAAGTCTAGGGGACTGATGACCTCGGATGTTAAGTCCCATAGTGCTCAGAGCCATTTGAACTATCTACCAGGTTCGTAACGATTTTGAGCGGTCTACCTTAATGAGAAAGAACGTGGCGGACAGGCAGAAGCATTCCTGAAAACTTTAAGGAGCCTGCATTGGGACAAAGACGTGCCACAATGAAAGTAAAGAAGTAACACACTGCAGGCAAAAAAATTAGAGCAGCTGGAAAGACGACGTCGATTTTGATCTGATGATGGCAACGGCACCTGGGGGACGTACTGACAATGGTTTCGACGTCGTCCGCAAACAGATAGCATAGTGACATAGCTTTGAGAGCGCCATCTGTGTCTATCCTTTAATAGGGAATGCTCACAGTCATACATGTGATGCAAGCTTGCAACCACCCCATGAAGATGCACTCGTGCTTCCAACAGCTATCTGAGGGCTCGAAAGGGGTCAAAAAGTTGCCCCTCCAGTGGCGGGATGGTCCTTTCAGAGAACTGCCACACAAGTTGGACGTGTACTGCGTCAGTTGTCCGACGGTGCTGGTGCCAGTGGTCGCGGCAGCATTATCACGCCTGTAGACGATGTTCTGTACACCCACGTGGCACAGAGGCCTGCCAGGATGGTCGTACTGTGAGGGCAGCAGTGGCAGACGGTACAGCTGCCACAGCACAGGTAGGACGGCTTGTGAACCCAGATGTGTCAGCACCAACTGCTGCATTGAAGAGCGTAGCGTTCCAAAGGATTGGAAAAGGTCGCAGGTCATCCCCGTTTTCAAGAAGGGACGTCGAACAGATGTGCAGAACTATAGACCTACATCTCTAACGTCGATCAGTTGTAGAATTTTGGAACACGTATTATGTTCGAGTATAATGGCTTGTCTGGAGACTGGAAATCTACTCTGAAGGAATCAGAATGGGTTTCGAAAAAGACCGTCGTGTGAAACCCAGCTCGCGCTATTCGTCCACGAGACTCAGAGGGCCATAGACACGGGTTCCCAGGTAGATGCCGTGTTTCTTGACTTCAGGAGGCGTTCGATGCAGTTTCCTACAGTCGTTTAATGAACAAAGTAAGAGCATATGGACTATCAGACCAATTGTGTGATTGGATTGAAGAGTTCCTAGATAACAGAACGCAGCGTAACATTCTCAATGGAGAGAAGTCTTCCGAAGTAAGAGTGACTTCAGGTGTGCTGCAGGAGAGTGTGGGAGTGTCGTAGGACCGCTGCTATTCACAATATACATAAATGACCTTGTGGATAACATCGGAAGTTCACTGAGGCTTTTTGCGGATGATGCTGTGGTATATCTAGAGGTTTTAACAATGGAAAATTGTACTGAAATGCAGGAGGATCTGCAGCGAATTGAAGCATGGTGCAGGGACTGGCAATTGAATCTTAATGTAGACAAGTGTAATGTGCTGCGAATACATAGAAAGAAAGATTCCTTATCATTTAGTTACAATATAGCAGGTCAGCAACTGGAAGCAGTTAATACCATAAATTATCTGGGAGTACGCATTAGGAGTGATTTAAAATGGAATGATCATATAAAGTTGATCGTCGGTAAAGCAGATGCCAGACTGAGATTCATTGGAAGAATCCTAAGGAAACAATCCGAAAACAAAGGAAGTAGGTTACAGTACACTTGTTCGCCCACTGCCTGAATACTGATGACCATTGTGGGATCCATACCAGATAGGGTTGATAGAAGAGAGAGAGAAAAGATCCAACAGAGAGCAGCGCATTTCGTTACAGGATCATTTAGTAATTGCGAAAGCGTTACAGAGATGATAGATAAACTCCAGTGGAAGACTCTGCAGGTGAGACGCTCAGTAGCTCGGTACGGGCTTTTGTTGAAGTTTCGAGAACATACCTCCACCGAGGAGTCAAGCAGTATATTGCTCCCTCCAACGTATATCTCGCGAAGAGACCGTGAGGATAAAATCGGAGAGATTAGAGCCCACACAGAGGCATACCGACAGTCCTTCTTTCCACGAACAATGCGAGACTGGAATAGAAGGAAGAACCGATAGAGGTAGTCAGGGTACCCTCCGCCACACAACGTAGGTGGCTTGCGGAGTATGGACGTAGATGTAGATGTAGATGTAGAACCTGTAGCCAGTCTTCCACTCACGCCACAGCATCGACGTGCCCGGCTCGACTGATGGAACAGCGCGCCCTGGTCTTCAGCGATGAAAGTAGATTCTGCCCGCACACAGGTGACGGTCGTTTGCGTGTACGATGTAGATCTGGTGAGCGCTGTCTCGTAAACTGCATTCGTCCAAGATACACTGGCCACACCCCAGACCTTAAGTTCAGGGGTGCGACAGGTAGTGCTGAATAATTCAGATAATGTCGGAAAGGTAGAAATTTGAGTGATTCGGTCAAATCATAAATGGTGTTCCACAGGGTTCAAGTTTGTGTCTACTCCTATTCCTTACATACGTCAGTGACATTCCACTTATAATTCAACAAGTAAAATCGGTAATTTTTGCGGACCACGCTAGTATTTTAATAAACCTCATTAGAGAGAGGAGGCGCCAGAAGAAATTATATTTTTCAAGGAATTATTAAGTGGTACTCTGAAAATGGACACTCCCTAAATTCTGAAAGAACCACAGTACTTTCAGTTCTGCACATGAAATAGAGTCATACCAACAGTTGATGTAGCAAGAGTCAGTAAGTAGGGTAGAATGTGTTGAAATAAAGAGAGGTGGCGACTGGATCACAGTGAACACAGAAAGACGGTGGAAAAACGGGACCAGATGGCGAGGCTTATATTCCATACACACCCAGCGTGGGGCTGGAAACATTTCAAGATGATGGTGATTATTATTATTATTACGGTTGACAGAGCACACAGTGTCCGGTGAGGGAAGCAATACACAGAACTGGCCGAACAGAAATTCTCTTGGGATGGTACGAAATTTGTCAGACTTCATGGAAAAAGAAAACTGCAGGACTGTTATTAACATCCGTGCTGAACAAATACTTGCCCATCTCAACTGGGCACTTGGAGGCTAAGACCCCATCGAGGCTGCGCCTAAAGGCTTACTACCCAGACACCATTTCTTCGGAATGGAGCGAACTGAACGCTGGCCGACCGTCACCCAACTTGGAGCAAGATTTCCTGCCACAGTTCGGAAGTAAACATGAGACATCCCAGAATCCACTTCCTTACATGGAAATGGAAATGAGCGTTTGGCGTCATTGGCCGGCAGGCCCCTTGCGGGTCAGGTCTGGCCGCCTTGGTGCAGGTCTTACTACATTCGACGCCACACTGGGCGACCTGCGCGCCGGATGGGGATGAAATGACGATGAAGACAACACAACACCCAGTCTCTGAGCGGAGAAAATCTCCGACCCAGCCGGGAATCGAGCCCGGGTCCGTAGGACGGCAATCTGTCTCGCTGACCACTCAGCTATCGGGGCGGACACTTCTTACATAAAGGCCTTTGAATCAACTTCCAATCGTTTGTACTGCCCGATATCAATTATGAAATGAATGTCAATGAACTGACACTGGATCTTGAACCGACCTGTATCAGTCATGTTACTTCCGGAAACGTCGAACAACTGAAATCCAATCATATCTTCCTCACACGACATACTGAAAGCTGTGTATCACGACACTTAGGTAGTTGCAGTATTTGTCAATTTCTGCAAAGGATTTGACTCAGGAGCACACCTGCGCTTATTATCGGAAGTACACTCGCACTGCGTGTCCAGCGGAGTTTATGATTGTTTCACAGGCACGACGCAACAAGTGATCTTGCATGCAGAGTCATCGTCGGGTTTGGAATTATTTTCGGGCGCGTCCCAGGGAATTGTGTTCAAACCATTAATGAGCTAGCTAGGCAATGTTAAATGTCAACACAGGTTCTTCGCATATGATGCAGTAATCTTTAATGAAGTACTGCTTGAAAAATAGTTAGACAAACACTCACTCAGGTCTGCCAACCATCTGTAAATGTCCAGAAATGTGAAATTTTGCTCTTCACAAAATGAAAAAACGTATTTTCCCATGTCTATAGTACCAAACAGTTAAGGACGTAGCCAAAGCGGGGTGGGAGGATTCCGGGAGATTCACCCTCCCCCCCCCCCCCCCGGTCCAATCAACTACATGAAATTACAACATCCTGGTTGCTTTGTATAAATAGCGCAACGCGATACTTTAATTTCAGTCTTTTTTCATCATGTGACGATATGATGTGCATTCATTGACGCATTTTAGAGTTCACGAACCACAGACTGCCTAACTGTAGTTGTTACACATATTGACGATGTTTTTGAAGTGGATTAATCTCATATGAAGATGGCACCTTGGTGCCGAAACCGGTGATGTGAATGTTACTTTTTATCACTGATCGTGACGTAGTAAATTATTATGCAAACTACTGTTCATTCCTATTTTTGTGAAGATCTGAGAGGTGTCGGTTGTGACAGATTGCCGAGGCGCCGTAACTCCGACAAGCAGCTGATAGGCGCGCGTTGTTATGTAGCTAGCTGGCTGGTACCTGCCCGCTACACGCCAACTCATTTCGTCAGATAAGATAGCGAGGCGCCGACACTCGATAGCCGGCAACGGCTGCTAATTCCTGTGTCAACACAACAGGCCTCGCCGTGTGAGCCGACAAGAGGCGGCGAGAAGAGAGAGGCGCGATACCGAAAGCCGTGGCTCACTGTGGCAGCGTGCAGTTCAACCACTGGCGTTTTTTATTTCTTTTGTGATTTTGAGTGTCTAATGAGTGAGTGATTCGCTTCATATTCTACATATAGGAAGCAAAGGGTCATGTTAAATAGCTCATGGTGAATCCTTTTCTGAGTGGGGACAAATTTTACTGGCGTCCCACAGGGTTCAATTCTTGGACCACTCATGTTATTGGTATGTGCAAATAACCTTCCATCTCACTCTGCTAGAGCACAAAATCGCGCTCTGTGCGGGTGATGCAAGCATCACAACCAAGCTGAGACCGACACACGTGCTACAACAGAACGACCAATAAATTCAAACAATTTACTGCTTTGTTTTTCGTATTTGGTCCACCACATAGAAAAAAACATTATTTGAATCAATGCTGTTCATTAAACCAACGTTATTGAAAGTACACCTTAGGAGAAACTAAATATGTAATTTGAAACGTTGAACATTTTTTGTACTCATACTGACCAAAATCTCAACTGGATATCACATATTATCTTCTCAAATGCTTCAGTGGCACAAAATTTATTCCAAGTGTATCTACTAATTTCGGCGATGAATTCAGATTAAAGTTAGCTGATTACATCAAGTCCTTGTACGATGTCTGCGCTTGTTGTTTGGTTTCAAATGGTTCAAATGGCTCTGAGCACTATGGGACTTAACGTTGTTTGGTTTCTCTACACCATACTTAATTTACGGCAACTGCAGATGTGACTACAGTAATATGCTGCACAATCTGTTTATTACTGATGCTCGCTAATAATGCAATAATTCCATTCTTGTGAGGAAGGGCGCTAGGTGACTGGAAACGGCCGAGAAATAAAATTCCATTTGTGTAACTGGTTGCTGATTGCTTTCAACAACTGGCTTGCTTGGTATATAGCCATTCTTTTATATCATACGGAATAATTTTCAGAGGTAATTCCGCACACGTAGAAACAAAGTACTCATTGAACAGAAATGTGCCGAAAGTGTAACATGTGGTGTCCATTATCGAACTACTTCTAGACAGCTGTTGAAAAATTAGGCGTACTGAAAACAGCCTGACAACACACTTAGTCTCTTAAGTTTTTTTAAGGATCCAGAACAATTTTAGAATAATACTGGCATTAGTAAATAACTCTAGGAACAAGGATAGCATCCTGAGAGCTATGAATCAAGGCAGTCGGTAGGATACCGTATTTATTGACTCACTGCCATACCGACAATTACGTAAGTACGTTTATACAGGAGTAAAAAGCAATGTTTGGGATTGTACTGAGGATTTCTTGGCAGGGAAGGCACAGCATATTATCTTGAATGGAGTGTCATTGACAGATGTAGAAGTAATTTCGAGTGTGGCTCAGGGAAGTGTGTTGGTACCCTTTTGAATTGTATTGTATTGTATTGAAATGGGGACCTAGAAACGACGGAGAGGCTTCGTCCCCTAGCCGGCCGCGGTGACCGTGCGGTTCTAGGCGGTGCAGTCCGGAACCGCGGGACTGCTACGGTCGCAGGTTCGAATCCTGCCTCGGGCATGGGTGTGTGTGATGTCCTTAGGTTAGTTAGGTTTAAGTACTGAGTTCTAGGGGACTGGTTACCTAAGATGTTAAGTCCCATAGTGCTCAGAGCCATTTGAACCACTTTTTTGCTTCGTCCCCGCCGTAGCCGGCAACGGTTTACAACTCCACAACAGGCTACAGCAGTCCACCCACCCCACAACCCCACCGCCGCCCCAAACCGAACCCAGGGTTATTGTGGGTTTCGGCCGCCAGTGGACCACCCCCCCCCCCCCCCGTCCCCTTCCTCCGGGAACATCTCGTGCCAGACGAGTGTAGGCCCAAATCTTTACGTGTAGAGTAATTATGGTGTACACGTACGTGGAGACAGCGTTTGCGCAGCAATCGCTGACATGGGTTGGTACCCTTGCTGTTCATGTCGTATTATAATGACCCGCTTGGTAGTATTAATAGTAACCTCAGACTTTTTGCTGATGATGCAGTTATCTATAATGAAGTACTGTCTGTAAGAAACTGCATGAATACGTAGTCGGGTCCTAATAAGATTTCAGAATGGTGCAAAGATTGACTACTTGCTTTAAAGCTCTTAGAAAAGTAAAATTGTTACTACAGTATCAAAGATTCACAATTAGAATCACTTAATTCATACACATACCAGCGTGTAACAATTTACTGAAATGTCAAATGGAATGATGACATAGCCTCAATAGTACGAGGTGCATTCAAGTTCTAAGGCCTCCGATTTTTTTTTCTAATTAACTACTCACCCGAAATCGATGAAACTGGCGTTACTTCTCGACGTACACATTTTTCACAACGCTGACGCCATGATTCCATGGCAGCGGCGAAGGCTTCTTTAGGAGTCTGTTTTGACCACTGGAAAATCGCTGAGCAATAGCAGCACGCCTGGTGAATGTGCGGCCACGGAGAGTGTCTTTCATTGTTGGAAAAAGCCAAAAGTCACTAGGAGCCAGGTCAGGTGAGTAGGGAGCATGAAGAATCACTTCAAAGTTGTTATCACGAAGAAACTGTTGCGTAAAGTTAGCTCGATGTGCGGGTGCGTTGTCTCGGTGAAACAGCACACGCGCAGCCCTTCCCGGACGTTTTTGTTGCAGTGCAGGAAGGAATTTGTTCTTCAGAACATTTTCGTAGGATGCACCTGTTACCGTAGTGCCCTTTGGATCGCAATGGGTAAGGATTACGCCCTCGCTGTCCCAGAACATGGACACCATCATTTTTTCAGCACTGGCGGTTACCCGAAATTTTTTTGGAGGCGGTGAATCTGTGTGCTTCCATTGAGCTGACTGGCGCATTGTTTCTGGATTGAAAAATGGCATCCACGTCTCATCCATTGTCACAACCGACGAAAAGAAAGTCCCATTCGTGCTGTCGTTGCGCGTCAACATTGCTCGGCAACGCGCCACACGGGCAGCTGTGTGGTCGTCCGTCTGCATTCGTGGCACCCACCTGGATGACACTTTTCGCATTTTCAGGTCGTCATGCTGGATTGTGTGCACAGAACCCACAGAAATGCCAACTCTGGAGGCGATCTGTTCAACAGTCATTCGGCGATCCCCCAAAACAATTCTCTCCACTTTCTCGATCGCGTCGTCAGACCGGCTTGTGTGAGCCTGAGGTTGTTTCAGTTTGTTGTCACACGATGTTCTGCCTTCATTAAACTGTCGCACCCGCGAACGCACTTTCGACACATCCATAACTCCATCACCACGTGTCTCCTTCAACTGTCGATGAATTTCAATTGGTTTCACACCACGCAAATTCAGAAAACGGATGATTGCAAGCTGTTCAAGTAAGGAAAACGTCGTCATTTTAAGTATTTAAAACAGTTCTCATTCTCGCCGCTGGCGGTAAAATTCCATCTGCCGTACGGTGCTGCCATCTCTGGGACATATTGACAATGAACGCGGCCTCATTTTAAAACAATGCGCATGTTTCTATCTCTTTCCGGTCCGGATAAAAAAAAATCGGAGGCCTTAGAACTTGAATGCACCTCGTCGGTCAGCCATTACTGGGCTAATACCACAATGCAATCTACGAAGAATACAGCTAACACTCCCCATCTTAGACCATTGTTTAAGTATGTAGAGCCTGTATCAAACAGAACTAACACGGTTTACTGAAGGTATACAGAAAAAGGCCAGTGCGAGTGGTTACATGTTCATTTTACCCACAGGAGAGAGTCGCGAAGATAAGAACTGAACTGGTAGGCCGCTGAAGGCAAGTGGAAGTCATCCCGAGAAAGTCTTCTGACAAAGTTTCAAGAACCGGCTTTGAATGATACCTCTAGAAATATACCACAATCTCCTCCGACTCGCTCCAACTGGAAGCCCGAGGAGAAGGTTAGAGTAATTACGCCACACAAAGAAGCAAGCAAACAATTATTCTTCCCACGATCCATACGTGAATGTAACGTTAAGAAACACTAACAAATGATACAGTGCACCTCACTCTGACTTGCAGAGTGTGAATACAGGTGTAGACTGTGTACTAGTTAAACATATAAGAACAATTCTGTGAACGACTTGTGGTGCTAGATGACTTAATACTCTTCCAAAATGTAGGGAGCTAGCTTTCGGCACTATCCACATTAAGACAGCTAAAGGTGTTCCACTAGTTAACTCAGCAGCTCGGCGGAAAGAGCAGACTGGTGGCCCCAGCGAAGGAGGTGAACCGTTTACTGACGTCACAGGACACAAAATGCACGTCAGTACTGAACACATAGCGGGTGTAATATTAGAGCGTTGAAATACGTGCGATAAAGTAAGGCAGGCCGCACAGACAGCTTTCCTTCAGAACATATAAAATCGATGGAGGAAGTGCGGACCATATAGATAACATTCATTTGAAATTTTTCAAAATCTGTGGAGTAAGTAGGAACCAAACGACTAGTCAAGATAGTGTGCAGAATGTACGATACTAAGATGTAATCGAAATTTCGGATAAAAATCATCTAACAATCTCGAAGAGAGTAAGAACAGGTAACTGCACATAATCAGTTTAACGTCTCACGCGTCGACGCTGGTGGCAATAATGCAGAAAAATGGAAAAGAAAACTTGGTATTGCTTAGATGGCGATCAGGTTGGCTTTGGGAAGGATGAAGGGACCAGACAGGCAGGTCTGGGATTTCACTCGATAATGGAACCAAGACTTATGCAAAATCTAGATACCTTCACGACATTTGTCGGCCTAGATCAAGCATTTGACAATGTAAAGTGCTACAAGGTGTTCGAAATTTCAGCAAAATACGATTAATCAATACAACAATACGGGTTAAGTACAATTTCTACACGAGCTAAGAGGGAATGGTAAGAATGGAAGATCAAGAACGAAGAGCTCGGATTGGAAATAGTGTAATACAGGGATGAAATTCAGTCTGTACATCGAAGGGGTAATGACGGAAGTGAAAAGTATGTTCAGAAGTGGGATGAAAATTCAATGTAAAATAAAATCAGTGATAACAGTCACTGGGGACATTGCTGTCCTCAGTGAAGTGGAGAAGAATTACAGTGTCGGTCTAAGGCATTGCAGTCATGGACTGTTCTGCTGGTCCTGGCGGAGGTTCGAGTCCTCCCTCGGGCATGGGTGTGTGTGTGTTTGTCCTTAGGATAATTTAGGTTAAGTAGTGTGTAAGCTTAGGGACTGATGATCTTAGCAGTTAAGTCCCATAAGATTTCACACACATTTGAACATTTGAAGAATTACAGTGTCTGTGCAACGGAATGAACTGTCTAATGAGTACAGAATGCGGACTGAGCATAAACTGATGTAGATGAAAATGTTGAGGACTAGTAGAAGTGAAATTAGCGAGAAACATAAAAACTTACGACCACTAAGTAGTAACACGACGTTTATATGCTGGAATTTCTAATGAGACACTTCTGTTCGATGTCCTCTTGATATGTTACTGAAGATGGCTTAAAGCCGAAACGCTTAATATTATAGAATCTATACGATCAAGAACGACTGTTACACTGAGGTGACAAAGGTCACGGGGTCCTTCCAAATATCGTTCGGACCTCCTCAGCTCTCGGCGTAGAACAGCAATTCGACGTGCGATGGACTCAACAAATCGTCGGAAGTCCACCGCAGAAATATTGAGCCATGATACTCCTATAATCGTCCATAAATGCGAAAGTCCTAGCGAAGCAGGATTTCGTGCACTAACTGACCTCCCGACTATGTCCCACAAATGTTCGATGGGGTCCACTTCGGACGATCTGGGTGGACAACTTATTCGCTCGAACTGTCCAGGATGTTCTTCAAACAAATCGCGAACAACTGTGGCCCGGTGCCACTGCGCGCTGTCACTCATAGAAACTGCATCGTTGTTTGGGGACACGGTGTACATGAATGGCGACAAATAGTCTCCAAGTAGCCGCATATAATAATTTACAGTCAACGATCAGTTCATCTGTACCAGAGGACCCAATCCATTCCACATAAACACAGCTCACACGATGATGGAATCACCACCAGCTTGTGCAGTGCCTCGTTGACAACTTGGGTCCAAGGCTTCATGGGATCTGCGCCACACTCGATCCCTACCTTTAGCTCTTATCGACTTAAACTGGAAGTCATCTGACCTGGCCACGGTTTTCCAGTCGTCTGGCATCCAACCGATACGGTCACGAACCCAGGACAGGCGCTGAAGGCGACGTCGTGCTGTTAGGAAAGGCACTCACTGGCGTCTCTGCTGTCATAACCCATTAACGCCATATTTCGGCGCGGTCTCCTAACGGTCATATTCGTCGTAGGTCCCACATTTCTGCCGGATTTCCACGCAATGTTGCTTGTCTGTTAGCACTGACAGCCTTACGCAAACGCCCCTGCTCTCGGTCGTTAAATGAAGTCTGTCGCCCACTGTTTTGTCCGTGGTGAGAGACAATGCCTAAAATTTGGTATTCTCGCCACACCCTTGACACTGTCGATCTCGGAATATTGAAATCCTTAATGATTTCCGAAATGTAATGTCCGGTACATGTACAGTCGTGGACAAAACGAGCGGCACATTTTTAAAGTCTGCTACACAGCATAACAGGCAAGGAGACGAAGTGCTATCAACATACTATACACAGGCGTGAAATTGACAAATTATGCGAACTTTGTCTGTTTTCAATCATGTGTAAGACTATATTAATGTTGATTAGTGTGTTAAACACGACACGTAAAAATAAGATATAAATTTAAGAAGAAATCCACTATGACTGCTCTGAACGTTGACACAAACCGTTTCTCGGCCGAATGCGCATAATATTTTGCTAATTCGTAACGATCTGGGGTACTTTGTCTCACTAGAACAGTTGTGTTATCTCGATAAGCTGAAATTCATTTTTATTAGCACAGTACATACTAACTAGCGTTTCTTCTTTCATTTAAATCTTATATTTACGTGTTGTGTTTAACACACCAATCAGCATTAATACGGGGATTGGAATTTAAATAGTTGCAACTATTTATTCACAACCGACACAAAAGAGTTGCATGTTTGCACCTGTTACTGTCCTTCAAAGTAGTCACCAGCGTTATGTAGAAGCCGTTGCCAGCGATGTGGAAGGCGTAGTATACAGTTAGCAAGGCCTGTTCTGCTGATAGTGCGAATGGAGCGGTCTAAATTTATGGTGATTCTCGTGTACGATTATGATCTACATCTACATCTACATTTATACTCCGCAAGCCACCCAACGGTGTGTGGGCACTTTACGTGCCACTGTCATTACCTCCCTTTTCTGTTCCAGTTACGTATGGTTCGCGGGAAGAACGACTGCCGGAAAGCCTTCGTGCGCGCTCGAATCTCTCTAATTTTACATTCGTGATCTCCTCTGGAGGTATAAGTAGGGGGAAGCAATATATTCGATACCTCATCCAGAAACGCACCCACTCGAAACCTGGACAGCAAGCTACATCGCGATGCAGAGTCTGCCACTTGAGTTTGTTAAACATCTCCGTAACGCTGTCACGGTTACCAAATAACCCTGTGACGAAACGCGCCGCTCTTCTTTGGATCTTCTCTATCTCCTCCATCAACCCGATCTGGTACGGATCCCACACTGATGAGCAATACTCAAGTATAGGTTGAACGAGTGTTTTGTAAGCCACCTCCTTTGTTGATGGACTACATTTTCTAAGAACTCTCCCAATGAATCTCAATCTGGTACCCACCTTACCAACAATTAATTTTATATGATCATTCCACTTCAAATCGTTCCGCACGCATACCTCCAGATATTTTACAGAAGTAACTGCTACCAGTGTTTGTTCCGCTATCATATAATCATACAATAAAGGATCCTTCTTTCTGTGTATTCGCAATACATTACATTTGTCTATGTTAAGGGTCAGTTGCCATTCCCTGCACCAAGTGCCTATTCGCTGCAGATCTTCCTGCATTTCGGGACAATTTTGTAATGCTGCACTTCTCTGTATACTACAGCATCATCCGCGAAAAGCCGCATGGAACTTCCGACACTATCTACTAGGTCATTTATATATACTGTGAAAAGAAATCTGTTTGCTAAAAACTCTTCAATCCAGCCACACAGCTGGTCTGATATTCCGTAGGCTCTTACTTTGTTTATCAGGCGACAGTGCGGAACTGTATCGAACGCCTTCCGGAAGTCAAGGAAAATAGCATCTACCTAGGAGCCTGTATCTAATATTTTCTGGGTCTCATGAACAAATAAAGCGAGTTGGGTCTCACACGATCGCTGTTTCCGGAATCCATGTTGATTCCTACATAGTAGATTCTGGGTTTCCAAAAACGACATGATACTCGAGCAAAGAACATGTTCTAAAATTCTACAACAGATCGATGTCAGAGATATAGGTCTATAGTTTTGCGCATCTGCTCGACGACCCTTCCTGAAGGCTTGGACTATCTGTGCTCTTTTCCAATCATTTGGAACCTTCCGTTCCTCTAGAGACTTGCGGTACAGGGCTGTTAGAAGGGGGGCAAGTTCTTTCGCGTACTCTGTGTAGAATCGAATTGGTATCCCGTCAGGTCGAGTGGACTTTCCTCTGTTGAGTGATTTCAGTTGCTTTTCTATTCCTTGGACACTTATTTCGATGTCAGCCATTTTTTCGTTTGTGCGAGAATTTAGAGAAGGCACTGCAGTGCGGTCTTCCTCTGTGAAACAGCTTTGGAAAAAGGTGTTTAGTATTTCAGCTTTATGCGTGTCATCCTCTGTTTCAATGCCATCATCATCCCAGAGTGTCTGGATATGCTGTTTCAAGCCACTTACTGATTTAACGTAAGACCAGAACTTCCTAGGATTTTCTGTCAAGTCGGTACATAGAATTTTACTTTCGAATTCACTGAACGCTTCACGCATAGCCCTCATTACGCTAACTTTGACATCGTTTAGCTTCTGTATGTCTGAGAGGTTTTGGCTGCGTTTAAACTTGGAGTGAAGCTCTCTTTGCTTTCGCAGTTGTTTCCTAACTTCGTTGTTGAACCACGGTGGGTTTTTCCCATCCCTCACCGTTTTACTCGGCACGTACCTGTCTAAAACGCATTTTACGATTGCCTTGAAATTTTTCCATAAACACTCAACATTATCAGAAATTTTTGCTTTGATCTATTAGGTAGTCTGAAATCTGCCTTTTATTACTCTTGCTGAACAGATAAACCTTCCTCCCTTTTTTTATATTCCTATTAACTTCCATATTCAGGGATGCTGCAACGGCCTTATGATCACTGATTCCCTGTTCTGCACTTACAGAGTCGAAAAGTTCAGGTCTGTTTGTTATCAGTAGGTTCAAGATGTTATCTCCACGAGTCGGTTCTCTGTTTAATTGCTCGAGGTAATTTTCGGATGGTGTTATCCTAACGCATTACGTTCCTCCACGTCAGACAGTCAATGCACAGTATTACTGTTCGTTTTTGGAGCATCTCCTGAGTCCGGCTTTGCGAAAGAAGTAGCGACACTTTCTGCACAACCCACCCATCATTTTGCACGACAATGCGCGGTCGCATACAGCACAAGTTGTGGCTGCTCTGTTCGGTCGATGGGTCTGGGAAGTACTGTACCATTCAAAGTCCTTGTGACTCTGATTTGATTGCTAAGATGTAGGAACCACTTCGTGGCTTTCGCTTTAGAACTGTTCCAGTGATTCGACAGTCAGTAGACCGCTCCATTCGCACCATCAACAGAACAGGCTCTGCTAACGGTATATTACGCCTTCCACATCGATGGCAACGCTTTCTACACAACGCTGGTGACTACTTTGAAGGACAGTAACAGATGCAAACACGTAACTCTTTTGTATCGGTTGTGAATAAATAGTTGCAACTACTTAAGTTCCAACCCTCGAATAGTCTTACATATGACTGAAAATAGTCTGACAAAGTTTGGATAGTTTGGCAATTTCACGCCTGTGCCTAGTATGTTGGTAGCACTTCGTCGCCTTGCCAGTTATACTGTGTAGCAGACTTCAAAGCTGGGCGGATCAGCATAACGAAAAGGCGAGGGGTCTCGCTCGTTTTGTCCACGACTGTATCTCCAACTACTATAGTTCAATTCTTTTATCTTGGCGGTTCGCGCATGCCCGCCCAGAAGCGGGAGATTGCTGCGTTGCCAGTTGCACGCGCAAAGAGAAGCAGCGCCATAGTATAATATAGTTCGCAAACTTACGTTTAGAGAGCAGCGCGCAGTTTTTGAAGTAAAGCCACCTCGGCCGCATTAACCCTTTCGCTGCTACAGAGACGTTCTCGCCGCATTCCGCGCTGATTGCGCTTTTGTCATCACTGCACTGCTCGCCTGTGCAGACACATGGTGTTCCGACTGCTTTGACACGCTTGTCATTCGATTTCACAAAAACTATTTGGCCCAAAAATTTGATTTTTACACATCTTCTTGACTGATACCTTCCCTGCATAAATGACTTAATTTTGTTACGATGTACAACGAAATTATTGTGCAGTATTAAATGTAGTAAACCATTGCGCGAAATTTTGAAGAGTTTGCAGAGGTAAAAGTCCATAGCGTTTACTTTCCGTATGGTCGATTTTAGTTGCCACTAGAAATTTCAAAAAATGACATTCAAACGAATAAAATTCATGAAGTAAGACACTTCGATATCGTTTTTAAATGAAGAAAATATTAAACACCGAACATGGTTTGAGTTCGGAACCTTTCGTTTAGCAGCCAAAGACTTTAACCATCACGTTAACGCAGCTCGTCATTCAATAGACTTCCTGGAGGACTTTAAAATATCACGCAAAATACCGACAAACACTTTTGGTACGACTATGAATTACTCACGTTTCGTCGAAGTACAATAGGAAATAAACAATTACCGCCGTTCTTATTTTCGAAAAAGCGGTTAGTGAGAATGATACAAACACCTTCTCCTGCTATCGCCTGACTTAGGAGGCTTATTGCTTGTTTGGTTCAATTAGTTAATAGAATACGAAGCAATTGGTATAAAGAATGCTTTTTCCAAATTTTCTATAAAAGAAATTCTGCTATCAAGACTTAGCTTTTATTCAGTTACTTTATTTATGATTGAACGTTTCTAAAACTGTAGACACTCGTCTGTGCTCTGCACTGCAGTCGAGCTCTGGCAACGTCATTCTCTGTTCATTGGCTGACTGCGTTTTGTGACGTCAGATGCGCAGAAGGAACCTAAACTCGGCTGCCGTCGTAAATGACGCGCACTATAGTCTGCGATCAGTTCCGATCGTGTGGCCATATGACGTCGGAAACCTCCACATGAATCACCTGGGCCAATGCACTGCCCTTTCATATCACTCTGGGATGCCCTCTGGGCCATGAGCACTGTATACGTGCATATCGCTATTCCGTGACTTGCACGACCTCAGTGTTCCTCATCTACTAAACGCTGATTAATGTAATCGCTGGCGTCTATGGAAAATAAACAGTGAATGAGGCGGCAAGTCAAATTTACCACCTCCCGTCCCCCTACTCCCCGGGAACCGAACGTGTATGCACACACTGATGGACTTCAGCGGCTGAAGGCCACGATTTGGGTACAAGCGCCCAACTTGTCTCCGTTTCTTGGAGTTCAGACAGTGTGTGCCGACTCTGGCAAGACACTCTAGACTGTGCTGAAACTCGCTCGGCCGGCCGTGGTGGCCGAGCGGTTCTAGGCGCTACAGTCTGGAACCGCGCGACCGCTACGGTGGCAGGTTCGAATCCTGCCTCGGGCATGGATGTGCGTGATGTCCTTAGTTAGGTTTAAGTAGTTCCAAGTTCTAGGGGACTGATGACCTCAGAAGTTAAGTCCCACAGTGCTCAGAGCCATTTTTGAAACTCGCTCGCTGACGGACAAGTCGAGGGCTGCGGCTGACGCAGGCGCTGCAACACTGCTGGCTGCGGTAATTACGAGGCCGAGGGAAGACGAGACGAGACAAGACAAGACAAGGCGGCGCTGGCGCCACCCAGCCTGCAGCCGGCCTCGCGTCGCCCGGGGGTTCCCCCGGCTAATTGGCTGCGGCGACGCTGTCGGCAGCACGGGTAGTCCCCGGCCCGCCGACTTCCCGGCCGCCAGCCGTCACGTCAGCGTGCTGCTTCCGCCCGCATTTACCACCAGCTGTCGACTCCGCAAGTGTTTCAGTAATAACAATATCTCTTCACATTTTATCCAAACTTACACCCAAACCTCCAGATATCACATACTCAGTTTGGTACCAAACGTTGTGTGTCGATAATCAACCAAAACACCGATTTAGTTCCTGCTGTGTGCTGTTGTTCAGTAAAAGATGTAACGTGACTGTTACATCTCCTCTCGTGGAAAATATTACAGTCCAAGGGCAACTGCAAGTCACTGAAACCGCTCAATAATTGAGTTTTCGATAACCAACATAATATGTTATGACCTTTAATGTGGCGTAGTTGACGATTGCATTAACTTAGAAGCTCCTATTTTGAACTGAACGAAGATACTGGATACATTTGTACAGGAGTCTCCAAACTTTTTAGTTCGCGGGCCACATTGACTCCTCCACGAAGTCATAAGGGCCAAGATCTACCTAGTGGGATTAAAGCACCCTAGCACTAATGTAAGGCTAAAGGAAAGATGAAATCGCAAAAATCTAAGGTTGTGGAAACAGCTAAAAAAAATATTTTATACGATTTACTTGCTATGTGTATTTTACAACGTAATCAAAAGAAAGTGAAACCTCGCTTAAGAAGCATCTTCCATAATGATTGATTACTGAGGCTAGTCGCCGAAGTGGCGTCCATTTGAAAGACTTGCACCAGACTCGTGAGTAGAATAAAATGGAAAGAATTTTTTTACTGCTAATGTTTTCGCCAATCTAGTCTGTTAACCGTTCTTTTTTTTTTTTCACTATCGCACGGAGAATGTTTATTGCGGATAGCCACAAGTTTAACCACGACCTTCCGCTTTGTAAAGATGTAGCTCCGAGAATGTCGCGGTGTATTGGTGGCGATAGGCCTCGAAACTCAATTGTTGGCAGTATAGACACCACCTCAAACATTTGGCGGGCCGGATACCGGGGATGTCCGGCCAGCCTCGGGGGCTGGTTTCGGCCCACGGGCCGTAGTTAGGACACCCCTGCATTAGTACGTGACATAAATTTCCAGCCGATAAATGTAACCTTTCTGGAGAACAAGACGAGCTATGTGATGTGCTGGCATTATTTCAGTACAAAAACGATTGAACAAAACGGAACGTTTTCTTAACCTTTTATTACAAATTAACGTTTTTCACGTTTTCTCGTCTCATGTGACTGCTACATCTCCTCTCGCGGAAAATATTACAGTCCTAGGGCAACTGCAAGTCACTGAAACCGATCAATAATTGAGTTTTCGATAACCAAAATATGACCTTAAATGTGGCGTAGTTGACGATTGCATTAACTTATAAGCTCCTATTTTTAGCTGAACGAAGATACTGGATACCTTAGTACGTGACATAAATTTCCAGCCGATAAATGTAACCTTTCCGGAGAACAAGGCGAGCAATGTGATGTTCTTTAAAAGTAACATCAAAACTACGGTGTAGAGGAAAGCCGTATCTGTGAAGAGCGTTTGTGAAGATAGCTGGTACGTAAGTTGGTAGTGCGTCAGACGGTCGGACTGGAGGTTTCGAGTTCTAAGCACAATGATTGTGATTATTTTTAAATAGTTCACGCGTAAAACTTACGTGGGACAACATTTTTCTAACATGTAAAAGGATGTTTCCGATTTTTTAGCAGTGTCATTATTTGAAAGTGACAAACCTATAGCGTACGTTTGTACAGACACCACCTCACCTACCTATACGAATGTACGCTATAGATTTGTTACTTTCAGATAATGAAGCGAAAACAGAGTGCTAAAAGAACAGTGCTAAAAACTCGGAAACATCCTTTGAAATGTCAGAAAAATGTTGTCCCACATAATTTCACGGGTGAACAGGTGAAAAGAACTGCCCTCAGTGGGTTTCGAACTCGTGAACTGACGCACTACCAAGTCACCTACGACAGATCGTCACGTTCATTGCGTACAGATGTAGTTTCCCCTATACTCTGTGCCTCTGGTGTCACTTTTAATTACCGTTTCCGCATCTTCTATTGGACGACAGCACACAACACGAACAGCGCGACAATCAGACCACAACAGTACAGGGGCCGTGACTGTACACGATTTTTGAAAGAAAAGCTACATAGCCAAAGCGTGATTAAGAAAAACGTTGATGGCTGTTTATACATTAGAATATCTTAAAGTTTCGTTCAACGTAACTTATTAATAAGATATCTAATACACAAGCAGGACCTACTTTCAAGAGCGTAGCACCACCAATGTACGTGTGCTACGGATTCTGAACAATCATCGCGTTTCTCTTTGTTTACATCTAGTTTATTCTTATGATGAACGGAGTACCTTCTGTCTGTCCAGCTCCTATTCCACTCCCGTCCTCTCTCTCTCTCTCTCTCTCTCTCTCTTTCTCTCTCTCCCACCCGCATCTGCTCCTCCCCCCAGTCCATCTCTCTTTCCCACTCCAGTTCTGCATCCTCCTCCCCAAGTCTCTGGATCCTCCTGTCTCTGTCGCTCACCTCCTCTCCCCTCTCTCTTTCCATTGCCCCTCCCCCTCCTCCTACATGTGCCTATCCTTCTGCCACCTCGCAATCTGTCCATCTCCCCCTCCTCCCTTCTCTCACCACGTTATCGCACTCACCCCAGTACGAAGCTGGTGGTTCTTGCCCTGGCAGTATTTCTTTCTAGATTGCACCCAATATATGTGCTAAATTTGACTGTAATTGTTCCACGAGTTAAGGATGAGCTTTTTACCCCTGCCTTTCTTCCCACATGCACGTGTCTAATTTATTTAGCATATAATTTAACATATTTCATGCGTATTTTTACACATATTTTACCTGTACGCCAAGCGAATTCCGCTTTGCAATTTTATTTTCACACAGCTTAATGTCTATGACGTCATATTTCGTGAACTATGTGTTGTAAAATAGTACATTCTTGGAGGTATATTCAGAGGCAAAAGTGGGTAATGTCAGCGAAAGATATTATGAACACAGTTACTGCTAAAAACGTAATAAATTTAAACGTCGTTCATGATGCCGTAGTTTTTCACACATTTAGTGTTTATGACGTCGTATCTTCTGAAGTAAGTCTCGCACAATGATGTAATTTTTCTGGTACATTCAGTTGTGTATGCTGTTGAAGAATCTGGGACGCATCAAAGTAGTGACCAGACTGACAATGTATAAAAAAAATATGTTTTATGACCAATCTCTATGCCGGCCGGTGAGGCCGTGCGGTTCTAAGCGCGTCAGTTTGGAACCGCGTGACCGCTACTGTCGCAGGTTCGAATCCTGCCTCGGGCATGGATGTGTGTGACGTCCTTAGGTTAGTTAGGTTTAAGTAGTTCTAAGTTCTAGGGGACTGGTGACCTCAGTAATTTAGTCCCATAGTGCTCAGAGCCATTTGAACCATTTTTTGACTAATCTCTATATTTGTACTTCTTTTCCACAAAGCATGTGTAGACCCTTATGTGCCATGCTGCAAATTTTAATTCAGTTTTCAGTCACGTAAATTATGTGGCATGAACATTATTTGGATGTTTTTATATCTGTGGGCCAGAGAATATCTAAAACATATGCTTAAAAATTTTTTCTACACACTAGGTATAGCCATGAAGAAACACAACCCAATCTTAACCCATCCAATGCATAACATATTGCTACATGAAGAAACAGAAGCCAGTGTAAAACCATCCAATCCATAAATAGTGCTACATAATGTAAACCTTTTCTATCTTTATTGTTTATAAATCCACTCCAACTGTGACTATTTTTGTAATATAACCTAAACAGTCACTAATGCACTTATTTAATAACCACGTTAGAGTACTCAGCACATTCGTGTAAAAAAACTTCAGTTCTCTTTGCTCATACAGAAACTGTAAGCAAAATATAGCAGAATCTCTAAGCAAATTGGAATCTCTGATTATAAGTGTATTTTTGGATATAAACAAAGATGTCAGCTGGCAACATGGCGGATACTGTGCTGTTTTTATCCCTCGATGGGTAGTGAATCCTCAACCTTCAGTGGAGATGCACATCAACGTTCGACCTCTGGTAGGAATCTAAAATTAGCCAGCACAGAGGACATAGACGGTGACTGTGGATAGTTGGCGCTAGTTGGGAATATCAGTCAGCGACGCTGAGACAGTCTGCACAGTTATGATGAACACTGACGCAGTGGCTAACATATTTGTCTAGTAAGCAAGAGATCCTGGGTTCGAGTCCCGGCCAGCAAACATTTTCGCTCGTCGCCACCAATTCCTCATAAAGTCTCGGTGTATCTGATATAATCAGTTGCTTCCCTTCCCTTTCCTCACCTTTCTCGCCCTTCCACCTTCAGTGCACATAATGTGTATTACATGTCCAAAAGAACGGACACCACACATTCGTATAATTGATATAAGTAAAATAGTTTTTGTGCCACGTACATAAGAGTGAGGGTCGGAATAACAAGATGCAGAGTAGAAAGTAAGGACATCTACAGAGCAATATATTGTAAATATACAACTCGCGGAGTGTAGTAGCTGGACAAGATTGTTATTTTGCACAGGGCAGTTGCAACATCCAGTTTGCTCTCAATGTTGCAACAACTATTGACTGAAGACCCACATATGTTCAGATGTTCAAATGTGTGTGAAATCTTATGGGACTTATCTGCTAAGGTCATCAGTCCTTAAGCTTACACACTACTCAACCTAAATTATCCTAAGGACAAACACACACACCCATGACTTAGGGAGCACTCGAACCTCTGCCGGGGCCAGCCGACCCACATATGTATTACGCTAACTGAGGATGGGTGAAACCTCGAAATGGATATTAGCTTAAATAAAAATACACGACAAAGTAGTAGGTTGATGTATTTATTCTTTTTTTTGCACCTTTGTCCAGCATTGTTGCAGGGTTGTCATGGTTATGGTCGGATTTGGCACGGTTAATTTAAGGGGTGGCCCTTCCTGTCACCAACCCAGCGGATGAGATGACAACACAACATCCAGTCCCTGAGCGCAGAAAATCTCCAAACCAGCCGGGAATCGAACCTGGGCCCCTTTACACCGCATTCCGTCGCGCTGACAACTCCGCTGTCAAGGCAGACACGGTTCTACATCTACATCTACATTTATAAGCGTCGTCTTTGGCATAGTTATTTTTATGATTCTCCATTGCATGATGTAATTTTAGAAGTTTTACTTCTGATGAAGGTATATTTATATGTACCGAATCCTTGGTCAAGAATTTTAATAAAAAAATTTTATCCTGCAACTGTTTTTGGCTGTCATCCTTTATTGCGAAGAATTTTAACAGTTGCTGCTGCAGCCATGTTTAAAATCATGAAATTCGTGATCTCCTCGGGAGGTATAAGTAGGGGGAAGCAATATATTCGATACCTCATCCAGAAACGCACCCTCTCGAAACCTGGCGAGCAAGCTACACCGCGATGCAGAGCGCCTCTCTTGCAGAGTCTGCCACTTGACTTTGCTAAACATCTCCGTAACGCTATCACGCTTACCAGATAACCCTGTGACGAAACGCGCCGCTCTTCTTTGGATCTTCTCTATCTCCTCTGTCAACCCGACCCGGTACGGATCACACACTGACGAGCAATACTCAAGTATAGGTCGAACGAGTGTCTTGTAAGCCACCTCCTTTGTTGATGGACTACATTTTCTAACGACTCTCCCAATGAATCTCAAACTGGTACCCGCCTTACCGACAATTAATTTTATATGATCATCCCACTGCAAATCGTTCCGCACGCATACTCCTAGATATTTTACAGAAGTAACTGCTACCAGTGTTTGTTCTGCTATCATATAATCATACAATAAAGGATTTTTCTTTGTATGTATTCGCAATAGATTACATTTGTCTATATTAAGGGTCAGTTGCCACTCCCTGCACCAATTGCCTATCCACTACAGATCTTCCTGCATTTCGCCGCAGTGTTCTAATGCTGCAACTTCTCTGTATACTACAGCATCATCCGCGAAAAGCCGCACGGAACTTCCGACACTACCTACTAGGTCATTTATATATATTGTGAAAATCAGTGGTCCCATAACACTCCCCTGTGGCACGCCAGAGGTTACTTTAACGTCTGTAGACGTCTCTCCATTGAGAACAACATGCTGTGTTCAGTTTGCTAAAAACTCTTCAATCGAGCCACACAGCTTGTCTGATATTCCGTAGGCTCTTACTTTGTTTATCAGGCGACAGTGCGGGACTGTATCGAACGCCTTCCGGAAGTCAAGGAAAATGGCATCTACCTGGGAGCCTGTATCTAATATTTTCTGGGTCTCATGAACAAATATGGCGTATTTATTAAAGTAACGTAACCCTTACTCACGCAGCCCAACAGCCAGTAAAATGGATAAATGCTTCTGGGTGTGAACAGCGTTAAACGCGTGCGCCGGTGTGGGCTGCAGTGGTTGTTTGACAGCTGCGGACGGCAGCGGGCGGTTTCGGCGTTGAGCCCTGGCTGTGTTGGGTGTGGCGTGCAGCGCAGGGGCAGGGCAGGGGCAGCGGCAGGGCTCGAGCGTCGCGCATAATTGTGGCGCGCCGCGCGTGGGCGGCCTTCAAAGGAGGCAGCCACGCAGACGGGCCGCGGCGGCGCGCTCGTCCGCGAACTTGGTGGTCGGCCTGGCTGGCGTCTGTGTACACAGCCGCCGGCCACGTGGGCGGCGGTCACTCATTACCGAACAATTCATTCCGCAGCCGTCCGTGGACGGACACGAGACCGAGAGAGAGAGAGAGAGAGACTCGTGCAGCCACAGCTGGCGGTCACCCGCGTGGGGGCTCGTTCGATGGGAAATGTGTTCCACAGGGGGAAATACGTGGACCGTTATTAACGCCACCATTCATTGAATATTAATATTTCAGTAAAGCGTTGGTTTCACAGCTGCAGTCAGAGGACAGATTAACCAAAAGACATATTCCATCACTTTTCTAAATACAAATAACTGTATCTACGTTTAATCTTTTTTGTGGGATCTGAAATTTGAAGACCTCTCTCTCACACCGGCCTGATTTATCTTCAGGATAGTAAAAAACAAGAGTATATTAAGGGAATTTTCATTCACAAAGCAGGCTTATCACATTCACACAGTTCAATGCTGTCCTATCCTGATTAAATTGAGCTTAACTTAAATTCCATAAGGCAGTGAAGCAATTTCGAAGTCTCGATGTGACGAAAATTGTCAGTCGATCTCCTGAAAACATTTGTAATAGTTATTAACTTTCGGTGATCACATGGGGAAAACAGGAGATCTGCTGGTAAGACCGTGTTAGCCCATTTATTGAAAGTAATAAACTGGGTATCTTGAGCGTACAAAACGGCAGGTTCGTCCAGTGTAAATCAGACGTTCCCCACAGATCCCGTGCAACACAGCGTAGTAAGCAGACACTGTCAATAATACTCAGTTAAATAATACGTGAACACACTTACTTTAGTTTAGTTCATGTATTAAATTCCTTCTCATACAGAATCTCATCAAGATGGCGACTAGCTCAACAATACATACATATACATCATCCTTTTTTCACGGCTAATCGGCAAGATCGGAATCATTCTTTTCATAAGAGAAAACATAGCAGAGAAGCTATTCCATGGAGTAAATGCACGCTCAGAGGAATAATAGGGCTTGAAACTACTTTGCATTGATAATCATCGTATATTAAAGTTTAGGAATCGATAAGATAAGAAGAGATATTTCGAGATATGTATTGAGTTATATAATTTATAAAATTTCTGAAAATATCGCGGAGAGACCGCTGCAAGAGACATTACATACGCTCGCAGGAATTCAAGACAAAATGTGTTCCACAGGGGCAAATGCGTGGAGCATTATTAAGACAGCTGTTCAGCGACTATTAACATTTTTATTAAAGCGCTGATCTCACACACACCGTTTGATGACAGATTACCCAAACTACCCCTTTTCGAGATGGAAATAAACTTAATCTATATTCCTGGAAAGTGAATACCAAATGTGTGTTCCATAGGGGCAAATACATGGCCCATTATTAGTATCTGTGTTCACTGTTTATTGAAATTTTCATGAAGCAGTGATTTCACAAATGCAGTGAGAGGACAGATTAACCAGACAAACATATTCAGTCAGTTTTCACAATCGAAATAAACTGAAACATCTGCGAAGAAGCTACAATTCAGAATTTAAGCACAAGTAATGAAGAAAAATACTTTTTAGGACAACGTGCAAAGTTATAAAGATATAAGTGCATAAAAGTAAGAAACTAGGAGCAGTGCACACAAGAGAAAGATAGTCACAACATCGGGAGAATATGGAAGAAAGGAGCGACTATTAACATTTTTAATAAAGCGCTGATTTCACAGATGCAGTTCGATGACAGATTACCTGAACTACCCCTTTTCGAAATGGAAATAAACTTAATCTATGTTCCTGGAAAGTGAATAGCAAATGTGTGTTCCACAGGGGCAAATACATGGCTCATTATCGGTATCTCTGTTCGCTGATTATTGACATTTTCATGAAGCAGTGGTTTCACAAATGCAGTGAGTGGCCAGATGACAAATATATTCAGTCAGTTTTCGCAATTGAAATTAACTGAATCTACATGCGGTGAAATGAGGAAAAAGTATCTGCAAAGAAGCTACAATTCAGAATTTAAGCACGAGTAATGCAGAAAAATACTTTTAAGGATAACGTGCCAAATTATAAAGATATAAGTGCATAAAAATAAGAAACTAGGAGCAGTGTACAGAAGAGAAAGATAACCACAACACGGGGAGAATATGGAAGAAAGGAAGGAAGGTTGGGGTTTAAGGTCCTGTCAAACAGAACATGGCAGTGTACGCAAGCTAGCCACGTGAATGGTGGCGCTGCCTATTTAACACTTTAATTCCGCCTTTGTCTGGAGGCCTACAGACAACTGACTAAGCATTCTACCACTGCAGTAGGCGGTCGCTCACATGGGAAACCATTTCGCAGTGAATAAGCTCCACAGAGTGAAATACGAGGATTTTTCACTGATTCTTAACATTTTTAATAAAGCACTGGTTTCACAGATGCAGTGAGAGCACGGACGAAGCAAACAAATACATTTCGTCAGTTTTCGAAATGTAAATAAAATAAATCTATCTTCACAGACGTTAATTCAATCTACAAAGAAACAAAAATCATCAATTTGAAAATAATTAATAATGGAGACAAACACTTTCAAGACTAAAGCGCAAAGTCAGAAGGATGAGTATGCAGGAGCCGAATAAAGAAAGGAAAGGAAACAAGAACATGGGGAGGAGATGGCAACATACCACGTACGCAACCACACACGTGGGAGGCGGTCCCTCACTACCAAATTTATTTCACACTTGTGTGACAGGAAGCTGAGGTGGGTGCCGCCACGGCAGCAGCTGGTCAGCTGTTTGGGAACTCGTTCAACATGAATTCCACATGAGCAACTACGTGGACAGTTACTATCACAGCTGTTCGTTGGTTATCAACTTTTTTAGAAGCGCTTATTTCATGGATGCAATGAGAGGACAGAGTAGCGAAATGAATATATTCCATCACTTTAAAGTCTGTAAAGGATTACCACAAGATAAGACAAAAACAAGATATAACTTTTCTTATGATTGTGTCCAGAATATTAAATGATGAAGATACCAAGGGATTTCGGTCTCCATCCAAAACTAATAAAAGTTATAAACTCAACTCTAACAAACACCAACTCTAACGTAAGGTCAGAGGAGGAATATCTGAGATATTTACGATTAAATCGGGGTTAAGACAGGGAGATGGTTTATCGCCACTACTCTGGAGTGTTTGGTGAGGAAACTCCTACAAACGTTAGAATTGGAGCCAAGAAAAATCAAATAAACATAAATTCCTTGAGTTCGTAGTTGACCTAGTGTTGTTATTAGCTAATAAGATTCAGGAAGCTAGAAATCAAATAATAAGGCTACAAAACATAGCACAAAAAATAGGATTCCAGATATCATTCCAAAAGACTGAGATTATAGTAGCATATCCACTAGTAATCAACCACATAACAGTAAATAACAGGCAAGTAAAAACAGTTCAAAAATGGCTCTGAGCACTATGGGACTTAACATCTGAGGTCATCAGTCCCCTAGAACTTAGAACTACTTAAACCTAATTAACCTAAGGACATCAGACACATCCATGCCCGAGGCAGGATTCGAACCTGCGACCGTAGCGGTCGCGCGGTTCCACCGGCCGGCGTAAAAACAGGGAAACAATTTAAATATCTAGGAAAAATTTTAACATAAAACTTAAACCAGCAACCTAGAAGGCAAGAAAGAAATAACTAACAAAATGATAATACCTCAAAAATTAACATGATTTTCATGAAATAAAAACCTTCTATCGATCAAATTAAAACATTGCAAGACAGTGGTTCAATCAAAGGTGACATATGGAAGTGAGACTCTTTTCAAAGTCACCCAGAAACATAGAATCGACAAAAATCCTAGAAGCAGAGAGAAGAATAGCTAGAACGTACACTAATAAGGAATATCAAAAAGATGGATAATGGGGGGTAGTGCCAAATGAAAAAGTGTACAGTGAACTGGAGTCCAGTACATATATCAGAGAGAGGACAAGGATATCTTTTTTGGTCACATTATGAGGACACCAGAAACGAGAGGGCAAAGGAAAATTATAGAGAAACTTTGGAACATGAAGCAACAAACAGAATAAAACAAATCAGGGAGGATATCAAAGAGCTAGAATTAACTATGGACGATTTGCAAAACAAAACAAAACTTAAAGAAACTGAAAAACATAAAAATAAGAGTTAAACAAAAAATAGACAAGTGACATACAATGAAAGGGTATTTACAGATGAGGAACGAGAAAAAACTTCAGTACGGAAGGAAAGGTACTGGGCAATTCGGAAAGGAAGCTTATTGAAGATGACCAGAAATTGATTGATGAAGCGATCCAGTGTGGTATTAAAAGAAGAAGAAGAAAGAGATATCAATGATCTACCGCAAAACGTACGTGTTAGAGTAGTCAGTAACATCTATCAGCATGTGGCTTTGACAGCACATATTAACGCATAAGAGCAAAGAAACACGATCCATACAATTTCTGATACAGAACTCTTGTGAAACGGAAATCTTGTTGCCTGAAGGTGGTCACTCAGTGAAGACAATTTTATATTCTTAGGACAGAGGTGAAAAAATGTTTGGAATTATCACTTTCAAGGTCTGGCTGGTGCAGAAACTGAGTGCTGTTATTTTCACCATAAGAATGACCTCCATTTTTTTGGCTTATTTGCTTTGTTTACTTTCACTGTTTTATGTCGTATCGGCCATCTTTGAGCATTCACCGAGAATATTCTTACAAGTAGGCGCTAAACGGGCTGTCATGCTGATCTGCGAACTTCGTGTGCGACAGTCTTCAAGTGGCAGTGAATTCTAACTTTGCTGTCCCTCTCCATATAGTCCAACATGGGATTTTGGCGACTTACTCAGCGAACACTAGACGGAGAAACTACTTCCTCTCCGACAATATTTCGTCAAGCATGTTACAGAAAGCTATGTACCATTCAGCTGGTTTCATTTTCAATATGCTTTCAGCAGAAGTGAAAAATTTGAGAGGTCAAGCCCAAGTACTGAAATCCAAGTGGAAATGATTGTAACAGTATTGGACTGTGGGTCCGCTTGATACAAAACTTTTTTATAATTTCATCCTCAAACTAGTTTCAGCGAAACTATCGCCATCATCAGTCGATTTCTTTGTTCTTCTGTATATTACCTATCTCAGTTGCCGTTTCTTCAGCATATATTGTAAGTTTACTGCCATTTTTTCGGCATACAGCATGGCATGTTCATTGTCAGCTTGTAGTTGCTCTAAAAACACAGAAAAACACAACGTTGGCCAAGGCGTTACGTTTTTCTGTATTTTTAGAGCAACTAAAAGCTGACCAACGAACATGACAAGCGGTACGCCGAAAAAACCATAATAAACATAGATAATATGCCGAAAAAACAGCAACAAACATATAAACTATGCAGTGACTGAAAGGTGCAAAGAATAAATAAACCCAGTGATGAAGGCGATATTTTCGCTGAAACTTGTTTGAGGAATAAAAATGTGTTTTGTATCAAGGCGAACGCACAATCTCACCAAGCTGAAATATACCCTAGTCACACACATCTTCTATTCCGTACAAGAGTTACTCGCAGCAGCTAAGAAATTTTCCCTGTAATGTGTCATTTATTCGCATACGCTCTTTCTTTGTGTGTTCTATTAATAGCAGGAGTAATAGACACCCAACCAGATGCAATAAACGATGGTTTTCAAATAAACTTTACCATTGTTTTGACAGATTTAAACCCATCTACCTAAGAAGGACAACAAACTTCACATTAGCAATCAGTCACTAAAGCTATCTCCACATGAGATGTGTCGGCAACGGTCGGTATGTCCATATGTAAAAGTTATGGTCCCTAGATTGAAGGCCTTGTCATATCAATAAAACCAATTCGTACTTTTAATTTTATTAATTTTTTTGTTTTTAGTTTTTATTTTATTTTCAGAGATTGGGGTTATTGATGTGACTAGCCCTTGATTATAGGGGCTCTAACTTTTACAGTTGGGCGTACGGCATGTTGCATACAGGTGTCATGTGGAGATACAGTGAAGAGCCAAAGAAACTGGTACACCTGCCTAATATTGTGTAGGGTCCCCGCGAGGACGCACAAGTGCCGCAACACGACGTGGCATGCATTCGACTAATGTGTAAAGTAGTCCAGGGTTGTCCACAAATCCGTAAGAGTTCGAGGGGGTGGAGATCTCTTCTGAACAGATATGCTCAATAATGTTCATGTCTCGGGTTTGGTGGCCAAAGGAAGAGTGTGAAGTCAGAAGAGTGTTTCTGGAGCCTCTCCGAAGCACTTTTGGATGTGTGGGGCGTCGCATTGTCCTGCTGGAATTTTCAAAGCCCGTCGGAATGCGCAATGGACACGAATGGATGCAGGTGTTCAGACAGGATGCTTACGTACGTGTCACCTGTCACAGTCGTATGTAGAAGTATCAGGGGTCCCACATCACTGCAGCTCCACACACCCGACACCATTACAGAGCCTCCACCAGCTTGAACAGACCCTGTGACATGCAGGGTCCATGGATTCACGAGGTCGCCTCCATACCCGTACACGTCCACCAGCTCAATACAGTTTGAAACGAGACTCGTCCGAGCAGGTAACAAGTTTCCAGTCATCAACAGTCGAATGTCGGTGTTGCCGGGCCCAGACGAGGCGCAAAGCTTTGTGTTGTGTAGTCATCAAGGGTACACGAGTGGGCCTTCGTCTTCGAAAGCCCATATCGATGATGTTTCGTTGAATGGTTCGTACGCTGACACTTGTTGATAACCCAGCGTTGAAATCTGCAGCAACTTTTGGATGGGTTGGACTTCTGTCACCTTGAACGATTCTCTTCAGTCGTCGTTGGTCGTGTTTGTGCAGGATCTTTTTCTGGCCGCGGCGATGTCGATTTGATGTTTTACCGGATCCCTGACGGTGAAATGATCGTACGGGAAAATCCCAACTTCATGGCTACCTCGGAGCTGCTATGTGCCACTGCTCGTGCGCCGACTATACCACCACGTTCAAACTCACTTAAATCATGCTGACCTGCCACTGTAGCAACAGTTTCCGGTCTAACAACTGTGCCTGATCCTTGTCTTACATAGGCGCTGCCGACCACAGTGCCCTATTCTATCTGTTTACATATCTCTGCATATGAACACGCAATCCTAAATCAGTTTCTTTGGCACTTGAGTGTAGCCTTATTGAATGATTCTTACCGTGAAGTTTGTCGTCCTTCTGAGGTAGACGGGTTTAAATCCGTCGAAACCATGGTAAAGTTTGAAACTTCCTGGCAGATTAAAACTGTGTGCCCGACCGAGACTCGAACTCGGGACCTTTGCCTTTCGCGGGCAAGTGCTCTACCATCTGAGCTACCGAAGCACGACTCACGCCCGGTCTCACAGCTTTACTTCTGCCAGTATCTCGTCTCCTACCTTCCAAACTTTACAGAAGCTCCTCTGCGAACCTTGCAGAACTAGCACTCCTGAAAGAAAGGATATTGCGGAGACATGGCTTAGCCACAGCCTGGGGGATGTTTCCAGAATGAGATTTTCACTCTGCAGCGGAGGTTCTGCAAGGTTCGCAGAGGAGCTTCTGTAAAGTTTGGAAGGTAGGAGACGAGATACTGGCAGAAGTAAAGCTGTGAGACCGGGCGTGAGTCGTGCTTCGGTAGCTCAGATGGTAGAGCACTTGCCCGCGAAAGGCAAAGGTCCCGAGTTCGAGTCTCGGTCGGGCACACAGTTTTAATCTGCCAGGAAGTTTCATATCAGCGCACACTCCGCTGCAGAGTGAAAATCTCATTCATGGTAAAGTTTATTAGAAAACCATCGCTTATTGCATCTGGCTGTCTGCTGTTCTGTAACCGCTGTTGTAGTGCACCTATGTTCAAAATATTGTTTTATGAATTCTCTAATCCGTTGTTTATAAATTTTCTGATCGTCATTGTGTACACTATATACTGGATCCTTCCACGACCAGCTTGCATGGTCCCTCGGGACCTGGTAAATAACTGCTAGGTTATCTGTTCCTGGGTGTAAGTAATTGTCCGCAACTTCGAAGAACGCAAATTGGTTTTAAAACGAACCAGTAATATCACTGAGTGCAAACGCAGTTACAGGAAGAAATTACTTTGTGAATGCCGTGTTTTACCCCCGCGCGCTGTCACAATAACGAGCAGCCCGGATACAGAATTTACGATGCGTCGTCAGCGTCACCTACTCGCCAGTCATTTTCCCGGAAGCGCAGAACGGAGTGTATTAAGAGGGACGGACGCGTGAATCATTGAGCACGCCTCTGATGACATCTGCGTGCGTGCGTGCGTGCGTAGGCGGAACAGGGGCTGACCGTAGGGCGTCTCCTGCCCGCTGCTATCCCACGTACCTTCCCCACTGCAAACTGCCGCCAGTGTAACACACGGCGAGCCTACTGCGGTAGCGCGCGCAATACGACACGGAATTAGCTACGCTCCGAAAAGCATCCGGCGGCTTTATGTTAATCACGGTTGCAGATGGTGAGGAAGATGGAATTGAAATATTGAGGCGACGTCGCGTGGAGAGCAGTTTCACACGGACTTCCAGCCACTCCAGTCAGCAGCTCTCGAATACCTTTCAAACTTCACACAAGTTCTCCTACCTACCTCGCGTGGTATTATTCACGTTCTTGGGACAGACAGCCGTGACGCAACTATTCCACCTGGTATGCAAAATATATATGAGGTGAAATACCGTCAAACTTCGAGAAGGCCGTAATAATTCCGATTAAGAAGGCAGGAGCAGACAGGCGTAAATACTTCCGAACCGGCAGTTTAATGAGTCATGGTTGAAAAATACTGGCACGAAGTATTTGCGGAAGAGTGGGGGGAAAAAGGAAAGTGATGGAAGCCGACCCTGGGGAAGTACAGTTTGCCTTTGGGACAAATGCAGGAATCCGCGAGGGAATGCTGACCCTATATATTTGTGTCTTCGAAGAATGACAAAGGATAGGCGGACCCATACTGTGTGATCAAAAGTATCCGGACACCTGGCTGAAAATGACTTACAAGTTAGTTGCGCACTCGATCGGTAATGCTGGAATTAAATATGATGTTGGCCCACCCTAAGCCCTGATGACAGTTTCCACTCCCGCAGGCATACGTTCAGTCAGGTGCTGGAAGGTTTCTTGGGGAGTGGCAGCCCATTCTTCACGGAGTGCTGCACTGAAGAGAGGTAGTGATGTCGGTCGGTGAGGCCTGGCACGACGTCGTCGTTCCGAAACATCCCAAAGGTGTCGGCCTTCCAAAACATCCCGAAGGAATTCTATAGGATTGTCAGGACTCTGAGCAGGCCAGTCCATTACAGGGATGTTATTGTCGTGTAACCAATCCGCCACAGGCCGTGCATTATGAACAGGTACTCGATAGTGTTGAAAGATGTAATCGCCATCCCCGAATTGTGGGAAGCAAGAAGGTGCTTAAAACACAATGTAGGCCTGTGCTGCTGTAATAGTGCCACCCAAAACAAGGGTTGAAAGCCCCCTCCATTAGAAATACACCATATCGCAATCGTCTCCGAATTTTACTGTTGGCACTACACACGCTGGCAAATGATGTTCACCGGGCATTCGCCATACGCACACCTTGCCATCCGATTTCCACCTTGTGTACCGTGTTTCTTCAATCCACACAACGTTTTTCACTGTTCAATCGTCCGACGTTTACGCTGCTTACACCAAGCGAGGCATCGTTTGGCATTTACCGGCGTGATGTGTGGCTTATGAGCATCCGCGCGACCGTGAAAGGCAAGTTTTCTCACCTCCCACCTAACTGTCATAGTACATGCAGTGGATCCTGATGCAGTTTGTAATTCCTGAGTGATGGTCTGGATAGATGTCTGCCTATTACTCGTTACGACCCTCTTCATCTGTCGGCGGTCTGTGTCAGTCAACTGGCGAGGTCGGCCTGTACGCTTTTGTGCTGTACGTGTCCCTTCACGTTTCCTCTTCACTATCACATCGGGAACAGTGGACCTAGGGATGCTTGGGAGTGTGGAAATCTTTTGTACAGACGTATGACACAAGTGACACAGAGTCACCTGACCACGTTCGAAGTCGTCGAGTTGCACGGAGCGCCCCATTCTGCTCTCTCACGATGTCTAATGAGCACTGAGGTAGCTGATATGGAGTTACTGGCAGTAGGTGGCAACACAATGCACCTAATATGAAAAAACGTATGTTTTTTTGGGGATGTCCGGGTACCTTTGATCAGATAGTGTACGTATGTAGCATTTGTAGATTTAGATAAAGCATTTGGCAGTGATGGCTCGAATACACTATTTGAAAATATGAAAGTAGGACGTGTGAAATACAGGGAGCAAAGGGTTACTTGCAACTTGCACAGAAAACAGACTACAGTTGTAAAGAGTCGAACGCATGTAGATGACAACTCTAGAATGAGTGTCCTAAGAACAGCTGCAACAAAAGGTGTTGTTGTCTGGACAGTCCTACACGAATAGTTGCTCTATCCCTACCACATGCGGAGAGTCCAAGCTCTGCTGTCACATGATTGGCCAGCCTCATTGCTATTCTGCCAGTCGTTACTCCAAATGTGTGCTCCTGATCTGCAGTTCACGGAGGTTTATTAATGAGGCAGGCATCACGAGAGACGGAATCGTAAATTACTGTAATATCCACATATGGGCTCATGCCATTCCGTGTACAGTCGAAGAGAGATGACACCGACACACAGTATCAAGGTTTGGCAGGCGCCCATGGGGACAGATTGGCAGGCCTTGCTTTCTACAACGCAATGAATGGTGCCAGGTATCGTCACTACCATCCGAACCGATTACCTGTGTTGCTGGAGAATGTGCTGACTGCAGTTGTGGTACAATTCCAAGTGAGGCGAGCCCTCACACGAGCCTTCCACGAACAATGGATCGGTCGGGGAAGGCCAGCACGTCGGCTTGCCCGTTCTCGTCACCTTAACCCGGTCTACTTTTTGCCTATGGGTACATGTAAATACCTTGGTGTATGTGGTCTCCATAAATAATAAGGATATATTTGGAGAACGGTGTTCAGTGCCAGCGACGCAGACCGGCAACAATCAGGTGTGTTCCGACGATAGCCTAATTCCACGAATCGTAAGGTGGGAGGCTGCACTGCAATGGACGGCGACCACGTCGAGCATATGTAGCTAAGAGTAGCACAGGAACGTGGTGATGATGGAGTAGTCGCAGTACACTATTACCTACATCCACACAGACGCTTCTCAAGCCACTGTACGGTGTGTGGCGGAGGGTACGCTGACTACTTGTCATTCCCTTCCCGTTCCGCTCGCAAATAGAGCGAGGGAAAAACGACTGTCTTTACTCCTCCGTATGAGCCCTAATTTCTCGTATCTTATCTTCGTGGTCCTTACCCGCGATGTATATCGGCGGCAGTAGAATTGTTCGTCAGTGAAATGCCGGTTCTCTAAATTTTCTTAATAGAATACTGGCAGAAGTAAAGCTGTGAGTACCGGGCGTGAGTCGTGCTTCGGTAGCTCAGATGGTAGAGCACTTGCTCGCGTAAGGCAAAGGTCCAGAGTTCGAGTCTCGGTCGGGCACACAGTTTTAATCTGCCAGGAAGTTTCATTTCTTAATAGTGTTTCTCGAAAAGAACGTCGCCTCGCCTCACGGATTACCATTTGAGTCCGCAAAGCATCGCCGTAGCACTTACGTTTTCTTCGCACCGGCCCGCCTCTGAATTGCTTCGACGTCTTCCTTTAATCCTACTTGGTACGGATCCCAAATCGCGCCAGGGTCCTGCATGCGGTCTCGTCTACAGGTGAAACACTCTTTCCTAAAATTCTGCCAATATAACTAAGTCGACCATTTGCCCTCCTTACGACACTTTTTACTTGCTCATTCCATCTCATATCGCTTAGCAACGTTACGTTATTTTTAAACGACTTTACTGTGTCAAGCTGGACACTAGGAATAATGTATCCAAACATTACAGGTTTGTTTTTCTCACTCATTAGCATTAACTTACATTTCTCCACATTTAGAGCTAACTGCCATTCACCATAGCAACTGGAAATTTTGCTTAAGTCGTCTTTTATCTTCCTATAGTCAATCAACTTCGACAGCTTCCCGTACACCACAGCATCATCAGCAAACAACAGCAGACTGCTGCCCATTCTGTCCGCCAAATCTTTTGAGAACAACATACTGGGTTCTGTTATGTAAGAAATCTTCTAGCGATTTATACTACTAGCCATTAAAATTGCTACACCACGAAGATGACGTGCTACAGACGCGAAATTTAACCGACAGGAAGAAAATGCTTGAGATGCAAATGACTAGCTTTTCAGAGCGTTCACACAAGGTTGGCGCCGGTGGCGACACCTACAACGTGCTGACATGAGGAAAGTTTCCAACCGGTTTCTCATACACAAACAGCAGTTGACTGGCGTTGCCTGGTGCAACGTTGTTGTGATGCCTCGTGTAAGGAGGAGACATGCGTACCACCACGTTTCCGACTTTGATAAAGGTCGGATTGTAGCCTATCGCGATTGCGGTTTATCGTATCGCGACATTGCTGCTCGACTTGGTCGAGATCCGATACTGTTAGCAGAATATGGAATCGGTGGGTTCAGGAGGGTAATACACAACGCCGTGCTGGATCCCAACGGCCTCGTATCACCAGCAGTCGAGATGACAGGCACCTTATCCGCATGGCTGTAACGGAACGTGCAGCCACATCTCGATCCCTGAGTCAACACATGGGAACGTTTGCAAGACAACAACCATCTGCACGAACAGTTCGACGACGTTTGCAGCAGCACTGATTATCAGCTCTGGGACCATGGCTGCGGTTACCCTTAACGCTGCATCACGGACAGGAGCGCCTGCGATGGCGTACTCAACGACGAACCTGGGTGCACGAATGGCAAAACGTCATTTTTCCGGATGAATCCAGGTTCTGTTTACAGCATCATGATGGTCGCATTCGTGTTTTGTGACATCGTTGTGAACGCACATTGGGAGCTTGTATTCGTCACCGCCACACTGACGTATCACCCGGCGTGATGGTGTGGGGTGCCACTGGTTACACGTCTTGGTCACCTCTTGTTCGCATTGACGGCACTTTGAACGGTGTACGTTACATTTCAGATGTGTTACGACCCGTGGCTCTACCCTCCATTCGATCCCTTCGAAACCCTACATTTCAGCAGGATAATGCACGACCGCATGTTGCAGGTCCTGTACGGGCCTTTCTGGATACTGAAAATGTTCGACTGCTGCCCTGGCCAGCACACTTTCCAGATCTCTCACCAACTGAAAACGTCTGGTCAATGGTGGCCGAGCAACTGGCTCGTCACAATACGCCAGTCACTACTCTTGATGAACTGTGGTATCGTGTTGAAGCTGCATGGGCAGCTGTACCTGTACACGCCATCCAAGCTCTGTTTGACTCAATGCCCAGGCGTATCAAGGCCGTTATTACGGCTAGAGGTGGTTGTTCTGGGTACTGATTTCTCAGACGCTATGCACCCAAATTGCGTGAGAATGTAATCACATGTCAGCTCTAGTATATTTGTCCAATTAATCATCTGCATTTCTTTTTGGTGTAGCAATTTTAATGGCCAGTAGTGTACATATCTGTGAACTTCGTCAACAGCCTGCAATGGGTCACTGTGTCAAATGCTTTCCGGAAATCTGGAAATATGGAATCTGCCTGTTTCCCTTCACCCATCGTTCTCAGTCTATCATGCGAGAAAAGTGCAAGGTGAGTTTCGCAGGAGCGGTGATCTCTAAACCATAACGCCAAAAGATTAGAGGTCTGCCAGCACTGTTTATAGAAACTTTTCTGCTTCACTTGCTTGCGTACTACATCCTCTGTAAATATTGGAACCTTTTTTCCAGACACCCTGGGAGTGTCGAAATTTGAGAAGAGGTAGAAGAAATTCAGTAGCAGAAGTTGCGAATATGACAGACATCTGTAAGAGTGAAGAGTATGCCTTCACCGTATATAGAGGTCCCCCAACGCACCCTTCCTCCACTCCATCCCGGATCAAACCAGTCTTCCTACTGAAGACCGCAACAACAACAACAACAACGGCGACAACGACGTGGCTAATTTTTCTGCAGTGGCGCCACAGCAGGTCGGGTCGGGCTTTAATGAAGGCCGACGAGAACGGCTGCGTTGCGAGCTCGGCGTGCGCCGGAATAGCCTAGTAGGCGCGTGCTGTGGTTTCGCTGCCCCACTGCAGGCCACTCTTCTGCGGCCTTTTGTTCCTGGCGGGCCTAGTTTTGTTTTTGCCTCGTGCTGACGGCGCCCGTTGCCCTCCCCGGCTGTTTCCGGTCCGCTGCCGAGCAGCAGCGCCGCTCATTACGGATTCACAGTCCGCGACCCCCCACCGCCACCCCACCAAACCACCCCCGCCACAGCCACAGCCAGTTCGGCGGGATCCGTCACGAGTCCCCAGGGAGAGCGGCCGAGCGGAAAACCGCCCCCGCTGCTTTCTGCCGACCCGCCCCCTCTGCCGGCCTCTCACCCTCTCTGACAAACCCCAGCAATGGGATACCGAAACCTCCGCCTACGTCACGCGTAACGCAGGTCTCTCATTCAACGCGTGCGCTGACGCAGCAGTGCTAAATTTCGTAACGGTCTCGGCTCGCTGACAAAAATACACCGCGACTAAATGTGTGTATGTCCCAGTTTCGTGTTTCTTTTCATCCATCCCGCGCCACTCTGCGCGATCTTTAGTGGGATTTCAATGAATACGACAGTACTGTGGGCGTGCTCTTCAGTAACATGGCACTCAGTCGTTGCGTCAATAAACAACGTTCTTTAGAAATACACAATAATTTTCTTCATGGCTAGTTTGCACATGACAGGCTGTCAAAAAATAAATAAAATAAAATAAAATAAAAAAGAAAGAAAGAAAAAGGGCCAAAAAACCGATGAATAATAATGCAGTTCATTTGGCGACGTAATAGGTGTGCGTCTTAACAAAACAAAGCAAATAAGAAATAAAAAATCGACACACAGAAGATGACACGTAAGTGTCGAAACGTCTGGGTATATAAAAAAATTAAAGACTAATTATAGCTGCATAAGGCTGATTTTCAGAACAAGCGAATTTTTTGAATCGGGAACACGGAACATCATCAACAGGGGCTTCAAATCTTTTAAAAACCTGAAATCGTTATACGGATTTGCAGCAGGCGTAATTTTCCATCTTGGACAAAATTTTAATATCTTTTAACTATGGACATGTATATGATTCTTCTTAACCCAAATCACAATTTGTGAGATAAGAAACCAACAAATGTGGAGTAATTCAAAAATGGTTCAAATGGCTCTCAGCGCTATGGGACTTAACATCTATGGTCATCAGTCCCCTAGAACTTAGAACCACTTAAACCTAACTAACCTAAGGACAGCACACAACACCCAGCCATCACGAGGCAGAGAAAATCCCTGACCCCGCCGGGAATCGAACCCGGGAACCCGGGCGTGGGAAGCGAGAACGCTACCGCACGACCACGAGATGCGGGCAGTGGAGTAATTAATTATACGCTGGGTGCCTACTTGATGTTTAGAAAGAAAACTACACTCTAAGGGAAAAATATTAGACACCACGAAGGAGTTGTCTGATTGGCAAGGAAATCGGTAGATGTGACGTACATGTAGAAGTTCACGAGCTTCCACCATGCTGGAGTAGCTTGGATCAGACAATTCTGTTGATCAGTACAACGGGAGACCTGTCCAGGTTGCAAATTTTTACTTTTCTTTCACTCGATGACTACTCGCACCCAGAGACCCACTTTCAAATTATGATAACATAGTCAAAAATGGAATTTCCGAAGATGCCAAAAATTTGCAATGAACATTTACAGTACGTCTTCGGAAAGAGCTTCACAAACTGAGGAGGTCAGTGGCGCAGTGGTCCACCTCTGGCCCTTATTTCAAGCAGTTATTCGGCTTAGCATTGATTGATAGTGGTTTTGGATGTCCTGATGGATATCGTGCCAAGTTCTGTCCAATTGGCGCGTTACATCGCCGAAATCCCGAACTGGTTGGCGGGTCCTGCCCATAACGCTCAAAACATTAGGAGTTGGGGAGACATTCGCCGACGTTTCCGGCCGAGGTAGCGTTGGGCAGCACGAAGACAGGCAGTAGAAACTGTCGCCGTATGCGGGCGGGCGTTATCTTGCTGAAGTGCACGGCCAGGACAGCATGCCACGGAGAGAAAGAAAGCAGGGCGCCGAATGTCGTCCACGAACCGCTGTGCTCTGAAGGTGCCGCGGATTACAGCCAAAGGGATCCTGCTGTGGAACGAAATGACAACCCGGACCACCACTCCTGGTTGCCGGGCAGTATGGTGGGCGACAATGACGTTGATATCCCACCACTGTTGGGGGAATCTCGACACACACCTTTCCTGACCACTACAGCTCAGTCCAAAGCGCGACTCCTCACTGAAGACAGTTCTATTTTAGTGAATGACATTCCAGGCCAGAGACGTCTCTGGAGACGCCCCAACCAGCGTCGGGACACCGTTCTGACTGTCGGCCGCCATACGGCACGAAAACCTGGAGTGGTGGTCCGGTGTGCCATTCCTGTTCATAGCACGACCCCTTTGTTTGTAATCCGCCGGATCCTTATAATACAGCGGTACGTCGACCATAAAATGCCCCCCCCCCCTCCGTTTTGTTGCCCTTCACGGCAATCCATCCTGGGTTTATTATTTCAGCACGATAATGCCCGCCCACACACACAATCAGTTGGCAGTGCTTGTCTCCGTGCTCGCCAGATCTCTCCCCTCTTGAGAAACTATGGGGCGTTATGGCCAGGGCACTCCAACCAGCTCGGAATTTGACGATCTATCTCTCCAATTGCACAGAATTTGTCAGGATATCCCCCAGGACGACATCCAACAACCGGAGCTTGAAGATCATGATTCGTGAATTCGCATTAACTGGCAATTTGGTAATCGGTGCTGCGAGAAGCCGGCAACCAGTGGCGCCATGAATGAGAATGCTGGACGCAATGGGCGATCTCGAAGCGGTGCACTAACTAGCTGTATCACGACAGCTGCGGACTACACGGTACACCGAACAAAAAATGGTTCAAATGGCTCTGAGCACTATGGGACTTAACTTCTGAGGTCATCAGTCCCCTAGAACTTAGAACTACTTAAACCTAATTAACCTACGGACGTCACACACATCCATGCCCGAGGCAGGATTCTAACCTGCAACCGTAGCGGTCGCGCGGTGCCGGACTGTAGAGCCTACAAACGCTCGGTCACAGCGGCCGGCGGCTGTTTTTCACACCATGTTTTGGTTGTAGGTCACCAAGGAATTTTCACCACGAGGAGGAATAAAAAGTGAATACTAATGCAAACAACAACAAATGTGTCTTAAGTGAGCAGCCGCCTGATGATGAACGGCGCGCTTTATGTTTATAAACATCCCTCTTAAAAGTAGTTGGTTACTGTTTTCTTCTGTTCAAGAAACACAGCCACGGTTACAAAATGTCAGGTACCGCCAAAATATCATTAGACTTAAATCATTGTATGTGTTACAAACTGGAGAGTTACTGTAAATAGGATCAACTCTCACGACGTAACTGATCAGTTTGCCGAAAGGGAGACTCGGGGAAAAGATGTTTACGCATAACGACAATTCTCCACCGTAATTTTTGCACTCGTAATGTCTCAGTACAGCAGATTTCCTTATTCTCTTTTCTTCTCGTAGAGAAACCACACAGGTCTCATTTACTTCGTTGTCATTTTAACCCTTCCCATCCTGGTCCGCATTCGGTTTTAAATTTGTTGTGGCTCGACTACACCACTTAACCTGTGTAACTACGGACTGCACCGATTATGCAAGTTCGCCGCTTCCGTTTGGCAGTTATTTCGTTCAGTATTGTGACCACCAGAGGGCAACATATAATTTCAGACTTCAACGAGAATACAAATCCATACCTCACCAACATAAATACACTCCTGGAAATGGAAAAAGGAACACATTGACACCGGTGTGTCAGACCCACCATACTTGCTCCGGACACTGCGAGAGGGCTGTACAAGCAATGATCACACGCACGGCACAGCGGACACACCAGGAACCGCGGTGTTGGCCGTCGAATGGCGCTAGCTGCGCAGCATTTGTGCACCGCCGCCGTCAGTGTCAGCCAGTTTGCCGTGGCATACGGAGCTCCATCGCAGTCTTTAACACTGGTAGCATGCCGCGACAGCGTGGACGTGAACCGTATGTGCAGTTGACGGACTTTGAGCGAGGGCGTATAGTGGGCATGCGGGAGGCCGGGTGGACGTACCGCCGAATTGCTCAACACGTGCGGCGTGAGGTCTCCACAGTACATCGATGTTGTCGCCAGTGGTCGGCGGAAGGTGCACGTGCCCGTCGACCTGGGACCGGACCGCAGCGACTCACGGATGCACGCCAAGACCGTAGGATCCTACGCAGTGCCGTAGGGGACCGCACCGCCACTTCCCAGCAAATTAGGGACACTGTTGCTCCTGGGGTATCGGCGAGGACCATTCGCAACCGTCTCCATGAAGCTGGGCTACGGTCCCGCACACCGTTAGGCCGTCATCCGCTCACGCCCCAACATCGTGCAGCCCGCCTCCAGTGGTGTCGCGACAGGCGTGAATGGAGGGACGAATGGAGACGTGTCGTCTTCAGCGATGAGAGTCGCTTCTGCCTTGGTGCCAATGATGGTCGTATGCGTGTTTGGCGCCGTGCAGGTGAGCGCCACAATCAGCACTGCATACGACCGAGGCACACAGGGCCAACACCCGGCATCATGGTGTGGGGAGCGATCTCCTACACTGGCCGTACACCACTGGTGATCGTCGAGGGGACACTGAATAGTGCACGTTACATCCAAACCGTCATCGAACCCATCGTTCTACCATTCCTAGACCGGCAAGGGAACTTGCTGTTCCAACAGGACAATGCACGTCCGCATGTATCCCGTGCCACCCAACGTGCTCTAGAAGGTGTAAGTCAACTACCCTGGCCAGCAAGATCTCCGGATCTGTCCCCCATTGAGCATGTTTGGGACTGGATGAAGCGTCGTCTCACGCGGTCAGCACGTCCAGCACGAACGCTGGTCCAACTGAGGCGCCAGGTGGAAATGGCATGGCAAGCCGTTCCACAGGACTACATCCAGCATCTCTACGATCGTCTCCATGGGAGAATAGCAGCCTGCATTGCTGCGAAAGGTGGATATACACTGTACTAGTGCCGACATTGTGCATGCTCTGTTGCCTGTGTCTATGTGCCTGTGGTTCTGTCAGTGTGATCATGTGATGTATCTGACCCCAGGAATGTGTCAATAAAGTTTCCCCTTCCTGGGACAATGAATTCACGGTGTTCTTATTTCAATTTCCAGGAGTGTACAATACTTTTTCCCTATATTTCGTTAAATAAAGGCAATTCCTCCTTTATCTTAGACTGAAAATGTTTCACTTAATTTATGTAAAGTGTCCAAACACATGCATGAAGTGCCTCTTTCATATTATATATAATTGTATTTTGAGCAGCACGATCATGCTATCGAGTTCGTGAACAAACTATCGCCCTGAGAATATTTTCAGGAATTTTTAAATAATTCCAGGGATCATTTAGTATACAAACTGACATCTATCTGTTAAATTTTTAAGAAATTTTTTCTCATAGTGGAAAGGGCAAAGGTTAGAATGGCTGTAGTGTCTGCCCGCTATACGAGCCATCCCATGCGAAAAAAGGAACCACACAGGGCGGGCTCATTCGCTTCCCTTACTCCGGTATAGTGCTTGTTTCCACATCGAAAAGGTAATTCTCACCAAGAAGATAAGTTTTGAGTGCAGAGTCCACGATACGCTTCTTATACGCACTATGTCACCAAAAGTATCCGGACACCCCCAAAAACATACGTTTTTCATATTAGGTGCACTGTGCTGCCACCTACTGCCAGGTACTCCAGATCAGCGACCTCAGTAGTCATCAAACATTGTGAGAGAGCAGAATGAGGCGCTCCGTGGAACTCATGGACTTCGAACGAGATCAGGTGATTGGGTGTCACTTGTGTCATACGTCTGTACGGGAGATTTCCACACTCCTAAACATCCCTAGGTCCACTGTTTCCGATGTGATAGTGAAGTGGAAACGTGAAGGAACACGTACAGCACAAAATCGTACAGGCAGGCCGACCTCGTGTGTTGACCGACAGAGACCGGCGACAGTTGAAAAGGGTCCTAATGTGTAACAGACAGACACCTATCCAGACCATCACACAGTAACTCCAAACTGCATCAGGATGCAGTGCATGTACCAAGACAGTTAGGCGGGAGGTAAGAAAACTTGGATTTCACGGTCGAGCGGCTGCTCATAAGCCAACCATCCGGCCGGTAAATGCCAAACGACGCCTCGCTAGATGTAAGGAGCGTAAACATTGGACGATTGAACACTGGAAAAACGTTGTGTGGTGTAACGAATCACGGTACACAATGTGGCGACCCGATGGCAGGTTGGGGATATGGCGAATGCGCGGTGAACGTCATCTGCAAGGCGTGTGAAGTGCCAACAGTAGAATTCGGAGAAGGTGGTGTTATGGTGTGGTCGTATTTTTCATGGAGGGGGCTTGCACTCCTTGTTGTTTTGGGTGGCAGTATAACAGCACAGGCCTACACTGATGTTTTAAGTAGCTTCTTGCTTCCTACTGTTGACGAGCAATTCAGGGATGGCGATTTCAACACGACCGAGCACCTGTTCCTAATGCACGGTTTGTGGCGGAGTGGTTACGGAACAATAACATCCCTGTAATGGACTGGTCCGCACAGAGTCCTGACCTGAATTCTATAGCACACCTTTGGGATGTTTCGGGACGACGACTCCGGGCCAGGTCTCACCGACTGACATCGATACTCCGTGAAGAATGGGCTACCATTCCCCAACAAATCTCCCAGCATCTGTTTGAACGTACACCTGCGAGAGTGGAAGCTGTCACCAAGGCTAAGGGTGGCCAACACCGAATTGAATTCCAGCATTACCGATGCAGGGCGCCACGAATTTTTAAGTCATCTGCAGCCAGTTGTCCGGATACTTTTGGTCACATAGTGCGGCTCTTTCCATTAGCAGAGAGTCGTGCTGCATTATTCGCTTTCCGCCTGCAGTGGCGGAAGCGTAGAGTGACCAGGAGCACCGCAGTCGGATATCTTCTTCCTCTCTTCAGTGTTTGTCTGCTCTGAGCGCTTGACAGTGTTGCTCCAGTTGTCAGAGGACGGGAAATATTTTGAGGCCTGTGATACGCGTTTTTAAGGTGATTAATTTCGTTACCTCATTTCGGTTACTTGCATTATGCAGCGAAAGACATCTGACAAACGTTTCATGTTCATTTCCATAAAAGAACTTACAGTACGACCAGATCCTGGTGAGTGTCTGCCGTGCGGTGCCGGCCTCTCGGTTGTCTTATCAGTGTCGGTCGGAATTAATTCATCATCATCATCATTTAAGACTGATTATGCCTCTCAGCGTTCAGTCTGGAGCATAGCCCCCCTTATACAGTTCCTCCACGATCTCCTATTCAGTGCTAACATTGGTGCCTCTTCTGATGTTAAACCTATTACTTCAAAATCATTCTTAACCGAATCCAGGTACCTTCTCCTTGGTCTGCCCCGACTCCTCCTACCCTCTACTGCTGAATCCATGAGTCTCTTGGGTAACCTTGCTTCTCCCATGCGTGTAACATGACCCCACCATCTAAGCCTGTTCGCCCTGACTGCTACATCTATAGAGTTCATTCCCAGTTTTTCTTTGATTTCCTCATTGTGGACACCCTCCTGCCATTGTTCCCATCTACTACTACCTGCAATCATCCTAGCTACTTTCATATCCGTAACCTCAACCTTGTTGATAAGGTAACCTGAATCCACCCAGCTTTCGCTCCCATACAACAAAGTTGGTCGAAAGATTGAACGGTGCACAGATAACTTAGTCTTGGTACTGACTTCCTTCTTGCAGAAGAGAGTAGATCGTAGCTGAGCGCTCACTGCATTAGCTTTGCTACACCTCGCTTCCAGTTCTTTCACCATGTTGCCATCCTGTGAGAATATGCATCCTAAGTACTTGAAACCGTCCACCTGTTCTAACTTTGTTCCTCCTATTTGGCACTCAATCCGTTTATATTTCTTTCCCACTGACATTACTTTCGTTTTGGAGATGCTAATCTTCATACCATAGTCCTTACATTTCTGATCTAGCTCTGAAATATTACTTTGCAAACTTTCAATCGAATCTGCCATCACAACTAAGTCATCCGCATATGCAAGACTGCTTATTTTGTGTTCACATATCTTAATCTCACCCAGCCAGTCTATTGTTTTCAATATATGATCCATAAATAATATGAACAACAGTGGAGACAGGTTGCAGCCTTGTCTTACCCCTGAAACTACTCTGAACCATGAACTCAATTTACCGTCAACTCTAACTGCTGCCTGACTATCCATGTAAAGACCTTTAATTGCTTGCAAAAGTTTGCCTCCTATTCCATAATCTCGTAGAACAGACAATAACTTCCTCCTAGGGACCCGGTCATATGCCTTCTCTAGAACTGTAAAGCATAGATACAATTCCCTGTTCCACTCATAACACTTCTCCATTATTTGCCGTAAGCTAAAGATCTGGTCCTGACAACCTCTAAGAGGCCTAAACCCACATTGATTTTCATCCAATTAGTCCTCAACTAATACTCGCACTTTCCTTTCAACAATACGTGCGAAGATTTTACCCACAACGCTGATTAAAGAGATACCTCTGTAGTTGTTACAATCTTTTCTGTTTCCATGTTTAAAGATTGGTGTGATTACTGCTTTTGTCCAGTCTGATGGAACCTGTCCCGACTCCCAGGCCATTTCAATTATCCTGTGTAGCCATTTAAGACCTGACATTCCACTGTATTTGATGAGTTCCGACTTAATTTCATCCACACCAGCCGGTCGGAATTAATTTCAATTATTAAATTATATTTTCTCCTTCTTACTTCGTCACTCCACTACAAGAGCTGGTCACGGTTCTGGAGAACTTTCATCCACGATGTAAAAGTACGATGAGATGATCGTGTGGCATTGTTGGGCGGGAGGCCCCAACCGGGGAAGCTGGGCCGTCGGCTTGTTCGAGTGTTACTTCAGGCGACGCCACGCTGGGCGCTGGTGATGGGGACAGCACAAAAGCCAGTCCAACCCGGTCGAGAATCGAACCTGGGCCCTCTGCAATGGTAGGCAACCGTATTACCACTCAGCTAAACAGGCGGACTTATCTGTGATGTGTTATTTATTCATACAGTCGCCCACAATACTTCTCCGTGTTATGTCAGCACTTTGGATTATTTTTAGAAGTATCTCACAATTCAATTAACTAAAAAGGGCAGTCAAACGAAAACGAAACAGGTGGAAAGAAAGAAACTGTTTATTATTTCAATAGTAAGTGCAATAACTGTTAAGATAAATACATTTTCCCCCACCGTCAGACAAGAGTGTCAATGCCTTCGAGAAAAAATATTTTCTGTTGGCTGTGGAACCGTGACTGTAGCGCGGTGTCCGCCTCTTCGTCCGAAGAAAATCGACGGCCAGGAATGCCTCACTTCTCACTTCAGAGCTCCAAAACATGGAAATCGCGTGCTGAGATGTCGGAGCAGTACGGAGGATGTGTTAGGGCATCCCTGTGACATTTCTGGAAACGGCCTTGGCAACGTATGGTTCCGCCCACACGTACAACCGTGCTTTCTCAGGCAACCTCAAACATTGGTCCACGAAGACATCAACCGTATTGTCTCACTGTGAGCTTAGGTACTAATAGTTATGGCGATTACTTTTGAAATAACACACCTTTTATTAACTCTCCTTCCATCTGCCCTGTTTTCCTTTGACTGCACCTTACAGTCCAGGACTGCAACAAAGAACAGTTTAAACTGGAACGATCACATAGATAATAATGTAGGGAGAGCAAAGTAAAGGCTGCGAGTTATTCGCAGAACCTTTAGTAGGTGCAACATGTCTTCTGGAGAGACTGCTCATGCTACTCTTGTCCGTTGTCTGTGCCCCATGGCATCCCCATCTTATAGGACTGACGGAAGACATTGAAAAAATTCAGCGGATGGTATCTCGTTTTGTATTATCGCGAAATAGTGGAGAGAGTGTCACAGATATGATACGCGATTTGGGGAGGTAATCAATAAAACAACGGCGGAAGAGTCAACACCGTGTTGCTAGAGGAGGCCGAAATGCACGCTTAAGCTCACGCAGGCTGGCGTGAGGTCTGGAACAGTTATAGGAGTTGAGTCTAGTAAAAAAAGGAGGTAACTGGTAGAATACTTAACTTTAATCCATAATTGGAGAACATCGCTCTTGTTGATACATTATATAATCTCAATATACACTGGTAATGGCGCCTTGCTAGGTCGTAGCAAATGACGCAGCTGAAGGCTATGCTAACTATCGTCTTGGCAAATGAGAGCGTAGTTGCCAGTGAACCATCGCTAGCAACGTCGGCTGTACAACTGGGGCGAGTGCTAGGACGTCTCACTAGACCTGCCGTGTGGCGGCGCTCGGTCTGCAATCACTGACAGTGGCGACACGTGGGTCCCACGTATACTAGCGGACCGCGGCCGATTTAAAGCCTACCACCTAGCAAGTGTGGTGTCTGGCGGTGACACGACAGTTTTCATTACGACGAGATATTTTCACGAAACTTCAGTGCCCATGCCTCATGCCTGATGCTAAAGTTTTAGTGATTGAAAAATATGGTAAGGGATAAGTTTCTTCAACGTCGTTAGTTTGTAGGGGGGAGCTGCGTGTGTCTCGGCTTCGCCTACACCGCCGCTAACCCGCAACGCACCTATGCTTCACGAATTATCGTCAGCTCCTCCCCTGCGTTCAGGCCGGTTTTCGCAGTATCCGTTTGACTAAAGAGCTGTGGCTCGCCAATCTGGGGGTAGTTACCCCTTGAGGGGTAAAAACTAAGCGATTCGATTCTGTTTCAGTCACTAAATTAAATTATTTTCGAAATATTAATACTATTATCACAATTTTGTAAGAATCTAATACACATGATGTATGTTGTCAGTAATTGCCTTTTCTCAATTGGCAGTGTTAATGTGATGGAGGTTACCCGTTCCTTACATAGTCCACCCACTACACAAACATTTCGTGCTTTGTCCCGTACATCGCTAATGATAAGAGTGAGACATACACGTGACGAATACGAAATGTGTCAAGACAATATATTCTTCAAGTTGTAAACAGTACCTGCAGTAACCCAGAAAGTACTCGCTTCGAAAGAGATAAATGATTAACTGACAGCACGACACAACAATAACTAGATAAGGGCTACCATAATGCTGTACAGCGTATTATTATTATCATTAAATACTCAATTTCTGCTAGTTCAGAAGAAAGACATGCAGCAGTGAAGTGACTTAGGAAGAGTAAATGTAGCGCACACATTTTGACTTTTTTTTATTATAAAAGGGGTAGCACCGTGCAAGTCAAGCAAGTGCCGCAATGGAGAGGAGTAATGCAAGAGAAGTATGTTTCGTAACAAGTCTCTACCCTCACTGTGGGTAGTTAGTATTTCAAAAGGCGATGCGAGTGCAACTTGAGATTAACCATGAATCCGTTAGTCATTCACTGTAAAACACACACACACACACACACACACACACACACACACACACACAGACGAACTAAATATCATTCATGTTTTCAAAATAAAAGTGTGTAACTTTCCTCTTTGGTTCCTCCTATCTTTAGTTGGCTCATACATGTTATTACGGAATCTCTTGATTTGACATTAGGAATTATTGTACAAGTTATTTAATCCCGATTTGAGTATTCTATCAGATTTGTTACTGTCTCTTACACTACTTGGAATATTGTTTCAACGCAACGGATAACGCTAGCCTACTGTCAACAAGTTCTACTACAGCCGATACGGAGGGAGGTTCACATATGATGCGTTTATGATATGCTTGATTCATTAACTCAGATTCTATGCAAAGTTAAAGTTCAAAAAATGTTAACTCTTTCCATCCTTTTACCAAATCTCATAATGATTTTAATGTGGCACATTGGGAAGTGTTATCTAATCAACACGAGATCTGACTGATATAATAAAAACGTAATTTTGTTACGCAAAGTTCAATGTCACATGATTATTCGATTATTACGTTCGGTAAGCAAGTTATTAAAAGGGATCTTTCACAAATCAAACTGAATAGCAATCATAATAATAAAGAAAAACTGGTGATGGCACCACGAAATATATCAGCAACCGTACATTGGTCTCCTACGTTAATAAAATGGTTGCCACACTATTGGGACCGAAATGGTGAGCTTATTTAATGAAATATGGGTGCCACGCATACCGAGCACAGTAGACACGCTGCATGCAAACGCTTGCTGGCCTTGCTGGCTGACGAAGACGTGGGACAGGCTGTGCGACGGGAGAGTCGGGGTGGCTGCCCTGCCTTTCGCCAATTTCAACAACACGACCCACACAACCACAGCAGCATTTCCGCATCATGCAGAAGGTAATGATCACTAAACTCTAAACATCATATTAGCTCTTTTGTAAACTACCGCACACAAAATCAACACACTTGGTACTCAAAATTCTACAACGGCACACTTCACAAGTCACACACAATTTTATCATATTTTGATGCAAAATTTTACCTCAGCATTACGATGTTAATAATAAGAAGACATGTCCCAATGAATCAACCCCGTAGCACTGAGTGAGAGAACCAATCCCTTAAAATGATTTGTCGGGAAGCACATGGCTCCACCACTCGCCCCAGGACACACACGGAAATACGTGATTTAGCAGAAGACTCACACTGCCATCACGCATACTGACTACGAACATTTTTATGTACTGGTTCATATTGACGTAATTAAGTACTGATGGTGCCTTTAGCCACGCGTCTACTCAACTCTACCCACAACGGTTTGGCAAGAAAATTTGCAAAGTCACCCACAAGGAGAAATTCCTCTAAATTCAAAAGACATTCTCAAAACACATGTCAAACTGAAGTATTTGATGTAAACTATTAATTTAACAAATACAAATAACTGAAATACCAGTTACAGTCCTATGCTGAAGCCAAATGCCGTCTGTTATAAGTGAGACCCCGCGACCGCAGCTATTTCAATATCGCAAAGCCGGCCGGAGTGGCCGTGCGGTTCTAGGCGCTACAGTCTGGAGCCGAGCGACCGCTACGGTCGCAGGTGCGAATCCTGCCTCGGGCATGGATGTGTGTGATGTCCTTAGGTTAGTTAGGTTTAATTAGTTCTAAGTTCTAGGCGACTGATGACCTCAGAAGTTAAGTCGCATAGTGCTCAGGGCCATTTGGACCATTTGAAGTAATATCCCAAAATAATTAGAACTGTCGACTCTCTCGACGTATGTTGTCCAAGCTCTACTTTAAAGGCAACATTTTGCGTAACGTCTGACACAAAATAAGTCATTTTTAACCAGTTTTTCTCACCATTTCTGCCGGTGCTCCTGGGCCACGTCCTCAACCTTGGTCTCCCCGCTGCTGAGTGCCAGACACGGCGGAAAGCTACTCCAACGACCACCGATTGAAACGAAACGAGGAAGACGCCTCTCGTTGGCTGTTTCCTGCGTCGTCCTCCAGAAACAGGTGAAATTCGAACAAGCCACTGCCACCTGACGTCAAAGATTTGATAATTGAGCACCGCCACCACCACTTACTTAACTTCAGTTAATCATCCACAATTTTACTCCAAAAATAATTACTTTCGGTCACTCACATCCATACAGGAAAGGTGAAGGAGTAACGTAAGTGCGGCAGTAAAATAAAAACAAAACTCCAATGACAACTTTCCATGTCCAGCTGGCTAGAGGGGTAACTGCACGTCACGCACATTAATTTGTAAAAGAAATTAGCCTCAAAGGCTCAAATGGAACGTATTACACTACCGCTTCAAGTTTTCCAAGAAAGGTCTTTCATTGTACTGTTTAGTTAGGTGCTAAAGTTGAGGACAATGTGGGGGGAGGGGGAGGCAACAGACGGTGGTCTAGGAGGGGGGGGGGGGGGAGAGCGTAGGAACGGCGAGGCTACTAGCTAATGTATAATTGCACCCAGGGGTAACGGTCTGAGACAGTTTGGGAGTGACTGTTGTAGAGGGCCTCCCGGTAAGCAGCCAGAGGGCGCAGCTGATACTGGAGCAACAGGGGTCGCTCTAGTCATACACCGTTTGCTGCGTCCGCTGCTGCTTCGACAGCTGAATTGTAACCTTACGCAGCGCAATAATTTCTGCCCGAGCGGAGCTAGTACATTGCAATAATGGACAAGGCAGCTATCAAAGCTAAGTGTATTTTTAAATCGTGCATTACTAATAGTGAAGGCGTATCCGCAAGGCTTCTTTGGTTCATATGCCCCTGCATTTACTGCGGAGACTAGAGCGAGTTCCGTTTCCGCCAGCCAGCGACCATTTGGACACCGACTCGGATCACACTTCACCTTCGCAGCACTCCCGTTACCTGCCATCTTAGCGTCGGTGTTGTGGACAATTTATTTATTTATTTATTTATGCATTTATTTTACCTGGCAAGATTAGGGCATTTAGGCCCTCTCTTACACCTAACCAGGCATACTCAGATTCAACAAATTTCAGTTTCTACAGAACATTAAGGACATATAACATGTTATACAGTATTAATGTTACAGAAAAAAATTAGAGATTATAAAAGTACTACAATGATAATTATAACAATCAAAAAGTAATTATAATAATCAAGAATAATAATAATAGTAATGACTATGTATAGGAAAGTGAACATATTTTTTCTTTTATGAATGTCAGTCCTATTGCTAGTTGGGAATTTTCTCGTTATATTCTTGCAGCTTGTGAGTTATTCTCATCAAGCAGAGACATAAGACGATAGAATGGGGTGAAGGAGATATAGAAAAGGTAGATAAGTTAGAGGAGGAGAAATAGAATGGTAAAATTCGAAGCTATGATGGAGAGGAGAAAGAAAAAGATGAGAGGGGCACGACAATGGTGGCTATACCGTCCCTAATATGTAAGTCTTGAGTTCCCTCTTGAATGTTAAGTGGTTCTGGATAAGACGCAGATCACAGGGGAGCGGGTTCCATAGTCGTATGGCTGAGATGGAGAATGACACAGAGAAAGATTTTGTGTTATGTAAAGGTACAGCCAAGATGTTAGATGTATCCGATCTGGTATTACGGTTGTGGAATGATGATAGGTGTTTAATGTGAGAAGATAAGTATTGGGGCACCAGTGGCTAAGAAATCGTTGAAGTAAGCACATCGTGTGGAGATCGCGTGCCTTATGTGGGCGTATCCAACCTAGCTGGGAGTATGAAGGACTGATATGATCATACAACCGTATATTGCATACGTATCTAACGCAAGCATTCATCACTAGCTCGAGGCATCTCGAATTTTCACTATTTGTGCCGTGTTGAACTACATCACAGTAGTAAAGATTAGGCAAGACTAGTGTTTGGACTAATTTTTGTTTAACATGGGTTGGAAATATTTTTCTAAATTTTTGAATTGCATGTAGGGAGGAGAGGGATTTCCGGCAAGCTGTAACTGTTTGTTCTTCCCAGTTTAGGGAAGATAGAACTTTGAATACGTACTTCTCATTCCTCAAGAGAACGTAATCAGTGCTCTCACGGATCTACACTGACGTCGAAAATTAAAGCAACAAATCGCAACTTCACCGTCCTGTGTCTAATTCACGATAAAGTCACACTGTCAACCAGATGTCCGTACAGTCGTGTTCTGCATGGAAGATGGCATTCCGGCCAACGGATAACCACACCAATGCTGTCGTCACGGGACCTATAAAACAAGGTAGTGTTTGCCCGGTAGCTCCACATCCACAATTGCCGTGCGCACAGTCACAGGCGGTAAAGTATGGCGCAGAGAAGATGCCTACTGGACTCTGCGGTGGAGGGCCATCGAAAGAAAGGAAGGAGGACAGCCACACACTGAGGTGACGCGATGCCTTAATGTGCTGGTGCTTTTGGGATGTGGCGACAGTTTATAGAGATCGAGACTATTGCGAAGTCCAGGACGGGGCCGACCTCGTGTGATATAAGAAAGAGAGGGCCGTTATTTGGCTGCAATGACTTGACGGTACGCAACGCAATCTAACTTTCAATAATCCCTGCAAAAGAATGGCGCTGACTAACAATAACCTATACCTTTCACCACTTACCTCACAAAAATCTTCGTTATTCAAACTACTGCAATACAGCGAGCGCCACTACTGCCAGCTAAATAAAAGATTCAAACTACTAAAGGCACTAACTACTGATAGGCATAGTTAGCAAATGAAAGATTTTGGTAGAGAACAAACAATGTATTTACCTTAATAGTGTTCAAAAGTTCAAAATGGTTCAAATGGCTCTGAGCACTATGGGACTCAACTTCTGTGGTCATTAGTCCCCTAGAACTTAGAACTAGTTAAACCTAACTAACCTAAGGACATCACAAACATCCATGCCCGAGGCAGGATTCGAACCTGCGACCGTAGCGGTCTTGCGGTTCCAGACTGCAGCGCCTTTAACCGCACGGCCACTTCGGCCGGCCTGTTCAAAAGTCATGATATATATAGCAGGTCATGACATCCAGTCTTACAAATTTACTTTTTCTGACGGACACACGTACACATCGTCCGCTCTCAAAATTCTGCCATCTCTCTCCCCACGTCCACCACTGCTGGCGGCTCACCTCCAACTGCGCAACGCTACGCGCTGTTCTCATCCAACTGCCCAACACTACAATAGCGACTATTCCAACAATGCCAACCAGCCACAGACTGCACACAGCACAGTCAGTGATTTTCATACAGAGCGCTACGTGGCGTTACCAACACAAAAACCTAAGCAGCCTACTCACAACGGGTCGTGTCGTACCGACGCAAGCGTGTGCAGAGGGCTTCATCGGCGTGGCATTTGTTTTCGGATACCTGCTGTATGTTTACCTCTGACGCGTCTTCACATAAGCAAACGTATAGAGTGGAGTCATTAACATGCCACCTGGACGGTCGAAAGTGGGCGAACGTTGTTTTTGTAAATGAGTTTCAATTTACTCTGGAGAGTGATTCTCGATGGATTGGCATCTGACGGGAACGTGGAAGACGATTTCGGGACGCAAACATTGTGGAAAGAGACCGAAATCGAGGAGGATCCCAATGGTTTGGGAGGAGCTATGTTTACCAAACGAACCCTTCTTCATCAAATTATACGGGGGTATCGGCAAAGTGTGACTGCAGTCAGGTGTGATAATGAGGTCTTTCGGCCACACCTGGCGTCCAAAATAGAACCTGATAGAGTATAAGTACAGCCAGTCTTTCACGACGATTCCGTACTTATACTCTATCGTACATTTTAGTCATAATTCTGTGACCATGTTATAGAATATAAACCATTGTTTGTTTTAAATTCTGAGGAAGACACTCCTAGCAGTGTCTAAACCAGGTTAATTTGTTGAAAATAGTGACCCAGGGCTGATTTTCCTTCAGTTGTTTTTTGGAAGCGACTAATACTGGATGAAGAGAATACGTATAATTTTCGCAGCGTCAGTTTCATTGCCTCACGAAATGTACACAGTGTGTAATTGTAATATTTGACTTCCTGCGGTAAACATTCAACGCTTTAAGGCAAAATACACCTCTTAATTATTTGTTTTTGACAGTATTTTGAATTCATTCAATAAATTAACGAAAGAACTGAAATGGACTTTTTCGGCGTTCCCCTGCAGGGCGGTAGATAGGCAGCCTGCAACAAGCAGTATGCTCCCGTATGCTCGTTTTATCCATTTAGTAATCACAGATTACGGAATGTAGAACTAAGTGGTAGCAGTGGAAATGCAAATAACAAATATCGTAACCAGAATGTGATGTGTATCTGATAAAATGTAATGCCTGTGCGAGATTTTGTCGCTGCCAAACGGGCAGAGGCCGGGGTCGCAGGCTCGAATCCTGCCTTGGGCGTCGATGTGTGTGATGTCCTTAGGTTAGTTAGGTTTAAGTAGTTCTACGTTCTAGGGGACTGATGACCTCAGAAGTTAAGTCCCATAGTGCTCAGAGCCATTTCAACCAAACGGGCAGAACGTTTGACGTGCTGTAGCGTAGGCAGTAATAAAATTGCTTTTGGTTCTTATTTTGAAGAAAAAGAAAAAAAGACGCGAACGTAAAACAGGACGCTTAACACATATGTATATCTGTCATTACGCTCCTGAAGGATGTAGAGGGTGTACTTGACTTGGGCGTGGGGGAGGGGGAGGAGAATGAAAAATGAGTGATCGTAGGACAGTGAAATTATGTGGAGACATTTGTAACGACGTGCGGAGGGGAAATAACGAATAAACCACTGCATGAAACCCATTTTAAATTACACCTGACAGGATAGTATTTGTTAATCGCGTACTGTGTTTACGTTCCAGGTTACACACGTTGCTCAATGTGACCAGAATCTGCATCCACGACTGCCCGGAACCGCACTGGAGAAACCAATTCACAATTGTTCTCAGCACTTCTCGCTTCCCACGCCCGGGTTCCTGGGCTCGATTCCCGGCGGGGTCAGGGATTTTCTCTGCCTCGTGATGACTGGGTGTTGTGTGATGTCCTTAGGTTAGTTAGGTTTAAATAGTTCTAAGCTCTAGGGGACTGATGACCTCAGAAGTTGAGCCCCATGGTGCTCAGAGCCATTCGAACCATTTTATTCGTCTACGCTGGCTCAAGTAGCGAAAGTTTAATTGTAACCGCCCTGTAATTTGAAGAGCTGGAAATATTAACAGAGTCTCTCCAGCAAATTCTTCTGGAATAGCACTCTGAAAAAAAAAAAAAAGTATTTCGCGGAGAAACGGCGTAGCCAGTCTGCCAGAAAGTTACAAAACAGCAAAAACTCTTTCTGGGAGGGGAATAACAGTTTCTGGAAGCAACGCCCTGGTCTGTAGATAATCTGTTTCACTGCAGCTTCCTTTTTTTGCCAGGAGTGCATCTCGAGAAGGTGTGCAGGAGAACTTGTGCAAAAATTTTGAAGGTGGCAGAAGAGGTACCTACTGGTATGGAGGTAAAGCTGTGAGTCGTTTCCGGCTAGCTCAGTAAGTAAGAACATATTATCTGCACTAATCTACGAAGGCCAGTCGTAAAAATGTTATTATCAACTCAAAAAATGAAGTCTTGTGATTGTGTTTTTTGTTTATTTGGAGACGCATGCCCACAGCCCTCGTACACAATAACGTACCGTCGCATTCCGCTAGAAGGCCAAGAACAAAATGGCACTCCTCATTGTCTCCAATGTACCAGTCGGCTATGTCATTTTGTAGCGATTCCTATAGCAGGGTGCCTCCAAACCAACAAACAAATAATTACTAAAGTTTAACTTACAAGGTTCCGTAGCTCAATCGGATAAAAAGGAATCTTTCAGGACGACTTTGCTGTCCATCCGTCCATCTGTCCAATGGTTAAAACCGTTTTTGTCAGGAACGGGTAAACGTATCACGTTGAAATGTATGTCACATATTAAGATGTATGGGCTCTTGAAGGTGCGACAAATGTAAGCCTCTAAGTCAATGCAACCGATAGATACGGCCATTTACGTCACGTATCTTTACACTCTCAAACCCACTCACCAATACCTATACTGCACTTCCCCTTCACACACAATCATGAAAATTGGCAAGAAGCAAGTTATCACAGTACAAATAATTTAAAAAAGTCCGAAAAATGCTAATTTCTAATTACACTACCGGTCGTTAAAATTGCTACACCAAGAAGAAATGCAGATGATGAACGGGTATTTATTGGACAAATATATTATACTAGAATTGACATGTGATTACATTTTTCCTGAGAAATTAGTACCCAGAACAACCACCTCTGGCCGTAATAACGGCCTTGATACGACTGGGCATTGAGTCAAACAGAGCTTGGATGGCGTGTACAGGTACAGCGGCCCGTGCAGCTTCAACATGATACCACAGTTCATCAACAGTACTGACTGGCGTATTGTGACGACCCAGTTGCTCGGCCACCGTTGACCAGACGTTTTCAATTGGTGATAGATCTGGAGAATGCGCTGGCCAGGGCAGCAGTCGAACATTTTCTGTATCCAAAAAGGCCCGTACAAGACGTGCAACATGCGGTCGTGCATTATCCTGCTGAAATGTAGGGTTCCGCAGGGATCGAATGAATGGTAGAGCCGGCCGCTGTGGCCAAGCGGTTCTAGGCGCTTCAGTCCGGAACCGTGCGACTGCTACGGTCGCAGGTTCGTATCCTGAGTCGGGCATGGATGTGTGTGATGTCCTTAGGTTAGTTAGGTTTAAGTACTTCTACGTTCTAGGCGACCGATGACCTCAGACTGATGACCACAGTCCCATAGTGCTCAGAGCCATTCGAACCATTTTTCTTTTTTTTTGAAGGGTAGAGCCACGGGTGGTAACGCATCTGAAATGTGACGTCCACTGTTCAAAGTGCCGTCAGTGCGAACAAGAGGTAACCGAGACGTGTAACTAATGGCACCCCATACCATCACGCCGGGTGATACGCCAGTATGGCGATGACGAATACACGCTTCCAATGTGCGTTCACGGCGATGTCGCCAAACACGGATGCGACCATCATGATGCTGTAAACAGAACCCGGATTCATCCGAAAAAATGACGTTTTTGCCATTCTTGCACCCAGGTTCGTCGTCGAGTACACCATCGCAGGCGCTCCTGTCTGTGATGCAGCGTCAAGGGTAACCGCAACCACGGTCTCCGAGCTGATAGTCCGTGCTGCTGCGAACGTCGTCGAACTGTTAGTGCAGATGGTTGCCGTCTTACAAACGGCCCCATCTGATGACTGAGGGATCGACACGTGGCTGCACGATCCGTTACAGCCATGCGTATAAGATGCCTGTCATCTAGACTGTTAGTGATGGGAGGCCGTTGGGACCCAGCACGGCGTTCCGTATTACCCTCCTGAACCCACCGATTCGATATTCTGCTAACAGCCACTGGATCTCGACCAACGGGAGCAGCAATGTCGCGATACGGTAAACCGCAATCGCGATAGGGTACAATCCGACGTGTATCAAAGTCGGAAACGTGATGGTACGCTTTTATCCTCCTTACCGAGGCATCACAACAACGTTTCACCAGGAAACGTCGGACAACTGCTGTTTGTGTATGAGAAATCGGTTTATCTGACATGGATAATTTCCGAAATGCGTCATATGAGCAGTAAAGTCTCTCGTTGAACGATGTTTGGCTCTCACCCTAGCGACACTGTCAGCCTGTATGTCCGATTGTATTAAAATTATCATCTCCCTTGTGTATGACTTTGTAGCACATTTATATAACTCAAACTAAAAATTCTCGAAAATCTTGGAATTCTTGGGACCGATATCTTAGCAGTATCAATGTCGATAACAGAAAAAAATGGTAGAGATTCCCGATCCTCGGAATGGGTGAACTGTCTACATAAGCAACTATGTTTGTACAGAACACTCAGTGCGTGAGTCCTACTGGAATCTGATAATTTTTTCGAGTTAATAATGAAATTTCCATGAGAATCTCTCATTTTATCTGCATGAGTGTACGACCCAAGCTTAAGGCTGCCAAACAGGATAAACGAAAATAAAAAAGTTACATGTGTTACCTCCAAGAGCCTCAGACGCGTGGAAGAACTTCACCACGATTTACACCGTTTTTATATTTCGACTCTTTTCAGCCAACACTGCAGTGCCGCGCTGCAGCCAGAAAAAGCCTTTTGTTAGTCTCACAACACGCGATAACAACGCATAACAACGAAAATAATCCTTTTTGAAAGTGAAACAATCGCACAATAAAGAATTATTGCCTTTTTTTAAACAAGAGGGCGAAAAATTTAATTTCTCCAAATGACGCTTCTCTTTAAACGTGATGAGCCAATCCTGGTTCATTACCGTGCGCGTTCACCAACATTACGGCCGAAATTTACGTATTGTTACTGCTTCAGAATGAAGACCGCTGCTGCTAATTTTGATCGCGTGTTCACGCGATGATGTTTTGATTGCTGTATTCAGGTTCTACAATAATGCCTCCCTATTGTGATCGTAGCCGATTAAGAGCGACTGTATGACGCAATCATATTCCAAATCTATAGACAGGCGGCTAAACATATTCCTCTCCATTACGAATGAACTTTCGTCGCGCTGTTTCTGAAAATGAAACATTTGTCTGTTATGTACAAGCAGACACTGCAGGCTGCGCTGGACGCGGTTTGCACGCGTCCTGACACTTGCTGCAGCCCTTCTTCGTAGCAAAACACGCACTCTTTGAAATACATCTTACGCCATACGGGCTGCGATCACATGTGTCGGTCGCACGCCCCTGTAACTTCTGCACGTTGTCAATGGGTTGGGTAAACAGGGTGTTTCAAAAATGACCGGTATATTTGAAACGGCAATAAAAACTAAACGAGCAGCGATAGAAATACACCGTTTGTTGCAATATGCTTGGGACAACAGTACATTTTCAGGCAGACAAACTTTCGAAATTACAGTAGTTACAATTTTCAACAACAGATGGCGCTGCGGTCTGGGAAACTCTATAGTACGATATTTTCCACATATCCACCATGCGTAGCAATAATATGGCGTAGTCTCTGAATGAAATTACCCGAAACCTTTGACAACGTGTCTGGTGGAATGGCTTCACATGCAGATGAGATGTACTGCTTCAGCTGTTCAATTGTTTCTGGATTCTGGCGGTACACCTGGTCTTTCAAGTGTCCCCACAGAAAGAAGTCACAGGGGTTCAAGTCTGGTGAATAGGGAGGCCAATCCACGCCGCCTCCTGTATGTTTCGGATAGCCCAAAGCAATCACACGATCATCGAAATATTCATTCAGGAAATTAAAGACGTCGGCCGTGCGATGTGGCCGGGCACCATCTTGCATAAACCACGAGGTGTTCGCAGTGTCGTCTAAGGCAGTTTGTACCGCCACAAATTCACGAAGAATGTCCAGATAGCGTGATGCAGTAATCGTTTCGGATCTGAAAAATGGGCCAATGATTCCTTTGGAAGAAATGGCGGCCCAGACCAGTACTTTTTGAGGATGCAGGGACGATGGGACTGCAACATGGGGCTTTTCGGTTCCCCATATGCGCCAGTTCTGTTATTGACGAAGCCGTCCAGGTAAAAATAAGCTTCGTCAGTAAACCAAATGCTGCCCACATGCATATCGCCGTCATCAATCCTGTGCACTATATCGTTAGCGAATGTCTCTCGTGCAGCAATGGTAGCGGCGCTGAGGGGTTGCCGCGTTTGAATTTTGTATGGATAGAGGTGTAAACTCTGGCGCATGAGACGATACGTGGACGTTGGCGTCATTTGGACCGCAGCTGCAACACGGCGAACGGAAACCCGAGGCCGCTGTCGGATCACCTGCTGCACTAGCCGTGCGTTGCCCTCTGTGGTTGCCGTACGCGGTCGCCCTACCTTTCCAGCACGTTCATCCGTCACGTTCCCAGTCCGTTGAAATTTTTCAAACAGATCCTTTATTGTATCGCTTTTCGGTCCTTTGGTTACATTAAACCTCCGTTGAAAACTTCGTCTTGTTGCAACAACACTGTGTTCTAGGCGGTGGAATTCCAACACCAGAAAAATCCTCTGTTCTAATGAATAAACCATGTTGTCTACAGCACACTTGCACGTTGTGAACAGCACACGCTTACAGCAGAAAGACGACGTACAGAATGGCGCACCCACAGACTGCGTTGTCTTCTATATCTTTCACATCACTTGCAGCGCCATCTGTTGTTGAAAATTGTAACTACTGTAATTTCGAAAGTTTGTTCGCCTGAAAATGTACTGTTGTCCCAAGCATATTGCAACAAACGGTGTATTTCTATCGCTGCTCGTTTAGTTTTTATTGCCGTTTCAAATATACCGGTCATTTTTGAAACACCCTGTACATCGACGCCTTTAAATGCCCCCTCTCCCCCAGAATCAGATATCCAGAGCATTCAGGTGAACGGGGAGGCAACACGCTACCGCACCTTGTCGAGTAGTTCATCGTCCGACAACCAGTTGCAGATTCGTAGAAAATAGGGTGATTCCCCGCCGGGCACAAAACCAATGGTAACGTTCTCCAATAGCGTTGGTAATTCACCGCGCAATCAACTGCAACACCGAGATGGCCTACACCAATGAAAACTACACATTACTTGTCGCAAGGAATATGCCACATATCTCGATAGGTATTGCTATCTGAACATGTGATTACAGGAACTTTTCTTCTAGTTTTGACCAATTCTGCCTGCTATAGGAATATGTGACACACTTTTCAAAATACGCTGTATGTATAAGTAAATTTGTAGTGTGCTTTCCTGCTGAAACATCTTGCTAGTAGCTTTGTTACCGTTTATAATGTATGATTTCCGTGCCATATTATGAAAATAAGTGACACGCAATTTGTAGCGTAATAAATCGTAATGAAGATAGCAGAATACACCCAGAGAACTTAACACTCGTGCAAATCACTCATACACCGGAACATGAACTGGTACTCATTTCAAACCTTCTTTTCATGATACTTACACTGTCAACGATGATTAAATTATGTCTCAGCAAAATTCTGCCAAGCGGTTTTCCCTTCCATTTCCCTCACCCCATTCCACGTTTTATTATTTTTTCTTCTCTTCCCCTCCCTGCTACCGAATTCCAGTCACACAACACAATTACATTTGCACCTCCTTTAACTGCCTGTATAATTTACTTTATTCTTCACGCATTCTTTCAACCTCTTCAAAATATGAGGCCCTAGTTGTAACATTACGAGTCAAGATAGCTGTAACGGAAATTGAATAGGGTGAAGTTATCATTAAAAAACGCACGCCGCGCGATTTAATTGAATAGCGTAAAGTTATCATTAAAAAAGCACGCCGCGCGATTTGGTTGGTCATAATAGTAGTAACATGTTTTTGAATACAATTAAAATATAACAGCGATACCTGTTTAGTGTTATTGGAAACAATATGTAGTAAATTAATGAGTAAGGTAGCCGATCCTATAAGAAGAGGTGAAATTGGGCATATTAAGGTGTTTTGCTTCATGTCGACTAAGCCCATGATACGGCGTCTTTTTTTCCATTTACTCTTAGAAAAAAAAACAAATAAGTAACGAAGTGCTAATTGTGCGTTGTGAAAAATGTAGGGGCGAATTTTAAATAGCTACAGTGTATAACCAGACTAACAAATGGACATTCAGTTACGCGAAATAGCGGACAGCGAAGTGTGGTCATTAAATTGAGTACACCTACAGGGCGGTCAATTCCGGGATAAGTCTATTCGCATCTCACGAGGGACGCGGTATTGAGACCGTTTTTTTTCTTATTATATCACGGAGAGCGGGCTTCAATTTATAAAAAGGAGAAAAGCTGTATCATTATCATTGACTGTTGGTGTTAAGCAACCAAAACTGTTCATCAAAGGGTTTCGGTGAATGAGTGGTGGATGCGAAATGAAACTGTGAACGAAGTTATGTTGAATAAAGCAGAAGAGACAAGACAGTTTGGTCGTATCTGTTATTATTCCATCAACCGTAACATTTCTTCTCGTTGTACGAAGCCTTTATAGACGATCGTTATGACAATTTGCTTTGAAGGGATCTCGTTACGAGTTAAGTTTTGGGGACCTGGTCAACAGGGGATAGTTCGTAGATCTTAACTACTGCAGCTATTCTGGAATCAGTTGCTACCGTGACCGTTGTGTGTTGTCAATGGCTTAAGGTCATCATATCTCATGCTCTAAGATCGACGCGCCTTTCCTCTTGGTATAACGGTGTCTCACGGTAACAACGACAACGCCGACGGCGAAGGAAGATACGGTAGATAGTTACCATCTGAACTTGTACTACTGTGCGAGGTGTTGGCTTTGTCTCTGTCTTGGCTACGAAAATGCGTTCACTTTGCTCTTCATAGTAGCTTACCGTATTTGTATTTCCTTATTCGTTATTATGCATATTACACTTTGTACTAATAATCCTGTATCTCCCTGACAAAATGTCCCGTTCCTCCTACCACCGCACTACGCTAATTCGCACTCTGTCTAACTAAAACCTATCTGTTTTCATCTTTAAATTCTCTAACCTACCTACCCTATTAAGGGATATAACATTTCATGCTACGACCAGGCGGAATTATTCCTGATCACCACGTCTTCCTGAGCAATTCCCGCCCGGAGATCGGAATGAGGCGTAGTGCAGCAGCTCGGGGTTCGTGGGCTCAACAAGCCGTTGTAAGTTCTCTGCACAAATACTGAGCCGTCCATAACTGCGAAAGTGTTGGTGGTGCAGGGGTTTGTGCACGAACTGATCTCTCCATAATGTCGCGTAAATCTTGCTGGGGGTTCATGTTGGGCCATCTGTGTGGCCAAACCATTCGCTCTAACTGAACGGAAAGTTTATAACACTGACGTGCTGCGAAACACGCTAACGTTAGCCTCTGAGAAAATCTCAAAGGTCGACCGTGCGGGCGCGTAATGGAAAAGGGTATCGGACTATAATCGGGCGCTGTTTTGAATTTCTTTCTCGCATTAGTAATTCTGCTATATTTATCATCACTTTTAGTTACTTTACGAGGTTGTCCTGGTCGTGGCATGTCCTTATTGCTACCTGTTGTCACCTGGTGGTGAAGGTTGTCTTGCACTCCCCCTATGGACACACTACACTGTTTCGGAATTTGGCGAATATGTAAACCTGCTTGGCTAAGTGCAACAATTGCAGCACGTTTTTCTATGGATATCTCCACTCGTTGAGCCGTATTAGCGATGTGCACACTTCAATGTCACGAAGGAAATGTCGTGCAGGAATCACATGTTACGTATCGTAGCAACTCTTGCCGTTCGTTTCGGACGTGACATAACTACAGGGAACAACACAGGTGCATCAAATACGGCGTCCGTCCACGAGTGGGTAAACAAACATATCAGACAGGTACATAACGTTTATGCAGACAACATTGTTTGTTGGATACTACTGTATCCTGATGATGACAAACAAAAATCATGATATGTGTACAACTGTTGAACAATTCCTTTGCTTCCTCAACCGTACCCACGGTATTAGACCTTATCTACAGAGAACTGGATGTCATTTATTACGTGTATTGAAATTAATGAGCGGCAGTGTATTTTTCTCGTTGTGAGATAAAGTGCAGCATACAATAAGAGTTACTTGGCTTGCCCTGATTATGTGTAGCTTAGTTTGTGAAGTCCTATGGTACGAGGGGAGTTCAATAAGAAGTGCAAGATTTTCTTTTTCTCGGCCGATTTTGGTAAAAATAAAAAATAAAAAAAACCGCCGGATTTGTTGCGAGACTTCGTTGAGTATTCGCACCTCAGTCCCTATAGTTTCATGAATTCCCGGTAGGTGGCGGCGCTATACGCAGGCTTCAAAATGGTGTCTGTAATGGAGGTACGTTCCACGCAGAGTGCTGTCATTCAGTTTCTTTTGGGGGAAAACCAGAGCATCGCAGATATTGATTAGGCGCTTGCAGAATGTCTGCGGAGACGTGGCAGTGAACAAAAGCACGGCGAGTCGTTGGGCGAGGCGTGTGTCATCACCACAGCGAGGTCGCACAGACCTGTCCGACCTCCCACTGGGAGTAGTAGCTCCATCAATGGCTTATGCGTTATCGGTCTCGGCTAGAGAAGAGGAAAGTCGTTCATCCTCGGAATCTAGTCCACTGGTGATCACTCATTTTTGGGAACCGTTCATTTTTACTCGTTCACCTTTCATTTGTACTCGGTATATGGTTCGTACGAAAAATTGAAAATTAGTAGCGTAATGCGACAGATGGGAAGATGGAAAATTACCAAATATTACGAAAAGTCAATAATATGAGCAGCAGAGAACGTGAATGTGGAACAAGGAAAGTGTCAATTAACGCGAAAATAAAATAATGCGAGAATACAATGGCCTGAAAATAAAATTCCTGGGAACTAAAATACCATGATAGTAAAATAGCGTGAAAATATTATAATGGGAAAATATAATGATGCGAAAGTAAATGAAGGCGAATATGTATAATATTGTGAATAAAATACTTATCTTCTAGTGCAAAATGTAATTAAATTGAACACCGTTTTGCTTCCAATACTTCAGATTTCACAACTCACTTCGAAATTCAGCCATCTTTTCTCTTTAGACTTAGTAACAGACAAAGAATACAGTGCCTAACAAAAGAAAGTGAAGCACATTGAAGGGGAGAAGAAATGAAACATCATGAGGTGAGAGGGAATGCAAAGTTACATCAGTGATTACAAACTCGAGTCAGATATGCAAATAACTAGGCAGTATGAACCCACCTAGAACTAGAACGTTGCAACCCCTCTCGCTAAGATGAACGCTCTGATAGCTGGTCCATAACTGTTGTAACTGGACCCCGATATCTACGATACTGACTTGCCCGAGCTGGTCGCACACACCATCTGGGAACGTTGTTGGCCAAAGGAGTAGCTGAACACCACACAGGCATTCCATAGTGACATATGCCGTATGGGGACACGAGCCTGCCACCGGATCGAATCAGCCTCGTGGATAAACGACGAGGGCTGGTGAGCTGGTCAGTCTGGATATGGTTTTCCGGTGGTTTCCCCACATCGCACTAGGTAAATGCCAGGCTGGTATTTGTGTCCCACTTCTGCATCACAAAACTTGACCACAGATTTTCTCTAGACACAGACGGTGACACAGGTGCCACTAACATTGATTCAGCCCACATAAAATGCCGATCTTTGGAAGAAACTGGGCAAAGGTAGAAGAAGAAGAAGAAGCAGAAGAAGAAGAAGAAGAAGAAGAAGAAGAAGAGTGACACATCTCTCGTAGCAAGTATTGTCTTTACTCTGGCGGAAAGTCTTTGTGCACAAAGCACAGTAGTAAAGTGGTTGTCACACGGTATCGCAGTGGGCAGCCAAATATGATGTGCAGATGAGCATGTTGTTGTTGTTGTTGTTGTCTTCAGTCCTGAGACTGGTTTGATGCAGCTCTCCATGCTACTCTATCCTGTGCAAGCTTCTTCATGTCCCAGTACCTACTGCAACCTACATCCTTCTGAATCTGCTTAGTGTATTCATCTCTTGGTCTCCCCCTGCGATTTTTACCCTCCACGCTGCCTTCCAATACTAAATTGGTGATCCCTTGATGCCTCAGAACATGTCCTACCAACCGATCCCTTCTTCTGGTCAAGTTGTGCCACAAACTTCTCTTCTCCCCAATCCTATTCAATACTTCCTCATTAGTTATGTGATCTACCCATCTAATCTTCAGCATTCTTCTGTAGCACCACATTTCAAAAGCTTCTATTCTCTTCTTGTCCAAACTATTTACCGTCCATGTTTCACTTCCATACATGGCTACACTCCATACAAATACTTTCAGAAATGACTCCCTGACACTTAAATCTATACTCGATGTTAACAAATTTCTCTTGTTCAGAAACGCTTTCCTTGCCATTGCCAGTCTACATTTTATATCCTCTCTACTTCGACCATCATCAGTTATTTTGCTCCCCAAATAGCAAAACTCCTTTACTACTTTAAGTGTCACATTTCCTAATCTAATACCCTCAACATCACCCGACTTAATTCGACTACATTCCATTATCCTCGTTTTGCTTTTGTTGATGTTAATCTTATATCCTCCCTTCAAGACACCATCCATTCCGTTCAACTGCTCTTCCAAGTCCTTTGCTGTCTCTGACAGAATTACAATGTCATCGGCGAACCTCAAAGTTTTTACTTCTTCTCCATGGATTTTAATACCTACTCCAAATTTTTCTTTTGTTTCCTTTACTGCTTGCTCAATATACAGATTGAATAACATTGGGGAGAGGCTACAACCCTGTCTCACTCCCTTCCCAACCGCTGCTTCCCTCTCATGCCCCTCGAATCTTATAACTGCCATCTGGTTTCTGTACAAATTGTAAATAGCCTTTCGCTCCCTGTATTTTACCCCTGCCACCTTTAGAATTTGAAAGAGAGTATTCCAGTCAACATTGTCAAAAGCTTTCTCTAAGTCTACAAATGCTAGAAACGTAGGTTTGCCTTTCCTTAATCTTTCTTCTAAGATAAGTCGTAAGGTCAGTATTGCCTCACGTGTTCCAGTATTTCTACGGAATCATTGTCCTGTTAAAAATTGGAGCCACTATACAGCCGCATGGGAGGTAACATGTGGAGATGTAGGGTGTTCGTGAAGTACCGTTACGGCGTTCAGGTGTCCCTCAAACACTCTCAGCGGTGACCTGAAGTCATATCCAATGCCTCCCCACACCGTGATGCCTAGAGTGACGCCACTGTGCCTGTCCAAAACACTGAAAGAACGGAAGCTCTTCCCGTGTTACCAACGTATTCACTGACGACGGTCATGCGGCGCACTGCAGTACTACGATTCATCGCTAAAGATAGTTCGGCAGCTTCAGCAGCAGTCGTGGTCACAGCACCCCTTCAAACGCTATGTCAGATCAGAGAAGTGGTGACAGAGACAATGAAGGAACTAGAACAACTACCAAGGAGAAAAAACATAGATGTTGGAACAAGGCATCTGACGAAGCGATAGAGAGTAAACTAACAGCTTGGCCATATTGGAAGTCTCACAAAAATGAAAGAGACTGTGACACAGTAATAAAAAAAAAAAAGTGGACGAACTAGACGCAAATATCTGACGGCAGAACATTAGGGACTTCTACAAAGTTTTGTAAGAAGAAATAACAAGAGTGCAAGCCGATAGCCTCCACTTCAGTGATTCGACAAACAAACAGATGAACAACAACAAAAGCAACTGTGAGACAGTAGCAAAATACTTCAAGGGTCTTCTAAACTGCTAGGAACCAATACAAAAATTAATTTTTAGACGTTCCCGAAAGGAAACCCCACCTTCAGAGCTGAAGCGACACCGTCAAGTTAAAAAATACATTGGCCTGGCAAAGCGCCAGGGAGAGAAGGGGTATTGGTTGCGATGTAGAAACTGAGAAGTAAGCAGGCAGCTGAAACCATTTATGAGATCCTTTAAAATCGCTGGAAGATACAAATCAAATGGTTCAAATGACTCTAAGCACTATGGGACTGAGCAGCTATGGTCATCAGTCCCCTAGAACTTAGAACTACTTAAACCTAACTAACCTAAGGACATCACACAATACCCAGTCATCACGAAGCAGAGAAAATCCCTGACCCCGCCGGGAATCGAACCCGGGAACCCGGGCGCGGGAAGCAAGAACGCTACCGCACGACGGGACTTAACATCGGAGGTCATCAGTCCCCTACAACTTAGAACTACTTAAACCTAACCTAAGGATATCACACACATCCATGCCTGAGGCAGGATTCGAACATGCGACCGTAGCGATCGCCGGCAAGCAAGGTATAATCCAACCACTACATAAGAAGGAAGAAAGGACAGATGGCATCAATTATCGAGACCTGCCTTTACTTCTGGTCACCTACATAGTTACGAGGGGCGTTCACGAAGTAATTCCATTTTCTCTTGAAAAAATTCAGAATTTGTTGTAATACATTGTGGAATATTCCCGTTTCAGCGCCGGCCGGTGTGGCCGAGCGGTTCTAGGCGCTTCAGTCTGGAACCGCGCGGCCGCTACGGCTGCAGGTTCGAATCCTGCCTCGGACATGGGTGTGTGTGATGTCCTTAGGTTAATTAGGTTTAAGTAGTTCTACGTTCTACGGGACTGATGACCTCAGATCTTAAGTCCCATAGTGCTCAGAGCCATTTGAACCATTTTTGGTGAGAGGCCAGACAAACTTGTGGTTCCTAAAGAGGGCAGCAGCCTTTTCAGTAGTTGCAGGGGCAACAGTCTGGATGATTGACTGATCTGGCCTTGTAACACTAACCAAAACGGCCTTGCTGTGCTGGTACCGCGAACGGCTGAAAGCAAGAGGAAACTACACCCGTAATTTTTCCCTAGGGCATGCAGCTTTACTGTATGGTTAAATGATGATGGCGTACTCTTGGGTAAAATATTCTGGAGGTAAAATAGTCCCCCATTCGGATCTCCGGGAGGGGACTACTCAGGAGGACGTCGTTATCAGGAGAATGAAAACTGGCGTTCTACGGATCGGAGCGTGGAATGTCAGATTCCTTAATCGGGCAGGTATGTTAGAAAATTTAAAAAACGAATGGATAGATTAAAGTCAGATATAGTGGGAATCCGTGAAATCCGGTGACAGGAGAAACAAGATTTCTGGTCAGCGGAATACAGGGTTATAAATACAAAATAAAATAGGGCTAATGCAGGAGTAGGTTTAATAACGAATATAAAAATAGGAGTACGGGTAAGCTACTACAAACAGCATAGTTAATGCATTATTGTGGTCACGATAGACACAAAGCCCACGCCTACTACAGTAGTAAAAGTTTATATGCCAACAAGCTCCGCAGATGATGAAGAGATTCATGAAATGTATGATGCGATTAAAGAAATTTTTCAGATAGTTAAGGGAAATAAAAATTTAATAGTCATTGGGGGACTGGCATTCGATAGCAGGAAAAGGAAGAGGACGAAAAGTAGCAGGTGAATATGGACTGGGGGTAAGGAATGAAAGAGGAAGCCGCCTGGTAGAATTCTGCACAGAGCGTAACTTAATCATACCTAACACTTAGTTTAAGAATCATGAAAGAAGGTTGTATACATGGTGGAGCCCTGGAGATACTGGAACGTTTCAGATAGATTATATAGCGGTAAGACTGATTTACGAACCAGATTTTAAATTGTAAGACATTTCCAGATGCAGATGTGGATTCTGACCACAATATATTGGTTATGAACTGTAGATTAAAACTGAAGAAACTTCAGAAAGGTAGAAATTTAAGGAGATGGAATCTGGATAAACTGAAAGAACCAGATGTTGTACAGAGTTTCTGGGAGAGCATTAGGGAACGACTGACAGAAACAGGAAAAAGAAATACAGTAGAAGAAGAATGGGTAGATTTGAGAGATGAAATAGTGAAGACAGCACAGGATCAAGTAGATAAAAAGACGAGAGCTAGTAGAAATCCTTGGGTAACAGAAGAGATATTGAATTTAACTGATGAAAGGAGAAACTATAAAAAGTGGGATCCATCAGAAGTGCAAAATGGCTAAGCAGGGATGGCTCGACGACAAATATAAGGATGTACATATCACTAGGGGTAAGATAGATAATGCTTACAGGCAAATTAAAGAGAGCTTTGGAGAAGAGAGCACCACTTGTATGAATATCAAGAGCTCAGGGAAAAGCAGAAAGGTGGAAGGAGTACATAGAGGATCTATACAAGGGCGATATACTTGAAGGCGATATTATGGAAATGGGAGAGGACGTAGGTGAAGATGAAATGGGAGATATGAGACCGCGTGAAGAGTTTGACAGAGCACTGAAAGACTTAAGTCGAAACAATTCCCCGGGAGTAGACAACATTCCATTAGAACTACTGATAGCTTTGGGAGAGAGAGCTCTGACAAAACTACCACCCGGTGAACAAAGTGTATGAGGCAGGCGAAATATCCTCGGAGTTAAAAAAGAATATAATAATTGCAATCCCAAAGAAAGCAAGTGTTCAAATGGCTCTGAGCACTATGGGACTTAACATCTATGGTCATCAGTCCCCTAGAACTTAGAACTACTTAAACCTAACTAACCTAAGGACAGCACACAACACCCAGCCATCACGAGGCAGAGAAAATCCCTGACCCCGCCGGGAATCGAACCCGGGAACCCGGGCGTGGAAAGCGAGAACGCTACCGCACGACCACGAGATGCGGGCAAAGCAAGTGTTGACAAGTGTGAGAATTACCGAACTATCAGCTTAGTAAGTCACGGTTGCAAAATACTAACACGAATTCTTTACAGACGAATGGAAAAACTGGTAGAAGCCGACCTCGGGGAAGATCTGTTTGGATTCAGTAGAAATGCTGGAACACGTGAGGCAGTACTGACCCTATGAAGTATGTCAGAAGGTAGGTTAAGGAAAGGCAAACCTACGTTTCTAGTATTTGTAGACTTAGAGAAAGCTTTTGACAGTCTTGAGTGGAATACTCTCTTTCGAATTCTGAAGGTGTCAGGCGTCAAATACAGGGAGCGAAAGGCTGTTTATAATTTGTACAGAAACCAGATGGCAGTTATATGAGTCGAGCGGCATGAAAGGGAAGCAGTGGTTGAGATGGGAGAGAGACAGCGTTGTAGCCTAACCCCGATGTTAATCAATCTGTATATTGAGCAAGCATTAAAGGAAACAAGAAAAATTTGAAGTAGCAATTGAAATCCATGGAGAGGAAATAAAAACTCTGAGGTTTGCCGAATACATTGTAATTGAGTTAGAGACAGCAAAGGAGCTTGAAGAGCAGTTGAACGGAATGGACAACATCTTGAAAGGAGGCTATAAGATGAACATCAACAAAAGCAACACGAGGATAATGGAATGTAGTCTAATTAAATCGGGTTACGTTGAGTCATTTAGATTAGGAAATGAGACACTTAAAGTAGTTGATGAGTTTTGATATTTGGGGAGCAAAATAACTGATGATGGTCGAAGTAGAGAGGGTAAAAACTGTAGACTGGCAATGGCAAGGAAAGCGTTTCTGAAGAAGAGAAATTTGTTAGCATCGAGTATAGATTTAAGTGTCGGAAAGTCTTTTCTGAAAGTATTTGTATCGAGTGTAGCCATGTATGGTAGTGAAACATGGACGATAATAGTTTAGACAAGAAGAGAATAGAAGCGTTCGAAATGTGGTGCTACAGAAGAATGCTGATGATTAGATGGGTAGATCACATAACTAATGAGGAGGTATGAATAGAATTGGGGAGAAGAGGAGTGTTGACTAGAAGAAGGGATCGGTTGGTAGGACATGTTCTGAGGCATCAAGGGATCATCAATGTAGTACTGGAGGGCAGCGTGAATGGTAAAAGTCGTAGAGGGAGACCGAGAGATGAATACACGAAGCAGATTCAGAAGGATGTATGTTGCAGTACGTACTTGGAGATGAAGAAACTTGCACAGGATAGAGTAGCATGGAAAGCTGCATCAAACTAGTCCCTGGACTGAAGACCACAACAACAACAACAACAACAAGTAAGACCTGCGGTACCTCGGCGGCGTGAAAAATTTAAGCTATTTAAATGCGGAAATAGACACGGCCATTTGATGTCAGATATTTTGATATCTTCCCGGTGTCGATACCGACAACAGGCAAAAATCGTCGAAATTCTTGTTCCCACGATGCGTTAGCTTCCTATATACGCAATGAGGTTTGTGCTGTACCCTCCGCAGGCGAGTCCTACTGCCACTTGTCCGAATTTTTTTGAGTCCATTACTCCCACTTGTGCGCGTTTCCGATCAGTGTAGTATCGTCGTTAGATGTCAAGTCGAACTCTGGGCTGTGCTGTGCTTGTTACCGGTCTCCGAACATTCACCTGATGCTGCCAGGGCCAACTTCGGCTAGTCGGAGGTAAAACTTACTGTGAGGTCCGTGGTACGTGACTGTACGGATGATTCAGTGCCCAGATGTACAGAACAGCCCGTTTTTGGTATCTCGCTAGCGAATTCATTTAATTAAAACTGTCGACAACGGACCGCGTAAGGCACACACACACGCACCGGTCTGTCTAAACAGCGGTTAGCGTCACTCAGGACTGCATGACCTTTTGCAGCGGCTGAGCTGTTGCGACGTACAGAGGGACGGTCCACTGTGGCAAGCAAACGTCCACCGTCCTAAGCGGCCGTGACGTCACGGCAGTTATTTGCGAACGCCGTTTGTTTTTCAACTTTTGTTTTGTCCCCTGTCCGACGTAACCTGTGAAAGAAAGTAAATTATACTGAGGTCACGAAAGTCACGGGATAGTGGTAGCCACGTAGAGTACACAAATGACGATAATCTCTGATACACAAGACAAAAGAGGGCAGTGCACTGGTGGAGCTGACATTTGTACTCAGGTGATTCATGTGAAAAGGTTTCCGACCTTATATAGCCGCATGACGGGAATTAACAGACTTTGAACGCGGGACGGTAGTTGGAGCTAGCGGCATGTGACATTCCACTTTGGAAATCGTTGGGGAATTCAATATTCCGAGCTGCACAGTGTGAAGAGTGTGCCGAGAACACCAAATTTCGGGCACTACCTCTCACCGCGGATAAAGCAGTGAGCGATGGCCTTACCTTAACGACCGAGAGCAGCGGCATTTGCGTAGAGCTGTCAGTGCTAACAGACAAGCAACACTAGGTGAAGTAAACGCAAAAATCAATATGGAACGTGCTTAGAACGTACCTGTTAAGTCAATGTGGCGAAATTCGGCGTTAATGGGCTGTGACAGCAGACGACCGACGTGAGCGCCTTTGCCAACAGCAGGGCATCGCCTGCAGAGCGTCTCCTGGGCTCGTGACGACATCGGTTGGACGCCAGGCTACTGGAAGACTCTGCCGTGGTCAGATGAGCCTCGATTTAAGTTGGTAAGAGCTCACGGTACGTTTCGAGTGCGACGCAGACCTAACGAAGCCACGGACCCAAGTTGTCAACAAAGCACTGTGCAAGCTGGTGGTGGCTCTGTACTGGCGTTTGCTGTGTTTATATAGTATGGAGTGGGTCCTCTGGCCCAGGTGAGCCGATTGTTGACTGGAAATGGTTATGTTGGGGACCATTTCGAGCCATTCGTGGACTTTATGAAAGGCAATGAACCCTGTGAGTGGGCACAATTTTTCGCGATTTGTTTGATGAACATTATGGACAATTTTGTCGAATAACGTGGCAACCCAGATCGCCTGACATGAATATCATCGAACATATATGGGGCACAACTGAGAAGTCAGTTCGTGCACAAACTCCTGCACCGGCAACAGTTTCGCAATTATGGACGGCTATAGACGCAGAATGGCTCACTGTTTCTCCAGGGAACTTCGAACGACTTGTTGAGTCCATGGTATGTCGAGTTGCTGCACTGCGCCAGGTAAAAGGAGGTCCAGCACAATGTTAGGAATGAGATTTTCACTCTGCAGCGGAGTGTGCGCTGATATGAAACTTCCTGGCAGATTAAAACTGTATGCTGGACTGATACTCGAACTCGGGACCTTTGCCCTTCGCGGGAAAGTAGTCTACCAACTGAACTATCCAAGCACAACTCACGCCCCGTCGTCACGCTTCACTTCCGCCAGTACCTCGCCTCCTATCATCCAAACTTTACAGAAACTCTCCTGCCAGGAAGTTTCACGGTATTAGGAGGTACTCCTTGAGTCTTTCATCTCTGAAGTTAGATAGGAGTGGGTGAAATGCCTATCCCGAAAACGAAACATTTTAAAAAATGGTTCTGAGCACTATGCGACTTAACTTCTGAGGTCATCAGTCGCCTAGAACTTAGAACTAATTAAACGCAACTAACCTAAGGACATCACACACACCCACGCCCGAGGCAGGATTCGAACCTGCGACCGCAGCGGTAGCTCGGTTCCAGACTGTAGCGCCTAGAACCGCACGGCCACTCCGGCCGGCCGAAACATTTTACTAGAACAAAATTGGAAAACAGAGAACTTATTTGAATCGGTTTGAAGTGGATAACAACATCACAGACAGCGCACAGATTCATAACTTGATTATTAATTGACTTACCCCAGATATCAGATCAGAAAGCCAAACTAAGCTGTTATCCCGTACATTGATGATCCAAAACATTATAACAACGGCCGAACGCGAGACTAAATGCACTCTGCACACGTTTCGGGCACTTGAAGCAGTAAGGATAGTCGAGCATACACGCAGCAGAGGCGAAAGATGATTTCTACGACGAAAGATGTCGTCTGTTCGCATGCCACTGTCGCGATCATCCACGGAAAGTGGTTGAATGACGCTGAAAGTGCGAGTAGGCAACAAGCTTGATAGTTTGCGTCTACCTTCAGCCATGTGCCAGTTCAGTTTCTCCAGCATCTCCTTGACGCCCTCCCACAAGACAAACCAACCTGTGACCTTTCGTGTTGCCCTTCTCTGTACACGTTCAGTATCCCATGTTACACCTATCTACTTTGAACCCCACACACAAGCATAGAAATTAAAGAGCCAAAAAGCTGGTACACCTGCCCAATATCGTGGCGGCCCCCGCGAGCACTTGGAAGTCCCACAACACGACGTGGCACGGACTCCACCAATGTCTGAAGTAGTGCTGGAGGGTACTAACACCATGAATCATGCAGAGTTATCCATAAATCAGTAAGAGTACGATGGGGTGCAGATCTCTCCTGAACAGCACGTTGCAAGGCATCCCAGATATGCTCAATAATGTTCATGTCTGGTGAGTTATGTGGCCATCGTAAGTGTATAAACTAAGAAGAGTGTTCCTGGAGCCACTCTGTAGAAATTCTGGACGTGCAGGGTGTAGCATTGTCCTGCTGGAATTACCCAAGTCTGTCGGAAGTCACAATGGACGGGAATGGACGCAGGTGATTAGACAGGACGCGTACGTACGTGTCACCTGTCAGAGTCGTATCTAGACCTATCGGGAGTCGCATATCACTCCAACTGCACACGCCCCACACCATTACAGAGCCTCTACCAGCTTGAAAAATTCCCTATTGTCATTCAGGGTCCATGGACTCATCAGGTTGTCTCCATACCCGTACACGTCCATCCGGTCGAAACAATTTGAGACTCGTTCGACCAGGTAACATGTTTCCAGTCACAACAGTCCAATGTCGGTGTTGACGGGCCCAAGCGATATGTAAAGCTTTGTGTCGTGCAATCATCGGGGTACACAAGTGGGCCTTCGGCTCCGAAAGCCCATAGCGAAGATGTCTCGTTTAATGGTTCGTAAACTGACACTTGATAGCTCACGACTGAAATCTGCAGCAATTTGCGGAAGGTTTGCACTTCTGTCAAGTTGAACGATTCTCTTCAGTCGTCGTTGATCCCGTTCTTGCATCATCATTTTCCGGTCGCAGCGATACCGGAGATTTGACGTTTAACCGGATTTGCGATATGCACAATACATTTGCGAAAGGTCGTATGGTAAAATCACCATTTAATTGCTACCTCGGAGATACTGTGTCCCATCGCTCGTGCGCCAACAGTATTATCACATTCAAACTCACTTAAATCTTGATAACCTGTCATTGGAGCAGCAGTAATAGATCTAAGAACTGCGCCAGACTGTTGTGTTGTATAGGCGTTTCCGACCTCAGCGCCATATTCTGCCTGTTTACATATCTCTGTATTTGAATACAGAGATATGGCTCTTCAGTGTAATTATAAGGGGCAGCCAAACGAAAACGAGACGTGCGGAGAAGAATTGGGCAAATGATAGCAGGAGACTTCAGTGTACTTACATAGATACAGAAGATAAAATATTTTATTTTGCTTATTAAATCGTGACTACAACTTATTTTTACTTTTGTATGCATTTATATTCCTCTATAAAGCATCCGATAAGTGCAATTCAAGTTTTAACGACAAAAAGAAATTTTTATGTGGTGTAATTACAATTTAACAACTTTCGCATTTTTTCCTTCACTTGTAGTGTGAAGCTGTGTGTTTCTGCAAGATTCTAGGTCAACTGGAAGTGCCTCACAGGTTTTGATGAGTGAGTTTTCTAGTATCAAAATACGACGGTTGGAACTTAAGTAGGGGCAACTACTTATTCACAACCGATACAAAAGAGTTACATGTTTGCACCTGTTACTGTCCTTCAAAGTAGTCACCAGCGTTGTGTAGAACCCGTTGCCAGGGATGTGAAAGGCGTACTATACCGTTAGCAGAGCCTGTTGTGTTGATGGTGCGGATGGAGCGGTCTAAAGTAGTTATGGTGATTTTCATGTGCGACTGTGATGCATTGACGGTCTGCCGTGGAGCAATGTAATGCGTTAGGATAACACAACTAACGCATTACATTGCTCCACGGCAGACCGTCAATGCACAGTATTACTGTTCGTTTTTGGAGTGTCACTTGCGACCAGCTTTGCGAAAGAAGGTGCGACCCACCCATCACTTTGCACGACAGTGCGCGGGCGCATACAGCGCAAGCTGTGGCTGCTCTGTTCGGTCGATGAGACTGGGAAGTAGCGTACCATCCACCATACTCTCCGGACTTAAGTCCTTGTGACTTTGATTTGATTCCGAAGATGATGGAACCGCTTCCTAGCAATCGCTTCAGAACTGTTCCAGACATTCGACAGGCAGTAGACCGCTCCATTCGCACCATCAACAGAACAGGCTGTGCTAACGGTATACCACGCCTTCCAGATCGCTGGCAACGGGTTCTACACAAGGCTGGTGACTTCTTTGAAGGACGATGACAGGTGCAAACATGTAACTGTGTTGTTCAAATGGTCAAATGGCTCTGAGCACTATGGGACTTAACTTCTAATGTCATCAGTCTCCTAGAACTTAGAACTACTTAAACCTAACTAACGTAAGGACATCCATGCCCGAGGCAGGATTCGAACCTGCGACCGAAGCGGTCGCGCAGTTCCAGACTGTAGAACCGCTCGGCCACCCCAGCCGGCCTGTAACTCTTTTGTATCGATTGTGAATAAATAGTTGCCACTATTTAACTTCCAGCCCTCGTATGTGACAAATGGCCATATGTTTCAATTGCACTGATTTAGAAGCTAAATTTTTTTAGACTACCAATGCCCAATAGAACTTAGTACGTGACATACATTTCAACCTGACTTCTTGAGAAAATGGGTTGAGAGTCGGGCAGAGAGAGAGACGCAAAACAAAGCGATCCTGCAAGGGTTCTGTTTTTACAGATTGAGTCGCGGAATCCTAAAAATTTACCAAACGATTTATTATTTGAAACGTGCTCGCCATAACTGTGAGACCAGACTGCCATTGCCTTCATGGCGGTCGCCTACGGAACCGTGGCTGTGTGCAGGCGCGCACTTCATCCGAAGCATATCGTCGGCCAAGAATCTCTTCTTCGAGGGCTCCAGAAATATGGAAAGCGGGTGGGGAGAGATCGGGACTGTATGGAAGATGTGTAAGGCCTTCCTAACAAAACATCTGCAGCGTAGGCAAAACAACCTTGGCAACACATCGTCAGCCATAATCCTGCAACATAATGACACCGTCCGTCAACATCGCTGGGCGCGCCGCAACTCTTGCGTAGTGTTACGGACCACTCACTGTGCGTTAACTGTGGTGCTGTGTTGCAGAAAGTGTAAGGAGTGCGCCAGAACTCCACATTACATAAAACAATACATCAGGTCGGCGATGGCAGATCTCACCACACTCAAGGCCTGATTTCATTTATATAGCCAGGAGAGATTTAGATGGCACAACTACTCTTGAACATGGAATTCAAGTTAAAATTCACAAGTATAGCGCAAAAGCGATTGCAGGGTTAGGCTCGTGAATGTTAGTCCGAGTTTGCAATAATCCCATGTTTTGCTTGTCAGTGGAAGAAGCCTCCTTATCCTCCAAATAATAATTATTATTCTCCACATCTTACTGAATGTTAATGTAACTTTGAAATTGAAATAATTTGTTAATCTGGCACTCAGCCATTATTGACACATATGTCATTTGTCATTGTCATTAATAATTCTTGTTCGTGATGATTCCGAAGTTTTAAATAGACTCAATTAATGAAATTCGTTCTCAAAAGTTATTTAATAGTTAAAAGGAGCCAAGCAAACTCTTTTTTATTAAATTCATTCTTTGCAACAATAAACTTTAACCGCTCCTGCTGCTGCATGCTGCTACGAATTGCTGTAAATCACACAGAAAAAGTCATTCATTTAAAGAGGTGAGTGCAAAACTTAAAGCCAAAACAGAGACACTGACACACCACAAAGTGTCATGTATTCTAGTCCAGCAAATTCCATTGCACAAGTCAGATTCTGTATCACTTGTAAATTCTTGTTCAGAAACGCAGTCAGATAGTTTATCCAAATGTTAGTTTTAAGTTTTCCATGTAACGATCTGTTGAGGACTTAAATGACAGTGAAACTCACATTCATACAACCCGCACACAGTGTTATGCAGGTTAGATTCCGTTTACTGATAGCTCAGGTTGCTCGTCGGGTCCAGTGGCACAGTCGAGCATAGGCATATTGGCTGTAGCTACGTTACACATTCTGTTGCAAATACGTTACAAAAGTCAGTGAGCTACTTGTCGACGGACGCCATCATTCTGTTGCAGGATGATGATGTCCGGCCACACGTCGGCTAGGCTGTTCGGACTACGGTGCAGAACTTTCGCTGTGAAGCCCTCACACTTCCTCCATACACTCCCGAATCCAAGTTTTCTCGTTCCCGCCTGACTGTCATACTATTTGCACTGGATTCTGATGCAGTTTGGAATTCCTGTGTGACGGTCTGGATAGATGTCTGCCTCTTCAACTGTCGACGTTCTCTTTCAGTCAACAGAAGAGGTCGGCCTGTACGATTTTGTGCGTTCACGTTTCCATTTCACTATCACATCGGAAACAGCGGAGCTAGGGATGTGGAAATCTCACCTACAGACGTATGACACAAGTGACACCCAATCACCTGACGACGTTGGTGAGTTTCGCGCAGCAGCCCATTCTGCTCCCTCACGATGTATAATGATTACTGAGGTCGCTGATATGGAATACATGGCAGTAGGTGGCAGCACAATGCACCTAATATGAAGAACGTATGTTGTTGGGGGTGTCCGGATACTTTTAATCACATAGTATATAAATCACAGTGGTACAGTACTCTGAGTTCTACTTATGCGGAAGAAGAACCACCTTCTATCCACATTACAAAGAGTGGATTAGGTTTTCAGGTTCAACCACTATTACAAACACTCAGTAACTATCTAGCCATATGCACCTGGTCAGACACATACTAAATGATGTCCAGCCCAACTACACAAAACATAATAGTGGAAAACCTGACCTTCTAGAATAACTAGTAATCATATCTCCCAGACAAAAATGTTCACAAAACATCACAGCCACAGTTTTTCAGCAATTTCGAAGAGTTATTGTGGTGTCACCGCCAGACACCACACTTGCTAGGTGGTAGCCTTTCAATCGGCCGCGGTCCGCTAGTATACGTCGGACCCGCGTGTCGCCACTATCAGTGATTGAAGACCGAGAGCCGCCACACGGCAGGTCTAGAGACACGTCCTAGCACTCGCCCCAGTTGTACAGACGACTTTGCTAGCGATGCTATACTGACAAACTACGCTCTCATTTGCCGAGACGATAGTTAGCATAGCCTTCAGCTACGTGATTTGCTACGACCTAGCAAGGCGCCATTACCACTTTATATTGAGATTGTTATTAATGTACCGTCAAGAGCGATGTACACCAATTATGGATTAAAGTTAAGTATTCCAGCAGCAATGTACCTTATTGGCTATATTAATTACATTGTCCTGTTCCAGACCTCACGCCAGTCTGCGTGAGCGTAAACGCGTGCCTTTCGGCTTCCTCCAAACTCCGTAATTGGCTCCTGCCAATTCACAAAAGTTATTTTCCGATAAGGAAGCAAGAATTTAATTTTTGTAATATTTTTTATAAGGTCACATCTGAGAAATAATTTGTGTTTCTAATGATATGTGTATATAAATAATAATACAACATCTTTCTGTCATCTTAGAAACAGTGACATCAGTGTAAATATGAAAATGCAAAACTTTTACATTTGGATATTCCTTGAGTTATCTGAACTTTGTTTACAAATGTGCAGTGTGACGAAAAGTGTTTATATATATATATATATATATGTGTGTGTGTGTGTGTGTGTGCGCGCGCGCGACATACTGTGCCTAAACTCTACACAACCGAAGCTGGAAACAGTGCGGAATTCTCTTTTTTATCTTAGTTTTGTAAAAACTGAAGTCACAGTATGCCACCTTATAATACACCTATGTAGACTTTAACGGGGCCAGTAACAACCTCTTTCGAAAAAATGATGTAGACTGAACAAGTATCTGAAGATGAGCCCCAAGGATCGACATGCATCGTGTACTGGAATGAAAATGACGATTTGCGACTGGTGGCGATTTGTTTTCTTTTCTTATGGAAGCGATACAGTAATAGCAACAACAATTACGATAAAGGACAGAATTAAAATGAATACAACATAGTAAGGATAGGGTGGAAAAGTTGTAATAGCTGTCTTTTCGCAAGAGTGGTAACACAGAAAGGAATGGTATCCTGAAAACATGTATAATATGTACTATGAAAAAAATATATATAAAACACAAGTAACAGGCTGCAGGAAATGTAGCGACGCCAGAAAGGATGCATATCTCCCAGGGCAACAGGTAGCAGTACGGCGTAAAATGAAATCTGCCTGGTCTATTCGGCGACTGAAGCTATCAAATAAATGTAACATTGTGAGTATTCTATCGGAAATGTCGCAGAGGCGAAAGGGATGCCTGTCTGTCAGGGGCAGGCGGTAGCTGTACTAGATATGGAAAAAACCGACAGGATAAAACAGACACCGGTATATTAGTTCTGAGTAACCGACATTTTTTGGTACTTGTTTGGTCTCAGTCTTAACAGATGTTTTTTTTTAATTTTTTACTAATAACCGAGTACAAGAACCGAAATATCAATTATCTGTAGCAGCAATTTTTCGGTTTTAAATAAAAACCGTTTTTAAAAAAGGAGTAATTTCTTTATTCGGTAAGATTTGCATTGGTTGGAAATATTGAATTGTTATAGAAAATGGGAAAAGCGATCTGTACTGTTTTACTAACAATGCCGACAGATACACCGGCCGGGGTGGCCGAGCGGTTCTAGGCTCTACAGTCTGGAACCGCGCGACCGCTACGGTCGCAGGTTCGAATCCTGCCTCGGGCATGGGTGTGTGTGATGTCCTTAGGTTAGTTAGGTTTAAGTAGTTGTAAGTTCTAGGGGAGTGATGACCTCAGAAGTTAAGTCCCATAGTGCTCAGAGCCATTTGAACCACTTTGAACCGACAGATACGAGCAGCAGACGCGTGTCACAAAAACTGATACAACATTGCTGAAGCAGTGGCGCCCCTGTTATCGTGTATCGTTTGTTAACGTTCAGTGTGGAAGACCTGCCCCCACCTGGTCTGTACAGTTGTTTCTTGCTGTCGTCGACGGACATTTACTTTGAGAGATTAAAGATTTGTTTCCCATTTCTATGAAATAATAAAAGATACAAGAAATTATGGTGACAGTAATAAATTAAAAACTTAACAATTATTCATTCTGGGTAGATAATAAAAATAAAAAGTACCTGATCTGCTACCTGTGTCTACGTAATATGCCTTTATCTGCTTGCAGCCCTTGCAAACGGACAAAGTAACACAAGAAAGAGTTCTTCAGTCTCAGTTTTTGCTCTCTGGCACTGACTGTTCATAATGCCCTAATAGTGGTATTATCCCCGATTACAATACGACTTTCGAACAGCGTTCCAAAAATTTAGAGTCAAAACTAGAATTGTGGGTTTTTTTTTTTTTTTTAGTATTCAACTACTTATCACTTTTCTCTAAAAGCAGCGGACGGTGGACGGCCTGAGTTCTATTTTACTTGCTTGTTTCATTTAGTGCACTATTCCGATCTATATATCTTGTAACTGAGAGGGGGAAATAATCTTTCTTCGTTTAGTACATAAAGTAATAGGAATAAAATCCGGAAATCTGTTATTTGAGAAACCAGTTATTTTGAGCGGTTTTAACGGTCAGGTTAAACTAGCGTGAAAAAAAAACTAACATAACCGAAACCGTTTGTTCAAAGATAGGCGCCACCCCTAAGAAATACCGTGTAACTGGAAAAACTGCCCAGTTTATGGCTGACAAACTGCGCAGGTCCACAAATCTACACCTTGAAATTTTTTTCTTAACCATTTTAAATGTTCTAATGTTTTTTTAGGTGTTAAGTTCTGAAATGGTAAGGGTTTGTCTTTGTGATGTAAGATATTTCACGAAGTAATGATGAAATTGCACATAATTCGTACAAAGCACACGCATTAAAAATTATTAATAAAACATAATAATGAGGCAGTTCTAACGGTATAATGAAGTGCTGAGTTCGTCAGGACTGACAGAAAGTCTTACTGTCCCTTCGATTTCGCCTCAAACCTCCGCTGTTTTTTCCTTCAGTGCACTGACTGAGGACACCACTTGAGCAGCTTCCGGCAGTGGCCAGCTGTGACGCTGACAGCCCGTCAGTCCTCGGACGCCCGTTCCATCTATTTTAAGTCTTGGGCGAACATTTCTCCACGTTCCTCACTCGCAGTACCTATATTTTCATGAAGGCAGCTAACGTGGGAGTACAGCAAGGGCAGCTTTAAGCTCATCGAGGCATCAAATACTTTAAAGCTATCCGCAATGTATCTTATTAATTCTCGTAATCAAGGTCTATGCAGTTGCTGTGAATGTTGTTGAAAACTTTTTTAAAGAATATCTAAGATGATCTTTAGATTGTATTCATTTTGCCTTCAGATGTTTGGTCTTTTGGTAGCTTGAGAATATTGGGGTTGTCGAAAATTCTGTTTTGTCTTTCGTTAGTTTCCGAATGTTAGGGTTGACAAAATTCTCTTCTTTTGGTGTATCTTGTGATAGCAGCGGTAACTTACTTCCCACTTACTTGAAAGTTTCACCCTCTTCTGGCATGGGTTTCATAAATTGTTTCATAATGCTAAGTTTTATGCGAAGGGGAGAAGGGTTTCTTTCCACCAATGGATCGAATAGTAAGCATTTCCCTACGACTTCTGACATTATAATTGGCTAATTATTTTACACCAGTGTTCGTTTTTTGGATGATTGTACCGTTTGGACAGGAATGATTACAACTTGAGCACACCCAATGTTTCGCCCCATGACTTGCACTTGGTCAAAGCCTGAGGCTGGGTGCTGCTGATTTTTGAGTACAGGTTTGTCACAGATGTATCAGAAGTGGTCAAAAAAATTAATATAACCACTGGAGTCATGATATCAGCAAAAGCAGACACCAGCCGATTTACGACTCGTTGTTTAAGTTTGCGTCAAAAACGGTATGTAAAGCATGCAGGTCTCAACATGAAAATATCACCGAAATAGGTAGGCGGCTGTATAATAGACAATTAAACATAATTTTGTAGCAGGTTATATTGAAAATGTTCACAAAACAAAACTGATTAAACACCTACATTTTGCGCAGCTGACATAAATTCTAAATTTGAGTGAAAACAGCATGTCATTGGACATTCTATGTAACTCACCTGAAATCAGGATAGGAAACAATTTACACAGCAGAGAAACAATTTACACTTAAAAAAAGAATTTCATTATTAGTCAGTGCTATGAAATAAATGTATGAAACACAGTGCAGCAACGCCAAAAGGGGTGGCTATATCCCAGGAGCAGCCAGTACCGGCACCTGATAACGTGAAAACTGCCTAGCCTATGGGCGACTAAAACTAGCAAATCGTTACCGCACAGTGAGTAGGTTACTGGAATTGCAGCGACGCCAAAAAGGATGCCTATGCCCAGGGGCAGCCATAGCAGGACAGCGGGCAGTGCCTGCGCGGTGCGATGTCGGAAATGCAGCAACGGCAGAAGGGATGCCTATCCCCCAGGGGCAGCAGGTAGCAGTGGCTACTCACCCTCGGCTGCGGCGCAGAGGAAGGCGACGGCGAGCGCGGCGGCCGCCAGCGCGCCCAGAGGTCCGCTATGGCTGCGGCGGCTCATCGTGGCGGTCAGAGCAGAGCAGAGCAGGCGACACAGGTGCGCTGCCCGACGCCCGCGCGCTTATATAGCCCGCGGCGAGGGCGGCCGACCGCCCAGGCGCGGCGCGGGTGGCGTCAAAGCCGGCAGAGCAGGGCGCGGGCAGGTGCGCGCGCCGGCCCGGGGGAGGGGCCACGGCCGGAGCCAGACAGCCACAGGTGGTCGGCACGTGTTGCGCGGGCGGCCGCAGCGGGCGCTGTAGAACAACGAACCACTCGGGGGAAGTAGCACCGGACCTCCTAACGTTGCGGTGACAGAGGTCGCCCGATAACATCGGCCGACGCCTCTGCCACGGTGAGTCCGATCTCCTTCGTTAGTGTTTGGTTGGGTCGAGGAGGTTAGGTTAGAATCTATTGTGTGTATGAAGTAGGTTAGATTTTAACCTCAAAGTGTGGGATAGATACCACAATGGCTCTGTGTTCGCGGACGAGTGCTACAATCGGCCTCTGCTAAAAATATATAATGACGACGGCTTGTAAAAGAGTTACATCTGTCCTGAAAAGAACATTACAAGTACTCTTGTCATCAGTTACTGGAAATACCAGACGATTTTTACGAATACGACGAAGGTAGAAACGCCATGTCAAAAAAGTCAAAAAACGCTACCACTTCGTGACACCGCTTTCCTTCTTCCACCACCGACTATTATCTTTGAATTTAGCATACAGTGTATTAAATTTTTCATGTTTATACGTGTGTATTACGAAAATATGTACTTAGTTTCAATGATACACCGCATTAAGGATCTCCCGAAATCACGTTGTTCAGAGTATGGTTTACTACGCTACAGCAGTCTTAAGTCTGACGTCGGTGTGTAAGGGTTTTGCCAGTGAGGTTATGACCACATAATGGTTAAGTTACGCGGTGAAAGTAGATTATGTTTCTATTATATAAAGCGTGGATAAAGTTAGTGTTTGTGTAATCAGTATTATGTAATTAATGAAATGTAGATGGCTTCACAGCAGCCTCACTTTATTCTAAAAGTGGTCAATATCAGTCCAATAATCAGCGTCTAGTAATGCAAACTTAATGCTCTTTAAAAACATGCCCAATGGATTTGAGAAAGGAAGTAGCAAGGTTTATGTCAGCAATATTATTTCAGGCTGAATGTAGCTTTCACTAAACGAAATCAACAATATTCCCGTGTCTTCTATATTTCAATTCTTTTACCATGGCGGCTCGCGCATGCCCGCCCACACGCAGGAGATTCCTGCATTGCCATTTGCAAACGACGCACGCGCCGAGAGAAGCAGCGCAGTATAGTTCGCAAACTTACGTTTAGGGAGGGGCGCGCAGTTTATGAAGTAAAGCCACCACGGCCGCATTAACCCTTTCGCTCCCCGCATTCCGCGCTGTGCGCGATTTTGTCATCACTGCACTGCTCGCCTGTGCAGACACATGGTGTTCAAAATGCTTTGACACTTTCACAAAAACTATTTGGCCCAAAAATTTGATTTTTACACATCTTCTTGATTGATACTTCCCCCCCCCCCCCTTAAATGACTTATTTTGTTTCGATGTTCAACGCAGTTATTGTGCAGCATTAAATGTAGTAACCCACTGCACGAAATTTTGAAGAGTTTGCAGAGGTAAAAGTCCATAGCGTATACTTTCCGTATGGTCGATTTTACTTGCCACTATGTTGAGAATGAAATGTGGGCAAGATACCTAAATTTCATATAAAATTTACTATATAACAATATCTCATTTAATTTAAGTACCAGACAGGTGCCGTATGTAATATATATTCCGTCTTTCGCGTCTGTAATAAAAGTTTTATTTACACAGGCGCATTTGGCTTCATTTTAAAGCACTTCAATCAATCAAAAGGAAGTAGACAAAATACATCAAACAAAACTGTGGACTTACAAAAACATTGTTTATAACTGCTGTGAAAAGAAATATTGGAGGACAAAATTAGAAAAACCTAAATCGTAATATCATTATAATGAAGAGACAAAGCACTAGAAATTTCAAAAAATTACTTTCAAACGAATAAAACTCGTGAAGTAAGACATTTCCATGTTGTTGTTGTGGTCTTCAGTCCTGAGACTGGTTTGATGCAGCTCTCCATGCTACTCTATCCTGTGCAAGCTTCTTCATCTCCCAGTAACTACTGCAACCTACATCCTTCTGAATCTGCTTAGTGTATTCATCTCTTGGTCTCCCTCTACGATTTTTACCCTCCACGCTGCCCTCCAATACTAAATTGGTGATCTCTTGATGCCTCAGAACATGTCCTACCAACCGATCCCTTCTTCTAGTCAAGTTGTGCCACAGATTTCTCTTCTCCGCAATCCTATTCAATACCTCCTCATTAGTTATGTGATCTACCCATCTAATCTTCAGCATTCTTCTGTAGCACCACATTTCAAAAGCTTCTATTCTCTTCTTGTCCAAACTATTTATCGTCCATGTTTCACTTCCATACATGGCTACACTTCCATATTGTTTTTAAATAAAGAAAATATTACGCACCGAACAACGGGTGAACCCTGAACCTGCCGCTTAGCAGCTAAACACCTTAACCATTACGCTAACGCAGCTCGCCGTATAACAAAAGTCCTGGAGTACTCTAAAATATCACGCAAAATACCGACAAACACTGTTGGTATGACTACGAATTGCTCACGTTTCATCGAAGTACAATAGGAAATAAACAATTACCGCTGTTCTTTATTGCGAAAAAGCGGTTTGTGAGATTGATACAAACACCTTTCCTTGCTATCGTCTGAATTAGGAGGCTTATTGCTTGCTTGGTGTAATTAATTAATAGAATATGAAGCAATTGGTATAAAGAATGCTTTTTCCAAGCTTTCTATAAAAGAAAGTCTGCTGTCAAGACTTGCTTTTGTCCAAATACTTTATTTATGACTGAACATTTCTAAAACTGAAGACACTCGTCCGTGATCTGCACTGCAGTCGAGCTCTGGCAACGTCGTTCTCTGTTCATTGGCTGACTGTGTTTTGTGACGTCAGATGTGCAGAAGGAACCTAAACTCGACCGCCGTCGTAAATGACGCGCACTTTAAAGCACTTGCATAAAGCATAGTTCCAATATTCGGTATGGAATAAATTTAAAATTTCTCGTGGTACCTAGGTACAAGAGTGAAGATATTAACTTCTACATTAGTCTTTGGGACACTATAAACGGCTTCCAACAGAAACTATAAAATTACACTTTTCAGAAAGTGGTATAGATCTAAATATTGGAAAGGTGTATTCGCCAGATGTCAAATATCGAAGTTTCAACTCTAGTTTTATTTGAGCCGGAACTGCATCTGTAATGTATTAGATTTTTTAATAGAGGTCGAATCACACATTTGCGACTACTCGAGACTACCTTTCGTTACCCTAAAGTGTTTCAAGTCTCAGTCCTCAGCTTCAGATACTCGTACTCGAGATGATTAATGGTGACCGGAACACAAGCTTACAAGCATTGTGTTTTGTTGGATTTATTTGAAGTTGTGCAGACATGCGCCGATTAACCTTCAATGACTGTCATTCAGAATACGCGTTAAAGAAAAAGAATGTTTAGAGTAAGACACTCTGAACACCTAAAGCACTGAGAAGTGGACAGATGTGCACTACTTTCGCAACCAATGTGACGTAACGTGATCACCGTCCTACTAGCATAAACAGGCCAGTAAACAAGAATAATAACTTATAGTAAACTAATGTCCACTATCAAAACCCTGAAAAGATCCACTACACTCATTGTAAACAAAAGGTAAGCCATTCTTATCACCTGAACAAATTATTTTTTCAGGTTATAATTTACACCTAAAATTTCCAATGAATATTTTGCCTACTTGTGGTTTCCAACAAACCTGCCATTGCATCCCATAGATTCCGAACTATATTCCGATTATGATACTATTATCCTCAAAATGCCACAATCTCACTCTTTCTTGGATTAAAGTTACCAGTTTTTCACAGTCCATATTTCTTGCGTGGGTCGATTTGACCGAAGAAAAGAAACACATTTGAATTTCACCGATTGTCGTCCGAAGTCTACATGTTCGGACGACAAGAGCGGCTGCAGTGTGGACGCACTCACGCTGGTACACTGATTTGAATCCGACAGCGGTGGCGCCGTGGCCGCAGCCCAGCGCGTCAGCCCTTTCACTGCTACGGACGTGAGCGCTCTCTGCAGTCCTCGCTGAGGCGGCGACTTTTGTTGTGGCTAAACTGCTCACCTATTTCTCGGTCTACATCAAAGTGGAGGAGCCAAGGTTACTACTGTGGTCATAGTACAGTATCTTGTCAGTTACTGTACTTAATACATTATGTGCTAGATTTTACTGTACCACATACCGATAACCAGGAAGCGAAATTAAGTTAAGAAGCAGTGTTATCAGAGACCGGTTCAAGTTGAACACACTTTGAAAGAGAAGACACTGGAAATAAACACTACTTTCTATTTCCGAAGCAGCTAAGACATTTTTGAGACATTACAAAAACTCGGTTCATTTGCAGGTATCCCATGTTCCGTGACAGAAGACCTTCTTCCGTTTCACTGTACAAGATGATGGACTTCCGCCGGCCGGAGTGGCCGATCGGTTCTAAGTGCAACAGTCTGGAACCGCGCGACCGCTACGGTCGCTGGTTCGAATCCTGCATAGGGCATAGATGTGTGTGATGTCCTTAGGTTAGTTAGGTTTAAGTAGTTCTAAGTTCTAGGAGACTGATGACCTCAGAACTTAAGTCCCATAGTGCTCAGAGCCATTTGAACCATTTTTGATGCACTGCCGACGAATTATATCTTAACCGTACACACGTTATAGAGCTAGCTTTAGACAGTAATAAATTCCATAACTGAATAGTTAAGTCTTTTCTAAATACAGTAAAACCCCAGTTAAGAGAACCGAACTCTGGTGAACCGAAACCAGGTTATCCTAACCACTTTCGAAAATCGCAAATAAAAAAAAATAACTTGTGCTCAATGAAAATGATTCAAAGCGTGTGTGAGTGTGTGTGCTTTGTTGCGGTTTACGTCGAGAGATAAGGGTATGACCTTAAGTTGCTTCCCAGCCCAACGACTGACCGGTCTAAACAAAGCTACGCTGGCACAACGTAACATGCAAGTGGTTGATTCCTTCCGTTGCGCGCGTATTTTTGTGCTATGACGACTAAGCCATGTTGTGATCACTTTCGCTGATAAATTATCTAGTAACAGTTGAGCTGAAAAATAAAGTTTATTGAAAACTGTTGGGGCTAATTACGGAGTTGATGTTTCTACCGTTTCAGAACAGGCGTGGTCGAAATCCAAATTACTAAACCAAGCCGCGAAAAATCCTCATAGAATACCACTGAAAAAGTCCAACTAAGAAATAATAAGCCAAGCACTTTTCCTTTGGGTTACCCAACAATGCGAAAAATATATGCGTGTGACTGGCCCGATACTGCAAGAAGAAACTGGTAGTTGAGTTGATAGTTGACGAAGGAAAATATTTTTCTCCTAGTTCTGGGTGGTCAAGCAGATTTAAAAAGACATATTGCATTCGGTAATTACGCATTATAATTACAACACAAAGTGCTGTAGTATGAATACGGCGATCTCTAGACAGCGTCCCTCCATGACATCCTAAAATCCGTCACTATACTAAAGTACCGAACACTAGAACCATCACGTGTTTCTACTTACAATATCATCCAAGTACAACGCTCACCCACGTAATTTACGCACAACAAGGAAAGTTTAATCTCTCGCTAGCCTTACTGGCATTGCAGTTTTAATGACGAGCGGAGTATGTGTGTGTTGGAAGTCGTTATTTTTCCAGGAGCGCGAGGGGTGTCCAGAGTAAACGCGACCACACTTATCGGAGCACACCAGACCGGGCTGATAACTGCGCTATACAAGCCTTCCGGCTTTGGCAAAGTGCGCGTTTCCCGCTAATCTCTACACTTTACGGGGGGATTTCCGGGCGCGCTCCCTTCCTGGAACACTCAAAAGGAGGAGCAACCGAGAGAAAGGTGACCGATGGACGATTCTTGAACAGTCGAGTGGGTCGCTCACTCGTACGCAACGAATTGCTGCCGCACACTTCGCTGCAGGGAATTCGAACGAAACTCAAACCATCCGGCTGGTACAATGAACGTGAAATTTTCAACTTAGCGTAGCTTGATCAACCCTCAGAGACGTAAAGTTGCATGAAAATTAGTATATACAGTGACGGGTGTAAGTAGGCTGTTTATGTTTTCTTATTCGCAACGTTACGTAGCACTCTGTATGAAAATCACTGGCTGTGCTGTGTGCAGTCTGTGGCTAGTTTGCATTGTTGTCTGCCATTGTAGTGTTGGGCAGCTGGATGTGAACAGCGCGTAGCGATGCGCAGTTGGAGGTGAGCCGCCAGCAGTGGTGGATGTGGGGAGAGAGATGGCGGAGTTTTGAAATTTGTTATACTGGATATTATGAAGTGCTATACATATTATGACTATTAAGGTAAATATATTCTCTGTTCTGTATTAAAATCTTTCATTTGCTAACTATCCCTATCAGTAGTTAGTGCCTTCTGTAGTTTAAATCTTTTATTTAGCTGGCAGTAGTGGCGCTTGCTGTATTGCAGTAGTTCGAGTAACCAAGATTTTTGTGAGGTAAGTGATTTGTGAAACGCATAGGTTAATGTTAGTCAGGGCCATTTTTGTGTAGGGATTTTTGAAAGTCAGATTGCGTTGCGCTAAAAACATTGTGTGTCAGGTTAAGCACAGTCTTGTATAAATTTTTCTAAGGGGACGTTTCACGGGAAGAAAATCGCAACAGCGAGGAGTTGTGCGACACGAATGAAAGTTGGTAGGCGTCTTTCTACATCTGAAAGACGATGTGTAAGCGTGTTGTCACATCGCTGGCTTAGTTGTGGAGTATCTTTGCGGGCAGCCGCGTCAGTAGAGAGTCGAGCGCGGGACACGAAACTGTTATGTTGTGTGGTGCGTAGCTCTGCATGTAGAAGCATTGTTAGTATTCAGGTTGAAGTGTTGCTACAAGTGCTATTACAGTAAAATGATGACGTATGGAAATGGTTCAGAGGAAAGTGCGTCAAGAAGTAATTGAAACTGAGCAGTGGCGTTAATAACGTATTTATGTGTCCTCTCGTTGCGTGTCGCATAGCATCGATCATCCGCGCCGTGTTCGGTCTCCAAGAATGAACAAATGTGAATCAGTAATACTATTTACCACAAAATAGTGCAATCAAGTGCCAGTGATTTGTAGCGAGCGTGAGAACGTGCGTTCGATCATCGCGTTGCGCATCGTCAACAAACAGCCGCGCCGCGACGGTTACGCGCACGCTCGTACAACTGAGAACTGAGAACTGAAAAATTAACCTTACGAACAGTGTTATATCATTACTGGTGACAAGGAGGACTATTACCAGATATCTGTATGTGTGACGAGCGTAAGAACTTTCGTTCGGTCATTCGGCTTCCGCATCATCAATAATCACCCGCGTCGTGTCGGTTACGCGTACGCTCGTCTGAATTATATTTTGGACTGTTAATCATCAAGACTGTTAATTGGTATAAACATGCACGGTTCAGAGAAACCGGTGGTTTCCATATCGTCTCAGGATATACACTCCTGGAAATTGAAATAAGAACACCGTGAATTCATTGTCCCAGGAAGGGGAAACTTTATTGACACATTCCTGGGGTCAGATACATCACATGATCACACTGACAGAACCACAGGCACATAGACACAAGCAACAGAGCATGCACAATGTCGGCACTAGTACAGTGTATATCCACCTTTCGCAGCAATGCAGGCTGCTATTCTCCCATGGAGACGATCGTAGAGATGCTGGATGTAGTCCTGTGGAACGGCTTGCCATGCCATTTCCACCTGGCGCCTCAGTTGGACCAGCGTTCGTGCTGGACGTGCAGACCGCGTGAGACGACGCTTCATCCAGTCCCAAACATGCTCAATGGGGGACAGATCCGGAGATCTTGCTGGCCAGGGTAGTTGACTTAAACCTTCTAGAGCACGTTGGGTGGCACGGGATACATGCGGACGTGCATTGTCCTGTTGGAACAGCAAGTTCCCTTGCCGGTCTAGGAATGGTAGAACGATGGGTTCGATGACGGTTTGGATGTACCGTGCACTATTCAGTGTCCCCTCGACGATCACCAGTGGTGTACGGCCAGTGTAGGAGATCGCTCCCCACACCATGATGCCGGGTGTTGGCCCTGTGTGCCTCGGTCGTATGCAGTCCTGATTGTGGCGCTCACCTGCACGGCGCCAAACACGCATACGACCATCATTGGCACCAAGGCAGAAGCGACTCTCATCGCTGAAGACGACACGTCTCCATTCGTCCCTCCATTCACGCCTGTCGCGACACCACTGGAGGCGGGCTGCACGATGTTGGGGCGTGAGCGGAAGACGGCCTAACGGTGTGCGGGACCGTAGCCCAGCTTCATGGAGACGGTTGCGAATGGTCCTCGCCGATACCCCAGGAGCAACACTGTCCCTAATTTGCTGGGAAGTGGCGGTGCGGTCCCCTACGGCACTGCGTAGGATCCTACGGTCTTGGCGTGCATCCGTGCGTCGCTGCGGTCCGGTCCCAGGTCGACGGGCACGTGCACCTTCCGCCGACCACTGGCGACAACATCGATGTACTGTGGAGACCTCACGCCCCACGTGTTGAGCAATTCGGCGGTACGTCCACCCGGCGTCCCGCATGCCCACTATACGCCCTCGCTCAAAGTCCGTCAACTGCACATACGGTTCACGTCGACGCTGTCGCGGCATGCTACCAGTGTTAAAGACTGCGATGGAGCTCCGTATGCCACGGCAAACTGGCTGACACTGACGGCGGCGGTGCACAAATGCTGCGCAGCTTGCGCCATTCGACGGCCAACACCGCGGTTCCTGGTGTGTCCGCTGTGCCGTGCGTGTGATCATTGCTTGTACAGCCCTCTCGCAGTGTCCGGAGCAAGTATGGTGGGTCTGACACACCGGTGTCAATGTGTTCTTTTTTCCATTTCTAGGAGTGTAGATGCTCATACCAGACATAGGACAGTGTTGTGTTTAAGCGTTGAGTGGCTCCCCTTATTCGCTTGCGTATTTCGATAAATAATTTCAGGCAAGTCAGCAGTAGCGTGGAGCAGAAAAGTACGACCGGCGTGGGATTACCAGGTACGTGGTGTGGACAGGGCGCACGGTCAAGAAAAGCAACGGTCACCCATTAGCACTCCCGGGCGTGTTACAGATGTCTATTCAACTTTCGCAGCAGTCGCATGGTTGTAGCGCCACTATGAAGAAGCAAAATTGTTTTAAATACACGCTGTAATGATCGTGAGCGTTAGCTTGGACGTGGTTAGTTGAAGTTAGTCAAGAATGCCTTTATGGCGACAAAGACGGCATTATCAGGCCCTCACTGAGCTTGAACGCGGTCGTGTAATAGGACTAGGTGAAGCTGGATGTTACTTCTGCGATACTGCAGAAAGACTTGGCAAGAATGTAAGCACTGTGCTTGACTGCTGGCAGTGGTGGTCACGAAAATGCATGGTCGTAAGAAGATCGGTTCTTCGAGCGGCAAAGTGCCACTACTCTCGTGTCTGGCGCATCGTACCGCATCTGAGCAGCAGTTGGCTCCCCTGTGACGCCATCAACTGTTGCAAATCTTTTAACTTCAAGGACAGCTCCGAGCCAGACCGCCCGGCAGCGTGCAACCCACTGATCGCGAACCACCGCCGTTGGCGACTACAGTGGTGTCAAGCGAGAGTTCACTGGAGGGCGCGGTGGAGGCCTGTTCTGTTCTCTGCTGAAAGCTGGTCCTGCCTCGGTGCCAGTGATGGCCGTCTGTCGGTTAAGAGGAGGTCAGTTCAGGGCCTGCAACCAGCCTGTCCGCATGCTGGACTTGCTGGACCTACACCTGGAGGAATAGTCTGGGGTGCGATTTCATACGACAGAGGAATCACTCTCGTGGTCATCCCACGCACCGCGACTGCAAATTCGTACGTCAGTCTGCTGATTCGACCTGGTGTGCTGCCATTCGTGAAAAGCATTCAGCGAGTGTTTTCCAACAGGATAACGCTCGCCCACATACCGCTGCTATAACCCAACATACTCTACAGGGTGTCTACATGCTGCCTTGGCTTGCTCGATCGCCAGATCTGTCTAGGCGAGCACAAATGTGGCGTCATTGGGCGACAACTCCAGCATCATCCACAACCAACATTAACCGTTCGTGTACTGACTGACCAACTGCAACAGGCATGGAACTCAACGCCACAAACTGACATCAGGCACCTGCACAACACATTCCACACACGTGTGACGCTTGCATTCAATGTTCTGGCGCTCTCACCGGTTATCAATATTTCACATTTACAATGACTTATCGTTATTACGTTAACCTGTGATCTTGGAATGCTAATGATATATATATGTTATGTATACAAACGTATTCCCGGTATTCCCGAAATTTCATTACTTCACATTAACAATTTTTTGCTGCTGCCACTTTCTCCAGCAGTGTACAACTTCTGAGAATTCACGCGTACCCTCGGACTTCCAGAAGAATGTCACCAACGGACACCCAAATACATCCAGGACAGAAAAATGGGACACTGTAGCACAATCAGGTTGTTAACTCTTAAATCCAAGTTGCTGACAGGAATATAGGGATCAATGGATTAGAAATTGGAGCATTTGTCAGATAAGTATCGATTTGGGTTTAAGAAATTTAAAGCAACCAGAGAGGCACTTCTGACGTTGCGGTTGGTAACGGAAGCAAAACAGAAGGAAAATACCAGAAACTTACGAACGGGTTTTCGTCGTTGAAAGAAGCTCCCGATGGCTTTAAATGGCGCAAGATGTCTGAAATTCGCAGAAAAATTCGTATAAGCTGTAGAGAAAGAAGGATAATTTACAATATGTACACCAATAAAGAAAGAATAAGAAGACAAAGCTAGAAGTGGTAGGACTGAAAAGGGTATAATGCAAGAATGCAAAGTTCCTCCCTCGCTGTTCAACCTGTACGCCGGAGCGCCAATGAAGTAAATAATAGAAAGGTTCAAGAATGGTATTCAAACTCAGAGTGAAACGGAATGGAATAAACAGTCTAATGAGTACAGAATATGGATTGAGAGTAAACGAAAGAAATGAGAAATAGCAGAAATGAGAACAGCGAGAAATTTAATATCTGAATCACGAAGTAGTTGAAGTTAGCGACCTCTGCTACCGAGGCAGCAAAATAACACTTTACGGATGGAGTAAAACTAAACTAAACTCCATCCGAATAGGCCATGAAGGCCCAAAGGTACCGACCGGCCGCCATGTCATCCTTAGCCGATATGCGTCACTGCATGCGGATATGGAGCGGGATGTGGTCAGCGCACCGCTCTCCCGGCCGTATGTCAGTTTACGAGACAGGAGCCGCTACTACTCAATCGAGTAGCTTCTCAGTTTGCCTCACAAGGGCGGAGTGCACCCCACTTGCCAACAGCGCTTACCGTACCGGATGGTCACCCATGCAAGTGCTAGCCCAAATGGTTCAAATGGCTCTGAGCACTATGGGACATAACTTCTGAGGTCATCAGTCCCTTAGAACTACTTGAACCTAACTAACCTAAGGACATCACACACATCCATGCTCGAGGCAGGATTCGAACCTGCGACCATAGCGGTCGCGCGGTTCCAGACTGAAGCGCCTAGAACCGCTCGGCCACCCCGGCCGGCGGTGCTAGCCCAATCTGGCAGAGCTTAACTACGGTGATCTGACGGGAACCGGTGTTATCGGTCCGGCAAGGCAGTTGGCCGACGGATGGACGAAGGAGGACATAAAAAAAATATACTAGCACTGGCAAAAAGGGGCATTCCTGGCCAAGAGAAGTCTACTAGTGTCAAACGTACGCCTTGTAGAGGACGTTCCTGGTAATGTACGTCTCGAGGACAGCATTTTGTGGTAGTGAAACATGGACTGTGAGAAAACTGGAACAGAACAGAATCAAAGTGTTTGACATATGAAGCTACAGAAGAACTTGGAATTAGGTGGACTCATAAGAAACAATAATAGGAGTTTCTCCGCAGTATGGGCGAAGAAAGAAATTGGGACATCTCCAAGAAATAATTTAGGATGTTGAGTGCTACTCCTAGATTGGTAGAAGTAGAAGTTGGGACAGACACATGAAACGATTGATAAGACCGAATACAGGACACTTACACCCCTTCCCAGAAGAAAAGAAGTTCTGCATAGTGAGCGACAAAGCACGAAATCAAAAATTTTTCGTAAACTTGCTGATTTTGCTTGTTGCAAAATATCATTAACTCTGCCAGTCATGATATTTCTTTCTTTCCTTATTCCGTGCACCACGAGTTTCGGGACATATTTCTCATTATCAGACACGTTCTTAGTCCATTACGACACTTCTGAGCGTAATGTTTACGATGTGCGACCTGCTGCATCATTCTGCTCACTTCATTGTACTCGTAATTTGAACAGGCACGATTACGGAATTAATGATGTATCTCTTCGTGTAAATAAGACTTAACTTACGGCTTTGTTGTCCATCCTCTTGTGTACGAGAACGCGCTGAAAAGTAATGCCTCGAAATTTGTAATTCTGTTCCCAATATCGGCCGAGGTATTAAATGCCGTGCATATTACTCTGTTGACTTTCCTGCTTCGTTGATGCAAGTTACAACTGTCTGCCGCTAGACGGCTCCGAATTGTATCGTGTACCTACTAAGGGTCGTGAGGAACAGACCGTCAGAAAACTGAAAGCACGTATTCGACGAGTTGGCCTACACGTGGAGCTCCGTCTCCTTCAGCATGACCACACGCGAGCGCTGCGACGCCCCGGGTTCACCATCACCGATCGTCCTCCTTACACAACCGACTTCACCCCATCCGATTTTCGTCTGTTTCTAAAACATGAAGAATACCTTCGAGGACTTTACTGCGACAGTGCCGAAGCGGTGCAAGCAGAAGTGAGGTTACAGCTCTGACAACGAAGTCAGACAGCCTACAGTGACGGCATCAACAAACTTGTCTCTCGTTGGCAGAAATGTGTTCGTCGCTAGGGTGACTATGCTGAGAAACAAATATGTAGACGTGACGATAGACATGCACAATGGCAGTAACATTTATTAAGATTTTTCACATTAAAAATTCGGAGGCATCACTTTACAGCACGCCATTGTAGAAACCCGTAACAGAAAGGGAAGGAAATATCGAAATTTTTACTGACTGACTTGGCGATTTAGAGTGTACACGGTGTTGAAAGTTAAGTTCACGGAAGTGCCACCTCTGTTAGCCTTTGTTTGGTGTCTGGGATGTTTTTAGCCCCAACGTTCTTGCAACTACAAAGAAACGGTTTTAACGTGGACGTAGGATTCTCATTCTCCAGACGTGGTTTTTATGGACTGTTTATTACAACTGGGCGAAATACACTCCTGGAAATTGAAATAAGAACACCGTGAATTCATTGTCCCAGGAAGGGGAAACTTTATTGACATATTCCTGGGGTCAGATACATCACATGATCACACTGACAGAACCACAGGCACATAGACACAGGCAACACAGCATGCACAATGTCGGCACTAGTACAGTGTATATCCACCTTTCGCAGCAATGCAGGCTGCTATTCTCCCATGGAGACGATCGTAGAGATGCTGGATGTAGTCCTGTGGAACGGCTTGCCATGCCATTTCCACCTGGCGCCTCAGTTGGACCAGCGTTCGTGCTGGACGTGCAGACCGCGTGAGACGACGCTTCATCCAGTCCCAAACATGCTCAATTGGGGACAGATCCGGAGATCTTGCTGGCCAGGGTAGTTGACTTACACCTTCTAGAGCACGTTGGGTGGCACGGGATACATGCGGACGTGCATTGTCCTGTTGGAACAGCAAGTTCCCTTGCCGGTCTAGGAATGGTAGAACGATGGGTTCGATGACGGTTTGGATGTACCGTGCACTATTCAGTGTCCCCTCGACGATCACCAGTGGTGTACAGCCAGTGTAGGAGATCGCTCCCAACACCATGATGCCGGGTGCTGGCCCTGTATGTCGCGGTCGTATGAAGTCCTGATTGTGGCGCTCACCTGCACGGCGCCAAACACGCATACGACCATCATTGGCACCAAGGCAGAAGCGACTCTCATCGCTGAAGACGACACGTCTCCATTCGTCCCTCCATTCAGCCTGTCGCGACACCACTGGAGGCGGGCTGCACGATGTTGGGGCGTGAGCGGAAGACGGCCTAACGGTGTGCGGGACTGTAGCCCAGCTTCATGGAGACGGTTGCGAATGGTCCTCGCCGATACCCCAGGAGCAACAGTGTCCCTAATTTGCTGGGAAGTGGCGGTGCGGTCCCCTACGGCACTGCGTAGGATCCTACGGTCTTGGCGTGCATCCGTGCGTCGCTGCGGTCCGGTCCCAGGTCGACGGGCACGTGCACCTTCCGCCGACCACTGGCGACAACATCGATGTACTGTAGAGACCTCACGCCCCACGTGTTGAGCAATTCGGCGGTACGTCCACCCGGCCTCCCGCATGCCCACTATACGCCCTCGCTCAAAGTCCGTCAACTGCACATACGGTTCACGTCCACGCTGTCGCGGCATGCTACCAGTGTTAAAGACTGCGATGGAGCTCCGTATGCCACGGCAAACTGGCTGACACTGACGGCGGCGGTGCACAAATGCTGCGCAGCTAGCGCCATTCGACGGCCAACACCGCGGTTCCTGGTGTGTCCGCTGTGCCGTGCGTGTGATCATTGCTTGTACAGCCCTCTCGCAGTGTCCGGAGCAAGTATGGTGGGTCTGACACACCGGTGTCAATGTGTTCTTTTTTCCATTTCCAAGAGTGTATATATGGTTATATCACGGTTTGCAGTACAATAATTCCAAATTTTTGCAATGTGATCAGAAAATACCACAGGTACACAACATGTGATTTTCAGTGTTATACGAGGGTTACTCCAAAAGAAAAGCACACTATTTTTGTAAAAATACAGTTTTCATTCTGCATGTGTGAAAGTTTTACAGTATGTAGATACATCCTTACCGCTTGTTTTCAAACTTAGTTCAACCTGTTCCCGTGAGTGGCGCCATCACAGCATGTCTTCAAGGTGGCTGCTACACTTGACGTTCGCCACAAGCAACGTGCTGTCATAGAATTCCTGTGCTGTGAAAACGAGACAGTGGGAAACATCTACAAGAGGTTGAAAAAGGTGTATGGAGATGTTGCAGTACAGTTAGTCGGTGGGCAAGCAGGTTACGTGATGAAAGCGGGCACGGCAATATTGAGGATTGTTCTCGCAGCGGCAGGCCTCGTACTGCACACACTCCAGACAATGTACTGAGAGTTAACGAATTGGTGACTGCTGACAGACGCATCACAGTGAACGAACTGTCACGCTACGTTGGAATAGGGGAAGGAAGTGTTTGCAGAATACTGAAAGTGGTGGCGTTAAAAAAAGTTTGTGCCAGGTGGGTTCCCAGGATGTTGACAGTGGCTCTCAAAGAAACAAGAAAACGATATGCAGCGAACTTTTGGAACAGTACGAGAATGGTGGAGATGAATTTCTTGGAAGAATTGTGACAGGTGATGAAACATGGCTCCATCATTTTGCACGACAGACGAAGAGGCAATCAATGGAGTGGCATCATGCAAATTCAGCCAAGAAAAAAAAAATTCAAAACCACACCTTCTGCTGGAAAAGTTATGGCTACGGTGTTTTTCGATTCCGAAAGACTCTTGCTTGTGGACATCATGCCAAGTGCAACCACCATAAATACTGATGCATATCTGACGACACGGAAAAAACTTCAAGCTCGACTGAGTCGTGTTCGAGCACATCGGCAAAAGAGGATGTTTTGCTGTTGCACGACAATGCACTGCCACATGTCAGTCAAAAAACCATGGAAGCGATCAAAAAACTCGGATCAACAACACTGAAACACTCTCTTTACAGTCGTGACCTGGCTCCATGTGACTATCATCTCTTTGGGAAACTGAAAGACTATTCTTGGAACAAGGTTTGAAGATGATGACTCCGTTGTGCACGCTGCCAAACAGTGGCCCCAACAGGTTGCTCCAGAATTTTACCGTGCGGGTATACAGGCGCTGGTTCCAAGATGGCGTAAGGCAGTTGAGAGGGATGGGAATTGTGTGGAGAAATGAAAGTATTGTTTCTAAAGGATGTATCTACACACTGTAAAACTTTCAAACATGTAGAGTAGAAGATGGATTTAAAAAATAGTGTGTATTTCTTTTGGAGTGACCCTCGTATTTCAACTTTATTTCAAAAATAAAACTTGGGAACAATACACCTTGTCAACCAACATCTAAATGTGTATTGTTGTAACCAGTTCGTGGAAAATATGCACCGTGTGTGGTTGGAACAGAGTCACAGTTAGGAAATGCGTTTTGTTGAAGAAAGGCGTGGTGTTATGCACGTTTTGAAAGGGGCTGAAGGCTCGATCATTATTTAGCAGATCTACACAAGAGTGACAGTGACAGAGAAACGCGGATGAGAGTGATGCTGATGTAGATGTCGGAGATGAGGTGGATGAGGTCGGAGATGAGGTGGATGAGGGTGAATGTTAAGAAGATGGCAATAGTATTCAGGAAACTAGGTGCGCCTCGTCTTCTCTGCAGAAGTGGAGAGAGAGCATACCATATAGTACCACTTGGTGTGTGCAACGAGGCTTCCAGGAGTATAATACCTCAAACTCCACATATCCATGTCGTCTCAGATCACAGTTACAGACAAGGGCAGATTGTCTCACACTTTTTATCACCGATCACAAGCAGAATGTAAAAGTAATGCACACCAATACTCGAGCAGAAGACAGTCAAATTCTACGCCCATATCTTGAACGCTCGACTGAACTTGACTCTACAGAACAAAGAGTATCCTTTGATCTACTAATAATAAGTAGTTTACAAGAAGTAGAGGGGGAAACCTTTGAGTGAATTTGGGTCCGGTGAGTGTGGATTACCCGGTTTTCGAGCCAGAATGAGCTTTCCAAGATTTCTTGATAACCTGATGCACGTTCGGCTCGATGGTAAGTTTACAAGAGAAGAAAGCAGTTTCTGGATCAAAAGCTGCGCCTATACGGGCTGTGTATGAAAAGTTCATTGACGCATACGTTTCATCTTACATCCCTGGATCTTACATTACAGTTGGTGAGTGCCTGTGTACTTCCAGTAACCGGTATCCTTCATGATGTACATTCCGTTAAAATCTGGACAGTACAGGATAAAAGTGTGCGCTGCTGTAGACTGTGAGACCAATTATCTCATAAACGCACAACTGTATACAATAAATCAATGGAAATGCCATTACCATTGATAATTTTGTTACAAGTTTGCATCTTGATTATAGCATGCGACAACGGAGCTGTGATTCAAATGTTCAAATGTGTGTGAATTCCTAAGGGACCAAACTGGTGAGGTCGTCGGTCCCTAGACTTACATACTACTTAAACTAACTTAAAGTAACTTATGCTAAGAACAACACACACACACACACACACACACACACACACACACACACACATGCCCGAGGGACGACTCGAACCTCCAGCGGGAGGGGCCGCGCAATCCGTGACATGGCACCTCAAACCACGCGGCTACTCAGCGCGGCAGATGTAATTCAAACAATGTGCATGCCTCTCACAGTAAATCATTATTATTTTTCTGGAAATATTTTGCACTTCATTGTCATAAAATTGCTAGACTCACTTCGGGGTCAAAAAATACACCATACATAAATTAAATGATAATTAAATCAAGGCCCTTATCTGTCGACAGGCGTTGATATACATGTACGGAGACAGCTGAAAACGTGTGCCCCGACCGGGACTCGAACCCGGGATCTCCTGCTTACATTGCAGACGCTCTATCCATATGAGCGACCGAGGGCACGGAGGATACTGCGACTGCAGGGATTTATCCCTTGCACGCTCCCTGTGGGACGCACATTCCCAACTTAATGTCCACACGCTACATGCGTAGTGCGCCTGCCCGTAACACTAATTACTCGCGGCAGACAATCTTACCGGGTCCCGTAAGCGTTCGGGCAACGCGTGTGCATCCAGAACAGAAGAAGAAGGTCAATGGTCGGTTAGCCTTAACTATATGAAGATGGTATCTGTTCTTTCGGACATGTTCGAAAGAACAGAACCATCTTCATATACATAAATTACGTTTTTCCAGAGCTTATACCGTGCGAGCGTTACCAACGACGGGTCTAGTCCAGCTGAGCATCGAGTCGAACTGATTTCTGATGAAGAGTTCGGGTTACGTCATTCCGTGCTGCTTTAAGTGTTAATGCATATCAGTGGTAGTGGGATGTGAGAGGTGGCCGGAGTACACATTCCAACATCCACATCTCCGTGGGACATGACGTTCCAGAAGGCTCGCTTAAAAAAGAGAACAAACCCGAGATTTTGAGAACCACTGTCATCGGGAGAGAAAGCTGATAGAAGAGTGACGTTTGAAAGTGGAACTCTTTGAAAAGACACGGCGCCTCCAGTACTTAATTAAATCTAATCGCGATCATAAACAGCGAGCGTCTACACCCTGGCGGGAGCGGATGGAACACAAAATGTTCATCGCGTTATTGAAGAGTAAACTTATCGCGCATCGCTGAATCAGAATAGCGAAGGAAAATAATGAGGTCGAGTTAAAAATCGGACACCAGGAAGTGGCTTAGCGAGCTAACGGCAGCCACAGGGTTCAGAGGGCGTTACACCTGACCTTAATTTTCTGATCCTCTTTGTCGCAAATAATATTCCAATTTATAAAAACGAATTTTGCTTCCGGTACAACCCCATTGAAAGAGGCCGTTCACCTATACACTCTGAGTCTTCAATTTGTGATTGTCCTGTCTAGAAGGCCTCAACCTAGTTTTGGAACGTAATTGTTCCAAAACAAGTAAAAATTCTACTTCTCATAAAACTTCTCTAGAACTTTTCGCAGACACGAAACGGGTAACTATTCTGTCAACAACAAAATTTCAGTACAAAATATTAGTGTTACTAACATACATGTACCAAATGACTCCGAGTTAATTGCTGTTATGAGAAAACTTAAGCATGAGATTGTGAGGATGGACGTATTTTTTCGTATCAAAAAATTTTTTCTGTTGAACGATACATGAGAGGAAAAAAAAGTCTTTTCACTGTCGTCAAAATGTTATTACAATAGCACTGCAGAACCTTCATTTCTTCCTGAAATTCACTTTCATACATATGTACCATAAAGCACTATTTTGAGAAAAAGTCTTTCATTATTTCTTACAGTGTCTTTCCAGCATCAGATTTCCGACAAGTTATTCGATACCGTCCACGTTTTATTCAGATCGTAATCTGAACGCGCATCTACACAAGTTGACCAAAAAGTATCTGCACTCCCCTATGTAACTGAAAACATCGAAGCAATTCAGAAGTGGGCTGCTAGGTTTCTTACCGGCAGGTTCCAACAACACACAAGTATTACGGAGACGCTTGAGGAACTGAAATGGGAATCCGTGGAGGAGCGATACTAGCGAGAAAATCTAGAGAACCGCTATTTGTAGCTGACTGCAATTCTTCTGCCGCCAACGTATACTTCGCGCAAGGACCGCGAAGATAAGATACGAGAAATTAAGGGTCATACTGAGGCGGATAGATAGCCGTTTTTCACCGCGAGTGAAACAGAAAATAAAACGACTCGGAATAGTACAGTGTAGCCTCTGCCGCGCACCAGACATTGTCTTGCGGATCATGTGTCATGAAATTTTAACTCTGGATAGCTGATGCCGGTAGGAACCAAAATTACTAATGTTGTGTAGGTTGACAACGCTAATTTTTAAACTACGGAAACATGGCCGCGGGATTGTCCTGTTACCGGATGCTCTGGACAACGCATGGCGGCGAATGCTTTGCCTGCCGGAGATGGCGATGTATCGAAGGCGGCCCACACGCTCCGTGGTAGCGGCCCAGCCTTGCACTCTGGGGGCGAATCCGCCGGGATCCCGGCACATCCGTTGTAGTTTCACGATAACAAGTACCGGGAGCAAAGCCGTCAACAGCTATGTAAAACATTCTCGGTATTCTTGCCACGTCAGTTCTGGATAAAATCTCGAGCTTTCGACGATTAACTCCATCGCCATCGTCAGGAGCAACTGACTGTCTTCACTGCCGCTGTGATAGCCTTTTTATAGCCCGTGGACGGCTTCTGATTGGTCGGCTTATGATTGGTCGGCGATTACGTACTGCTCAAAATGGTTCAAATGGTTCTGAGCACTATGGGACTTAACCTCTGAGGTCATAGGTGTCCTACAACTTAGAACTACTTAAACCTAACTAACCTAAGGACATCACACACATCCATGCCCGAGGCAGGATTCGAACCTGCGACCGTAGCAGCAGCACGGTTCTGGACTGAAGCGCCCAGAACCGCTCGGCCACACCGGCCGGTAATTACGTACTGCTGTCGCAGACGGTGTTACTGTGTGGCGCCACCGCTTCCGTTGGAACGTAAACCTTGGAAGGAACGTCTCTGCTGCTTCTCTGCATCGGGCACTCGTTTCCATGCACAGCTCAGATGGTATCCACTATCGCAGTTGAAGTTCTTTTGGCTCATTCTTATTTGAACAGCCTCCTTAATAACGGAATCCCAGTACGTGGAGGCATGGGACAGAATGTTTGTTTCATAAAAATATTTTATGTTTCTTCGTGAGGCTGTGCTCTGAAATTGCCGATTTCTCCAGTTCTCTATTTTTTAATACGGCGTTGATGTTCTGCACAGCGGTCGGAAACGGTAGGAATCGTCTGAGCACTATAATTGCTTCCACACTCACAGCGAATATTATAAACTCCAGGGATGCTGAGGCTGAGATTGTCCTTAACAGGGCGCGTCATCTCCTTAATTTTCTTAGGAGGACGAAAAATCGGTCTTATACCTCGTCTATGCAGGACTCTTCCCATTTTGCTGGAAATCGCGCCACAAAAAGGAAGAACCGCAATCGGTGTTTCATCCTGTGAGTACGCAGCATTTTCACGGTTCCCCTTTTTTTTTTTTTTTTTTTTTTTTTGGAGAACGCTGCTTATCGTGTGCACCATAGCCATTCTTTCGGAACACGTACTTCAGATGGTTAATCTCGGACCCTAAGTGGTCCTCGTCAGAAACAGTTTCTGCTCTATATACCAACGTGTTCAAAACGGCTCTCTTCTGAGCAGGATGATGGAAACTCTGTGCGTTCAGGTATAAATCGGTACGCGTCGGCTTACGGTGTACAGAGTGGCCAAGACGCCCGTCCGCCTGTCGTTGTACTAAAACGTCTAAGAAAGGCAGTCTGCCTTCCTTCTCCATCGCGACAGTGAACTGGATGTTCGAATGTATGCGGTTCATGTGTTCCATGAATTGATCGAGAGCTTCTGCGCCGTTTAGCCAGATCTTAAATGTATCGACAACGTAACGATAAAATAAGGGTGGACGGAGGGGAGCCGTATTTAATGCACGCTCTTCAAAATTCTCCATAAAAAAAGTTAGCCAGTAATGGAGACAACGGAGAGCCCATCGCCATACCGTCCGTCATTTCATAAAATTTGTTACCATACAATAAGTAGGTGGTCGTCATCACGTGTCGGAACAACTTTATAGTTTCAGGAGGAAAAAGATCCGCCAGCATTTTCAAAGTGTCCTCCACAGAAACTTTTGTGAACAGCGACACCACATCCAGGCTGACTAAAATGTCAGTGCCGTCCCGAAAAACTTCGTTCCCGTCAACAGCTGTTAGTTCCCGCACAGAAAGTCTTTTAGAAATTGTGTCTGCCCTAAAAAGAGAATTTTTTTTTTGTAGCTAGTACATTGTTTACTTAAAGGAGGTGCTCGAACTGGCGACCCTCTGACGTGACACAAGCTTGGTAACGTCGAATGGTGTTTTGTCGAACTCTTTCAACGATTCCTGGCACTGCCATGATGTGATTGGCCTCATGTTGGATGCGATCCATTAATTCCTCTTCTTTTCTATGTTGTTCTCGTCTGGGTGGGTGAACTAGAATCTCGAAGAATCCCCACAGGAAAACGTCCCGTGGCGTGAGGTCTAGTGATCGCAGGGGCCGTGTCCTACGAGCACCTCTGCCAATTACCCGGCCGTCGAAGACTTCATTTAAATATCTGCGTGCAGCACCACTGTTATGTGAGGGCGACCCACCGTGCTGCAACCACATGCGTTGCCGTAGGTCCAGGGGAACATCTTCCAGCAGGCCGGCTAGAGTTTCTTGCAGAAAGTGAAGGTAATTTGCCCCGGTAAGTCGAGGAGGTAGACGGATCGGCCCAATCAGATGGTCACCCACAATGGCTGCCCAAAATCTTGAGCGAAAATAGTTCCCGGTGCCCGTGGACGTACGTGGCGTGAGGATTTACCCTTGCCCATTAATGAACGTTTCGAGTCTAGTAAAGGTCATCCCGATGGAAGCTGCACTCGTCGGTAAACAACACGATGGTGGAGAAGTCGGGATCTCGTGCAACACGTCGAAAAAACCACCGGCAAAACAATAGCCTGTGTTCATAGTCCGCCACAGGATTTAGGTCCTTGACAGGGTGGAAACTAAATGGATGCTGGCCGTCATCCCTCAAAACCTCCCAGACTAACAGAGGAGTGACCCTCATGCTGTGTCCAACACACAATGGTTCAAATGGCTCTGAGCACTATGGGACTTAACATCTGAAGTCATCAGTCCCCTAGACTTAGAACTACGTAAACCTAACTAACCTAAGGACATCACACACAATCATGCACGAGGCAGGATTCGAACCTCCGAACGTAGCAGCAGCGCGGTGCCGGACTGAAGCCCCTAGAACCGCTTGGCCACAGCGGCCGGCGCCAAACGACAATAAAAATTAAATGTGACGAAAAAGAAACAAGAAACAAATAGAAGAGACATTTACAGTGACTTTAAAACTTTTTAGAGATGAAAAATGAAATGGAAGTTTCTAGATATACGAGCGATATAACCTCTTGTGCTGGTAGTTAAAAACAGTGATAACAACAGCTAAAACGAAACACAATAAGTGGGTATTTAAAAACATGACCAAACATCGATATTTAAAAGAGGCAATTTCCTGTCACTAAGAACCAGAAGGACCTGCCCTGGGATAGGCAGTCTGTTGAAGTGGGTAAGGTTGGCAGGTGAGGAGAGCATGAATGTGGTGGTATGAGGCTGGAGGACTGGTGCATAGCACCAGTAGTGTAGGAGTGGCTGTTGGGACAGAAGAGGCGGAGGAGAAGAGGGGGAATTCCTGGCGCTAATAGTAGTTGCGAGAAGGGAGTTGAGGGAAGAAATGCTGATGGGGAAAAAAATGGACTAAAGAAATGTGGGGTGGGGTCGGAGATGAAGCTCAGGAGGTGGAATGGGCTGGGTGTATTTATGGCTGGTAAAATGAGTAAATGTCGAGGTTGAGTTCATGATCTGGGAGATGGTTGAAGTTTCTTTGGGAACGTAGTAAGAGGGCGTGTAGGTGCAGGGTTTCTGGAATGTGTTGGTAAAGGCGAGGCAGAACATGAGGACTGGAAAGTAGAGAGGAAACTACAGGATTACTGGAATCGAGCGTGGTGTAGAATTTTCTGTGGTCTACAGTGTGAGTTGCTTAACGATCCTTGTGGGGGAAGATAAACGTACGCAGAAAATGAGGCGGAGTGCATCACGTTTCAGGGAGGGTCTGGAGGGACTGACAGAACTTGGGTGGGGCAGAGATCCAAGCAGTATTCCCATAGCAGAGGACGGGTCGGGTCAAGGTTTTGTAGGTGAAGGGGGCTAGTCGCCATGGTTGGCCAGTTGGTAGTTTTAGCGGTTTCATTCTATTGTGGGCTTTCTGTTGAATGGTTATTAGGTGAGGTTTCCACGTTAGTTACCAATCGAACGTTAGACCAAGGTATTTTAGTGTGTTGATTAACTGGACGGGACGATCGTAAATGGTGAGGCAGAAGTCATGGAGACAGAAGGTGTGTGCACATTTTCAGTCAACTGTTTCAGTACGTTCATAAAAAAGCCATGATTGTCTGGGAACATGAAGTCCATGAATGGCTGAAAATTGTCTCCATATAGACGAAGACAAGCAGAGGACCTAACCCATTGCGCCGGCCGGAGTGGCCGAACGGTCCTAGGCGCTACAGTCCGGAACCGCGTGACCGCTACGGTCGCAGGTTCGAATCCTGCCTCAGGCATTGATGTGTGTGATGTCCATAGGTTAGTTAGGTTTAAGTAGTTCTAAGTTCTAGGGGACTGATGACCTCAGAAGTTAAGTCCCCTAGTGCTCAGAGCCATTTGAACCATAACCCATTGCATGTAAACACAGACCAGGCCTTTATGGAGCCACCACAAGCTTGCACAGTGCCCTGTTGACAACTTAGGTCCATAGCATTGTGGGGTCTGCAGCAGACGGTTGTTACCAACTGAAATCGTGCCTCATCTGATCAGGTCACTCTCTTCCAGTCGTCTAGGGTCCAACCAATATGGCCACGAGCCCAGGAGCGGCGCTGCAGGCGATGCCGTACTGTTAGTAAAGACACTCGCATCGGCCTTCTGCTGCCATAGTCCACTAACGCCAAATTTCGCCGCGCTGTCCTAACGGATATGTTCGTCGTACGTCCCACATCGATTTCTGCGGCTATTTCAAGCAGTTTTGCTTGTCTGTTAGCACTGACGACTGTACGCAAACGCCGCTGCTCTCGGTCGTCAAGTGAAGGCCTTCGCTCACTGCGCTGTTCGCATGGCTGTAACCACGTCTGAAACGTTTCCACATGAAACAAATTTGCTGCCCTTTTTATGCTTTGTGTACGCAATACTGCGGTCATTTGTATATGCGCACATCGCTGTCCCATGAATCTTGTCACTGTGTGAGATTGGTCAGTTCAACATGACGGATACAGAAGGTTAACCGTTGAAGAGTCCACCAAGGGAACTCACACGGATGCATCTGTGTCAGATGGATGATCTCAGTTCGTCACCTGCATAACTTTCCCAGCTGAAAAGAGTTTCGGAAGCTGGCATTAATGGCCAGAAACACTTTTGAAAAGAAGGGTGTTGAAACGCCAGCTAAACCCGCTGGCCTGAACAGGTCATTAGGATTGTGGAAAGGGCTAAATAAGGTGTCGGTCAGGTTCACTCTAAATTGTAATTTATTGTAATTTAATAACACCTTTAAACCCAAACGGCACATAGCCGAACTTTTAGAACTATGAGTTTCAAAAAGGCAATTATTTCGCGGCTGAAGGCTTCCAAACAAGAAACTTTAAAGCAACAAGATAAATCTCTAGTGGTAAAACCATGCAGTTAAAATTGCAAATAAATTAATTAACATTATATATATATATACATCGAGGCTGAGAGCCTCAAGGCAAGGGTGAATAGACAAACATAAAGAAGAACGGCTGAAGGCCCACAATAAAATTTTCAGGATTTTAAAATAAATTACCATAAACTTTCAAAGGCAGAACGCCCCATTTTTATTTTTTATTTTTTTAAGGATAAGGATTTAAGTGGCTGAAGGCCCACAATTGATTTCCCAAAATTCCAAAATACATAAAATCCAGTAAAAACAAGAAATTTTTAAATCATTGGCTATGATATATTATAAACAGACAATTAAACACCGGTGAGAAGGACAATAAAGAAGATGGCCCTCAGAAGCCTCCAGGGAGGTCGGTCTCCCCTCGTTCACGTAAGTGAGACAGGTGGTGAGCCCAGCTACAATTGATCCGCCGGAACCCAACCAGGGGACAGCCACGGACCGACCGACAAAACGACTTGCTTACCATCAATCAGTACATGAGAACTCAAACAGAAAACGTTACTAACGTGATAATCCACAATGATGTATGTAGTAGCTGTCAAAATTACACACCATGTTGGACAGCGACAAAAGTTGAGGAAAGGGCACTGCCTGAAATTACGTTAGTGGCCGGGGCAGGTAACCGGAGCACTAACGGCCACTAAGCAGAAATTTCCGCTGATACACTCGAATTGTAGTCAACCAAAATAGTTAATTGCACCGCATGGCGGATAAATTTCAGCGATAGAAACACTCGGTGTTCCTCACAGGAAAACCTCCTGAACAGCGAACCACCGAAACGAACCTCCACATCATGAATGGGCGTGTCTTGGGTAGTTGAAACCACTACTCAACTTTGACGTCCTGGGTCGGTGAACTACGAAGCTCGTAGCGATCGGACAGCTCCACACACGCTCCGATACTGCGCAGGGACTGCCAGGGAACCCAGCGACTGCACCGCGCGGAGATAACTTCCCTGGTCCGCAGCAACCGACCAACATCTCTCTGAATGCCGACAACATCTAAAACAGTCTCAGTGGAAATAACGCCAATTACACACACAACCCGACAAACACTTGCACGAAGACGTGAACGATACCCAACAGTAACTAAGCAAGCACGAATACAAATCGGGAGTCGATGCAAACACACACACACACACACACACACACACACACACACACACACACAGCCGACTCATGAACGATCGGCGAGCCAAAACGCGTCGTCCGGTAGGACGTCCGACCGACGATCCACCGAGACCGTGGCCCGGCTCAAGTGATGCGTGGCGGCAGTGATCGGGCGACCCATGTCGACGCAGACCTCGCTGGTGCTCCAACCAGTCTGCAATAGTACCGCACTGTAACTCCCCGACTGGCAGGTACGGACTGCGCTCCAGACGCGTTCCAAATGACCGGCAGCCCCAACTCGCGACCCCAAACTCCTTACGACAGACAACGACCGAGAAGTAATAGCAGTCGAGCAAAGATACTATTAGAGGGTATATGTCGATACGCGCTGCTAACGCCGCTCACGGTCAGGCAAAGCGGCAATTCAGTGACAGCAGTAATTTAAATTGACGTAGTGAGGTGGAAGTACGCTAAAAACAGGGTGTAAAATACAGGGTTATTACAAATGATTGAAGCGATTTCACAGCTCTACAATAACTTTATTATTTGAGATATTTTCACAATGCTTTGCACACACATACAAAAACTCAAAAAGTTTTTTTAGGCATTCACAAATGTTCGATATGTGCCCCTTTAGTGATTCGGCAAACATCAAGCCGATAATCAAATTCATCCCACACTCGACGCAGCCTGTCCCCATCAATGAGTTCGAAAGCATCGTTGATGCGAGCTCGCAGTTCTGGCACGTTTCTTGGTAGAGGAGGTTTAAACACTGAATCTTTCACATAACCCCACAGAAAGAAATCGCATGGGGTTAAGTCGGGAGAGCGTGGAGGCCATGACATGAATTGCTGATCATGATCTCCACCACGACCGATCCATCGGTTTTCCAATCTCCTGTTTAAGAAATGCGGAACATCATGATGGAACTGCGGTGGAGCACCATCCTGTTGAAAAATGAAGTCGGCGCTGTCGGTCTCCAGTTGTGACATGAGCCAATTTTCCAGCATGTTCAGATACACGCATGAAACTTGCCCGCACGCGTTCAACTGTTTCCTCGCTCACTGCAGGCCGACCCGTTGATTTCCCCTTACAGAGGCATCCAGAAGCTTTAAACTGCGCGTACCATCGCCGAATGGAGTTAGCAGTTGGTGGATCTTTGTTAAACTTCGTCCTGAAGTGTCGTTGCACTGTTATGACTGACTGATGCGAGTGCATTTCAAGCACGACATACGCTTTCTCGGCTCCTGTCGCCATTTTGTCTCACTGCGCTCTCGAGCGCTCTGGCGGCAGAAACCTGAAGTGCAGCTTCAGCCGAACAAAACTTTATCAGTTTTTCTACGTATCTGTAGAGTGTCGTGACCATATGTCAATGAATGGAGCTACAGTGAATTTATGAAATCGCTTCAATCATTTGTAAGAGCCCTGTACATGACGGCGGGAACACGAGCCACGCACGGCTCAGGTGTAAAACACGATTGGCTCACGTTATTGATCGCGTGTAGGAAGGGATGATTGAAATATAATGAGACTTCTGCATAGTGTGGTCGGTTAGCAGTACTCATTTGCGGCGTGTGTAAATTAAGAGCGATTACGGTGACACTTCTGACTGATTTAAGGACGTCTGTAGACAGAGTGATGGACAACGGGCTCCCTCCCCAGTATGACGCACGCCGCGCTCATCCCGTGATCCAGGCACGCTTTCATCATATCATTACGGACCGGAGGAGCCTAACAGGGAGCACGCTATCAGCTGATAGGGCCGGACCGTGTCATGCGCTAATCCACTGCCGTGTAATAAGCGGCAGCGTTTCGTAGGAGGTGCGATCAACGAGCGGCTACAATCCTACTTTCTGTTGCACCGGAGCGAAATAATTACGAAGGGTAATCACAAAGCTACGATACAGTGACGGAAAAACACCGCTACACCAAAAAATAATTAAGGTACAGTAACGAAGTTTCGGGAATATACTGTCTAAACGACGTACCTGTATGTAACTGATTAACATTGCAAGCTCACAGGTTAATGTAAGCGCGAGATAAACCATTGCAGACGTGAGACACTGGTACAATACTGGCCACTAAAATTTGTACACAAGGAAGAAATGCAGATGATAAACGGGTATTCATTTGACAAATATATTATACTAGACCTGACACGTGATTACATTTTCACACAGTTTGGGTGCATAGATCCTGAGAAATCAGTACCCTGAACAACCATCTCTGGCCGTAATAACGGCTATGATACGCCTGGGCTATGAATCAAACAGAGCTTGGATGGCGTGTACAGGTACAGCTGCCCATGCAGCTTCAACACGATGCCACAGTTCATCAAGAGTAGTGATTGGCGTATTGTGAAGAGCCGTTCCTCGGCCACCATTGACCAGACGTTTTCAATTGGTGAGAGATCTGGAGAATGTGCTGGCCAGCGCAGCAGTCGAACATTTTCTGCATCCAGGACCTGAAACATGCGGTCGTGCATTATCCTGCTGAAATGTAGGGTTTTGCAAGGATCGAATGAGCCGCGGGTCCTAACACACATGAAATGTAACGTCCACTGTTCAAAGTGCCGTCAATGCGAAAAAGAGGTGACCCACACGTGTAATCAATGGCACCCCATACCATCACGCCGGGTGATACGCCAGTATGGCGATGACGAATACACGCTTCCAATGTGCGTTCACCGCGATGTCGCCAAATACGGATCCTACCACCACGATGCTATAAACAGGACCTGGGTTGATACGAAAAAATGACGTTTTGCCATTCGTTCACTCAGGTTTGTCGTTGAGTACACCATCGCAGGCGCTCCTGTCTGTGATGCAGCATCAAGGGTCACCGCAGCCATGGTCTCCGAGCTGATAGTCCGTGCTGCTGCAAACATCGTCGAACTATGCGTGCAGATGGTTGTTGTCTTGCAAACGTCCCCATCTGTTGACTCAGGGATCGAGACGTGGCTGCACGATCCGTTACAGCCATGCGGATAAGATGCCTGTCATCTCGACTGCTAGTGATACGAGGCCGTTGGGATCCAGCACGGCGTTCCGTATTACCCTCCTGAACCCACCGATTCCATATTCTACTAAGAGTCATTGGATCTCGACCAACGCGAGCAGCAATGTCGCGATACGATAAACCGCAATCGCGATAGGCTACAGTCTGACCTTTATCAAAGTCGGAAACGTGACAGTACGCATTTCTCCTCCTTACACGATGCATCACAACAACGTTTCACCACGCAACGCCGGTCAACTGCTGTTTGTGTATGAGAAATCGTTTGGAAACTTTCCTCATGCCAGCACGTTGTAGGTGTCGCCACCGGCGCCAACCTTGTGTGAATGCTCTGAAAAGTTAATCCTTTGCATATCACAGCATCTTCCGCCTGTCGGTTAAACTTCGTTTCTGTAGCACGTCATCTTCGTGGTGTAGCAGTTTTAATGGCCAGTAGTGTACGTAAGTAACCGGTGTTGCTGTCAGATTATTGAATGCAACCATGTAAACGTGGATGCGTTGTATTGCACAAATGCCGGATGTCAGTTTCTGGGCCGGAGTTCCATGCTTGTTACACGTGGATGGTCAATACAGGGATGGTTAACACTGATTGTGGATGACGCTGGAGCTGTCGCAAGGCAACATGTAGACAGTCTGTAGAGCGTATTGGGTTACAGCAGCGGTATGTGGACGAGTGTTATCCTGTTGGAAAACACGCCCAGGAATGCTGTTGATCAGTGGCAGCACAACAGGTAGAATCAGCGGACTGACGTACGGATTTGCAGTGAGGGTGTGTCCCCTAACCACGGGAGTGCTCCTGCTGTCGTACGAAATCGCACCCCAGACCAGAACTCCAGGTGTAGCTCCAGTGCGTCTAGCACGCAGACACACATGGTTACGTCTGTTAGCCGATACGGACTTTGCGTCGGGTAATAGACCTAACCACGTACAATATAGTATATTGTTTTTGTGCCACATACGCACTGAAGTAAGATGTATTCTCACCAGCATGTACCAGCGATATACACTCCTGGAAATGGAAAAAAGAACACATTGACACCGGTGTGTCAGACCCACCATACTTGCTCCGGACACTGCGAGAGGGCTGTACAAGCAATGATCACACGCACGGCACAGCGGACACACCAGGAACCGCGGTGTTGGCCGTCGAATGGCTCTAGCTGCGCAGCATTTGTGCACCGCCGCCGTCAGTGTCAGCCAGTTTGCCGTGGCATACGGAGCTCCATCGCAGTCTTTTACACTGGTAGCATGCCGCGACAGCGTGGACGTGAACCGTATGTGCAGTTGACGGACTTTGAGCGAGGGCGTATAGTGGGCATGCGGGAGGCCGGGTGGACGTACCGCCGAATTGCGCAACACGTGGGGCGTGAGGTCTCCACAGTACATCGATGTTGTCGCCATTGGTCGGCGGAATGTGCACGTGCCCGTCGACCTGGGACCGGACCGCAGCGACGCACGGATGCACGCCAAGACCGTAGGATCCTACGCAGTGCCTTAGGGGACCGCACCGCCACTTCCCAGCAAATTAGGGACACTGTTGCTCCTGGGGTATCGGCGAGGACCATTCGCAACCGTCTCCATGAAGCTGGGCTACGGTCCCGCACACCGTTAGGCCGTCTTCCGCTCACGCCCCAACATCGTGCAGCCCGCCTCCAGTGGTGTCGCGACAGGCGTGAATGGAGGGACGAATGGAGACGTGTCGTCTTCAGCGATGAGAGTCGCTTCTGCCTTGGTGCCAATGATGGTCGTATGCGTGTTTGGCTCCGTGCAGGTGAGCGCCACAATCAGGACTGCATACGACCGAGGCACACAGGGCCAACACCCGGCATCATGGTGTGGGGAGCGATCTCCTACACTGGCCGTACACCACTGGTGATCGTCGAGGGGACACTGAATAGTGCACGGTACATCTAAACCGTCATCGAACCCATCGTTCTACCATTCCTAGACCGGCAAGGGAACTTGCTGTTCCAACAGGACAATGCACGTCCGCATGTATCCCGTGCCACCCAACGTGCTCTAGAAGGTGTAAGTCGGCTACCCTGGCCAGCAAGATCTCCGGATCTGTCACCCATTGAGCATGTTTGGGACTGGATGAAGCGTCGTCTCACGCCGTCTGCACGTCCAGCACGAACGCTGGTCCAACTGAGGCGCCAGGTGGAAATGGCATGGCAAGCCGTTCCACAGGACTACATCCAGCATCTCTACGATCGTCTCCATGGGAGAACAGCAGCCTGCATTGCTGCGAAAGGTGGATATACACTGTACTAGTGCCGACATTGTGCATGCTCTGTTGCCTGTGTCTATGTGCCTGTGGTTTTGTCAGTGTGATCATGTGATGTATCTGACCCCAGGAATGTGTCAATAAAGTTTCCCCTTCCTGGGACAATGAATTCACGGTGTTCTTATTTCAATTTCCAGGAGTGTAGTATATTGTTTTTGTGCCACATACGCACTGAAGTAAGATGTATTCTCACCAGCATGTACCAGCGATATATTATAGTGTAAAACGAAGCTGGAAGCCTAAGATATAACCAAAGGTCGAAACTGGCCAACCGCATAGATAATAAAAAAAGTAATGCAACCTACTTGGACTATTTTTTAATTCACAAAACACGTTGAGTCTGTGGGCCACGTCCCCCTCCCCCCCACCCCCCCAAAAAAAAGAAATATTTTAAAAAGGCTTCTCAAGATTTACAACTTGCACCGGGGGTGTTTGAAAGAATCCTTGAAGCGCTTGAGAGATAGGGGCTGTATTGCATCCAGATGTCAGGACTACACACTTAACAGGTTCGGAGAGTACAGTAAACTGTAAGCTGCAAATCGCTGATGCGGTATTGTCTCCATTGTTGAGGTTGACCATGGATGAGACTTGAGCCTATTTATGTGGAGACACGAGCGAAATTTTAAATTTAAAATGCGGCTGTTCTAACTACTATACTGCAGTATCTGATCAAAAGTATCGGGACACCTGTTAGTGGACATCAATATGGGTGGCGTCCAACTTTCGCCTTCACGATGTTTTGAATAGTACCGGCAACAACTTCAACCAGGTCTCTGAGTGTTTGTGGAGGAATAGCGACCCGTCCTTTCTGAACTGTCGAAACTAAAGAAGACTACCTGTTTTATTTCCGTTTCAATATACGAAGAAAGCAGTGACATCACAATCGGCATGCTAATTGGATGGTGCGGGCAGAGCCCTCTGCTTCTTCGCATCACTGGTCAGATTCATCCAGAAGGGGTTCCACTGCGTGCAGGTGGGGATTCTGGATACGCCAGTCCGTGTCCGAAATCAGATGAAACTATATGATTCCGGAGACGTTTTCAGATGTCAGTCATCTATGAGGTATGTACACCGACTGAAACGACGAATTAAATTTGTACCGAGACTGAGACTGAGATTTGAAGCCAGGAGTCTTGGTCCATAGGCAGATGTGCTAAACACTACACCACCACGGCACGGTGGCTTTGCACGACTGCACGACTACTGCAGCCTTCCCTCGTCAACCGAAATTATCTCTCTCGCCTCAGTGCCCTCGGTATTCCCTGTACACTCGCAGAGCACAGCAGACACTTTCCAACTGTAATGGAACATCACCTGAACATCGACCGAAACGGAGCATCCAGCCTGAAACGCACGCATATGTGTTTTTATCAAATCGTACCGTATGATCCCAGAGATCTTCTCGAGTCTCAAACATCTAAGATGTGCATATGCAGACTGAAGAGACGATCAAAAATTTGTACCAACGCCGGGATTCGAAGCCGGGTCTCCACCTCACTAAGCAGATGTTCGAGAGCCTCTGCAATGCTGTTCGAGTTTACAGGGAATACCAAGAGCGCTGAGGCGTGAACGGGAATTACAACTGAAGAGGGAGGCGTGGTTCGAAAGGCTCTGAGCACTATGGGACTTAACAGCGGAGGTCATCAGTCCCCTAGAACTTAGAACTACATAAACCTAACTAACTTAAGGACATCACACACATCCACGCCCGAGGCAGGATTCGAACCTGCGACCGTAGCGGTCGCGCGGTTCCAAAAATGAGAATTGGTAATGGAATTAAAGTTCAGGCAGAGGCTTTAAAACTTGAAGATGCGCTGATGGTTCTCCTAGGCATTCGCCAAAACCACCCTGGTGCGTCGTAATGTCGCCAGGGTGTAGCGTCTCCAGTCATCCACTGTCCAGTGCAGTCGCCCCGCGCGCCACCTCGAGCGCCGCTTACCATTGACTGCAGAAATGGGGGTCTTAACAGAATCTGCTCCATCATTCTACCCAACTCTTTTTAACTCCCTACACACAGTCACCGCGCTACCTTGAGTTCTCGTACAACTTTGCCATGCAGGAGTCATTCCCTCCACTGATCTCGTGAATTTTTTTTTTTACAGTTTTACCAGCCACCCTTCCACAATGCCCGACAGTCCCTCTCTATCAGTATGTAATATCTGCGTAGTGTCAGTTTAGCTGCGGTTGTTCTTCCGCGTTTCTACTTCACAGTCGTACGACCAGCAGCCTAACTGGGCAGTTTTAGGAGGTCTGGACTTGTTACTCAGGTGACAAAGAATCACTGGACTCTCCTCACAGATCTACTCTGCTATTACTACTTCTCTACTGACCAAACAGCACCGTCCACCGCCTGTAGTAACACCTGCATTACACAATAGGAGTCCGGGTACTTTTGAGCTCATAGTGCACTTGATACTGAAGTCAGTGGCAGCCCGTAACCACACATATTAAATTCTTTCGCAAACTGCTCGTTTCTGGACCCGTGCTAGGTGAAACGTCTTTGCTTTTTTCACCCCTGACATTTTTCACTATTAGCCATTGTATACCCTGTGTGCAGCCAGTGCCTTCCCTCTTCCAATACTCACCTCCCATGTTTTTAAAGTTCACCAGAGAACCAAACAAGTGGAGTCTTCTCGCTATTAATCAACGGCTGATTACGAGTTACGTTCATCTGTATTCATCTGTCACGGGTCCGACCGGAAGCCGGCACTTGCTCCATCGATCACCTGTGCCCGTGATCTTTGCAGGTGAGTAATTTCCATTCAGCACGTCGTCCTTGTATGAGGACCTCCCATCGATAGTGGAACAACAGTTTGGGAAGTCGTAAACAAGAGACTGCGCACTGCTGTGGCGTCCTTAGAGAACCCCGTTTGTGCAACTGAGCTGCTGAAATTGCTGCTACGAATCCAGATGTTGAAAGGAATTTTTTTCCCAGTGTAGTTGACGAGCAAAGGCATTACAGATCTCTATTAGACGAGAAGCTCTGAAAGTGAAAAGAACCGAAGGTAAAATTGAACAGGTTGCAGAGTACAGATGTTTTGCAGAACTGGAAGAATCGGAAAGAAATAAGATTGATAAGCACAGACAAAGCAAACTTTCCAGGAATCGAAATGCTGGTTGTGTAGCGCCCAGTAGGGGTTGTAGTCGTGGAAAATGTTTGTTAACTGCTTCGCATGGGGTAGTGTTCCGTACAGCTGTGCAAGCCGGACATTCAGCAAGGGAGAAAGAGCCAAAATTGACATATTCCTGAATGGGTTTTCAAGAAGATGGAGAAAAGAAAATAGGTAGAACAACTGAAGAACTGGAAAGAGTAAACGAAGGAAGAACTCTTCCAACTAGTTGAGAAAACGATAGTAGACTCTTTGGGATATATACTGCGAGGAAAAGGAGCTCTAATAATAGCGGTCGGTGATGCAGTGGAAGGACAGAAGAAAATGGGAACGGTAAGAATAAAACGCCGGACGGAGTGAAAAGAAAAAGATGCCACACCACAAAGCACTTCGCCTGGAACAAGAACACATGGAGACAGCAATAGTATCACGAACCTGTCGCCACCGTTTTATGTCGCTGATCATTCATTCATTCATTTATTCATTATAATACGAGGGTTAGTCAACTGAAAAGCTTAAATTTGTAATAACAAATAGAAATTTCGCGCCGTTATCCTGTAAGTTGGCAAGCGTGCTACAAACAGCGTGCAGAATGGCCTGTAGGTGGCCGCATATTGCAGATGCACACATACCGTCGCCGTATGAGTATAAAGATGGCCGCCCCACTTGCGACTTGCACCGCGGAAGAACAGCGTTCTGTTATTCGATTTTTGCGTAGTGAAGGTGCGAAACCTATTGAAATTCATCGACGAATGAAGGTTCAGTACGGTGATGCATGTTTGTCGCAGCAGCAAGTCTACGAATGGAGTAGGAAGTTCGCAAATGGTGTGACTTCAGTGGAAGATGCTCCTCGTCCAGGCTAGGCACAACGAGTTGTGACTCCACAGAACATTGTAGCAGTTGAAGCCATAGTGAAGGAAAGCCGCCCAGTGACACTGAATGACGTTGCAACATGTTTACAGAATAGCCACGGATCAGCACACCACATTGTGCATGATGTGCTCCAGTTTCACAGTGTCTGCAAGATGGGTGCCACGGCAGCTGACTCCTGAAATGAGAGAACGACGTGTTGATGCTTGTGAAGAACTTCTTCGGCGCTTTGAACGAGAAGGTGATGGCTTCCTTGCAAGAATCGGTACTGGGACGAAACCTGGGTTCACTTCCACCAACCAGAAACGAAGAGAGCGAGCAAGGAATGGCGCCATTCCTCATCACCAAAACCAAAGACGTTTCGAACAGGTCAGCAGGGAAGGTTATGCTGACTCTCTTTTGGGACGTCATTTTGGAGCATTACATGCCTAGCGGGACCGCTGTCACCAGTGCGTCACACAGATATTTCCTAAAACATCGTCTGCGGCCTGCAATCAAATCAAAGCGACGTGGATTGCTGTCAGCAGGTGTCCTTTTGCAACATGACAATGCAAGGCCTCACACTGCCCTTACAAAAGTTGCAACAATCATAGACCTGCATTTTGAGTGTCTTTCTCATCCACCATACTCACTAGACCTTGCACCAATTGATTTCCGTATGTTTGGACCACTCAAAGACGCAATGGGAGGAAAGAAGTTCCATTCTGATGACGAGGTACGCCACGCGGTGCATGAGTGGTTGCGCGGACTACCAAAAGAAGTTTTTTCTAAAGGAATTCATGCATTTTGTAAGCGCTGGAGGACTTGCATTGAGCGTGAAGGAGATTATGTTGAAAAGAGATACAGTTTTGTACCACTTCTGCACAATAAATAATATTTAAAAAAATATTTAAGTTTTTCATTTCACTCATCCTCGTATTTCACCAGTCTTCTGTTTGCTTTACTACAGCTCGCCACGAATTCCTCTCCCATGTGAACATCATCTCAGAGAAGCAACGTTAGGGGGTTAGTGTTGTTTAACGTCCCGTCGACAACGAGGTCATTAGAGACGGAGCGCAAGCTCGGGTTAGGGAAGGATGGGGAAGGAAATCGGCCGTGCCCTTTCAAAGGAACCATCCCGGCATTTGCCTGAAACGATTTAGGAAAATCACGGAAAACCTAAATCAGGATGGCTGGAGACGGGATTGAACCGTCGTCCTCCCGAATGCGAGTCCAGTGTGCTAACCACTGCGCCACCTCGCTCGGTAGAGAAGCAACGTATGTCTTCGATTATTTGTTCGATGTATTCTAGGCTCTGCCTTTCTCTAAAGTTTTTACCCTCTACAGCTCCCTCTAGTACCATGGAAGTCATTCCCTCATGTCTTAACAGATGTCCTATCATCCTGTTCCTTTATCTTGTCAGTTTTTTCCACACATACCTTTCCTCTCAGATTCTGCGCAGAAGCTCCTCATTCCTTACCTTATCAGTCTACCTATTTTCAACATACGTCTGTAGCACCACATCTCAAATGCTTCGATTCTCTTGTGTTCCGGCTTTCAGTCTATGGTTCACTAACGCTCAACGCTGTACTCCAAAAGTACATCCCCACAAAATTCTACCTCAGATTACGGCCTATGTTGATACAGATCTTTGCCTGTACGAGTCTGCTTTTCATGTCGTCCTTACTTCGTCCGAAATGGATTATTTTGCTTCCGAGGGAGCAGAATTCCTTAACTTCGTGTACGTCGTGATCACCAGTCCTGACGTTACGTTTCTCGCTGTTCTCATATCCGCTACTTCTGATTTTCTTCGGTTTGCTCTTAGTCCCTACTCTGCACTCGTTAGACTGTTCCTTCCATTCAGCACGTACTGTGATTCTTCTTCGCCTTCACTGGGGTAAGCAATTTCATCAGCGAATCGTATAATTGATATCCTTTCACCTTGAATTTTAATCCCACTCTTGAACCTTTCCTTTATTTCCGTCATTGCTTCTTTCATGTATAGATTAAACAGTAGGGGCGAAGCTACATCTCTGTCTTACACCCTTTTTAATCAGAACACTTCCTTCTTGGTCTTCCGTTCTTATTATTCCCTCTTGGTTCTTGTGCTTATAGTATATTACCTCTCTTTTCCTATAGTTTATCCCTACTTTTCACAGAATTTTGAACATCTTGCCCCGTTTGACACTGTCGAACGCTTTTCCCAGGTCCAAAAGTCGTCTCGATATTTTTTCAATATTGCTTGCTTTATCAACTGCAACGCCAGAATTACCTCTCTGGTGCCTTCATGTTTTCTAAAGTCAAACTCATCTTCATCTGACAGTTACTTAATTTTCATTTCCATTCTTCTGTATATTATTCTTGTCAGCAACTTGGATGCATGAGCTGTTATGCTGATTGTGCGATAATTCTCGCACTTGTCAGCTCTTGCCGTCTTCAGAACTGTGTGGATGATATTTTTCCGAAAGTCAGATGGTATGTCGCCAGATTCATACGTTCTGCACAACGTGAATAGACGTTTTGTTGCGACTTCCTCCAATGAGTTTAGAACTTCTGATGCAATGTTGTCTACTCCTTCTTCTTTATTTGATCGTAAGTCTTCCATAGTTGTTTAAAGTGCTGACTCTAATAATAGATCGTCTGTATCTCCCGTATCGACTCCAAGTTGTTCTTCTATCACGTCGTCACGCAGGTCTTGCCCCTCATGGAGGCCTTCAACTTACTCTTTCCACCAATCCGCTGCCTCCTCTGCGTTTGACTGCCGAAAGCCGAATTCCCATTACACTCTTCAGGTTCCCAATTTTCCTTTTAAATTCATCGAAGCGTCTTTTGACTTTTTCGTATGCTGAGTCAGTCCTTCTGATGATGGTTTCTTTTTCTGTTGCTTCACATTTTTTCCGGCTGCGGCTTAGCCTTGACTTCCATGCATTTTCTATTTATTTCATTCCTAACTGATTTATATTGCTGTATTCCTGTCTCTCGCTGAGCATTTTTGCACTTCCTTCTTTCATCGATCAGCTGAAGTATTTCTTCTGTTAGCCATTGTTTCTTCGCAATTACCTTCTTTGTACCCATGTTTTTCTTTCCCACTTCTGTGATTGCCCTTTCTAAAAATGTCCAGTCCTTTTCAACTGTACTGTCTATTAATCTATTCCTTATTGCTGTATCTATAGTCCCACAGAACTTTAAGCGTATCTCGTCATTTCTCACTACTTCCGCTTCCCAGTTCTTTCCGTACTGATTCTTCCTTAAACTTCAGCCTACTGCTCATCGCCACTACATTGTGATCTGAGTCCATATCTGCTCCTGGGTACGCCATACAATTCTGAACCTGATTTCGAAATCTCTACCTGACCATGCTGTAATATAACTGAAACCTTCCCTTATCTCGCGACATATTCCAAGTACATCTCCTCCTCTCGTGATTATTGAACAGAGTATTCGCTGTTACTAGCTAATATTTATTGCAGAACTCAATTATTCTTACTCCTCTCTCATTCCTTGTACCAGGTCCGTATTCTCCCGTAACCCCTTTTCTACTCCTTTCCCTACAATCGCTTTCCAATTCCACATGACCATTAGATTTTCTTGTACCTTTACGTACTGAATTACTAGTTCAGAGCCCGCATATACTTTCTCTCTCTGTTTATCCTCAGCTTGTGATGACGGCATGTACTCCTGTACTACTATTGTGGGCGTTGCTTTGCTGTCGATTCTTATGAGAACAACCCTACCACTGACCTCTTCTCAGTAACTGAAAGTCTGCCCTACCTTCCTATTCATAACGAATCCTACTCCCGCTATACTACTTTCTGCTGCTGTTGATGTTACCCTATACTTGTCTGATCAGAAATCCTTGTCTTCTTTCTATTCCACTTCACCGACCCCCACATATCTAGATTCATCTTTGCGTTTCTCTTTTCAGATTTTATAGCTTCCCTACCACATTCAGACTTCTGACTTCCACAGCCCGACTCGTAGAACGTTATCCATTCGTTGGTAATTCAATCTTTTTCTCATGGTCACCTCTCCCATGGCAGTCCCCTGGGGGAATATTCAGGAAGCTTTTGCCAATGGAGAGATCATCATGACACTTCTTCAGTTACAGGCCACATGTCGTGTTGATACACGTTGTGTGTCTTTGATGCAGTGGTTTCCGTTGCCTTCTGTGTCGTCATGCCGTTGATCATTGCTGATTGTTCCGCCTTTTAGGAGCAGTTTTCCACCCCTAGGACAAGAGAGTGCCCTGAACCTCTGTCCGTTCCTCCGCCCTCTTTGACAAGGCCTTTGGCAGAAAGATGGTGACTTCTTATGCCGGAAGTCTTCGGCCGCCAATGCTAACAACTTTTATACAAAATTTTAGCAGTGGTAAGGTTCGAACCCGGTATCTAGGGCGTTTTGAATACTAATCAAAGAAATTATTCGCTTTTTTGCCTCTTATTTTGTTAGTTATTGTTCTCGTCATTTGGAGTGGGCGATTATTTCAGGACCCTCCTAGTTCATCATGAACACTTGACTCCTTTATTTTTATTTTATTTATTTTATTTTATTAGACCCAGCTCTCTGACCGAACAGCCTGAGCTACGGTATCACCGACACCTTGAGCATGGGTCTTACCATAACCGCCACATTTAGTGTGTAAGCTAGCAGCTGAATTTAGTACAAAAGCAAAAAATATTAGTACTATCTACCACGAAAACTACGAAGTATTTTATTTTTTATCCAAAATAGGATATTACACACGTAGAGATAGGTATATCTACGCTGCAGTCAACTGCGTAACTGGCAGACCGTAGCGTTTGCTTTATATACAGGGCTATTACAAATGATTGCCCGCATCTCGTGGTCGTGCGGTAGCGTTCTCGCTTCCCACGCCCGGGTTCCCGGGTTCGATTCCCGGCGGGGTTAGGGATTTTCTCTGCCTCGTGATGGCTGGGTGTTGTGTGCTGTCCTTAGGTTAGTTAGGTTTAAGTAGTTCTAAGTTCTAGGGGACTTATGACCACAGCAGTTGAGTCCCATAGTGCTCAGAGCCATTTGAACCATTTATTTTTACAAATGATTGAAGCGGATTCATAAATTCACTGTAGCTCCATTCATTGACATATGGTCACGACACACAACAGATACGTAGAAAAACTCGTAAAGTTTTGTTTGGCTGAAGCTGCACTTCAGGTTTCTGCCGCCAGAGCGCTCGAGAGCGCAGTGAGACAAAATGGCGACAGGAGCCGAGAAAGCGTATGTCGTGCTTGAAATGCACTCGCATCAGTCAGTCATAACAGTGCAACGACACTTCAGGACGAAGTTTAACAAAGATCCACCAACTGCTAACTCCATTCGGCGATGGTATGCGCAGTTTAAAGCTTCTGGATGCCTCTGTAAGGGGAAATCAACGGGTCGACCTGCAGTGAGTGAAGAAACGGTTGAACGCGTGCGGGCAAGTTTCACGCGTAGCCCGCGGAAGTCGACGAATAAAGCAAGCAGGGAGCTAAACGTACCACAGCCGACGGTTTGGAAAATCTTACGGAAAAGGCTAAAGCAGAAGCCTTACCGTTTACAATTGCTACACGCCCTGACACCCGATGACAAAGTCAAACGCTTTGAATTTTCGGCGCGGTCTGCCGAATCACTAAAGGGGCACATATCGAACATTTGTGAATGCCTAAAAAAACTTTTTGAGTTTTTGTATGTGTGTGCAAAGCATTGTGAAAATATCTCAAATAATAAAGTTATTGTAGAGCTGTGAAATCGCTTCAATCATTTGTAATAACCCTGTATATGTAAATACTGGCCGGCCAATAAAGACATGTATGCAGAAGACACTAGCGGATGCCAGTGTAGCGTCGTACAGGAACACAACATCGACGAGTATGTAGGTGCTTATACAGACTGACAATTATTGAACTATGTGAAATAAAATCGTCGTAACTTCTGAACTGTTTGCGTTATGAAGATTAAACTGCGCGGTTGGCCGTGAGGCATGATGGGAATTAGTATGCGCTGTATGGTTTGGTTTGGCGACGAAATCCACTTTCGTTTGGATGGTGTCGTCAAACTGGCGAATTTGGGGATCGAGAGTCCGCGTCTCGCGATTGAGAAGTCTCTTCATCCTCAACGGGTGACCGTGTGGTGTGCAGTGTCCAGTCACGGAATAGTCGATGCGATATATTCCTTGATAGCACGGTGACCACCGAACGGTACGTTAAGGTTTTGGAAGATGATTTCATCCCCATTATCCGAAGTGATCCTCATTTCGACAGTATGTGGTTCACGCAAGACGGAGCTCGGGCCAATCGAAGCAGGAGAGTGTCTGATGTCCTGAAGGAGCACTCTGGGGCCACACTCTGGCTCTCGGGTAGCCAGAGGTCATAGGCATGGGCCCCGATTGGCCCCAATATTCTCCGGATCTGAACACATGCGACTCCTTTTTGTGGTGTAGTATTAAAGACAAAGTGTACAGCAAAAACCCCAAAACCATTGCTGAGCTGAAAAAAGCCATTCAGGAGGTCATCGACAGCATCGATGATCCGACGCTTTAGCAGTCACGCAGAATGTCTCTTATTCGTTTGCACCGCATTATCGCCAGTGATGGAAACCTAAGTCCGAAGAAGTTTACATACTGAATAAAGTGTGTGCACACCGTAGTTTGTAACTAATTTACGTTTTCCTCTCATAGTGTAACAATTCACACCCTGTACCTGCACCTCTGTCACGGTACGACGGTGACCGAAGTACTTTAGCGAGGTTCGCGTTGTTACCTGGCCTAGTAGGGTCCATAAGGGGTGTGAATAGCGTCAGATCACTGTAAAGGAAAGACAAATGCCGCGCACTCGTTTGTGACAGCGTTATCAGCAGCTTGAGAGGAACCCCATTGTGAGTCCCCATTTGGCCAGCAGGTCGAACACTGCAGTGTCCAGGTTTGTGGGGCATTCGGATGTGACAGTAGCGCGATGTTGGACTGCGTGGGAAACCTGAGGGCGGACATACTCTTCATCAAGCTTCCGGTGCCCCTCGTCTGACTACCACAACGAAGGGGCCCTGTATAGTGCCCCAAGCACATCGTGACCTCTTCAGATCTCCGTGTGCCATCCAAGAGCATGTAAAGGTAAATCATTCGGTACAACGGCACGTCACCGGCATCCTTCGTCTTCGTGTGTTACCTCTCATGCGCCAGTATCATGGTGCCATTTTTCAACAGGACAATGCTCGTCCACATATGTTACATTTGTGTGTGTGTGTTCTATCTGGTTTATGGTGAAGTAGTCCAGTGCCCAACAAGATCCCCATATCCTCCGTTAGAACATATGTGTGGGTACATGTCGGACGTCAACTCCGTTCCACTGACAGAATCCAGGATGTCAGGAACCAGCTGTGGGCAAGCTTGCCTCAGGAGAGGAAACACCAGCTCTGTGACATCGTCTCAAGAAGAATCAGTGCATGTCTCCAGGTCAGAGGGCGTGCAGAGTCACACTCATAGGTGAGCTCGAGCTGCCATGTTCTTTGTAAATTTGACTCGATTTCGCAATCAGTGTCGTAGCACCATATGGCCTTTCAGCCCGTGAAGCTCCATTTCGTTTCTTCCTACACGACCTACAACCTTCCAAAGCGACAGTGTGCACTTTAAAGACTGATATTTTGTGTAATGGCCTCGGTGCTCTTAAGCGATTCAGACAGTTCGCTTTTCTCGAAATGTGTGAGCAGATACTAATGTGTCGCAACCGCGACATGCACTTCTTCCACTAACGCACGAAGCGCCCCGTGTCTAATGAATGGGCTAAAGTGACTGAGCTAAATGGCCGGAAAGAGAACTTCGGCTAACGCGAGACCGCGAATGGACAGGGAAGATCGCACTACAGAGCAGTTTTCCTGGGAATTAATGTTAAGGTCTTTCCGTTAACACCGACCACGTGCGCTGCGCCCACGTACAGAGCTGATAGGTAATAGCTGCTCCCGTGTGGCGCCATAAAGGCAAAAAAAAAAGAGACACGTGGCGTGGGAGTGGAAGAGGTGATTCTGAGCTCGCCCACAGCTCACGCCGCACAGGGCTGCTGGGTCACGGGTCGTCTGCTACTCGCAAACTCTGTTCTCCGCACGATTAGGGAACAGCTGTTAACATCGCCGTGAAGACCGCGCCAGCAGCCAAGGCGTCAAATAAGCTGCTTCCCCCCGTATCCGTATATGGCTTTCCTCACCCGTTTAACTCATCATAACATGACAGACGTCTCTTGTACTGGAGAGGACACCTGCGACGGAATTAATACACTACTGGCCATTACAATTGCTACACCACGAACATGACGTGCTACAGAACAGACGCGAAATTTAACCGACAGGAAGAAGATGCTGCGATATGCAAATGATTAGCTTTTCAGAGCATTCACACACGGTTGGCGCCGGTGGCGACACCTACAACGTCCTTACATGAGGAAAGTTTCCAAACGATTTCTCATACACAAACGGCAGTTGACCGGCGTTGCCTGGTGAAACGTTGTTGTGATGCCTCGTGTAAGGAGGAGAAATGCGTACCATCACGTTTCCGACTTTGATAATGGTCGGATTGTAGCCTATCGCGGGTGCGGTTTATCGTATCGCGACATTGCTGCTCGCGTTGGTCGAAATCCAATGACTGTTAGCAGAATATGGATTCGGTGGGTTCAGGAGGGTAATACGGAACGCCGTGCTGGGTCCCAACGGCCTCGTATCACTAACAGTCGAGATGACAGGCATCTTATTCGCATGGCTGTAACGGATCGTGCAGCCACGTCTCGATACCTGAGTCAACAGATGGGGACGTTTGCAAGACAACAACCATCTGCACGAACAGTTCGACGACGTTTGCAGCATTATGGACTATCAGATCGGAGACCGTGGCTGCGGTTACCCTTGACGCTGCATCACAGACAGGAGCGCCTGCGATGGTGTACTCAACGACGAACCCGGGTGCACGAATGGCAAAACGTCGTTTTCTCGGATGAATCCAAGTTCTGATTATAGCATCATGATGGTCGCATCAGTATTTGGCGACATCGCGGTGAACGCACATTCGAAGCGTGTATTCGTCATCGCCATACTAGCGTATCACCCGGCGTGATGGTATATGGTGCTATTGGTTACACGTCTCGGTCACCCCTTGTTCGCATTGACGGCACTTTGAACAGTGAACGTTATATTTCAGATATGTTACGACCCGTGGCTCTACCCTTCATTTGATCCCTGCGAAAACCTACATTTCAGCAGGATAATGCACGACCGCATGTTGCAGGTCCTGTACGGGCCTTTCTGGATACAGAAAATGTTCGACTGCTGCCCTGGCCAGCACATTGCCCAGATCTCTCACCAATTGAAAACGTCTGGTCAATGGTGGCCGAGCAACTGGTACGTCACAATACGCCAGTCACTACTCTTGATGAACTGTGGTCTCGTGTTGAAGCTGCATGGGCAACTGTACCTGTACACGCCATCCACGCTCTGTTTGACTCAATGCCCAGACGTGTCAAGGCCGTTACTACGGCCAGAGGTTGTTGTTCTGGGTACTGATTTCTCAGGATCTATGGACCCAAATTGCGTGAAAATGTAATCAAATGTCAGTTCTAGTATAATATATTTGTCCAATGAATACCCGTTTATCATCTGCATTTCTTCTTGGTGTAGCAATTTTAATGGCCAGTAGTGTATGTTGCTTCCTAATATCTGATAATGAACTAGTTTTGAAATATCAAAACTGTGTGTCCTATTGCACCTATAAACTTTGTAGCAAGGAATATGGTCACAATACATACAATAATTCTAGCATTGTATTTCATATTCATAAATATTTGCAGCACACAATTGATCAATGTTACACTCCTGGAAATTGAAATAAGAACACCGTGAATTCATTGTCCCAGGAAGGGGAAACTTTATTGACACATTCCTGGGGTCAGATACATCACATGATCACACTGACAGAACCACAGGCACATAGACACAGGCAACAGAGCATGCACAATGTCGGCACTAGTACAGTGTATCTCCACCTTTCGCAGCAATGCAGGCTGCTATTCTCCCATGGAGACGATCGTAGAGATGCTGGATGTAGTCCTGTGGAACGGCTTGCCATGCCATTTCCACCTGGCGCCTCAGTTGGACCAGCGTTCGTGCTGGACGTGCAGACCGCATGAGACGACGCTTCATCCAGTCTCAAACATGCTCAATGGGGGACAGATCCGGAGATCTTGCTGGCCAGGGTAGTTGACTTACACCTTCTAGAGCACGTTGGGTGGCACGGGATACATGCGGACGTGCATTGTCCTGTTGGAACAGCAAGTTCCCTTGCCGGTCTAGGAATGGTAGAACGATGGGTTCGTTGACGGTTTGGATGTACCGTGCACTATTCAGTGTCCCCTCGACGATCACCAGTGGTGTACGGCCAGTGTAGGAGATCGCTCCCCACACCATGATGCCGCGTGTTGGCCCTGTGTGCCTCGGTCGTATGCAGTCCTGATTGTGGCGTTCACCTGCACGGCGCCAAACACGCATACGACCATCATTGGCACCAAGGCAGAAGCGACTCTCATCGCTGAAGACGACACGTCTCCATTCGTCCCTCCATTCACGCCTGTCGCGACACCACTGGAGGCGGGCTGCACGATGTTGGGGCGTGAGCGGAAGACGGCCTAACGGTGTGCGGGACCGTAGCCCAGCTTCATGGAGACGGTTGCGAATGGTCCTCGCCGATACCCCAGGAGCAACAGTGTCCCTAATTTGCTGGGAAGTGGCGGTGCGGTCCCCTACGGCACTGCGTAGGATCCTACGGTCTTGGCGTGCATCCGTGCGTCGCTGCGGTCCGGTCCCAGGTCGACGGGCACGTGCACCTTCCGCCGACCACTGGCGACAACATCGATGTACTGTGGAGACCTCACGCCCCACGTGTTGAGCAATTCGGCGGTACGTCCACCCGGCCTCCCGCATGCCCACTATACGCCCTCGCTCAAAGTCCGTCAACTGCACATACGGTTCACGTCCACGCTGTCGTGGCATGCTGCCAGTGTTGAAGACTGCGATGGAGCTCCGTATGCCACGGCAAACTGGCTGACACTGACGGCGGCGGTGCACAAATGCTGCGCAGCTAGCGCCATTCGACGGCCAACACCGCGGTTCCTGGTGTGTCCGCTGTGCCGTACGTGTGATCATTGCTTGTACAGCCCTCTCGCAGTGTCCGGAGCAAGTATGGTGGGTCTGACACACCGGTGTCAATGTGTTCTTTTTTCCATTTCCAGGAGTGTATTTGCTTTATTGTGCGACCTGCAGGATATAACATGGCACATTAGGACATTGTGCACAGAACTGGAAAACAGTATGCTGCTTGATATTTTATTCTAGTATATAAGCTTATTTCAGCTTCACTATCTTCATCAGTACGTGTCCTGACGTTGTAGATAGACACATGTCAATTTTAAGTAAACCATTATTGCTGACTGCAGTTGTTGGATGTAATATTTTTAGTGACGTTTTAAAGTTGTTCAATAATTTCTTGTTGCATGTATATTATAATACGTTTTTTATAGCTGTTAATAAAAGATTTTGTAAACGATCTATATCTTTACGGAGTTAATTTCTCGTTTCCATGCATGAAATTATGGTAGCGTCACATTTATGTTTCACGAAATAATTTAAATTTGAAAAAATTGTAAACTTAGTCTTCCGTGGCATCAATCAGAGGTGTTTCTGATATGTCCACATGAAACAGTTTTCAAATTTAACTTTGTATGAACTTAATAATTTTCATTTCTTCATGTTGTGTGATAGTACATCACGCACACTGCCTTGATTCTCTTCCGAGTTCGCATTCAAAGTCACGCCTTCGCTTCTCGTCTAGTGGCTAACGTTGCTGCCTCTAGATCTCGGGGACCCGAGTGCGATCCCCGGCCAAGTCGGAGATTTTCCCTGCTCGGCATCTGGATGCTTGTGTTATTTTATCTTGTCTTCGTCGATGAGTAAGTCGCGGAATTGCAGCAAACAAAAATACTTGCACCACATGTCCCAACAAAGTCAAAGGGTGTCCCCCAGTCAATAATGCCATACGTACCATCATTTTTTCTTTCTCACACACACACACACACACACACACACACACACACACACACACACACACACACACACACAATGAAGGGTACTACACCAGTGATAAATTTAGAGACTGGGCAGGTGTTACTTTGCAAGGAAGAGTCTTCGTAATTTGTCGGATATACGTATCGATGAGTTGAAGGACATGGAAGGGAGTGACTCGGGGTGGTTGTTCAATGCGTACATTCAGCAAACGGTAGAGGAAACCAAAATGAGAATTGGTAACGGAATTAAAGTTCAGGCAGAGGCAATAAAAACTTCAAGGTGCGTTGATGACATTGCCGATCAGTCAGACGATAAAGGGGTTCGAATGTCAGATGAAAGGTATGGCTAGTGAGTTGTGAAGGAGTTGTAAGATGAATAGCATCAAAAATACACCAAGGCAAATCAGTGTAGTAAAAATAAGTCCGCGAATGCTGTTACAATTAAATCGGAGAAAAATATGCTAAACGCTGAAGATGAGTTTCGTATTTGGGCAGCAGGATAACTGACGGTGGCGAAAGCATCGAGGATATGAAATATGGTTCAAATGGCTCTGAGCACTATGGGACTTAACTTCTGAGGTCATCAGTCCCCTAGAACTTAGAACTACTTAAACCTAAGGACATCACACACATCCATGCCCGAGGCAGGAATCGAACCTGCGACCGTAGCGGTCGCGCGGTTCCAGACTGAAGCGCCCACCACGGCCGGCGATATGAAATACAGACGGTTAACAGGAAGAAAGGTGTTTCTGAAAAAAAGAGCATAATTTCACATGTAACAAAAATTTAATTGTTAAAAAATACTTTCCTGAAAGTATTTTCCTGTTTTGGAAGTGAATTATGCACGAAAAGGATCACAGACAAGAAGAGACTAGAAGCTATTCAAATTTGTTTGTACAATAGAGCGCTGAATGTTACGTTGGAAGATCAGATAACTAGCAAGTACATTCCAAATAACAATTGGGGAGAGAAAAATTTAAGACACCACTTGGCTAAAAGAAGGCACTTGTTGACAGTACACATAATGAGACATCAAGGGATCACAAATTTAGTAATGGAGAGAAGTATAGGGAATAAAAATCGTAGAGGAAGACCAAGAGATGAAAACAGTAAGCAGATTCAAAAGACTGTAGGTTACAGCAGTTACTCGAAGATGAAAGAGGATTGTACAGGATAGAGCAGCATGGAGAGCTGCATCAAACCAGTATCTGGACTGAAGACCATAACAGCAGCAATATAGGCCTCCTGATGATAATTTTCACTGACCGAAAATATTTTACAGGTTCCTTAAACAACTCAGTGTGCGTCACTCGAGGCCTAGGCGACAGGCAAATTAATAAATCAGAAACATGACTTGTTTCCACTGAATTACGACATACGGAGCTTTACTTTCGTGTGAGTCCTCTTTAACGTTTCACTGGAGGAAACTGCGCCATAAGAATAATATGTGGTGTTCACCGTGTACGACACTGACAATTGTTTAAGTACTGCATCACAGATTCGGCTCTCACGAAATTAGCTGTGAATAATCCATTCGAATTCATTACAGACAATGAGATGCATAGTAGTGTACAGAAGCGCCAAAGAAACTGGTGTAGGCATGCGTATTCAAATACAGAGAGATGAAAACAGCCACAATACGGTGCTACGGTCGGCAACGCCTATATAAGAAAAGTGTCTGGCGCAGTTATTAGATCGGCTACTGCTGCTAGAATGGCAGGTTATCAACATGTGAGTGAGTTTGAACGTGGTGTTATAGTCGTATAGTCGTCGCACAAGTGATGGGACACAGCGTCTTCGAGATAGCGATGAAGTGGGCATATTCCCGTACGACCATTTCACGAGTGTACCGTGAATATCAGGAATCCGGTAAAACACCAAATCTCCGACACCGCTGCGGCCGAAAAAGATTCTGCAAGCGTGGGACCAACGACGACTGAAGAGAATAGTTCAACGAGACACAAACGCAACCCTTCCGCAAGTTGCCGCACATTTCAGTGCTGGGCCATCAACAAGTGTGAGCGTACGAACCATTGAACGAAACGTCACCAATATGTGTTTTAAGAACCGAAGGCCCACTCGTGTACGCTTGATGACTGCACGACACAAAGCTTTACACCTCGCCTGGGTCCATCAACACCGACATTGGACTGTTGATGACTGGAAACGTGTTGCCTGGTAGGACGAGTCTCGTTCCAAATTGTATCGAGCGGATGGATGTGTACGGGTGTGGAACAACCTCATGAATCCATGCACCATGCATGTCAACAAGGGACTGTTTAAGCTGGTGGAGGCTCTGTAATGGTGTGGGGCGTGTGCACTTGGAGTGATATGGAACCCCTGGTACGTCTAGATACGACTCTGACAGCTGACACGTACTTAAAAACCTGTCTGATCACCTGCATCCATTCATGTCAATTAGGCATTACAACAGACCTGGGCAATTCCAGCAGGACAATGCGGCAACCCACATGTCCAGAATTGCTACAGAGTGACTCCAGAAACATTATTATTACTTCAAACACTTTCTCTGGCCACCAAACTCAGACATTATTGAGCATATCTGGGATGCCTTGCAATGTGCTCTTCAAAAGAGACTTCCACTCCCTTGTGCCTTTACGGATTTATGGAGAGCCCTGTAGGATTTATGGTGTCAATTCCTTCTACTTCAGACATTAGTCGAGTCCACGCCACGTCGTGTTGCGGCACCTCTACGTGCTCGCTGGGGCCCTACACGATATTAGACAGAAGTACCAGTTCTTTTTTGGCTCTTTAGTGAAATACTGAAGGAAATATTGACTTTCATTACTCTTCATTAAAACTGGCTTTAGGGGTGAACAACACACTGGCACAATCTTTGATAACTTACCTAATGACACATAATCCTGACAGGTAACGAAGCTAAATTTGAACGTCACCTGAAACATTTACGCGAACATCCGGCAGAAGTCCAGTTTTTTCAAAATGTCAACAGATCTCCGGGGAAGCGTAAAAATTCCAAATGTTTTTTATTGGCAGCCAAATGGTGCAGTAGCGGCCAACGAAAATAATAACATCTATTTCAATACTCCAGGAGCCACCTTCCCTATTGTTTCTAATTTCTGAAATTTTCTCGTCGTAGTCACTTCGCGGGACGTACGTGCGAGGAAATAACACGTTACACGTCACTTCCCGGACCGTACCCTGTCATAATAATAACAGTAAAGCCATCCATGGTCTACCACTGGAATTTGACAATGGCCTCTGTAACGCATTCCTAAAGTTCTTCGTTGAATCTTGTCTACCTCCGCTACTAATCCGATCTGGGAAGCGTCTCGGACCGATAAGTGATACTTAAGAGCCGAGCTCACCAATCTGTTTCCAGAGATGTATCGCCAGTAGAGCAACCAAACAGTATTGGATTTCTTTACATACTTACGCGCAAGATTGACCAGTTTAGTAGTTGATAAAAGGTTGCTATCACAAAGTGCGTTTCAGTATTTTGTTGTAAGGTATTTTCCCAAAATTTTCTGGTGACATGGCGAGGAGGGTAAATAGTTGTGGTTCATCTAGTCCCTGCATGGCATCACGCAGTCCAAGGGGTTCCTTTCTCTCATAGGGGGATATTTCAGCATCTGGAATTCTGTGACCAGTGGAGCGTCCATCTAAAAATGGACTGAACTGAAGTGAGGCATCTCTGATAAATCTGGACTGGACAGGAATCGCGTAAGTGGTTAAAGAAGGTTTCGGTTTTGTGATCCGAGCAAATAAAAGTTGATTAAAAATAATAGTGTAGGAGACTGGATTTGTGTAAGTTACTTTCTCCAGAAAAGAGAAGGGGTCAGTTTTAGTGAATA